>NC_062230.1:26302901-26947255 GCF_902686445.1 Sciurus carolinensis | reverse complement strand
TCCTTTCTGCTAGTGGCTTCTCTCCGCTTCTTTCTGCTAGCTGCTGCTCCTTGCTGTCCCGCTCCCGCCTACTGCCCGCTAATATTCCCTCCAGGAGGCGGAGGGCGGGACCATGCCAGTTGCAATCAGGCGAGGAACCAGCTGCCCTAGAGCGGCAAGGGTCAAAATGAGCAGGCCCGAGCAGGCGCACTCAGGAACACCTGTGCACGCATTGTGCGCGTGGACTTAACTGAATACGACCAGTGATAAATCACCTGAGTGCGCTTATGTCAATTAACCTCCTCACTGCCGATGTGATCAGGCGCCGTTCCAGCGCCGTCCACAAGGCACAGCCCCCAACAACCTTTAACTCAGACGCAGAGGTGGTGCTGAAGTGCCACGGCCCAGGTGCTGCGTGCCGAGCTGTGTGGACGGCCGTCACTTGGGGAGAAGCCTGGCTCATGGCAGCTCTCCTGCATTGTGGCAGAAGGTGATGACTCAAGACCAGAGTGTCCTGGGAAAATGATGGTTGGTTGCTAAGGGGTTTTTCTTTTGGTTTTTCTTTGTGTTTTGGGTCGCTAGGTGGCTTTTGTTTCAGAACTGCCAAAGACAGTTTCCGGAAAGATCCAAAGGAGTAAATTGAGAAGCCAAGAGTGGGGGAGATGAGGGGCCACCCCAGAACGGCCCCATAACCCTCCTCTAAGGGCTCCAGAGGGATGTGGTGGGGTCGCCGGTCAGCCAGCCCCTGCCTGGAACATCGTCCTCACAACCCCATAGACATGAAGGCACTCAACTCCCACGTGGGCAGCTCCGGATCCGCGGATGACCCTGGAAACAAACGGAAGAACATCACTGAGCCAGAGCACACGGTCACTCAGCTTCCCCCTGTGCCTGGAGGCTCCTCGGCATCTTCCCACTGATCCCCAGCAAAGGCAGGTCACCGTAGCCTTGGGTGCTGTGGCCTCAGTCACTGCCGGTGGAAGTGTAAAGGATTAACCCTTTACATGAAACCACGGGGTCATACACCCAGACCCTAGAATTGGCCATACCCTTTAGAAATTCCATCTCTGGGAATTAATACAAATGAAAGGATTCAAAATGTAGAAAATGTCTGGTGCACCAAGATGTTCACTGTAGGATTGTTTAAAACTGAAGAAAGGAATCGATGTCAAAGCCAGAGGGAAACGATCGTGGCACAGTCAACTCGATTGCTTATTTCGTGGCCATTGGCAGAGTTAAGGGAACCCGTCATTACATGAGCTATATTGTTTTAAACATTGGAACAAAAAACATTTGCATAGTGGAGAATCACAACCCTGAAAAATAAAGGAAAAACAGTAGCTGGAAAAACAAATGGAAAGAAATACATTCGAATGTTTGTGGTAATTTTCCTGAAAATTGAGGAGAGAGGGAAAATAACTTTTTTCTTTCCTTTTCTCGATGCATTTCTGTATATTCCAAGATGTCGTATTAAGGAGACACAACTATTTTGATGAAAAAGTTATTTTAAAGAAACAATCTTCCTGAAGCACCTCCTGCCCGTGTCTAGTTCTTCCTTCACACATCAATGCTTTGCCCTCAAGTTCCAGTGTGCTACGTCTCACCCTGGAAGGTGGCTCTGGGAGGCAGAGACCAGCCACTTGCAGGAGAAACTAAGGGAACCTAGTGTCCCCCATCCAACTCCCAGCACCTCCAGTTACTCGCCAATACATATTTATTGAGCATCTACTTAGTGCTGGGATCTGGGAACATGATAAGCAAAAGCCAAGGCAGTCCCTACCTGTATGAATGTGCTAGGGCTGCCATAACCAAGAGCCACCAACAGGGCAGCCCAAAGACCCAGGGATAGTTCCTCACAGTTCTGGAAGCTACAAGTCTAAGATCAAGGTGTCAGTGGTTGGTTTCATTCTGAGACCTCTCTCCTTGGACTGCAGATGGCTGACTTCTCCCCGTGTCTTCACATGATCTTTCTTCTGTGCATTCAGTCCTGTGTCCCAATCTCCTCTTCTTCTAAGGACACCTGTCATGCCCTGTGGGATGAGGTCCTCACGATCTTCCTTTAACCTATCGCCTCTTTTAAGACCTTGTCTCCAAGTACAGTCACATTCTAGGGTCCTGGGAGGTGGGACTTCAACATTCAAATGGAGGAGGGCGCCACCCAGCCACCCACGGCTCTCGTAGAGCTTAGCCTCGTGGGGAGGCTGGTGTTATTTATTGCAGAATAATGCAAATAAATGCCATGAAGGAAACAGACCGTGGGGACAGAGGGAACTCAGGGTCTTGGGGGAGGCTCCCATAAGAAGTTTCTGGTAACCTGGGATTGAAGGAAAAGTGGAACTAATGTCATTAAAGAGATAGTTGGTGCTCTGGATAGAGGACACAGCCTGTGCAGAGTCTTGAGGTGGGCAGGAGAGACTCCTGTTCCCAGAACAGTCCACGCACGCTCAGGAAGCCACAGCCACGTCGACTCGGGGGGTTTCAGCCCTCAGCCATCCCCTGGGCAGGCGCTGATAACATCCCATTCCACAGATGGGACAGAGAGGCCCAGCCACGTGCTGAGGTTCACACAGCCAGCACCTCACAGAGCTGGGATTCAACCCTGGAGTCCCGCTTTGGCATCCATTTACCTCACCTCTTACGGATAATTCAGGATGACTCAATTTAAGAATTCAGCAATAAGCTGAAAGTTAAAATAGTCCTTTAAAGAACCCATTTATTGAAGCGATTTATTTGGCTGGTTGGTTGGCTGTTGGTTCCGTATCGTTTGTCTTTATGACCTTCCTGTGCTGGGCAGATTCTTCCTTTTAAAGGTGGACTCTTGAGGGTTTTGGTGCTTTGCCCAAGGCCAACAGCAGGGGGAGCCAGAGGACAGGAAAACCTGCAAGCCGGGCACTCAACAGCTTCAGGGCTCTTGGCCTGGGGCTTAGAGTCAAGCAGAGGAGGCTGCTAGGATTCCTGAGCCCCCAGAGTGTTAGGGGGCCAGAGCTCTCTCTACTGCCTCTCTTTGTTCCCCGGAAGCCCAGATGTTTGGAGGATGCAAATGGCAGCTGGGGATGTAGCACCTGCCTCACAGTGTCTCTCCGGCTACCCTGCTGGGTATTCTCTGGCCTCTCTTGCCCTCCCCCTGGGCTAAGGCACTCTGCTCCTCCCCGACTGGAATCAGCAATTCTTGGTTCACACTTCAAGCGGTACAAGACAGGAATGGAGGTCCGGTCCCCACTGACACCCCAGCCAATCTTCCCACAAAGGGACCTCAGCCTAGCTCACCTCCAAAGGCAAAAGGCCAACTTCCCAGCCACAGAGGTACCATGGGGAGCCAGGCTCCACCACCTCCCCGCCAGCCCCAAAAGTCACCGATGAGAACTACCAGCCGCGATGGCCTCTGCTGCCAGCGCGGATCTATCAGGAACTTATTCTGTGCCAGGCATGTTGCTGAGGGCCCTGCTGAAAGCTTTTGCCTCGGTCCCTCTCAACCCGTGCTGGTTCTCACTGTGCCTCCGCGACTGTAGCTCTGTTCTCGTACCACCTGTGCCACGTCAGCGCACTTGCATTGTTTACTTATTTTGTGGTTCTTGGCATTGGACCCAGGGGCCCCCTACCGCTGAGCTACGTCCCCAAGTCTTTTTTATTTTTTACTTTGAGACAAGTTCTCAAGTTGCTGAGGCTGGCCTCAGACTTCTGATCCTCCTGCTTCAGCCTCCCGAGTAGCTGGGATTCAGGCATGCGCCCCAGTTCCTAGTTCAACTTGCTTCCAAAACAAAATACCTGCATCCTCTATAGTATTCATGGAAGTCTGGAATGCTGTTACTTTTTTTTCTTAAAGTACATCAAACCTTGAGTTTGATGATCTGATCTAAAATCACCTTGTGAAACCCACAGCCAGGTGCACACAATCTCACACCCCATGCATCCACAGCCCCAGAGACACACGTGGACATGAACTCAGGGGGCAGTCATGCACACGGGGACTCACTCACACCCAGCAGTTATGTACACAGCCACACGCAGAGCTGCACACTCCACACAGTCACACACATTCTCCCGTCAAAGTGTGTTATTTTCTTCATATTATTCATTCACTCAAATATTTCCTGAGTACTTAACTCCGCGCCGGGACTTCCTCAGTCCTAAGTCCCTCAGCTAAATCAACGAGCAAGACAGGTCAAGATCTCTGTCCTCATGAAGCTTGGATTCTGACGGAAGGAGAAGAGGCAAAAAAAAAAAAAAAAAGGAACAAGTAAATTCTATTGCACATTAAAAGACATGGGCAGGAAGGAGCATAGTCCAGAAATGGGGAGGAGGGAGAATCAGCCTGGAGGTGGGTATGAGTTTAAGTAGGTGACCGAGCTTTATTTGAGACAGTGATAAAAATCTCTGGCAAAACTTGAGGGAGAGGGAGTTACCCAGGTGGCACCAGGGAAAAGCAGTCTGAGAAGAAAGAACAGTACCTGCAGACTGGACCTGCAAGGAACAGGAAGGTAGCTGGTGCTGCCGAGGTGCCCAGAGTCAGGGTGAAAGGGCAGGACCCGGAGGCGGGCAGGAGGAGAGGGAGCGTGACCTCACCTTGCAGTGTGAGGTCAAATGTTTATTTTGCATGAAACTGAAGTTCACGGGTGGATTCTGAACAGACATGTGACATGAGCTGACCTCTGACCCTGACCAGCATCTAAGATGAGCCAAGCCATTTTTGCATGTTATTATCTATATTACTTCCCAACCAGGAGGGCTCTGTCCTGGTCACCTCCGTATCTACTTAGAGGAGTCCCGGATAAATATTAGTTGACTTGTGGTCAGAGACAGAGAGTTCCAGGAAGAACAGCCTCCCTGGCCTGGCTTCTAGAATTTGGCTCTGGAAGCTCCAAACCAAATGGGTCTGTGGGTCCCTTAATCCTAATTTCTGAGAGGACAAATGACCTTTTCCTGAGATTCCTGCCATTTGTGAGACCCGGATTGCTGTTACCCGCATCATGTGTGTCCCTCACTTCCCAAACCTGTTTTCTGGATCATGTGTGACTCACTGCATCTGTGGTCAATGACCCCAGGCCTCTGTCCATGCAGGTGTGGGAACTGGAATCCAGACATCCTCCACCCTGCAAATCCCCCATTCCCAACCACATCCGGCTTCGCTTTACTAAGCATTCACAATATGAATGCATTTAGTTTTTTTTTTTTTTTTTAATCTTTTGGACTAGGTAAACAAATAACTCAAATAATTGACTTTATACAAGGAAACACTTTACCCTGGTTCAAAGTTGAACTAGCTCCCCTTCTCCAGAGCGACTGAGCAGAGCAGTTTCAAGGTCACCATCCAGAGCAGTAGCCTTTCAAAACATCTTGGTGGCCCTAGTTTGCTAGGTCATCAAGTTCAGGGCTCTAAGAGGTGCCCTGGGGTCCTTCCTGACTTTCCAGACAAGAAGGCTGAGGCTCGGGGTGGGGATAGCCTCACTTGTTCAGGAACACACGGCTCAGAGGCCGGGAAGCCGAACCCCACACTGGACAATCTGACGCTGGTCCTCAGGGCTGACCCGCCAGGTTCTATTGTATAGCCGTGAGCGAGGAGGCTGCCAATTGCTGGGGCTGAGGAACCAACAGGTGTCGTACAGGGAAGAGGAGGAACCTTCCTGCAAAGAAGGGAGCTCAAATCCAGACTCGGGTGGGGGCACGCTGCCCCAGCCAGGAAAGGACTGCCAATCCAGCAAAGGGGAACTACTTCATGTTGCCGATAGGTACCCAAGATGGGTCGGGGGGCACCTTAAAAGGAGAGGAGGCAACAGGTGGAACAGCCAGTTATTTTGGGACTCCTGATGGACCCACAGAGTCTGACTCTCAGGAGATCCAAAGTGCGGATGGGAAGGTTGAGCCCGTGTTTCAAACTCCTTCAGATGGCGCGGCTTCCCTTTCCAAGCAAATGCAACTATTTCTTCATGTCCTTCAATAGGACTTTAGAGGAAGGCAGCCCCTTGGGTACAGTCTTCTTCAAGATCTCGATTTCCACTCCAGGTATTGGGGTCCTGGTGCCTCCCCTCTGTGGCCAACCGATCGGAACCAAAGGGGAGGGAGGATGCATCGCTGACCTCACACTCTGTGCTCTGAGGCATCTGTATGGGCAGGTGGCGAGAGGCACTGAACAGCAACAGCAGGAGAGACTGAAGGGAGACCTGGGGAGAACTTCCTAGAAGAGCATTTAAGAGGCTAACGGCAGTGTGATTCTGAGACATTCAGAAATATCTGTGCCAGGATTGTAGAAGAAGGGATGACAGATACCTTTAAGGCTGGAAAATAAACAGGCCAGGGAGTGGAATTCTGTGAATCTTCCCAGAGCGGGTGAGGAACTTTCCCCAGATTGTGTCTGCTGCTCGGCAGAATCAGATTTTTCAAGCCCTACCATTTCTAGGATTGGCCCAGAGAGACAGCATTAAGGGGCCCAAATTGCTTCTCGTACTCTCCTCAGGTGTCTTCTCTCTTCTCCCCCCAGGGCCCCCTTTGAATGTGGAATTGCAGGGTCTCCAAGACCTCTGATGGGCCTTTGCCCAGTTATTTCCAGGCTTCTGGGGCCCCCGTCTGGGCTCTGACCTGAGGGTCTCTGTTTCCAAGGAAACAGAGGAAAAATGGCAGCCTAAGGAGTCCCATCCCTGTCCACGAGGAAGCTCGGTGGCACCACTTTCCCCAGCCGGGAAGATGCAGGCTCTGACGTGGTCGGCAGCGCCAGCAGCCCCTAGTGGGGCTGGGACGCTTCTCCCTCTGGTGGGCTTTCCCGGGACACATCTCATCTCCGCCACCCGGAGCCCTCTGCTTTGCATCCTCCAGGCCTGAGGATTCGTTTTGACGTCTTGGACCTGGGTTCCAGGTTTATTAATCACCTGTGTGTCTTTTTCTGTAAAGTGTCTGTCCATTGGTCCATTTATTGATTGGGTTCTTTGTATTTTGGGTGTAAAGTTTTGTAAGTTCTCTATAAATTTTGGAGATTAGTGCTCTATATGAAGTGTGTGGGGGAAAGATTTTCTCCCACTCTGTAGGCTCTCTCTTCACATTATTGATTGTATCCTTTGCTGAGAAAAAGTTTTTTTATTTGAGCCCATCCCATTTACTGATTCTTGCCTTGATTTCTTGTGCTTTGGGAGTCTTGTTAAGGAAGTCTGGTCCTAAGCTGACATGATGAAGAATCAGGCCTACTTTGTCTTCTATTAGTTGCAGGGTCTCTGGTCTAATTCCTAAGTCCTTGATCCATTTTGAGTTGAGTTTTGAGCAGGGTGAGAGAGGTTTAATTTCATTTTCCTGCATATGGATTTCCAGTTTTCCCAGCACCATTTGTTGAACAGGCCACTCTGGAAAGCAGTGTGAGAATCCTCAGAAAACTTGGGATGGACCCACCTTTTGACCCAGTTATCCCACTCCTTGGTTTATACCTAAAGGAGTTAAAATTAGCATACTATGGTAACACAGCCACATCAATGTTTATAGCAGCTCAATTCACAATAGCTAGATTGTGGAACCAACCTGGATGCCCTTCAACAAATGGATGGATAAAGAAACTGTGGTATATATACACAATGGAATATTATTCAGCCATAAAGAAGAATAATATTATGACATTTGCAGATAAATGGATGGAATTGGAGAATATCATGCTAACTGATATATGCCAATCCCAAAAAAACAAAGACCAAATGTTTTCCCTGATAAGTGGATGATGATAATATAATGGAGGTAGGGAATGGGGGATGAGAAAAGAATGGAGGAACTTTATGTAGAGGGAAATGGGGGGTATGAAAAATGGTGGAATGAGACAGACATTATTACCCTATGTACATGTATGATATACAAATGGTATGAATCTACATCACACACAATCATAGAAACAAAATGATGTACCCCATTTGTGTACAATGAATCAAAATGCAGTCTGTAAAAAATAAAAAATAAATTTTTTTTAAAAAAAAGGATTATTTCACCACATCCTCACACTCACCTTCTGAGAGAGGCGCCATTGTGAGCCCCATTCTCTGGATGGGGACACTGAGGTTCAGGGGATCAGTGACTTACTCAACTCACCCAATAGTAAGATGAGGAGTCAGATCAGAAAAGACAGCTGATTCCAGTAGCCATGAACTTTCCATCTCACTAAACTGAAAAGTAGATGGGCAGGAAGGGGAATCTCAGGTGTCTGACCCTGGGGAGGAGTGGAAGGGTACGCCATTACCCAGCGGCCTCAGGGCCCAGCAGACCTCAAGTCTAGGTTAAGCAACAGTGGCACCTTGCCACGCTCCCTGAGTGGAGGGAAGGGCGAGATTTCAACAAGGTACCAGAACAACATAGACGGTCCCTTAGGTTTTAGCTCTGCTTTTCACTTGATGTGGGAGCTTGGGGTTAATGTCTTCAAGCCTGCGTTTCCTTATTTACCCAGAGGGGATCAGAGTAATCCCTGTTTCATAGCATTGTTCTAAGGGTGAAGAAGGACATTTTATTTAGTATATATTTATTGGCCAACCCTTTGATATGTACCAGGTACTGATTTAGGGCTTAGGAAGCAAGAAGCACCAAACCCAAACATCTTTGCTCTCAGAGAGCTTATGCTGGGGAAAGGAAAGAAAAATATCAATAAAGTATGTATAACAAGACGGATGTGACCAAAAAGACAAAATATGGCAGAGAGGTGGATGGCTAGGGCAGGAGGGTGGAGTAGGGCTTTGGTAAGATGTGATGGCAGTAGGGGAGCGAGGCATCTGAATGTTTAGGTGGAAGAGAATTTCAAGCAGAGGGAACAGCACTTGCAGAGACCCTGAGGCAGGGGAGTGTCTTACCTGCAGGTGGAACAGCAAGGAGGCCCATGTGACAGGCGGGGAAGCAAGGGAAGAGTTTCAGGAGAGGAGCCCGTTGAGGTGATGACCTGGTCGATAAGAGCGGGGACTTGGGATTTCACTCAGAGGAGTCCACGGTCTTGAGATGGAATCGGAGGACCTGACCCTCGTTCCCCAGAGGGGTGCTCTTCTTGTGCTTTGTCTTTCCGCCCTTCTCAAAAAGGTTGCTGTTCCTTCCCAAGGCGAATCTGCTGCGAGCGGGTCTCAGCCCACAGGCTGTTTGGCTGACAGTTACCAGACCCCTTCCTCATGTCTGGTCACTCTGCTGCAGCCACTGATGCCTTGAGATAAAGACAGGTGGCACCTGGGCCTGAAGCACAGGGTGGAGGTGTGGCGGGGATCAGAGTCGTGACTGCGCCATCTGTGATGGAAGGAACCAGTCCCAGAACTCCAAGATGGTCAGAGAAGGCAGAGAGGAGCAGCAGCACCTCCCTTCACATCTGCAGCAGGCATGGCAGACACTCACCCTGCTGAATCTTCTGTAGCTGCTGCGGGGCCACCAACTCGACTGTCACTGCTTCAGAGGTCCCCTGGGCCTATGTCATGACCACAGTGGTGGCTCTGAGGCTTGATCCAGTTGCTCTTCTGCAGCTATAGCAACAACTTCCACTGTGGTTAAGGTTTCCAGGAAACCACTGCTTCAGTTGTAGGAGCATCTGACACCCTGTGGCTGCTCCTGGAGACTTGGCCATCCCATAGCTACTCCCAATGTCTCCTTCCACCCTGCAGCTTCTTTAAACATCCCCTCTCCAGTCCAGAGATGCACCTCCCCAATCTATGACAACCAGGACAGGCAGCTCGGCAGCCTTCACAGACTGGCATAACAGCACAGGAAGTCCACAGTTAGCAGGCAGGAAACTGCGCACACCTGTGAGTCGGGCACTTTTGCCTATAAAAGTAGCACTCGACTCACCTCATCAGCCTGACCAGGAAATCTCCATCCCCAAACCCTGTTTCCCCTTATACTGCAGCACAAGCTCCAGTAAAGTCTCTTTTGAACAGTTTTATTTTGCCTGTTTGTAATTTCTGTCTTAAATTGGGCAGGCTGAGCCCGTTGCTGAGTTAGTAATGTTAAGGGCTGCCAGGACTATCAATGTGGGAAGCTGAGAGTCACAGAAGAGCTGCTAGGAGAGCAGTTGCAAGCAGCAAGGAGAGCTTTCCAGAGCTGCTACCACTCAGGGAGCCTCACTTTGCCTCTTTGTGTGATTTGTAACTGAATTGAACAAAAAGAACCCTTGGCCAATTAGTAACAGTCTGATTTAAGTCTGGCTAACTCTGCTTAAGGACAGACTTCAGGGGGCAAAACCAGAGGTAGAAAGACCAGAAAGAAGACCACCAAATACTCTTATGGAGTAAAAGTGGTATTTTGAAATGGGGCAGAGATTGAGATGGGTTCTGGATAGCCTGAGACAGAATTAATGGATTCATCAGTGCCAGGCATGAGAGTCAGGGAAGACTAAGGTTTTATGTAGAAAGAATTGGAATGATAGGGTAAGAGATGGGTAAGACAGTAGAGAGTGTGGGATGATTTGCAAGAAGAGTTAATATCAGGCACTCAGTTCTGTACAAGTATGTTTAAAATACTTATTAAGCATCCAAGTGGAGAAATCCAGCACGCAGATCTGGAGATGCACGTGTGGGTCTCATTGGCAAGGTGGTTGGGACCCAAGCCATGACACTGAGGGAAATCATGTGCAGAGTGAGTGGGATAAAATAGACGGGGAGGAATCAGCAAAAGACACTGAGAGTAAGAGGACAACCAGGCAAACATGGGTGCAGGAATCCAAGTGAAGAAAGAGTAAAGGAAGAGAGAAATCATCAAGAGAGGAATCGCCAGAGCCATTTAAGCTCCATTTCTGCCCCTGGTTGGGGCAATATCTCATTGTTGATTCTGAGCATAAAGCTCCTCTTTATCCCTTGGGTGGGTTGGAAGAGCAGGTGCATTTGGAACCAAAGGCTCAAGGGCCATGCTATCTATAAATGTGACCAGGAGGAATGATGTTACCTCATGTGAGATTCCAGGGTTGTCCACAGTTAATGATTAGCTGTGCTCTCCACCAAGTCTGCAGAAATTTGACTCAGGAGCTGTCTGCATGATTACTGTGTTTTTCTCCAAAACTTCAGGGACACTGAAGCTGTTTATTCAGGAGGAGAGTGGACCGAGGTATCCCCAGAGAGACTTCCAGAAAGAACTCAGCAGGTGAGTGCGATTGTAAGGAATGGAAGGATGGGGTGGTGCCTCCTGGTGTCCCTCACTGATCTTTAGGACTCGTTGTCAACAAGGAGAGTGAGAATTCACAGAGGAATTCCTAAGAGGCTCGGAAAAGAGTTCTGTGGGGTCTCAGCGAGGAAGCAACCTGGAAAGAGGAAAGGGTGACTCTAACACACCCAATAAGAGGGACTGTGGAGCTGGGAGAAGGGTGATCAGGAAAGATGGCCTGAGAAGGAGACAGAAGAATGAGAAAGAGCCAGTCATGAAAAGAGAGAAGCACCAGCAGGTATAAAAGCAATAAGTATTCCTGCCCAGGACCTGCCAAGGAAACTTTTGCCTCTTATTCTTTTAGAAAATAGGAGAGATAGCATAGATGTCAGGGACGTTAAGTATTCTGACAGCTGCTGACTAGACAAAAGGGTCTTGGAATCCAGCCAATGGACTGGACTGCTATGTGGATTTCTAAAATTAAAGGTTTACATTTTGCAACCTCATCAGGGTGTGCAAAGCGGAACTCAAAGGCCAACCTGCACCGCGGTGGAACTACTTTCCCTGGAGCCAACATATATGGAAACAATAATTACAATAGTTATACTTTCCAAAGTGATTGTGTTAGGCCCTGTGTAGTAGATACATAGTATTTAAGGTATCAGTCTAAAATCAGCATACCAGAGTGACAGAGTCACATCAATGTTTATAGCAGCTCAAATCACAATAGCTAAACTATGGAACCAAACTAGATCCCCTTCAACGGATGAATGGATAAAGAAAATGTGGTGTATGATGGAATATTACTCAGCTTTAAAGAAGAATGAAATTCTGGCATTTGCTGGTAAATGAATGGAGTTAGAGAATATCATGCTAAGTGAAATAAACCAAACCCCCCAAAAACAAAGACTGAATGTTTTCTCTGATATGCAGATGCTAATTCCCAATAAGGTAGGGATAGGGAAGAATAAAGTTACTTTCTAATAGGTAGAGAGGAGTGAAGGGAGGGGAAGGAGGTGGGGGAAGGAATGATAGTAGAGTGAAACAGACATTATCACCTCATGTGCATGTATGACTGCATGACCCATGTGACCCTGCAATATGCATAATCAGAAAAATGAGAGATTACACTCCATTTATGTGTGATCTATCAAAACATATAAATGCATTCTACTGCCATGTACAACTAATTAGAACAAAATTTTTAAAAAGATATCAGTCAAGTATCAAAGATTCAGTTTCAAGAAGTAGATGTTACTTCTATCAGTCAGCAGTTGATACATCAACAAACATCCCAGTAGCTTATAACCATCCATGTTTTTCCCTCTAGAAGTGTGAGGGTTGTCTGTGGCTACGTGGGACTCTGCTCGCCCTATCATTCTGGGCCCCAGGCTGAAGGAATAATGCCCTTCTTGACATGCAATTCTCATAGAATAGAAATGCAAGAGTAAGACCAATCCACTGGCATTCCACTGGCCAGAGCCTATTGCATGGGAAGACCAAGGTCAACGCGGGGTACATATGCTCTTCTTTCAGATTACTCTCGGAAGTCACATGGAAGTGAATGGGGATATATGCTCCCACTAAGGAAGGGATCAAATTGCTGGGGACAATAGACCATCTACTACTCCCTGTGTTTCCAGCCCAAGGGGACTCATTACATGGAACTGGACGGTCACAAAATAGTTAGAATGGTGCTGGAGAGTTGCCTTCAGAGAATGGCGCATATTTAAAGGATTCTGAAACAGAGGCTGAGTGCCAGCCCACTTGTGACCACCACAGATCCACTCCTGGGGAGAGCCCTTTGGGCTGCGAGGAATCTCCTCCAGCAGTGGATGGTTCATGGAGTAATCTTCTAAGGAAGCCCTCAGCTCTGTCTCCCCTTTCCTTCACAGATCTGAACATGCATTGGCTGCACAAACTTCGGGGACTTCGTACCCTCTGGAGTACTGAGATGTCCCGTCGCACTCTTCACATTACTCTCGGGCGGATGTCCTCCATACCCTGGGGCCACCTAGATGTGCCTGACAAGTTTAACTTTGCTAGCAACGTGATAGACCCCTGGGCTGACCTGGAAAAGGTAATAGGTAGAGAAGAGGCACAGGGTGGGATGGTTCCACTGACTTCGTGAATTCATCTGTCCATTCAGTAAGTACTTATTGAATGCTTATTAGGTATCAGTCCCTGTAAGAAGCTATGAACAGGATGCTCATCATCCACAGTGTCAAAACGAGACAGTACGGATTGGCCAGGCAGAAAGGCGTAGGAGTCTGGCTCGGGGAGGGGCAATCTGGTAACCCCCAGCAGACGACATACATTAGCCATGCTGCATTTTGACCTCTCAGAGCAAAACAAGGACAAGTAAGCTGGAGTCACAGAAGAAATAGGTCCGGATCTAATAAGAGCAGAACTGAGTCAGTCTTCTCAGAAAGTTAGGTCACATGCCTCTGTCATTAGGGGCATGTGGGTAGGATGTCCACCAGGCAGAGATGTCAAAAGGGCTCCCTCCTGAGACATCCAAGAGAGTGAGAATCATGCAAAATTGCGTAGTTCTCTCTCAAGCCCTGAGCTTCTAGAATTCTAACCCACCTGGTACTGATGCACCAATGGCCTTCACCTGAAGCCTTGTGCACATTTCTGAGGACGGAAGAGTCCACCCAAAGTAGGATAAGGAAAGGGGTGGGTTTACCAGAATAGGATTTAAACCTTGTGGTCAAGGTGACCACAATGGTGACATTGCCCTGAGGTGCCAACACTGTGACACAACCTTAGTGTAGAGACTGCAAACACCTGGCCCCCAGGCAGACGATGGAACCTAGGTGCAGCTGTTCTTTAAAAAAAGTTAGGTCGACATTTTAAAATGGAAAATGTTAACATGAAATGTCTATTTCTGGATATTCTTTAAAAGTTATACCTCCTTAGAATACAGAAGAAGGCCCTGACTCTCACAACTCACAATTCTGAATCCACAAAAGAAACGATTTAAGACATCTGCTGCACAAACATCAAAAGAACCTTTCCGTCAATAACACCATAAACAAAATAAAAACTAATCCAAACCAGGGGGGATTATTCAAATCAAGTGACTGAAAAAAGAATTAATATTCCCAATACAAAAGAACTCCCATCAATCAAGAAAAAAAAAAAAGAGACTTAACCCATAATAAAAGAGGACAAAGTACAGGAGCAGATAGTTCATTGAAAAATGAACTCAAATAACTACTACACATAAGAAAAAAAAAAGACTCAGTCTCACCAATAGTTGAGACTATGGCAAAAGAAAACTTCACTGAAATCATATTTTATTCCTTTCATGTTAGTTAATTACAACACTTTGACCACACACGGTTGCCAAGGCTGTGAGAAGACAGGCATTCTTATGTATTATCACAAAGTCATGTAACTCTGGTGGTATTTTGAAATATTCATGTTTCCTCTTTTACTCGTATTGTTGCTCTTAAATTATGATCTGCAAATCCCTGTGAATACACAAGACTCAGGGGGATCTGTGGAGTAAAAAACTATTCAAAATAAAACATTGACAAAATGGGATATTTGTGCATTGCTGGTGGGAATGTAAAGTGGTAAATGCAATCCCACTCCTGACACCAAAACTAAATAACCATAAAATACAGCAATTGCAACATCAGTGGGTTTATACTCAAAAGAATCCAAAGAAGTGGGTCAAAGAGATATTTGTACAACTAGATTCATGATAGCTTTATTCAAAATAGCCAAAAGATCAAGACAACCGAAATGTTCATTAACAGGTGAATAGATATGAAAATATAGATGCAATATCCATACAATGGAATATGATTCAACTCTAAAAAGGAAGGGAATTCTAACACTTGCTTGAGGATCTCACACTGCGTGAAATGAGCCAGTCACAAAAGCACAAGTATTGTACGATTTCAGGTATTTAAGATACCTGGAATAGTCAAATTCATAGAGACGGAAAGTAGAACGGTCTTACCAGGGGCATAAGGAGTAACTGTTTTAGAGTTTCAGTTTTAGATAAAGGAACATTTTCTCCAAATGGAGAAACAGTAACTGTTTCAGAGTTTCAGTTTTAGATAATGGAACATTTTCTCCAGATGGATGGTGGTGATGGTTGTGGAAGATGGAAGGACTTAAAGCCCCTGAACTATACACCTGGAAATAGCTAAAATGGGGGAAAGTAGAGGGAGGGGAAGGGAGAGGGAGAGGGAGGAGGAGAAATGATGGATGGATCCTGAGTTGTGGTTGAATGGGAGAAAGAAGCTCAGGTGTGCTATCACACAGTAGGTCCCTGGAGACAACGAATACATACTGTGCATTTTGCAAGGGTAGAAGAGAAGGTTTAGGATGTTTGCACCATAGAGAAATGATAAATGTCCGAGGAGACAGATGAGCTGACCCTGATTTAAACATGGTACAGTGTACGCATGTACTAAACCATCATGGGTGCCCATGAGTAGGCCCAATCTTGATGTCTTTAAATATCTGTTAAAAAATAAACTTAAATTGAAAGGTAAATGATAAAGTAAAATGATAAATTCCATTATACATATTTCATCACAAGATAAAACAAAAATAAATAATGTTGATAGATATATGCAGAGAAATATACACATAAACCCAAGATGACGTTTGCCCTTGCGACTGTAATTCTCTCACTAATATATGGTGGCATTTTTTAGAAGGTCCCTGCTGACCGAGACAACAGCGAGTACAGAAGCAGATAAGAGAATCCGACAGTCGCCTATGAAGGCAGACTTTAAAGACATGTGTAAAAATGTAAAATTATGCCCCTTTTTTCATTCTTTCCTTTGACTTTTTTGTTGGTTTTATTTTTTTGTTTTGGGGGGAAAGTATACTTATTTTTTTTTTTATTTTAAAAATCCTAATCATGGTATTATATATAGTAGGCTTATTACTGTTATTTCTTAAAACATAAATTTTTAAAAAATTCTCAGTTCGGGTTTCTAACTTGGTAAATATTGATAGAACCCCACAAATATTAAAAAAAAAAAAAAAAAAACACCTCTTGAAGGTCTTGAGAGCGTGTGAGGGTCCTGAGAGCGCGCCAAGCCTTGGTGCAGCAAACCCCAGGCCTGGGATTGTCCCCTGAGGGTCCCCGACCCTGATCTGCAGGCCTTCCTTTTTCAGGCCGGCAAGAGACCTCAAGGCCCCGCCCTGTGGTGGGTGAATGGCGACGGGGTGGAAGTCAAGTGGAGCTTCAGAGAGCTGAGTGAGCTCAGCCAGCAGGCCGCCAACGTCCTCTCGGGGGCCTGCCGCCTGCAGCGTGGGGACCGTGTGGCAGTGGTGCTGCCCCGAGTGCCGGAGTGGTGGCTGGTGACCCTGGGCTGCTTTCGAGCAGGTCGGTCATTGGCCTGCGTGGGCTGGGCAGCCTCTTTCCGTGAAGGAACCCAGAGCAGAGAAACGCAGCCACCTCTCCCCCAAAGCAACCCCTCCCCTGGGGTCGCCACCCGCAACGGGCCCTCCTTCCTCCGGGGTTTGCCACCGGCATGTCCTCCCAGCTCTGCCTTAACCCTCTGGCTTCTCCAGGCCTCGTCTTCATGCCTGGGACCGTCCAGATGAAATCCAAAGACATACTCTACAGACTGCAGATGTCTAAGGCCAGGGCCATCGTGGCTGGGGATGAGGTGGCCCAAGAAGTGGACGCCATAGCATCCGACTGCCCTTCCCTGAGAATCAAGCTCCTGGTGTCTGAGAAAAGCCGGGATGGGTGGCTGAACTTCAGGACACTGCTACAGTGAGTGTCCTCCTGGCTCTTCCCCCAAGCTGGAAACCAAAGCAGGCGCTCACGGACAGGTGCTTTATTGGGGTGAGGGGCTCAGGAAGCAGAGTGCGGGACTAGGGAGAGAAAATCAAGGAAGAAGGTCGTTTCCAGGGCTACGTGGGACTTAGTGTGTGGGGATCTTTGGAGGAAAACACAGAAAGCTTCCAGGATTTTCTAAGGAAGAACTGACAAGAACGGCCCCCTGAGCCCCAAGGGTTCAGGGTGGTACCAGGGGCACTATACCCCACACTTCTGGGCTGCACACTGACATGAAGAGACAGCTCAGAGTCCCACACCACAGTGGCAATAGAAAAGGCCCTGGGGCATAAAGTGAATCCCGTGGAGTGCACGCCAGAGACGACATGGCGTTAGTGCCAGGGAGGTGGAGGCTCTTGGGAGTTCCTCACCAGCCGTGGCTCAAACCAGCAGTGAGGCCGGCGGCATATGAGGTAAAGTCTTAGAGGTGGTTGAAATGCTGAGTTTCTAGGCTCTTCTCGCCCTCTGCTTCCCTAAGCAAGGCTTTCCAGGATAGTGGTCCTTCCAAAGGCCCATAGCAAGGCTTGATGGATGAATGCGTTTCCCAGTCGCCTGTCTGAAATCCCTCCGTTAGGGACATTTTCCTGTCTAACATCATGGTCTTTAAGGTAACTGTCAAAGAAATCACATGATACCAGCTTTGAGAGACTCAAAATCAGGTTGCACCCCACCTGGTATCATGCTAGGGTTCCACAACCATTAGATTGGCATTTATTAAGTTCCTGCTAAGCACATTACTCATTTCCTTGGTGGCAGAGTTACTTTTCTCTTTAACTCTATGAGACAGGTTTTATTGATCCCATTTCACAGGTATGGAAAGTGAGACTTGAAGCAGTTAAATGCCCAGTACAAACTGACACGCTAAACCCTGGGACTCCAGAAACCCCCCAATCTGAGCCACTCAATGAGACTTCTCCCTTCTGAAGTGGATCAAGTGGCTTCCCCCCAGCCTGGGAGCTGGTGGGGAAAGTGAGTCACGGGGACACCTGGTGTCCTGGCTAGATCTGAGAAGGTGACGGTCTGTGTCTCCATCAGAGAGGCACCCGCCACTCATCAGTGTGTGGAGACCGGAAGCCGAGAAGCAGCTGCCATTTACTTCACTAGCGGAACCAGTGGCCTTCCCAAGATGGCGGAACACACCCACTCAAGCCTGGGCATCAAGGCCCAGTTGGATGCTGGGTAAGCTGGGCCCCTTCCCTCTCAGACAGCCGAATGACCAGACAGAAAAGGCTTTCTGAGCTTAGATCTGACTCTTCTTGGGAGTTTCTGAGGAAGACAACTGAGAAGGGGTCTAAAGAAGCCTGCTTCCCATTCTGGGCCTTCACCGATCCTCGGGTGATGTTCCCGTTTCAGATCATTCCACATCTCAAAACCTCTTCCAGGTTTTGAACCATGTGGCTAGTAGGATAAACGATGAACAGCAAAGTTTATATGCATTTTCCCCAGAATAACCTCTATCTTGTCTTCTGGGGTGCTGGCAATTGACTTTGATGGTCCCTCTATTCCAAGAAGACATTTTGGTGAATGGCAAATAGCTTTGCAAATTCAAAATTTGTAAAAAAAAAAAAAAAAAAATAGATAAAATTGGATGAGTTAGATGAGCTGAGATCTCAGAATTTCTGAACCACAGACCACATAATTCTGAATTTTATTCCATTGCTCCACTGGTCTCATCTGTGAAATCAGGAACACCACGACAAGGTCTTCATGCAATCAAAGGAGGGATCTTCTGGGATCTTTGGGATCTGGTCTGCCGTGTTTACTTTATTATGTTATGAGTGTGGAAACATATTTTCAGGGGAAAAAAAAGCTTGTAAAAATTTCCTTGTCCTACTTATGAGCCCATAGTATCCGCAAATGAAATTAATCATACAAATCACTTAAGAGTTGCTGTAGGGAAATGCCGTTTTTAAAGAACAGGGGGATAAATTTCTTAAATACAGGTAACATTTATTCATACCCCAGCTATGGTCCTAAGAGGCCTAATTTCCCACAGAGTTGAAAATATTAATCATCTGCAAGAAAGGACGCATACTGGGGTGACTACCAGCCTCAGGGAAGTTCTTCATGTCTAGCCTAAATCATTCTTGCTTGAAGACAGTTTTAGGACCTCTTATTCTGAGCCCAAGAGATAAAGGAAACCAGTTTTTCCCTGTTCATGATGCTTGGAGAAATGAGAACCAAGGTTCTACCCAGGCAAACTTGAACTTGGCCAAGATGACTTTTGTTGGCACCCTAATCCTGCGTGGTTACCGCATGTGACGCTGTACTGAGCTCTGAGGATAAAATGAGAACAAATTAGACCCCATTGTCCATTGGGTCACGTTTACTGGGTCACAATTAGAACTCTTGTCCCCTCCCGTCAGGCTGTGCAGAAAAAAATGACTTTCCTCCGCTCTGCCTGCTCACACGCACATGCTTCCTATAAACGCGGGCAGACAGACACAACCCCCGCCCCCACACACACACCCATGCACACACCCTGCGTTCCACACGCCCGGCCTGCTCTCACCTGGATGGACGGGTGCTTTCTCTGTGCGCAGAACCTGGACGGGCCTGCAAGCCTGGGACATCGTCTGGACCATCTCCGACACGGGTTGGATACTGAACATTCTGACCGCGTTTCTGGAACCCTGGACATTGGGCGCATGCGTATTTATCCATCTCTTGCCCAGGTTTGACCCACAGACCATCCTGAAGGTAAGAGAAGACCCGGTTTGCATTGGTTGGTCAGAATGAGTCCGGAGTTTGCGCATGTCTGTTTAGTGTGGTGGATTTCCATTCATGTCATTTTTGCTAAATCCCAGCCATGTGAGCAGGCTTGGTGAGCAAGGTGGAAATGGTCGCTGACCGCGGGACCTCATGGTCTAGGGAAGGAGACAGACACATACGGGTAAGAGGCACGTGTTCAGGAGACAGGCGCATGGACCGTGTGTTCACTCACTCCTGTTTAATGGGCTCTTCGTCTGGAGTCACAGATCAGATAGCTGGTGGTGGCATGGTGGGGAGGAGAATTGGAGGTGATGCCATCTACTCTCGTGTGTGTGTGTGTGTGTGTGTGTGTGTGTACATTGTATTTCCTTTTTTCTTTGCAGCAGGACACACAAACTGAGCAAAATACACAAAGTAACTTTTTCCCAAGTGTTCAGCTTGAAAACAATTTACCTACGTTCAACGTTGTCTTAGTCAACGTTGGCTGCTATGACGAAATACCCAGAGTGACTATGACAACACTTGTTTCTCATGGTTCTGGGCCCTGGAAAGCCAAGATCAGTGTGCCAGCATGGTTGGATTCTTGGTGAGGGCCCTCTTTCTGGCTTGCAAATGAGAGCCTTCTTGCTATATCCTTATAACAGAGAGAAAGAGACAGAGAGAGAGAGAGAGAGAGAGAGAGAGAGAGAATCAGTATCTCTTCCTGTTCTTACAGGGACACCAGTGCCTCATGGGGGCACCCCCCTCATTATCTGACATAATGACTTCCTGAAGCCCCACCTTCAGTTACCATCACATGAAGGGCTAGGGCTCCATCATGTGTATATGGAACCCTCCATGTATCCCAGACACCCATGTAACACCCCCAGATCAACATCTCCATCCATGCAAAAGGTGCACATACCCTTTCCTGACCACATCCTCACCCCAGATTCTCATCATTCCTCTGACTCCTACCACAACAGATTAATTTGATTTCTTCTTGAACTTTATGTAAGTGGAGTCGTACACCATGTAATCCTTTGTGCCCATTTTCCCTCACTCAACATGTTCTCTGTGAGATGAGTACATATGGTTGCATGTGTCAGAATTTTGTTCTTCTAGACTGCTGTATAGTATTCCAATCTGTGACTCAATCCCAAAATTCTTCTCCATCTTATTATCAATGGACATTTGGATTAGGTCTCGATTGGAGCTATTATCTAAGAGGAATTCTGAAGAACAAATTGGATATTTTTTTTCCTGTAGAACTTGATTGGGAAGTCCTTAAATAAAATCCACAAATTATAACTGTTTTTTACCATGTAGCCTTAAGTAGTAAAAGTGGCCTCATTTCCAATGAATCAAAATGCAGTCTGTAAAAATAATTTTTTTAAAAAAAGTGACCTCCTTTTGCTTGCAATGCTATAACAATTTGGACTGTAATTACGATGTGGAAGTTGGATCATTGCCTTCTTGGGCCTGCAGATCTCTGCAGCAGTTGATGGACAACCCGGACATCCATCTGGCTGCATCTGAGACCACCAGAAGCAAACTAAGGGACGAATAATATCTCTTCAGAATCAAAAAGTCGGGGGTGGTCTGGATTATCTCTGGAGAGTCTCTTCGAATGATACCATCATTCTGTTTTAAACAGATTACATTTCCGCTACTTTCCCCAAACAGATTATTTTTCTGAACTGGCTTTTGCTAAGTTCTGCAAACAAAACACTAGGGAAGCAAAACTTGAAAATAGATGAATTTTTAAAAACCCACTTGGAAAACATACATTGCGTGATCTGGGGGAAATTAACTGAGAAGAGGAGAGAAGTTTAGCCCATCAGTTAGGTCTTTGCAAGATGAGCTACCTGTCAAGTGATTTTCACAGCTTACCCGAGTTCATCAAGAGCCCCTGAATGAACTGATCACGTGATCCTCTCATTTTTGGGGGGAGGGGTACCGGGGATTGACCTCAGGGGCACTCAAGCACAGAGTCACATCCGCAGCCCTATTTTGTATTTTATTTAGAGACAGGGTCTCACTGAGTTGCTTAGCGCCTGGCTTTTGCCGAGGCTGTGTTCTCACGATAATATCTTTTTTCTAGACATTTTGCTTAAACCGCTCTTCAATTCTGGGTAATCCTTATGCTGGGATGAAGGTGGTATTACATAACAGTTGAAAAGTACATGCTGCAAATATTTGTTCCACCACTTCCTGGCTGTGACCCTGGAAAAGTTACTTAACCCTGAGTCATAGTTTTCTCCTCCATAACATGGGGATAAAGGTACAGAGTTCCTGAGGTTCGTGGGAGAATTAAACAAGATGGCACGGGGCATCGCAAGCGGTCCATACCAGGTCTTTTTTGCAACATTTCTTTTGAAATGCCTACAGATGTTTTTAACTTTTCCAAGCACTGAAAAAAAAAAAAAAAAAAAAAAAAACTCAATTATCCTCCAAAAATATTTTTTTTTCAGAAAACAGTCTAGAAATAATCTATTAAAAAGCTAGCTCCAGGTTAAGAGACTTAACCAAGGTCACAGCTGAGATGCCACAACATCTGCAGTCCTACTGCGATTCCCAGGGGATTTATGGTGCAGGCGAGTGTTTCAGTGAGCAGGAACAACCAGCTAGGATCTGATAAGTATCCCAAAGGGGTCTTGGACTATTTTGCTGCAATGATGGTTTTTCTGGATTTTTTGTGTCTGGATATATGAGAAACGTGAGGTTCACTGAGTCTGAAACTGAAGAACAAGCTGAGATTTCTATCTGCACCGCTATGAGTCCACAGTCCATGATTGTGACCCCTGTGCATATTGGTCAGTGAGGCATCTGACCTGGTGAGTGTCTCGGCTGGCCCTCTCCCTTCAGGTGCTGTCCAGCTACCCCATCCACAGCCTGGTGGCCGCCCCTCTTGTTTACCGGATGTTGCTACAACAGGACCTTTCCAGGTGATGGAACTTTCCGGGGCTGGGTGGGAGCCTGCAGGTACATCCCCGTGCCTCCCTCACATGCGTGCCCGTCTAGCTGAACTTCCAACCACCGGTAGTCCCACGAAGCCGGCCCCATCATCCAAGCCCCCAGACCCCGGCTCCAGGTCTGCAGGGACTTTGGTTTCCATAGGGCTGAGGGACATTCACCTCTCTTCTTCAGTTACAAGTTCCCACACCTGCAGAACTGCTTCACCGGAGGGGAGACCCTGCTTCCAGACACCCTGGAGAACTGGAGGGCCCAGACCGGACTGGACATCCGAGAATTCTACGGCCAGACAGAAACGGTACCCGTTCCCAAGGGAATCAGGGGCTGGGTGCATCTGGTGGGTCTGAAGTCTCTTTAATAATAAACATATTAGCCACCCTTTAGCATTCACTTACGTGAAAAAAATACTTATTGTGTATCTGCTAGGGGAACAAAACAGGCAAAGCTCCTGCTCTCAGATTGCATTCTAGGGTGGGAGAGAGAGTAATAAAGTAACAGATGACATGGGAGCTGGTGAAGAGAGAGGGATGGAATAGCATAGAAGTAGAAAATAAAGTAGGTGAAGTAGGCAGAGGGGCGGGGTCTTAGTCCATTTTTCTGTTACTGTAACAGAATCCCCGAGACAGGGTGATTTATAAAGAAAAGTGATCTATGCTGGCTCGTGGTTCTGGAGGCTGGGAAGTCCAAGATTGGGTGGCTCGTGCTTCTTCAACTCACCCTGTCCGGCGCTGTAGCAAGCTGCTCTGATCTAAGTAAGAGACAGGGAGAAGAAGCCAAGGGGGGCCTGCCTTGCCTGCTGGAATTCTTGGAAATTCTTCTTGGAATTCTCCGGGTTCCAGAGGCACAACATGGATTCACTCTCCTCTGCATGATGCCACTTATCAAAACAACCTGGGAACTTCTGCCTTTCCTTTTCCCAGTACCTCTTTCCTGACTTGCTTTTCTGACTAGTGGGTCCTCCAGGCAGGGCGCCTTCAGCGGGCAACGTCGGTGCTGGGATGCGGAACAGCAGGAAGAGATTCGCTAAGGCGGGTGAGGACAGCGGAGTCAGTACAGCCTGGCAGGGACGTCCACCCACTCCTGGGAGGGCCACGTAGGGAAGGCTTCCAGGACACCGGCAGCTCTGTGGGAAGGGCCCATTTTAGGATTCAAGCAGAACCGATCCTGTCATGGGAAGTCATCGTAGAAGCATCTTTTAGGTCTCCTCAGACTGCAGACTAGTAATTTCATGTTTTTAAAACGTTTTAAATCATACCTAATAATTGCACCTATGGGTGGGGTACAGTGTGATATTTCAATACATGTATACGAAGTTTCATGATCAGATTATGGTCATTAGAGAATATCCGTCATGTCAAAGAAATGGTCATCTCTGTGTTGGGAACATTCTTTTAGCTATCTTGAGACACACAATGAAGTCTGTTAGCTGTCACCCCCCTACTGTGCTAGGGGACACTAACCAGAATTTATTCCTCACCTCTATGTGTTTATTTATTCATTGGGTACCGTGGATTGAAGTCAGGTGCTTAACCACTGAGCCACATCCCCAGCCCTTTTTTATATTTTATTTAGAGACAGAGTCTCGCTAAGTTGGTTAGGGTCTCGCTAAGTTGCTGAGGCTGGCTTTGAACTCGCGATCCTCCTGCCTCAGCCTCCGGAACCGCTGGGATAACAGGTGTGCCCCACCATGCCTGGAAGATCTAATGCTCTTTTTATCATGTGGTTGTTAGTTTTTCTTCCCTGGGAAGTCCTCAGTGAGGTTGCTTCAAGCAATTTAATGACCACCCCCCCCAGAATGGAGGTTCCAAGAAAGGGGTCAGAGAGCTGGGGAATGGGAAGGGACACCAGGAACACCTTGGCGAACTCTCTCTCTCCTGCCTGTTTCTTTTCCTGGGTTCTTGTGCTGTCTCCTGGGTTTGCTGATTCATCTGTGGCTTTCCACAGGGAGTTACCTGCAGAGTTTCCAAGACGATGAAAATCAAGCCAGGTTCCCTGGGAACAGCCTTTCCCCATTACGACGTACAGGTTTGCCGCGGGCCCCGAGGAGGGAGAAACAGAAAACTCGAACCTAATTTATTTATTACATTGTTCATTGAGTCAAACATAATTGAGAATAAAAGATATTAAAATAATATGGAATCGGAGGGAAAGCAGGAAGGAGGGAGGGAGGAAGAAAAGAAGGAAGGAAAAAGGATGGTAAGTATATCATCTGTGTATATCTAGCAAATTGGCCAGATAAGTGCATATGTTTTAAAAATAGAAATAAGGGTAACTTTTTTTTGTACTGGGCATTGAACCCAAAGGCACTTAACCACTGAGCCACATCCCCAGTCCTTTTTATATTTTATTTAAAGACAGGGTCTCACTAAGTTGCTTAGGGCCTCACTAAGTTGCTGAGGCTGACCTTGAACTCGAGATCCTCCTGCTTCAGCCTCCCGAGCCACGGGGGTTACAAATGTACACCACTGCACCCCACCATGGGTTACCATTATTCTAGGTTAATTGATGCAAATGTACAGCATGAATTTTATTAACTAATTAAGGGATATGTCACTTGTCAGTCCAATGGGGGATGCCCAAATTTTCCCTGGTAAAATCCATACTGCATTGAGTGGATTTTAGCTGAAGTTTTCCTCCTTTCCCTTCTTATTTCCGTGGGCTGAATTGCAAGAGCTAGAATCTGAGTGTGTGCACCTGTGATTATGTGCAGAGCCGTGTGCGTCTGAGGTGTAACTATTAACTTTATTCAGAAGCATGCATAGTGACCCGTGGCCCCACTCACTCTCCAGGATAACCATTCACTGAGCTGCTTTTTTCAGTTTCCTGTTTCTTTTGTATAAAAACCCTGACATCAGCTCTCAGTCCATTTTCCAGAAGGAAACCTTGAGGCTGGGAGCACTGGCGGTCAACTAGTGAGGTGGCGGTTTGGAACTCGAGACTCGGTTTCTCCAGTTTCCAGGGCAGGGGTGAGGCAGCCTCGCAGACGGTGGGCGGTTTTTATTTCTCCTGAGCTCCTGGCACCAGAAGCCCGCCCAGGCTCTCCCAGTCCAGTGGCGCGAAGAGGCCTCACCCACACGGTCCCAGGCAGGGGCGCCCGGGCTCTGGGCTGAAGACGCTTGGCCTCCCTGGGATCTGGCTCTGGTCCACAGACTCCTCCAGAGCGGGCCTGGGTCTGTCCTCCTCCCACGGCCACACAGGCCACTCCTTCCAATCTGCTTCTTCCTCCAGGTCATAGATGAGGAGGGCCATGTCCTGCCTCCTGGCCAAGAAGGGGACATGGCCGTCAGGGTCAAGCCGGTCAGGCCTGTGGGCATCTTCTCTGGCTATGTGGTAAGGACCTGCCCCCGTCCTCTTCTCTCCAGTGGGAAGGGGGGGCTCCAAGCGACACGTGGGGCCCGAAATGATGAGCCCCTCAAGAGGCACTGGCAAGATTAGGAGCGTGTCCAGTGTCCAAGGACCGAGAGGAAGGACCGCCCATCCACCCTTGCCAGCCTCAGCCCATCACTGCCAAAGGCCTCCCTCCAGGAAGCCCCTGTTCCGTGCCAGAGGTCTTGCTGCCCCTGAGCTGCCTCCCCAGCCTCCCCCAGGGCCGCCCCGCCCCAGGCCCCGTGCCATCCGTCAGGGCCATGGCAGCGGCTTCGCTTGGAGACTTCGCCATGGCGCGGGGCACCCCTAGCTTCCGACCTCCGGAAGGTGCAGGTAGGGATGACCCCGAGTCCAGCCTGCTCACCCACAGCTGAGGACGGTGACCCCAGAGACGGGCAAGACTCGTTTGAGCCCACGGCTATTGGGAGTGGGCAGGGAAGACCCCAAACGCCTGCCTCCTGACCCCCCGGCTAGTTAATCAATAAGCGAATACGGAAATTCCGTAAGTGTAGTTTCCCCCATTCATCGAGTTCGTACCACAAGGCAAGGCCGCAGACGTCGCTCCTGCGCACCGTACGGACCCTCCAGATCCATTGCTGAAGTTCAGAACCCTGCTTGGCGGTTCACTGGGTGATCTTGGGCGAGCGGCTGAGCTCTCCTGCCTCGGTGTCCTCAGCTCTAAGTTGTGTGTCCTAATAAAGCTCGATGATCGGCATTGATACGCGTCAAACACTTGACGGTGCGAGGCGGGGTGTGCTAAAGGAGAGGTCATGGGGCTCCCAAGTGCCATTCCCACTCTGCAGATGAGGAAGACCGAGGCCCCGGGAGGGCACGGCCACACCCCGCCCTTTCCAAGCGTTTTCTGTGCACTCTCCCTGTCTGTCCCCACAGGCCAGCGAGGTCGCTAGGGCATGGGACTCTCCCCATTTGACAGACAAAGAAACAGACTCAGGGAAGTTGGCAGAGTTATTTAAGCCACTGGGTGAGTGACAGCAGAGGCCGGATGGTGAGCGTCAGGAAGGAAGCTAAGCCAGTCGTTAAGAAACCGGCTCGGGTCACCCAGCATGGCTGGCTAGCCTCAGACAGTCCTCTCGACCCCTCTGATTTTCAGTGCCCTTACATTCCCAGTGACAGAGCGAGGTTAAGAATTCCCCTGACGCTGTCTAACCCAGTCACTGAATACCCAGTCCTGTGCCTGAGAAAGACAGGAAGAGGCACAGGCAGGGTAAGCCCAAGCCTCAGCTGCCCAAGGGGCCCGGGCAGCACAGAAGCATGCACCTTGGGGGGATCCCGAAAAAGGACAGACTCCACCAGATACCCTAGAACAGTGTCAAAGAGTGAGCAGAGGCGAGGCCGTCCAGGAAGCGAGGCTGAACTCAATGGGGAGAAATCCCCTAGCATATAGATGCAAGAGTACATCAATATTATCCATGAGACTGGACCCAGGGGAGTAAGTGAAAGACCTGAGCTGGAATAACTGAAATAAAGGAGGACAATTCAGTGTGATCAGGGATCCAGGGTCGGTGGGTTCGAGGCAGATGGTCCACCATATGTGGTTGTTCAGGTTGCAAACTGCCCAACCTGCGCATCTGTGCCAGGCAGTTCTGGGGTCGGGGGTTAGACTTTGCAGGTACAGTGATTTGTTTTTGTGGTCACCAGGACAATCCCCAAAAGACGGCAGCCAATATTCGAGGGGACTTCTGGCTTCTGGGAGACCGAGGAATCAAGGATCAGGATGGGTATTTCCAGTTCGTGGGACGGGCAGATGATATCATTAATTCCAGCGGGTAAGCTGGGCTTCTGGGCTGGGAAGGGTATTCTGGATCTTTATTCTAACTGGTTTGGACTTTGCAGATGGCCTAGGGGTTGAGAGTCCGGTGTTCCCTGAAGGACTGGTTCTTCCACAGGTACCGGATTGGGCCCTCGGAGGTGGAGAACGCTCTAATGGAGCACCCTGCCGTGGCTGAGACAGCCGTCATCAGCAGTCCAGACCCTGTGCGAGGAGAGGTGACGGGGAGCAGTGATCGGGGGTGCAGACAGGAAACCCAAGAGCAGCGTGGGGTGGTGATAAAGAAGATGAACTTAAGGGCAGGACAGCCTAGGTCCACACTTTGGCTGTGTGACCTTGGGCAAGCGACTTAGCCTCTCTGTTCCTCAGTTATCTCATCGGTAAGATGAGAGGTTGTCATGAGGTTGTTGATATTTGTCAAGTGTTAGAACAAGGTCTAGCACACAGTAAGCTCCACACGGGTGGTTGATCATTATGCGAATGCAAGGCTTTCCTCCTGCTGTTTGGCATTTGAATCAGAATCTGATTCCTGACCAAGAGAACAGAGAAGGATTTGAACCAAGAGACGGAATCCTTCATCCATGTGGTTCATGGTGGGCATAAGGGGAAAAGAAAGACCCCATAAGGGGTTTTCAGGGAAGAATGGAGGAACTCTGGATTGTACAGAGGGGAGTGAGGAGAAGGTGGGGCGGATGGGGAGGGGAAGGACAGTAGATTGAGGGACATTATTACTCTATGTACATGTATGAAAAAAAATTTTTTTAAATATTTATCACTATCAAAAGATAAATAATAAAAGTTTTTTTAATGAAATCACTCTAGATTAAAATTCTCAGGCACATGATGCATTATTTCAGTTTCTATGGAATTACTCTGTATAGGAATAAAATCATATAATATGTGAAGACAAAGAAAGACCCCTCTAATGCCAGGGTCACAGGAGGAGGCCCGGAGGGAGTCTGGCAGAGTTCAGAGTATGCCTAGAGAAAGGTCAAGGCCAGAGGCCAGGACCAGGGTCGCAGGACGTTTCTGCAGGGCGCAGGCTGGGCGATATCATGCGTCTGGCCCGTGTGGGGCGCGTCACACAGGAGAATGGGTAACTGCAGGGATCCCCCCCAGAGCCCTGAGCTCAGCCCTGCCACATACGATTTTATTCCCTATGAATTAAGTCTGACAGTCTTATACCCATTTTAAAGATGGACAAAGTGAAAGTTGGATAAGTTAAACAAGGTCACTCGGGGTCAAGGGTCCCCGCCTTCACTTGCCCTGCATTGACTCTCACTCCATCCGTCTCTACCGTCCCTGGGGCCTGAGGTGAGCCGGTCTCAACCTACTGCCCTGACTCCTCATCCAGTAACCCGCTTGAGACAGAGCTGGAAACTTGGCCCCTCTTACCTCCATTTTCTTCTCTCTCCTTGACTCAAGTGTTGGGAGGTGCAATTGAGGGGACAGAGAGGTGGCGGTGGTGAGGTTTTGCGTTGTCCCAGGAGGTGACTAAGCCCTCTAGCCCCCTCTCTCTTTGCCCTCGCTGTAGGTGGTGAAAGCCTTTGTGGTCCTGGCCCCAGAGTTCCTGTCCCGGGACCAGGACCAGCTCACCAAGGAGCTGCAGCAGCACGTGAAGTCGGTGACAGCCCCGTACAAGTACCCGAGGAAGGTGAGGCCGTGGGGCTCCTGGGTGGCCCACGCCTGGGGAAGGAGCCCGGCTGTACTGCTTTATCCTTCAGAATGAGGACAAGTCCTCTAATTCCAAAATTCCTCCTGGTCGTGCCCAAGAAAGTCCCCAAAGAAAACCGCAAATCTGTCTTGAGGCCTGAAAACTGAACTCAGTCTTTGACTCACTCCAAACGGGAAACAAACAAAAACGCGTTGGAGCCCATCCCTGGCCTACGCCCCTCTCTCCGCACCGGGTTCGGCCTTGCTGGAATGTTCGGGGCTCCCCAACTCTCAGTTGCAGGCGACGGAAAGTTAAGTTGGAATTCATGCTGGACACAGTCCAGGGGAGGGCGACGCCTTCACCACGGCTGGTCCCCAGCGTCCGGACGGCGTGGTCAGAGATGTCGCTCTCACTCGTTGACGTTCCTTTCGTATTTGCTTCATTTCTTGAAATGCTCTCCCTTTGGGGTTCCGGAAGCTCCAAATGCACATTCTCAGCAGCTTAACAAACCCCAGTGGGAAGGGGCCACGCATGTCCCCACGGGACGTCTGTGGGCTGGTTCTCCTAGGAGCATCCTGGGCTGCGTGCCTATTGCTAAACCAGGGCAATGGAACCAGGGCAATGGGATCCCCTGATTGGCCAGTTCTGGGTCATGTGGTCACCCATGGAGGAAGTGCAAGAAGGATGGGGACAGGGGCAGCCCTCTGGGAGGAGGATTCGGGGAGCAAGGCATGGTCCCCATAGGGCAATGGAAGTTCTCTTACCTGAACAAAGTGTAGAGTGAACTGTTCGTGTTTCCAGCCGTTCTCACTCTGGGGAGGCAACCGAGGTATGGAGGTGGACATGGCAAGAGAAGGCCGTGGATAGATTGGGGTACAAGGTAAATGCTTGTTCCCGGGAAAGAAAAAAAATAGTTTTGAATCTGGAGCAGAAGGTGAGGGAGACCATGGTGAGCCTGGGCCCCTGAGATGGGTAGGGGGTCTGAGGTCCACCTTCCTGGGCACGCGTTCATCGTCCCGGGGTTTCCAGGGAGGGAGGGTGGCACGCAGGGTGTGTCTTGGGGATCGACCCCTGGAGGGGGAAGGCGGGGAGCAGGACTGATGGAGGGCCTCATGTAGACCTCAGTCTGCCCCACCCGAAGCTCCAAAGTCAGGACAACCTTCAGAAATTGTCCTGAGTCAGGGCGAGAAGGGAAAAGGGACTGTACAGACCCGTGCGGATCAGGCGTGCGTGCAGGCTGCCCTGGGGAGGGGCTGAGCCTGGGTAGGACAGCCGTCCCTGGCGGGGACAGACCTCAAAGGGGGCTGGCCATGGTGGTATAAGTCCTTCGTTCCGCAAGGGGGACCTCCATCTCGCGTCAGAGGCCACCGCGTGGCTCTCGACCTCAAGTGCAGAGGGAGCAGGCATCACCAAGTCTCAGGAATCCGCCTCTGGGGTTCAGATTCCTCTTCCTCTGCCTACTCGGTGACCTCTGTTCTCTGCCGTTTACTTGCCTATGAAGAGGGGCTAATGATTATCCCTTCACAGGTCGTCAGGGAGGGTTCATATTTATAAGGTATCAGGCACTTAGAACAGTGACGGGCACAAAAGAAGCATTTCTTAAGTTTGTTTGTTTTTTTTTTCTGCCAAGGTGGGGAGGGAATTTAACCCAGGGATACTTGACCAGTGAGCTACACTCCCAGCCCTTTTTTTCTTTTTCTTTTTTTTTTTATTTTGGGGGCAGGGTCTTGCTAAGTTGCTAAGCCTGGTCTCGAACTTGCTATCCTCCTGTCTCAGCCTCCCAAGTCACTGGGATTCCAGGCATGTGCCACCACACCCAGCTAATAAGTACTTTTAAAGGAGACTAGAAACCCAATCACACCAAACGTAGTGTGAATTCTGAATTGTAATGGAACGCTTTGGAAGATCTAGTACAGGGCCCATGACATAGTTTACAGCGTATCACTTACATGTCCCCCATAGAGGAGCTGCTTTCCATCAGTCTTTCCTGTAGAATTCCCAAGGCGACAGTTTCTTTTTACCAACCATACCCAGCAGAGCACTTCCTTCTTAGCCTCGAACCCAGATCTCCACTCTGGTTTCCTTCCACTCTCCGTCTATCCTGCAGGGACCGAGGGGACAGTATTTTAGGCCATATTGTCTGTTTCAGCTACTCAACTTTGCCTTTTAATTCTAAAGTGACTAGAGACAAGACAGTACTGCCTCCTCATCTGCAGGGAATATGCTCTAAGAAACCAGATAATACCAAAACATACAAACTTCTGATAAAGTTTAATTTAAAATTCAGGCACAATAAGCGATTAACAATCATAATAAAATAAAGCCATTGTAACAATTCACTGGGACAAAATTTGCTTAAAGGTATGAATTACTTATTTCCAGAATTTTCCATTTTGTCTTTTTGGATCATAGTTGACTTCAGGTAACTGAAGCTGTGGAAATAAAAACTGTGGAGGCGGAAGGGCTGTCGTACCCAGATGAGTGGGTGTGAGCGTTTCCAAACAGTGACTGTGTTTTATTTGGAAGAGAAGTGGACTTTGCCGACGGGTCATAGTTTCTGACCCCTGCTCCTGTGTTGGAAGAGACTCCTTTCTCAACAAAGTCAGTGTTGCCTTATGAAACAAATCTCACCTCCCCAGCTAGGATACTTTTTCTATATGGGTATCCCTGTGGTGCTTATTTTTACTAAGCCTACAAACGTCTGGCTCCCAGGTCAAGGCAGTGGTCAGCTAAGCCCTAACACTGGAAGCCTCCGTGAGATCTTCATTTATATCTGAGTACTCAGGGATGTTAGACATGGAAGGTCCTTGACTTCCAACATTGCCTTTAACAGATGAAGATAGGGAAAGTGGAGAAATGTTATAGTTTGATCTAAAGGAGATCAATAGGAAATGATCAGAGATGGAAATAAGAGCCAGATGTTCTGACTCTGGCTGCCTACTCTTCCTAGTCCACATTCATAACACAGCTGATATTTTTGAGTACTGGCCTCTGTGCCATGTCAAGTTTCTCCTCCTGCTTCTCCTCTGTCTGAGGGTATGTTGGTGACTGGACTTCTCTGCCCAGTTCTAGCCTTACCCCTCGGCACTTTCCAAAGCTCCTGCTGCACACAGAGGTGCTCTGGAAATCTCCCAGGCTCTGTCCTCACTCACCTGGAGCCTCCAGCCTCACGGTTTCCCCTCCCAGAAACGCCTCTAAAAAATCCAACCCTGCTGTGGTCTGACCCACCCTGGTTGGCTCTTTTCCCAACAGCTGGAGTTTGTCCTGGACCTGCCCAAGACTATCTCAGGGAAAATCCAACGGGCAAAGCTTCGAGCCAGAGAGTGGAAGACGTCTGAGCAAGCGCGGGCCCAGTGAGACCTCTAGGGCCTCGCTCTGGGGTCTCCTCCTCTCCGTGACCCTTCCCTCAGGGTCTTCAGTCTTCCCGTGAGGACATGAGATGCTTTGTGAAAAGGCATGACGATGCGTTGTTAGCTTTTTTCTTGATCATTATTATTGCCATGTTAGAGGCTGAGAGAAGAAAGAGAAGGGCTGAGGGATAAAAAGAGGGCGACTGGAAGAGGAAATTCAGAAGTCATGGAAACAGCAAGGGAAGCCATTGGAAAAGAAATCGAGGAGGCAGGAGGAAGGAAGGGAAGATGGCGTGAAGGGAGGGAGAAATGATAGAAGAGAGAGAATTGGAGAGAGAGAGAGTCAGAAAAGGGAAAGAGAAGAAGGAGAAAGAAAAGTCCGGACATGGGCATCATTGCCAGGTCTTCCAAACCTTGGAGCCATCACGTACACAGGAGGGACAGCAAGCTAGCACTTGCCATGAGCCAGGTAAGGCCTGAGACGCATGAGAAGCCAGCCTGCTTCATCCTGACAAGCCTCACTGTGAGGGTAGTGAAGGTGTCAGGCCCCACGCTTTTGATGTCCTCTGATCTTCCTGGAATCAAGTAATAAAATCATTTTAAAATCAAGACCCTGAGGATGGTCTTTGGGGAAGACAAAGAATGGAAGGGATGTCTCTCTCAACTTGTGGGGCAGGGAACCCCAGAGGTAGACAGCAGGTGGCGCTGTTGGAAGACGGACCCCAGGCTCCCTTGCTGGGACCTCTGGGTCACCAGAACCTTCCGGGAGAGGAGGGAGATGAGGACTTTGAAGTCTTCACCTGCAATCCTCAGATGGAGGGTGAGCCTTCCTATCAGGCTGGAGTAAGGAGAAGTGGGTCATGACTTCTCCTCTTGAGAACACTCAGCAACCAGAGCAACGACAGTAACACTTAACACTTCACACCCTTAGCACTTGCTGAGGGTGAGACACTAAGCAAGCAGGTGTACAAATCCTACTTAATGTTCACAATCCAGCTTTGAGTCAGGCACCATTATTGTTCCCATGGTGTGGTGGAGGAAACCAAGACTTGGAGAGTTAATGAAACTCCCCCAGAGTTGCACAGCTGGTGAGTGACAGAGCCAGGTTCTGACACAGTCTGTCTTGTATAACACCTATGCTTTTAATTTCTATACCTACCCATCAATTTAGTCCATTACCTTTAAGTTCAGCCTCCCACAAAGTCTCAGGAATAAACCAAGGGAATTCCAATTCTTAGCCACCATCCAATTCTCCTGAGTCCTCATTTCCATCCAAAACTTCAGCACGGCCTCTACAGTGCACATTCCTATCAGCATCCTTGCCTTCTGAGCCCCTTCCACCATCACCCATTAAGCTCTACTTACAGAATTCTAAGCTTTGTATGGCCTGTTCCTCCAAACCTTTTTTAACTCTTTTGAACTCTACATAAACCAACTCCAAAGGCCCCTCCACATCACTAGGTGTATAGTTACAACAACCCCATTTTCCACTCCAACTTCTGTATTAGTCAGCTTTCCATTACTATAACAAAATACCTGAGAAAATCAACTTCTAAAGATAAAATGTTTGTTCTGGCAGATAGTTTTGAAGATGCTAGTCCACCATCAGTGGGCCCTGTTTCTTTGTGCTTGTGGTAAAACAGTACACCATGGCAAGAGTGCATGGCAGAACAAAACTACTGACCTCATGATCCAGGAAGCAAAAAGCACACGAGAAAGAAGCCTTGGAACCACAATATCCTTCAAGAGCACATCCCAATGACCTAAATACCTCCCATTAGGCCCTTCCTCTTAAAGGTTCCGCCACCGCTCAGTATAGTACCACTTTGGAGATCAAGCCTTTAACTGGTGGACCTTTAGTGGACATTCAGCACCTACACTTCAGCATTCCACCCCCAGACTTGATGCTATCCTCACTAGATAAGAAAGCAACTCACATGTTAGTGCCCTGGAGGAGGGGAGTCACCTCATTACAATCTTATTGTGGCATCAGGTTCAACTTTTAGAATGAGAGGAGAGGTGGTCATCATATCTATCCCTCTGTATAGCATTTAGACTTCATCTCAAGAGCAATGTCATTAAAGTATGTCAAGGACAATGAACTCAGTCCACTGATGACCCCGGTAGCTGAACTGTGAACATATTCAAGGGGAAACTGAGAAATGTTTAGAATCTCTTCTTGGAACTTGGTGACCTAACGACTTACGGGAAAGCAGGCACTGAAGGATAACATCCAGGTTTTGGATCAGGTAAATTGGGATCCATGGTTCTGACACTTTCTGGGAGGAGAGGATTTGGAGGCAGGAGTGTGAGTTTCTCTGTGGTCACGCTCACGTAGCTTGTCCGTGTAAAACCAAGATGAGTGTTTTTGGTAATCCGTTGGATATTTACGAACTCAGAGAGTTCAAGGTTTCGGATGTGGCTTAGGGTGTCATCGTCCACACTGAGAATGCCTGAAATGGACCAGGAACGCGTATGGAGTGAAAGGAAACTTTGGCAGAGGAGGGGTCCTCGGAGAACAGTGATATTTAAAGGGTAGGAAGAGGATGGAGATCCCAGGAACGATCTGGAGGAAGAAGACACAGGAAAAAAAGCAAGTGTGAGATCAGAAAGATGGGAGAGAGCAGTCCAAGCACCAACCAGCACTGCCAAGGACGTCCACACGTAGGAACTGAAGAGGATCCTTTGCATTGGGAGGCAAAACATCGGAGGGCCTGTCCCCTCCTGGCGTCCCTCCCAGCCAACAAGAAAGTTCCATTAGAAACTTGGGGATAGAAACCTGATAGTTGCTGGCATATCCATGAGAGAGGGAAAGAGAAACAGCTGAGACAGAGTATTCTTTAATAAACATAAAGGAAGAAGGAGCCAAAGAAAATATAAAAACTGAGGAAGCGACTGGGGAGGAGGGAGGAGCTTGGGCAGCATGGCGAAAGCTCCTTCCTCCTACCTAGCAGCCAGCCCCCCACCATGGCTCACACCCTGTTTCTTGCTAAAAGAACCTTGATTTTGTTCAGAACAGCAGTGAGCCCACCACCAGGGCATGCAGTATGGTTGGTCCAAGCCAGTCCTTTTAATTTGCTACTTCCGTGTCTTCCTCCCTTCCATAATAAAGTGTATTTGTCATTCAGCAACAATACACTCTCTACTCCCTCAAGGGGAGAGGACAGTGACTCGTTTTGTCCACTGGAAGGTCAGTGGGTGTGATGCAGGCAGAGGTCTGAAACGCGCTTACCTGACTGGACTTGACGGGTGGCGTGTCTGCCATCTTCATGAGCGGACCACGCCCTTGGAGAGCCACTGGTCTCCAGATGAAAGCATCATGGAGCAGAGGTGAACCCAGAGCCCCAGACACCCTGCAGACCAGTGAGAGAAAAATAAATACCTGTTGGGGTAAGCCCCTGAGATTTGAGAGCGTTTGCTGTGAAAGATTATATAGGGACAAATGACTGATAGATCCTGAACCTTCTCTTTTAACAAAGAGAACAAGACAGATCCAAATGGGATGCGATGATGCTAAAGCCAAATTTATAGATGATCCTGTCAGAGCCAGAAAATGGAGGCCATCTGAGGCTGGGAAGTTGGCCACCACCCCTGGGAGAATGGAATGTCAAGGTCTCCAGAGCTCTTTGATTACCAAATTTACCTGCCTATACTACCCCTTCCAAAAGGCTGCAGGCAAGGATTGCTAATTAATGCCTCCCAGCCCCTACCTGCCTGGATCACTCCATTTGGCCCTTCCCCCCACCCCTCTGCTTTCACCTTTTGCCATCTCACCAGCATTCCCTGGTCCTAGTCACAGGCAGGAAGGACAGAAAAAAGGGAGGACACTGCAGGAGAACAAAGGAGACTCTAATCTATAAAAGATCCCACTTTTTGGGACTGCCAGCCATGACCCCTTCTCCCTCCCAGGAGAAGTCTGTGTTACTACCTTTAAATGAAACCTGCTTCGTATGTTGCCTAGGCTGCCTCTCTGGCAGAACTCGTCACCCATAACCAGTAGTATCAATGCTAACAAAAGCTTTGTGTCCCCCTTTTGTTCCTTATGTTTGTGGCATATATGGCTTTTTTAAAGTTAGAGATACAGAGTTTCATTTAGATCAGTATAGTTTTTTTCTTTTAAAAAAATAGAGGAAGCAATGTTTAAAAAAAAAAAAACTGAGTCAATAAGACAAGAGGTCATAGGGCCTGGTTATAGCAAAATAAACAGAGGTGAGGCATGAGTGCTTGAAGTTTGAGCAATGTTGGAATGAGAACAGATATTCACCGAGAAGAAGGGAAGAATGAAACCAGAAGTAACACCCAAGGGCAGGGCACATAGTGTCATCTTACCAAAAAGGAGGTAGCTGGGGTGTTGATCCAAGTCTTAGGACACAGCTTAAAAAAGAAATTTCCATCCCCCAGTGATTCAAATTCTAGCTGTTCGAATATAAGACAATATATAAGATAAACATAAAAAAAAAGCCGGGAGAGGTGGTGCACACACTTGTAATCCCAGCGGTGCACAAGGCTGAGCCAGGAGGATCACGAGTTCAAAGTCAGCCTCAGCAAAAGCCAGGTGCTAAGCAACTCAGTGAGGCCCTGTCTCTTAATAAAATACAAAATAGGGTTGGGGGTGTGGTGCAGTGATCGAGTGCCCCTGATTCAATCCCTGGTACCCTCCCCACATTAAAAAATAATTTTAAAAATAAATAAATAATAATAAAAAATAATTTTAAAAATAAATAAATTTAAAAAATAAAAAAATTTATATATATATATATATACACTCACACACATATACATATATAAGGTAAGGAATCCCACGGAAACCACACCAGACACGGGGAAATCACATAAGGGAATTTATTAAGCAAACAGAGTGTCTCCCTGCAGGGTAAGAGAGAAAAGGAGAGGAAAAGAGAAAGGAAAGAGAAAGGGCGCATGCTAGAGAGAGTGGAAAGCCAGGAGGAAGAAAAGCAAGTGTGTAGAAGAGAGAAGCAAGAAGGGAAAGATGGCGGTTGAATTCTGCCGGGCTAACAGGGGACCAATAACGGAGAAGGATACTTGCAAGCTGACTGATGAACCAGTAGCTAGCTAGGATGTTCACAGATTGACAAGTGGTTGGGAGGTGGGGAAAATGACTGCAACGGAATGGGCAGGGGAGCAGCTTTATACATTACATTCCCCCATTTCTGTTTCTATAAGAAAATCTTTTGCTCTCCAGTTCTTTTTGAAACCTTCTCTCTCCTTCCTGCCTAAGTGACTGGGGCTGGTTTTACAGGTGAGATGTAAAAAGTCTTCCAGACTTCCAAAGGCAGATGGTTTTCATGGACTTCATCTCCTCGATTTGACTGATCTCCTATTTCAAAATTAACTGGCTGTCCCCAATTCTGACTTCATTCACCCCTCTAATTCTAGGAACTCCTTCACTGCTGTAGGGAAAGGGGGTGATGACCCATCTGGCTTCTTCGAACTGGAAAGGGGCAGCGTGGGGTAAGCAGTTTGGAGTTCCCTTTTTAGAAATCGGGTCAATTGAGGGGTCCAAGGTAGAAGTCCAGTTAGGAAGAGCAGGTTGCAAAGGCATCTGGGGATAGGTGCTTCTATGAGAGAAGAACAAAAAGACATGAATACTGAAATGAGATTGATAGAATATAAATGTTGCAGAATCTGGAACATGCCAATGTATATCATAAAGATGACAGAAGTCAATAATTCCTCACCAGGGGGTGGAAGAACTGAGAATTTGTTCCCATAACAAGGCCTAGCAAAGGCTGGAGAGGACAAGGCCTTTATTTGGGAACTTTAACATTGTCCAGGTTATTAGGAATGTAAACACAACATTTAGTAGAGATCTCTATACTTCTGTTACTAGCAAACATAGATTAAGCCTACTTGTGTCTGTAGGCTTTAAACTGACTAAAATTTCTGACTCTGGCAGTTTCTCTTGATAGTTATCAGGCACATTTGCTTAAGAATCTCTTTTGTAGCTTTTAGTCTTTATTCTAGTGGGCTAACACAAGTGTACATCTTAAGTTACATTTAAGTATTATTTCTTTTAAATGCCCAAGAATGGCTATATTTTGGTTTTAACTGTTTTGCTAGGTGTTTAAGATCAAGTTGGTCAAAGTGACCTGTTCCTGTCTATTAAAGAGTCAGCTGAGTTCCCACAGGGGTCACTCATAGAGAACTTAAGAGCAGCTTCTTAGCTCCATTAGTGCCATTGGTTAGGCAGGGTCTCCTCAATGAGGTGGCTTCCCTTGAAAGCACCAGGGATGTCTCCCTTTTTCCTTGACCCTCCTCTGCAGCAGGTGCACTGAGTGGCTTTTCCTCTAGTGGCCTCATCAATCTCCTTGGTCAGGAGATTGTGTGACCCAGAGTTGCAAACCTCCTTAGAGAAGTCCTCTTGTTCCCTGGGTTCAGGTTGACTTTGAGGACAAGACCCAAATATGGACTTTTCTTGACCTCTGAATTTAATCTCAATCTCTAAATTTGATCTTAACCATCAAACAAGTCAGTCTCACCAGTCATAAAGTAAGAGTACTGGGCTTTAGCTTCAATGTCTATAACTTTACAGTTATTTACCCCCTTTTATCTAATTGGGGTTTACATTATCTGTCCTATAGGTGATAGCTTACTATTCCAAGTTAATTTATGGTATTCGCTCTTGAAGCAGTACTTCTGCAAAATATGGATCAGGCGACAATTAGAGTTTACAAGGAAAATACAAAATGGAATCAACAGTAAAACATTCAGTTTGTGCAATAGCTACATTGAATTTTGGCTGAGTTCCCGTTTGAGATCACAGTAATCTTTACAACAAACATCAAACTTTTGAACACAACTTTAAATGAGTTAAAGTCTGCCTTACTTTGGAGCCATTGTAATGTGTAGCAGGGTTGTGAGGCAGAGCCTTATCTCAGGTAACATGGGGCTTTTCAGTGAGGGGCAAAGGAGTATTAGAAAATAAAGGGTTATAAACACAGATTTTGAAGATTAAGCTGAGATCAGATGGAGCTCTGTTCTCTGATGGAAATGTGGATCTAAAGAGTTATGTCAGCAATCTTTATATATGTGCAATTTTAGGTTCCAAAGTTACTGTGAGGTGGGCAGGAACCAGAGAAGGGAGCTGATGAAACACTGGTTATCTAGCAAAAGAATTCCTTCCTGCCCAAGAGCTGTGTGCCTGAGATCAATGTACTGCCACAGCAGTTAGGCATCTTGTGCCCCATGCACAGGAGCACTCCCAGGTACCAGGCATGCCACAGCCATGAGGTCATCAGAGACCCCAATTTCAGTCACTGTTGTTCCATTTTTGCTACTGCGCATTATACTCTTTCTTAAATGTTATTTTAAGAAGTTTACATATATTGACTCCTGAATCTATATGAACATTAATTAACACAATTTAACATTATATCTAAAACATGAATTAAAGAAAGGCTGAGAGAGCTTTTAGGTTTCCTTTTGTGTGGCAAAGTGGCAAAATGCTTTCATGCTTAACCTTTAAACAAATCAGGCTCTCAATAACTTTTAGAAATACATTTAACAAATTTTATATATACCCTATTGATGACAGGTCCTATAATAGAACATTAAGTGGTAGGTTTACCATTACAGACAAGTTTAATTTGGAGAATAGCAGCTTGATAAATTTTCTGCTTTAAAGACTTGTAAACCTGGAAAATATGAACACATTTAATATATAAAGAATAATGTTTTTAAGTATGTTACTCCATGGAATAACTTTGTAAATTAATTAGATGTCTCAAACAAACACATTTGAGTAATCCCAGACATGTTGACTCTAATTCACTCATCTTATTGTAAAAAAACCAAGATATCAGACAAGTATACCAACAGTATTTGCCGCCTCTTTCCTGTTGAAGAAAAGTCCTAGAAAAATTGATGTTAGACATTTTATAAACATCAACATTTTATTAGTTTGACCACCTAGAGACTTGTGAGTTAATTTTAAGGACATTTTACTTCTATTAGTTTACCCAATTTAAATTGAACCTCTTTAAATCACATGAATTAAAAATATTTGGATCCACTTTTTGAAATTTTAATTTTTATGCATGCTTATATTTAACACAAAAGCAAAGGCCTTGTAATGCTTATCTCCATTGCAATGTAATGGATGTTCAAAAATAACTCGACAGTAGGGTGCTTGACTTGTAAGCACAAGGCCCTGGGTTTGATCCTTAGCACCAAAAAAAAAAAAAAAAAAAAAAAAAAAAAAACTCGAGTTGGATAAAAAGAACTGATCAAAAATCATTAACCTAGGTATGTAGGATCAAAATTGTGAGCTCAAAAATATAGCATTTAAGAAAAATGAAAGTCCTAGAAGAAAAATGATAATGGTTATTATTTAAAGCATGAGAAAATGAGAAGGAGAGAAAAGGTGAAAGGGAGAAAAGTATTCTGAGTTGTAGCCCAGGAGAAATTTTAAATGGACACTTTTTTTTCTTTGGGTTTGAGACTGGTCTCCCACTGCACCTTCCTCCATTTACATTTCAATGTAAGCCTTGACTGAGATCTGAATCTGAAAGGGGCTAAAATGTTCTAGCAGAAACTTGATGCTTAGGTCCTTTTAACCCTTTTTCCTGGTTAGTAATTAATTTAGGTTTGGATGCAGAAAATTGTCAAACAATTATCGCCCACTACTTGTGGGGAATGAGGCTGCTTATATTACATGGGGAGCAGGGAAGACGGAGAAGCAGGGTCTGGAGGCGCCTGAACCTGCAGGAAGAGCCAAGAAGCAAGAAAGAAGAGACCTGAAGATAAGGAATCCCTTTCCCTCTGCCCGCTCGCTCACGGAAGCTGTGTGCCATTACACAAACGGATTTTGATGGCTTTAAGTACCGGGGGTCGGGCGAAGTCTTCCCAGGGTGGAATCTGCCAGATTGGAGGACCCAGATCCCATCGTGGGGACTGATACAGCCGAGTCTGTGGCCAGGGCATCCCGAGGCCAGAGTACTGGACTGGAGATGAGGGGCAGCACATTGATTGTGTCGTCACACAAGCACCAATGTGTGTGCCAGGCATAAGCCGAGAAGGGTTTGAGGACCTGATATCAGGGTTTTTGAGTACGAGTGCGTGAGCGCGAGATGAGTCTCAACCCTGAGACAATCTCCACCATAAAATCAGGAATCCACCCAGCAGATAAGACTAACTATAGGGGCTGCCGTAACTATAAATCGGCCTAGGGGAACCGGCCCAGAGAACTCACCAACCTGAAGTCCGGTGATGAATGCAGAGCAGAGCGACTGGGCAGAATGGAAGGGTGGGGCCATGTCCAGGGGCCCTGGGGCGTCGGATGGGGTTCCACTCCCTTAAGAGACAGTGGAAGATCCCATCTGAGTCACGGCACCCTTGTAAGGAATCCCACGGAAACCACGCCAGACACAGGGAAATCACATCAGGGAATTTATTAAGCAAACAGAGTGTCTCCCTGCAGGGTAAGAGAGAAAAGGAGAGGAAAAGAGAAAGGAAAGAGAAAGGGCGCGCGCTAGAGAGAGTGGAAAGCAAGGAGGAGGAAAAGCAAGGGTGTAGAAGAGAGAAGCAAGAAGGGAAAGATGGCGGTTGAATTCTGCCGGGCTAACAGGGGACCAATAACGGAGAAAGATACTTGCAAGCTGACTGATGAACCAGTAGCTAGCTAGGATGTCCACAGATTGACAAGTGGTTGGGAGGCGGGGAATGGGCGGGGGAGCAGCTTTATACGTTACATATATATATGGAGAAAGAGAGAGACTAAGATAGGCAGTAATGGAGAAAATGAAGGAAGTAAGAAATAGCAACTGGTGGCAATTTTTTTTCTATTTTGAGTAATGGAATGCTTCGGGGGTAGAATAAATAGAATTGACTTGAGAGACTCCCAAATTTGAGGAACTGGTTTCGCAGAAGGTCAACTTGTTGGTTTCTGACCAGCACTGCACACCCACCACCCTTCTGGCCCCCTGGGGACTGTTCAGGAGGCCACTGAATGTTTGGGGTCATTGAGGAGCACAGAAATTGTCCCTGTTCCTTGTTCGGCCCACAACTTATGGAAAGGGGCACCACTTTTAGGGGTGCACTCGCCTTGCCTTTGTTTGGTCTAAGCCCACCAGTAATGATCCTGAAGCTTCCTACTCTTCTACTCAGTGTCTCTCAATGCAGTTGCCCCGAGCTGTGCAGTTCATCCCTGACAAAAGTCCCTCTTCCAGCAGAGAGCGCCCGGCGCTCATTCTCGCCAGGGCCCCAGGGCTGACAGTGACCTAGCTTGTCACATGGTGATGTCATTCTGCTGAGGGTGAAATTGGACTTGACCACAAGGCTGGTAGGACAGAGTCGGTCCCTAACCCAAACGCATCTGCCACGTGGTGTCTCGTGCACGATTTTATTTGGATTTCTCAGGCCCAGGTGTGTTTTCCTCAAGGGCATCCGGGATCATCCTTCCGTCAGTCACAGACACCTCGCATGAGGGAAATTGCGGCAGGAACGAGACTCACGCACTGGGGAAGAACCTCTTGACAAGGTGCGAGCACTCATTCAACATGCAGAGAGAGCCGAGTAACAACCATCCTCCGCTGAGTGCAGAGGAAGAGAGGAAAACAAGGGATAGCACGGTCTGCCCCAGACGCCCCTCAAGCTCGCTGGAGACTCTGCCTCAGCTGCCTCTTGCTCTGGACCAGCCGATCTCAACCGGGGCTATGGTGCATCTCCAGCTTGGCACACCTCATGAGGTCTGGCAATGTCTAGAGACATTTTGTCCTGCCTAAGGGACAAGGGTCTAGTGGGCAGGGGCCTTGGATGCTGCTAAACACCCTTCAACCAGAGTGGAGTCTCCCACAACAGAGAACCAGGCTGAAGAGTTAATAGAGCCGAAGTTGCTGTTGCCACGGCAACAGCTACAGATGTTTATAAACAGCCCTAATGCTGCTCCTCCTCATCCTTATCCCTACTTACCTCTTGCCACCCACCCAGGCAGGTGAAGCTTCAGATCTTACTCAATACCGTGCAGGTGCAACCTGGCAATAGGGGAAGATTGCTCCATAGGCCAAAATTTGACTCGTGGCAAAAGCCAGTGGATAAATACTCCCCCTTCCTCTGTCAGACATGCCATTGATACAACTTCTCGGAGGAGGGCTCTATGCAGTTAAGCAACCGGTCACATGTCACAAGGGCCAGCTCGATGGCCTCCCTCATAGGGGCTCTCTCTTTTTCCCTAGTTTGCAGTCTGACACCCCATTCCTGCCCTCCAGGTTCATGTTCCTTGATAAAATAATGCCACCTAAGCTTCTGCCTTAGGATCTGTGTTCTGGAGATTCCAGGATGAGGCTCTATTTTAAAGAAATGTACAGTGGAGAAGGAAAAACAACCATAGATATTTCTAGGGATCTCAAACAATCCCAGGATCAGACTTTTGATGTTCTGAGGCTTGGCTATATGCCAGACCCTTTTCATCTACAGTCTCCTTGCATTACCAACCCATTTAACAGATGGTGCACTCTGAAGCTCAGACAAGGACTGCAGCTAGGTTCCAAATCCCAAGAGGCAGAACAGGACAGCTTGGGGACTTGAGCCCAGCTTCCTCTAGAGGGCATCGGTAGTTATAATGCCATCTTTTATCTTTTCAAGTCATTCACCCACTCCATGGGTTCTCTATATTGTCTTATGAGGTTAGCCAAAAAAGTGGTGGTGCTTTTTAAATTCTCCTCATATAGATTGCAAAACTGAGGCAAAGTCTGAGCACCAAAGAGAGCATCTAATACAGTGGATTTCAACTGGGGGGCAATTGCATTCTAGGGGCCATTGGCAATGCCTGGAGATAGTTTGGGTCATCACAACTCAGATAAGGGCTACTTGCCTCTAGTGGGTAGGGGCCAATGATGCTGCTAAATATCCTACAACCTTCTGTCTGCATCAAGGGACTCTTGGGTCTAAAATGTGACCAGGAGCGATATCATTAAGCTCCATTCATTCCAACTCCCTAGTGTGCCAACGAGGAAATGTGATCCTCAGCTAAGCAAGAACTGCAGTCCTGAGTTTGGCCTCCCTCCCTTCCTCCCTTCCTTCCCAGTCCAGAGTAAACTTTCCCAGCTCAATACAAGTTTTACTCAATCAACGGATTGTCAACAGGACTGTTTGCTCCCTCATGCCTGGGCTGTTCCCACCTCATCTGACCTTTTGTTTTCCTGTTTTCCCTGTTGTTGAAGGTGAATTCCCCAACCGTCACACTGTGCTTCGAACAACAATGTCTAGGCTACACTTACCTAAATAAATAAATAACAAGGCCTCTTTGCTCGCCTGTTTCTGTGGTTTACCAGATGTCCATTCCAAGAAGCCGCACGTTGTCCTCCCCTGGTAGGACAAAGGGTGGCCAGACTCTGAAGGATCGCAAACACAAGTCTGGGGAGATGTCCAACTCAATGGGGAAGAGCTCAAACGTTGGAAGCCAATGGACCAACCAACTCCCAAACAGACCCCGTGACTCACTAGCACTTAACAAGGTCATGGGACTTAACTTCTCTGGGCCTCAGTTTCTCTTGTAACTAATAATTACTGTGTCTACCTCACATCACTGTTATGAGGACGAGTTGAGCATAGTTATGGTTACTAGTGGCTGCGTAACAAATGATGCCAAACTCAGTGGCTTTAAACAACCATCCCTTTATCTCATCTCATGATTTTGCAGATGAAGAATTTGAACTTGGCTGGAATGAGAAATCTTTCGACTCCACGTGGCATTAACCAGCATCCTCTGGATTTCATCCTCAGGGCAGCTGGGCCATGCTGGGGTTTTCAAGCTGCTTCACACTTAGGTTAGGGTCCTCGCAGGGCTGACTGGGCCACTTGCCCTCTCCAAGCCATGTCAAGACCCTTTACGTGGTTTCTCCTGAAGGGCAGACAGAACCCTTTTAAGAGACTTATGTCTCCCTGAGATCAGAGCAGAAGCTGTCTGTCTTCTTTAAGATTAGTCCAAGGCCAACATGCAGTCATTTTTGTCTGACTACTGGAGAAAAGCAGTCTCAAGCCAGCCAAGAGCCAGGGGAGAGTGGCCAGAAAGAGCCCCGTCTCTTGGACATTATCGACTTGGAATTGCATTGAACTAGAGGACACCCAGCTGGTGTCTGCTGCAGAACTGATTGCTTGTTTGCTGATGAGGAGAAATCCCCCAGAGTTTTGGGGGGGACACAGAAGTGATCTGTATTGTGAGCATATAGAAGAGATTGAGTTTGAGTTTTCCTACTATAGCCTTCTCACCTGGAAGTGAAATCATGTGGTATTGGTCTTCCCACGCCTGAATACTGTTGTCATAATCATGGGGGTGTGCGGGACCTGTCTCCTGGAAGGAGGCCTATGTGGCATTCTGTCCAGAGACAGGCACACCAAACAGGCCACTTGGGGACTAGGGTCTCATACCCCTTATCCTGTGCTCTGTGAACAGGATGTTCTTCTGCAGTCGGTAAAACAGCTCTTCTGTGGCTTGTGAGCCTGTCACCTCCTGGGTTCACAGAATTGCTCATTACTTTCTGTTACCGACTGATAATCTGCCAAATAGGCTAGTAACTGCTTATGCAAGGCTTGGCCTTTGGATGTGTGGCTGGCTTCACTGCAAGCATATAAAGGACATGTTATTTGCAGTAAAGACAGAAGTAGCTTCCTCTGTGACAGGTGCTCCGTCTCTCCCGAATAAAGTTCTTCTCCTCGGATTTCCGTGTGTGTTCTGAGTTCCTACATCCCTGAAAGGTTGTTGTTCAGGTTAAGGCCTCCGGTGTTGCAGTCCCGCCCAACAATTGGCACCCAACATGGGGCCCCCCAGCCTTGCAGACTAGAACAGTGCAACAGGGGTGCAGATCTCTCTTCCTCACACTGATTTCATTTCCTTTGGGTATATAAGTAGAAGTGGGATTATTGGATGACTGTCTTCAGTTTTTCAAGGAACCTCCATAATGTTTCCATAACAGCTTACTAATGTACCTTTGCAGCAACGACATATACAGGTTCTCTTTTCTCCACACCAGTGCCAAAAACAGTTGCAATTTCTCATCTTGATGATAGGCTTTCCAACAGGTGTGGGGTGATAGCTACTTGTGGTTTTAATTTGCATTTCTCTGATGATTAGTGACTTTGAACCTGTTTTTATATGCCTATTTTATTTTTCATTTGTATGTCTTGTTTTCCACATTTTTATTGATGTGTTGTACATAATGATGGGATTTACATACTTAAACATGCACACAATATGATAAAATAATTTGGCCAATATCACTGCCCAACACCTACTCCCTTCCTCCCCCGACCCTGCCCCTTGATCCCTTTCCTCTGCTTGATCTCCCTTAGATTTTCATGAGATCCATACCCCTGCCCTTCCTTTTCCTTTTTTCTCTCCAGTTTCTGCATAAGAGAGGAAAACATAAAATCCCTGACCTTCTGAGTTTGACTTATTTAGCTTCGCATAATCGTCTCAAGTTCCATCCATTTTCCTGCAAATGTCATAATTTCTTTTTAATAGTTGAATAAAATTCCATTGTATATATATATATATACTATATATTCTTTTTCCATTCCTCTCTTGATGGACACCTAGAATGGTTCTATACTTTGGCTATTGTGAATTGTGCTGCTATAAACATGGGTATGCACATATCACTGTCGTATGATGACTTTAATTCTTCAGGATGAATACCAAAGAATGGTATAGCTGGGTCATATGGTGGTTCCATGACTAGTCTTTTGAGGAAACTCCATGCTGATTTCCATAGTGGTTATACTAATTCACAATCCCACCAACACTGTAAACATGTTCTTTATTCTCAACACCCTCTCTGTATGTCTTCTTTTGTGAAATGTTTATGCAGATCCTTTGCCTATTTTTCAATCAGATTATTTATTTTCCACTATTGATTTAAGTGCCTTCTATCTTTTGGATATTAACCCTTATCCACTCTATGGTTTTATAATATTATCTCCCATTCATCTCTTCACTTTGTTAATTTTTTTGTCTATGCAGAAGCATTCTAGTTTGGTTCAATCCCATTTGCCTTATTTTTGTTTTTGTTGCCTGTACTTTGGGTTTCATATTTTTAAAAAATCACTTCCTAGAGCAAAGTCATGGAGATTTTCCTCTATTTTTTGCTTCCAGTATCTTACATAAGTTTCAGGTCTTACATTTAAGTGTATAATCCATCATGATCATTTTTATAAATGGGTTGAGATAAGGGATCTGATGTGGATACCCAGTTGTATCAACACCGGGTTAATTAAAGAAACTGTCCTTTCCACAACATGTGTCAAGGGCGTCTTTGTCTAAAATAAGTGACTGTAAATATGTGGATTTATTTCTAACTTTTCTATTGTGTTCCAGTGGTGTATGTCTTCTATGAAGTCCATATCATGCTGGTTTGACTATGGCAGCTTTGTAGTGTAAGGTGAAGTCAGGTAATGTGAGATCTCCAGCTTTGTTCTTTCTGTTCAAGTTTGCTTTGATTCTTTAGGGGATTTTGTTGTTCCAGATGAATTTTAGGATTTTTTTTTATTTCTGTGAAAATTGTCCCTAGCATTTTGATAGAGATTGTATTGAATCTGTAGATCCCTTTAGATGCTATGAAAATTTTTAAATATTAATTCTTCCAATCCATGAACATGGGATATCTTTCCATTTATTTGTGCCTTCCTCAATTGTATTCATCCATGTTCTATACTTCATGGTGTACAAGTCTTTTTCCTGTCTGGTTAAATTAATTTCTAAATATTTTATTTATTTTTTAATTATGGTGAAATGGGTTTGTTTTCTTGGTTTCTTTTTTAGGTAGTTTGTTGTTAGTGTATAAAATGCTACTGATTTTTGTAGGTTGGTTTTGTATTCTGCAACTTTACTGAGTTTATCAATTAGCTCTAACATTTATTTATTTATTTATTTTTTGGTGGTATCATTAGGGTTTTCTATATATGAGACATGTCATCTGTAAACAGAGCTAATTTTAGGTCCTCATTTCTGACTTGAATGCCTTTTTTCCCCCTCTCTTATCTAATTGCTTTGGCTAGAACTTAAAATACTATGTGAAATAGAAGTGATGAGAGTGGGCATCCTTGTCTATTCCTAATCTTAGAGGAAAAGTTTTAATGCATTATTTTCTTCATTTCATTTAGTTGTATTTTTCTGCATCTCATTGAGCTTCTTTAAGATGATTATTTTGAATTCTCTCTCAGGTAATTAATATATATTTAATTCTTGGTGGTGAGTTGGTGGAGCTTTATCATTTTTCTTTGGTGGTGTCCTGTTTACCTGATTCTTTGTTAGTCATGTAGCCTTACGTTAGTGTCTGCATAAAAAGGAACAAATAGTTCTTCCAATCCTTACAAACTGGTTTGAGCTGCTTAAGGTTTTCTGTTACATACCTGGGGGTGAGGAGATGGCCTCTGAGGTAATAGTCAAGTGCTTTTGGAGCCATATAACATAGTTTTTGCCCTTCCCACAGTGGGGTCCACAGTTGGTGAATTAGGGATTGATCCTGTCTGGTCCCTAAGTGGATTCAACTCTCTCAAGGATGTAGGTCAATGAGCTGGTGCTGAATCAAGGGTCAATTTCAGCATTCATATCCTGTTGCCTGGCCTGTGGACGAGTGTGACTTCATCTAGGTCCTGGATTTCTGCAAGCAAAACCATCTGCCTAGATGGATCTGAGTCAGTCCTTGGGCAGGCAGTACTGATTCAATCTGAGATTGATAGAGACTGGAACCAAGTTGCAACATGGCTTCAGGGTCTACTACAGAGTCCAAAGTCTTTAGGCAGGTCCATGGTACCACAGGTGGGCGTGTCTTTTAATAGGCCACTGGCCAGGAAGGCTGCAGATTGGGATCTGCAACTGAGAGAAAGTGGAGCTGAGATACGGGGCTGTTTCAGGATCTGCTGCAGGACCACGGTTGTCAAGTCTGCCCCAAGGACTCAGATGGGTAAGTCTCTCAGCTTGTTCCTGACTGAAAAAGAATGACTTTCAGACCATAGCTTTGAGGTTGAGGTTGAGCGCCGTTTTAGACTCTGCTGCACAACAAAGATTGATAAATGTGACCCAGAGGCATAGACAGGCAAGTCTCCCAGCAGTTTCTTATGCAGACAGGATTGTTTGGGGACTGGAGAGGGGCTGGAGACAAGATTTAGGACCTATTCAGGATCTCCTGTGGTACTGAGATTGGCAAGCTTGCCCTAGAGGTTCATACAGGCATCACATCACTCTGGGTCTGTGTGAACGATGAATCATCTCACACTGAAGCTGAGATGGTCAGAAACTGAGTTAGAGGGTCATTTCAGGGTCCAGAATTGAGATCAATTTGGATAGGCCTGTCTTCTGATGCACTACTGATGTGTGCCTCTTGCCAGTCTCCCGGGCAGATGGTTTCGCTTGCAGAAAAAAAGTCAAGTGGGACTTCAACCAAGTCAGCAAAAGCACAGGACCATTCCCAGGTGTGCAGCCAGGATCATAGCCAATGAGTCTGCCTTGGTTTGGGTTTATCTTCTCTAAATACCACTTCTAGTTCTGGGCCCCTTTGGGGTTCACTCACTCTTGCCTAAATCCCAAAGCTTCCACAAAGGTATTTTTATCTCTAGATAGTTGAGAAATTATTGTTACTGAAGGGGGAAGAGCCTAAGCCAGGAACTACCAAATTCACCATTTTGGTGAGATTACTCCCCAGCTTCCTTTGCTTCTGATGAGAAGTCAGTGGTGATCTGAAACTTTGTTCCCATGTGTAACATGTCATTTTCCTCTGTCAGCTTTCACAATTTTCTCTTCATTTTTGATTTAAAGAAATCTTATTATGATATGCCTAGGTATCACTCTCTTTTTCCTTTCTCCTGTTTTGGATTCTCTGACATTCTTGGAGCTATCAATTTATACTTTTCACCAGAATCTGGAAAACTTCTGGTAATTAATTATTAAAATATTTTTTTTGTCTCTTTCACCAGAATCTGAAAAACTTTGGGTCATTAATTTTTAAAATATTTTTTTGTCTCTTTTGCAATTACCCATGTTATTTCACAGTTCACTGAGAATCCACTCTTTCTTTTTTTTCAATATTCTTCCTTTTGTTCTTCAAGGTGATAATTTCTTTTGATCTAATATCAAGTTCACTGACTTTCTTTGATCACCTTCAGTCTGCTAGAAAATCTATTTGGTTAATTTTTAACTTCAGGCAATGAACTTTTTTTTCAGCAGATTATTCCCAATTTAAAATTGTACTTCTTGGTTAAAAATTATTTGTTCATTTTGAATACTGTTTACTTTAGTCCCAAGCATAATCATTTTAGCTATAGCACAGATATTAAAGTCCTTACCTACTAATTCCAACCTCTGAGCCATTAGTTTTCTCCATTGATGTCCTATTTCTCTTGAGAATGTTTTTCTGTTTTTATGTCCATAATAATTTTTCCTCCTTTTTTTTATGGTGCTGGGGATGGAACCCTGGGTATCACATATGCTAGGCAAGTATTCTACCATTGAGCTACAGCCTCAGCTGAAGAAATTTTGAATTTTAGTATGTTGTAAACTTTCTGGATGTCATTTTATTTTTCTGAAATCTTATTTTCTTTCTTTCTTTTTTTCTTTCTTTCTTTCTTTTTCTGTCTCTCCTTTTTAGCAGGCAGTTAACTTGGCCACACTCAGATCCCAAACTATTTACCTCCTATAATATCTAGCAACTAAAAACTCTATTCAACTCTTTGAGTCCAAAGCTGCATGGATTCTGTGTATATCCACAATCAGCGAGTAATTTGGGCAAAATTTATTCACAGAATTTGGGATTTCTCTTTTCCAACTCTCCTTGGATTTTCCTCATAAAAATGGGAAACTGATCCAATCTTCCAAGAGTAGATTACCAACAGTTCCTGCCTGTTCTGGTTGCTCTCCAGAACATTATGATGTAACTTTTTAAATATTTTGTCCACACTTGATAGATGGCATCAGTCAGAGGTGAATCCTATAGAAGATTCTCCTCCATTACTTGAAGTGAAAGATCTGCAGTCGTAGTGCTAGTTGTGAATTAACTAATCTGTGCTACTCACTGACATTCACTGTGAGTGTATAAATTTTAATTCAGTTAAAAAAAAACTGACTCAAAAACTGCTGTTTCATAAGACACCTGAGAGGTTCCCAGGATGATATACAAAAAAAAAAAAAAAAAAAAAAAAAAAATTGGATTTGAATCAGTACACAAGCTTCAAGCCAAGTTTTGTTCTGCCTCTGGATATTTTCACTTGCTGAACATATGAACTTTAGAAATGAAGATAAAGTCTGATTTGCAAAGAACTGTGTGTTTTAGTTGAAAGTTATTCCTAGGGTGAACTTGTGCTAATAATTGACGACGCTAAGTGATGAGTCTCAAGACAGGTAGATCTAGGCTTTTCCTGGCTGCCTGAGGTTGGACAAGAGCTTAAATTCATGAGTGTTAAAATCTTTGTTAATAAAAATAGTGGTACTAGCAGTACCTTCCACGTAAGTTTTTACACTATATTACTTAATACACTGCACACAATAAACAGTCAATATGTTTGAGTCCATATTATTTAGTCATGGAAACTTTGAGTCTCCATTTCTTCATCTTCATAATGAAAAGAAAACACCTATCTTGAAGCTTTAATATATGTTTGAATGAGGTTATGTTTATGAATTTCTTCAGGCAAGAGGAACTTGAGAAATAATTGAGAATCAGAACCTTTGGGACAAGAGTCAGCTGTGTTTCTCCTTGCTAACAAAGCGATAAAACCTGATTTTTCCTTTTTTCCAAAACTATGTCCTTGTTATTGGATTGGCATTGGGGACAAGGACCAATTTTGCATCCCAGGTGGCACCCAAGAGCAGCCCCCACTCCAGCTTTCTTTTTTTTCTTTAATTAATTTTTTTTGTTTTTATGGACTGCATTTTGATTCATTATAAACAAATGGGGTACAACTTTTCATTTCTATGGTTGTGCACAATATAGATTCACACCATTCATGTAATCATTCATGTACATAAGGTAATACTGCCTGTTTCATTCTACTCTCTTTCCATCCCCCACCCCTCCCACCTCGTTTTCCTCTACACCATCCAATGTTCCTTCATTCTTCTCCCCCCAACCACCTCCTCCCTCGTTATATCTTCTCATCCACTTATCAGAGAAAACATTCAGCCTTTGGTTTTTTGGATTTGGCCTATTTCACTTAGCATGATATTTTCCAACTTCATCCATTTACCAGCAAAAGCCATAATTTTATTGTTATTTATGGCTGAGTAATATTCCCTGGTGTATATATACCACAGTTTCTTTATTCATTCATCAATTGAAGGGCATCTCTGTTGGTTCCACCATCTAGCTATTGTGAATTGAGCTGCTATGAACATTGATGTGACTGCGTCACTGTAGTATGCTGATTTTAAGTTCTTTGGGTATAAACCAAGGAGTGGGATAGCTGGGTCAAATAGTGGGTCCATTCCAAGTTTTCTGAGGCATCTCCATACTGCTTTCCAGAGTGGTTGCACCAATTTGCAACTCCACCAGCAATGTATGAGTGTACCTTTTTCCCCACATCCACACCAACACTTATTATTGCTTGTGTTCCTGATAATAGCCACTCTAATAGAAGTTAGATGAAATCTTAGGGTGGTTTTAATTTGCATTTCTCTAATTACTAGGGGTGATGAGCACTTTTTCATGTATTTGTTGATTACCTGGAAACAATCAATAATACGTGAAAAGAGAGCCAACAGAGCACTTTCCACACACACCTCAGACAGAGCACCAATCCCCACTCCAGCTTTCTGGCTCTCTAAGGAACCCCACTTCCATGCTGAGGATGCAAGGTGGCTGGTGAACTTGTTGAGAGCCAACTGCAGGAGAGATAGATGGGTGAGTTTGCCTCAGGTGGAATGGAGGATCTATTCCTGTGAGTAAAGGGAGGGACCCAGGGACCATCCCAGCAGTTACTGAAGCTCCTTTTGCTTCAGGGAACTCCCACCTCGGCTTCCTGGATGGTATAGGTTGCTCCATCAGGTCCCCTTTGAGAAAAAAGAAACTGAACTCAGTAAAGTTCAATTTCAAGATTGTATAATAATCCAGAAAAACCATTCAAAGTCTCCTAGGCCATCTGGCAAGTCCCCCGGTGTGCACACCGAGACCCTTGATTCCACATATCTGGTTCCTCTTCATGGGAACATCTGGTCCCTCTTCGTGGGGACATCTGTGATGCCTCTGGTGTAGGAGTCATGGTCAAGCAGGACTTTAGGATATTTATTCCCTTCTGGTCTGTTCTAGGTTCTCATTTGTGTGTTGGCCTCGGGCTTGGGAATTCCCTCTGGTTATCTGTTTTTTGTTTTTTTTGTATCTATTACTGCTCCTTTGAAGAGACGACCAGTAATGCACTGATTCTACAGTTAGTCTCTTGGGAAAGATCTTGGTTGGTGAATTTAAAGGTTTCTGTCTGTCAGCCATGGTCTTGGGGCTCCTCTCTAGTTGTCTATCTCTTTCTTTTTTGAACAGTCCTGCAATGGGAGTTTGTCTGTCAGAGGTAAAGTGAGTGGAAGAAAGGCCCTATAGGTATAAGCTTGTCTAAGATAATGTTTTACTGTAACAATCCAACTTTAGAATAGCTTTCTGTATTATTATATAATCATGCAGTGAAAGTTGGTCTCTCAAAGGTAAAGTAAGTGAAGAAATTTGTACATTCAGGTCTGTTTTAAAGGTTCCCATCTGTCAGCCCTGGTTTCGATGATCCGCTCTTGTCCTGCTCCATGCTGTGTTGATTTTACAGGAGTCTCAAGAGCAGAGAGATGTTGACTGAATGGGCCACCTATAGGTATAAGCCTGTCTCAGAGAAAGAAGGTTTACAGTAACACAATCTGGCCTTTGAATGGTTTTTCTGGATTATTATACAATCTTGAAGTTGAAGTTGGTCTGTCATGGGTAAAGTATATGAAAGAGATTCAGTATGTACAGGCATTGATGCAGTTGCACGATAAGAGGTCTGAACTGTCAGGAACTAAGTTGAAGGTGCCAAAAGGTACTGCCTCTGGTTGCAAGGATAGCAGGACACCAGAAGAAAGGGTTAAAAAGATTTAAGTACTTTAAACCCAGTGCCGTCACTCCCAGTACTATTTCTGAACCTGGACCCAAGCAGCTGCAGATCACTGTGGGCCAAGGATACCCACAGATTGTACCATAAAAGTTAAACTTAGTTAAATGTAAAGCTTCAGGGAGAGCACTTTACCAAGTTGGTGTTCTCTAAACTAAAATTATCTGTAGCAATAGTCTTGGATTTGTATAGAAATAACAATTTGGGTTGGTATTTATTCATGTCACTTGATGTTTTATGGCTGGATAAAGTAACCTGTTGTCTAAACTGGGGGGAGGGGAAGCTACCTGAGCTGTGGAAAAGTGGCCAAAGAGACCCTGACCTTGGCCCTGCCTTCCAGCCCCTTTTGCCCCCCGGTGGGTGGAGGCTACTGGACACCAAGGATGAGACAGTAGGTTCCAGCACTGTCAGGTTATGATCTGGGGACAGGAATAGTCTCTCCTTTAAGATCTGACAGGACACCCCATTTAGTCAGGGAATATTCATCACTAGGGAAAAATCAATTCTTACTATAACAGTATTCCATCCAACTCAATGCCCGGAGTGGCTGGCAGAATAAAAACCTGCACCCAGAAAAGAAAAAGACAGAAACTAAGGCCAATCTGTGTTTTGTAGGCAGCCTCTGCAAAGGGATCTCAAGGAAGCCTAAAGAAAGGCTGGAAAGGGCCTCCTCCATTGCACAGCAATGTGCCTAGTAGAAGAAAGAGGCCCAAGAGGAGTCTCTGGGTGATTGACAGTGGGGAACTCACTCAGAGTTGATGGCATTTTGATGATGATAAGACAGACAAATATGCTGTGCTCCAACCCCTTGCTGCAATCTGGGAGGAAAAAGATTAAGGCACAGTGTTTGTATATGCCAGATTGTCCCACTCTCTCCTGGGTTGAAATGTGTTGTATAAATTAAATGCACATTTAGATAACATTCATAAGGATTGTTTCAGAATATGAGTTTAAGAAAGGGTTCAAAACTAGAGAAGATGGAAAAAAAGTTGTAGGTATGGAAGTATATTTTAGTACAGAAAATTAGAAGGTAAAAGAAATGTTTCTGGATGAGAAAGTATTTTGGTCTGGTAAAGTAATATTCTTGAGCTACAGTCCAAGATGAAAGAGGACACAACTATGGATGTAAAGTTGTGAATGTCTAAGTAAGTCACAGAAGGTTTGTGGAAGGTAAATCTCAAAAAGTTTGTGGTTTTGATTAAATTGGATATAATTAGCACAAAGTTGTTTGAACTTTAATGTACTGATATGAAGCAAAGCCTGAAATGTCTATCTTATCTATCAAGATAATTTTCTTGTATCTCTTAGGGTTTTTTTGATTTTTTTTTTTTTTTAGTTGTGGACGGATGCAATACCTTTATTTTAATTATTTATTTATTTGTACGTGGTGCTAAGGATCGGACCCAGTGCCTCATGCATGCTAGGCAAGTGCTCTACCACTGAGCCACAACTCCAGCCTTCTGTTAGGTTTTATTACTTAGGTAAACCAAGTCTTGAAGGAATTAGGGTTTGTACCTATTTTAAAGTATTTCAAATGATTACTTTGTAACTGATTAAATAAACACCTTATTTTAGATTATAATAATATAGTTGAAACCCTAAATATGTGACTGGGAATATGTATACATCTGAGAACTCTTTCTAGCCTTGTCTAAGTGTTATGTAAAAGTTTATAAAGCAAAAGTTTATGTAAGTTTATCAGCAAGATAACCAATAAGTGCTCTCTTATACATGGTATCTAACATAAAAGGGCCACACTATCATTTGAACACCTGCCTTATATCTGTTTGTTTTGACTAAGTCCATTTCTGATCATTAACACTGTTTCCTAAATGTGTAAGAGATTTAAGGCTCCCTGTGATATTTGCTAGTACTATAAACCCACACAGACCTGTGATAATTGTTACCGGACACTCTGGGTTCTAGATTGTACCATAAAAGTTAAACTTAGTTAAATGTAAAGCTTCAGGGAGAGCACTTTACCAAGTTGGTGTTCTCTAAACTAAAATTATCTGTAGCAATAGTCTTGGATTTGTATAGAAATAACAATTTGGGTTGGTATTTATTCATGTCACTTGATGTTTTATGGCTGGATAAAGTAACCTGTTGTCTATAAGCTATAAGTACAATTCTGTGTTACTTTTCACTCTGGAATAAGAATTTAAAATGTATTTTTGGAAGGTAATAAGGAGAATCTGATCAGCTTAGAGGTGACATTGTAAAACATGAAAGCATTTTGCCACTTTTTCTACAAAAAGAAAGTTAAAAGCTCAAAAAAAAAAATCACTTCTTTTCTCTCACTCCACCCACTCCTAATAAGATCACAAGAATACTCCTCTTACTGGTTGCCAGCTCTAAGCAGTTGACATTGTACATATATTATCTCCTCTCGTTTTCACAATAATCACATGAAGCAGGTGCCGTTATTTTCATGCGAAGAAATAGAGGCAGAGCATTGCTAGAGACTTCCAGCTCTATCTATCTGCCTCTGCCATTTGAAAAGCCCTTGCCATGTGCTAAGTATTGGCAAATGTCTTCCCGACATTATTTCAACTAGTCCCCCCAGGATATAAACCCCATTCAATATTGAGTCTGAGATGAATAGGGAAGTCATTGATGTATTCTTATGGCGTGGTCAAAGAGAGATGAAACCATACTGAGATTTTTGTAATGTTCTTCATTCCAGAGGCAAATTATTATTATTATTTTTTTACCTTGGAGTTGACTGATAAAGTTGACCAGGTAATGGAAAGACAATGAAATTATCTCCCAGTTCCCCAGCAAGTGAAAGACTTCAGTTTACCAACCCATGTCTATTTGTTGGTGGATCAGAAATGAAAAAGTGCCTCAGGCAGGACAGAGGCAGAATAGCATTAGGAAACTTGAACAGGTAAAAACCAGCTTAAATAAAACCAGGGTTCAAGTCTTATCCCTGCCTCATAGAGCCTCTGTGACTCTGGATATGTTACAGAATCTCTTCAGCATCCATGTCTTCAGATAGGAATCATGACAAGCCCAAAGCCTGAGATTCCTCCTTTTTTCTTCTCATCTTTAATTCCCTATCAAAACCAGCAGCAAGTCCTCCTAATGGTAACTCAAAAACACACACCCTCTCCGTCTCCAGTGCCACAGCTCTTGTCTGAGCCGCCATCTTACTCGCTTAGACTGTAGCAGCAGCCTCCCAGTTGGGATCCCCTCACCCATTCTTGACCCCCCCCCAAAAAAAATCTCTTTTCCAGAGAACTGCATGGTAGGCTTTATAAATTGAAAATCTAACCATTTCTTTTCTGAATGTTTTTCTCTCCACTTTTATTTTAAAATTAAGTAATCAATAAAATTGCTTATTAATTGGATCATGTCTCTTTCCCCTTGAAATCTTCTGAAGACTTCCCATTGCCCTTAGGATGAATTTGATCATATTATTATGATCTTAAAAGTTCTTCATATTATGTCTGCTGCTCGTGTCTCGACCCCATTCTCCATCACAAGGTCTCACTCAGCAACCTGCCATACCAGCCTCCTATCTGGTCCTTGAAGCCATCAGCCACCAACCTTCGTATGTGTCTTCTGCCTGCGAGTCCTTTCCCAAAGCTGGTTCCTTTCCCTCTTCTGATCTCAAAATGTCACCCCTAGTAACACCATCATCTTGCCATGTTCATTTTCTTTTTGTCTTACATCACCATTTGAAATCCTCTTAATTAATTGACATTTCGCTTGTTGTCTTTGGTCTTTACATCATGGAAATGTAAAGTCCTTGACGGGGTGACCCTGTCTGACATGTTCACATGGTAGCCACACCTGCAAGATGCTCCTTAAGTAACTATTGGATGAATGAATGAACCAGCAGTTGGTTATGAGACTAAGGAGGCCAGCAGGTATCAAGGGCCCAGGTTGACCGGAGAGTCAAGGACACAGAGTCATCTAGAGAAGTTGATAGAGGGAGTCTCTGCTGTTTGATGCTATCCCATCTCCACTCATGACATTAACAGCTTCTCATATGCCCCAGACCGGAAGTGTCTCTGTCACTTCCACCTGGAGTTCATTGCCCAGAGTTCAGTGGCCTTGGGTTAACTAGAGGAGAGGCTGCAAATCAAAGAGGAACATGTGAGGAATCTTCAGAGAGTTCTCTCTCCACAGTCCCCCATTGTCAGAGATGAGAAAACTGAGGCAAAGAGGGATAAGAAACCCACTCCACGTCACAGAGCTGGGAACTGGTAAAAGCTAGACCCAGTGTCAGGCTGCCTGACCCCATGGCCTGCCATCTTGACCATGGACTAGTCCTGCAGTTCCCCAGGGGACACCTACTGTGTCTCCTAGGCACTTCCTCTGGTCTCCATTCTCTCCTTGAAAGAGACTTCAGCTTCAATAACAGGATTTCTGTACTTTGATACATTGGGTGTTTAATGAATAGCCTGCCCTTTCCCCCATGTAAGAAACTAGACTTGACCCTTAACCCTGTATGCAGTCATCTTTAGCGGTGACTTTGAGCAGAAGTGTTGTTCCTCCAGATTCAGGGAAGGTTGGAAGGGCAAGGGTGCTGGGAAAGCTGGGTCAGAATCCTGGAGGTCTCCTATTCTCTAACAACTGCCCCCTCAAAATGGCTCCATTAGCAAACTAGTAGTATAGACCAGTACCCATGACAACCCCGAGTGACCAGTGCAACATCCATCTCAAACCTGTGTCTAATGCCCAATCCAGGTGCTTTATAGACTTTATATCACAAAGTTTCTTCAACAGTCCCACGGAACAAACATTAACAACTTCTCCTTCCTTCATCTTATAGATGAGAAAACCAGGCTTTGAAGAGAGAAATGGAGCTGGGCACGGTGGCACACACCTGTAATCCCAGCAACTTGGGAGGCTGAGGCAGGAGGATTGCAAGTCCAAAGACAGCCTCAGCATCTTTGGGAGGCCCTAAGCAACTTAGTGAGACTCTGTCTCAAAATAAAATATAAAACAGGGCTGGGGATGTGGCTCAGTGTGTTAAGCACCCCTGGGTTCAATCCCTAGAATAAAGAGAGAGAGAGAGAGAGAGAGCTAAATGACTTTCCCAACAGCTCTCTTGTAAGTGACTGAGCCTGGATTTCAGCTCTTTGGGAATTCCAAAGACCCTTGCATTTTGTAGTGCACTAAATTGCTTCTCTTAGAATCCCAAATTAATCCAGCAGCTGTTATGCCCGGACCTCTGGGTAGGTGCTGTGCCCAAGTCCCAAACCACCACCAAAGAGACCACAAGGGAGACCAAGCCATATGCAACTACAGAAAGAGCCAGTTTATTCAAGCAGCTGCTTGGGCACTCGACACAGACCAGCTTAGCAATCAATGCTGAGTACCCCGAGCACAAATTTACAAGTTCTTTTATACACTTCAGACAAAGGGACCCAGTTTCTCTTTTACAATTGGAAGGTTTATGTCCTTGTTTGCATATCAGGATACCTTTCGGTTGCCGAGCTTTAGTCATCATAGTAACCACTGGTCTCTAGGAGGTCAGCTTAACTGCAGTTAGGAGGATCCCCCGTTACCCCTAACAGCCTCAATTAGCTGCCAAGGTCATCCTGTTATCTAGCTAGGCTGACTTCAGCTCATCTGTAGCTTTTCATTTTTAACCCCTTTTTTAGCATCAGCAGCTCTGGTGACTTTTTAAGTTAACTCATTGGGGCCTTACATTCCCCCCTTGTCTTGTGCGTAGGGGTAAATCTTTACCCCTATCAGCGAAAGCGAGTATACAGAAGCAAATAAGCAATCATTAGAATACCTAAGGACTATGGACCACCGGGAACATCAGGGATAACAGAATACTGGGCCCGGAGGACCATTAGCTGAACAGCACTTATTTTGTCTTTAATACACCAGAATGATTACATAAAAACAGCATTGTTCATTAAGTGTTACACATAATCTTCCCTGTTGAAGGGAAAGTAAGTTTAGACCTTCTGTGTTTGCAGTGGGATTATAAATAATAGGAAGGGTATTGGTAGAAGCTAATGTACTAGTAGAGATTATCTCCGGGGGCAAAGGAGTAGAGAGAAAAGGGGGAGTTGGGGCTGGGGCAGCTGGTAACATATAATATAACATATTAAGCAGGTTTCATTTAAAGGTGATAATACAGACTTCTTCCAGGAGGGAAGCTGAAGTCTCTTTCAAGGAGAGAATGGAGACCAGAGGAAGTGCCTAGGAGACACAGTAGGTGTCCCCCTGGGGAACTGCAGGACTAGTCCATGGTCAAGATGGCAGGCCATGGCTGATGTTCTAAAGTCCCAAGAAGTGAGCACACCCTACATCTTTTATAGGTTAAGGTCTCTTTTGTTCTCCAGTTCTTTCCCCCCTTGTCTTGTGGGGGCCAGCAAGGTCTCCAACTTCCAGAGGCAGATGGCTTCATGGCCTCCATTTCCTCAATTTGACTGATCCCCTATTTTCACACTAACTGTTTGTCCCCCTTTTGCTTTAGGAACTCCTTACTGCTGTAAGGACAGGGGGCGATGACCGCTCTGGCTTCTTCAAGCTGGGAGGGGGCGGCGTGGGGCAAGAAGTTTGGAGTTCCCTCTTAAAAATCAGGTCAATCGAGGGTTTCAAGGTAGAAGTTTGGCTGGGAAAGAGCAGGTTGTAAAGGCATCTGGGGGTGGGTGCTTCTGTGAGAGAAGAACTAAAAGACATGAGTACTGAAATGAGATTAATACAAAATAAATGTTGCAGAATCTGGAACATGTCGATGAATATCATGAAGATGACAGAAGTCAATAATTCCTCACCAGGAGGTGGAAGAACTGAGAAATTTTTCCCATAACAAGGCCCAACAAAGGTTTGCGAGGATAAGGCCTGTATTTGGGAACTTTAACATTGTCCAAGTTATCAGGAATGTAAACACAACATTTAACCATTAATGTCATTGATGTCCCCAGAAAATATAGCCAAGTTACTTAATGTCATCTGATTTTTATAAAATATTCTTTTATTGTTATAACCTGTGTTTAGTAGAGATCTTTATATTTCTGTTACTTAGAACTAGATAATCATACTAGCAAACATAGACTAAGCCTACCTGTGTAACTTAGGAAGGTCTGTAGGCCTTAAACTGACTAAAAATTCCTGACTCTGGCAGTTTCTCTTGATAGTTATCAGGCACATTTGCCTAAGAATCTCTCTTTTGTAGCTACCAATCTTTACTTATTCTAGGGGGCTAACACAAGTGTATACCTTAAGTTACATTTAACTATTATTTTTTAAATGTCTAAAAATGACAATATTTTGGTCTTAACTGTTTTGCTAGGTGTTTAAGATCAAGCTGGTCAAATTGACCTGTTCTTGTCTGTTAAGAGTCAGCTGAGTTCCCACAGGGGTCACTCATAGAGAACTCAAGAGCAGTTTCTTAGCTCCATTAGTGCCATTCATTAGGCAGGTTCTCCTTGATGAGGTGGCTTCCCTTGGAAGCATCAGGGATGACTCCCTTTTTCCATGACCCTCTGCTGCAGCAGGTGCACTGAGTGGCTTTTTATCCTCCAGTGGTCTCATCAATCTCCCTGATGGGGAGATTGTGTGACCCAGAGTTGCAAAACTCCTTAGAGAAGTTCTCTTGTTCCCTGGATTCAGGCTGAATGAGGGCAAGACCCAAATATTAGCTTTTTTTGGCCTCTGAATTTAATCTCAATCTCTAAGTTTGATCTTAACCATCCAGCAAGCCAGTCTCACAGTCATAAAGTAAAAGTACTGGGCTTTAACTTCAATGTTTATGACTTTACAGTTATTTACCCTTTTATTTAAGTACCACCACATACTATGTGTTTTGTAGGTGATGGTTTATTATCACAAGTTACCTAGGTTGTATGTTCTGGAAGCAGCTACCTCTGCAAAACATTAACAGGCAACAGTTTTACAAAATGAAATTAGCAAGAGTAAAAACATATTTAGCTTGTATAATAGCTATCTTGAATTTTGGCTGAGTTCTACATTATACCCCTGTTTGAGATCACAGTAATTTTACAACAAGAACCAATCTTTTGACTATAACTTTAAATAAGCTGAAGTCTGGCTCATTTTGGAGCCACTCTAACATGCCATAAGGTGGGAGGCAGAGCCTTATCTCAGGTAAGGCGGGGCTCTTTACAAATCTTAAGTAAAATGTTCTAATCCTGAAGCTAATTTTGGCCTCTTTTGCCATGACCAGCATGACCAAATTTTCAAGTTCAGTGAGGGGCAAAGGAGTATTAGAAAATAAAGGTTTGTAAACAGATTTTGAAGATTAAGCTGAGATCAGATGAAGCTCTGTTCTCTGATGGAAATGCAGATCTAAAGAGTTATGTCAGCAATCTTTATACATGTCTTATTATTAGGTTAAATACTATGTAAGCATTATTCTTTGTTTTCAGGAAAGTTAGAGAGACTAGGACATCTATGTAACTTTATTCACAGCTGCAAAGTACAATGTTAGGAGCTCTGTGTAGCTCTCAAGTGCCAGGGTCCAGCCCTAGCAGGGGTCGTAGTGGTCTCAGGTGATGGAGTAGGCGTCGGCGAGGTGGAGAACAAAGCAACACAAACTCAAGGAATGGATGCTAAGTTCTAAATTTTATTTTTCCCAGCCAGCTTTTTATACATTAAAAGGTAGGCAGTTACACATGTTTTTTTCAGAACAGGAAAAAGTCACAAGGAGAAAAACAAAAATATTTTGTATGATCATTACTAGACTAGACAATGAAGTATTCTAATTATTCTAATAATTGTTTACTTGTGATAACCTATAACTAACAATAAGACATAATAATATTTAACTAATCATAAAGTTTAAAGCAAGCTCAGTAGAGTTGACTAAACATCAGTCGTGTGACTACTGCCGTAGTTAATAAATGCTAGACATTTTAAGCTAACAAATATATGATATCATCTTATACTCTGTGAACTTAACATCGAGGAACCCTTTATTTCTTCTGTTCCTGTTAATCCTTCCTGATGGGGTTGGAATTATTTTCCTACGTGTTTCAGGTCATCTGAGAGTAGTCAACAGGGGATCGGCAGCTAGAATCTGTTTTTGTATTTTCTTATAGCAATCTTGGTTACTCAGAATTTCATAGCAAATGACTAAATCTGAAATCAGTGTTCCATTAGAAGTCTGGCTTTTATGTTCTAACCGTGGTTCTGTTAAGACCCCTATATTCAGGGAAAACACATAAACTCTTAATAGTAAACCTACACATATTAAGCAAGCAAGGAAGGAAAGCCTGCAACCAAATTCCCAAGGAGATGAGACTTTGCAAACATCTTTATTACTCAGCAGAATCCTTGTCAAGCACTGGGGGAATTGCAGGTGCCGTAACAATCAAGGAAGTCCACTGTCCAAAGTTACTGTAAGGTGAGCAGGAACCAGAGAAGGGAGCTGATGAAACACTGGTTATCTAGCAAAAGAATTCCTTCCTGTCCAAGAGCTGTGTGCCTGAGATCAATGTTAGAGCTGATAGGACTCCTGTACAGAGCCTCCCCAGGGAGGGTACTGCCACAGCAGTTAGGCATCTTGTGCTCCTGCACAGGAACACTCCCAGGTACCAGACATGTCAGTCATGAGGTCAGAGACCCCAATCTCAGTCACTGTTGTCCCATTTTTGCTACTGCACATTACACTCTTTCTTAAATGTCATTTTAAGAAGTTTACATATATTGATTCCTGAGTCTATATGAACATTAGTTAACACAATTTAACATTATATCTAAAACAGGAATCAAAGAAAGAGAGTTTTTAACTTTTCTTTTGTGTGGCAAAATGCTTTCATGTTTTACAATATGAACATGTAAACAAATCAGGCTCTCACTAATGTTTAGAAATACATTTACATTTAAATTTTTATCTCAGTGTAAAAAGTAACCAATTTTACATATACCCTATTGATAACAGGTTCTAAAACAGAACATTAAACAATAGAAATAAATCCCCAATTAAAATAATTTTAATCTCTTTATAAGTTTAAAATTACCATTACAGACAAGTTTACTTTGGCGAATAGCAGTTTGATAAATTTCCTGTTTTAAATACTTGTATACCTGGAAAATATGAACACATTTAATATACAGAGTGACCATTCCACAATTACCTTGATACCTTTATATTAACCAAATTTAGTTTTGAAAGAAAAATTCAGACCCTGTAACATAGTACAATACTTTAACAGTTGTTTAACCATAATTGTATAAGCCTCAATTTTCAAGACTAATTGTCCTAAAGAATGAAACTTAACAGACATAATGTTAAGAGTAAATTAGTGGGCTGGGGAGATAGCTCAGTTGGTAGAGTGCTTCCGCATAAGGCCCTGGGTTCAATCCCCAGCACTGCAAAAAAAAAATAAAAGACTAAATTAGTGTTTCTAAGAAATCCTTGTCATCTTAACATATAGATTAAACTTTGGTTTATATCAATACATCAGTATTTGACTTTAGGAAAAAACCTTAAACAACTTTAACTGATTGTCTCACATACTTGTAACTAACTTAGTTACATACAAACTTGTTACTTACACAGACTTTCTTAGCTCTTACTTTGACCCTCATATATTTCATCACATAAGCACTTTCTTACCCAGAAATATTTCCTTTTTCCTTCTACTAAATATATTTCCATACCCAGAACTTTTTATTTTTTTCTTTCCTATCTGTTGACCCCTTTTGGTTCACATTCTGAAACAACTCTTATGAAATTTCTGAATTTAGATAAATTACTCAATTTTAATAAGATAAAATACTTTGTTATTTATAGTACTCTAATTGAAACACAGTGAGAGGGGAGGTGGTAACTCTAAATCCAAATCTAAGAGCTCCTCGGAGCTTTGCAGAACCAGAGGGGTAGGAGGAGGAAGTGGTAAGGGAGTAGATGGAAGGCTCACCCTCCGGGTTGGGGTTTTACCTGTTAGGTCATAACTCTTAAGTAACCTTGTTTTTAGTAATGACACAAGGCAATTCTAGACTCTTTTTATATTTACCAACCTATGAAAACACCAATAATGTTTAAGTATGTTACTCCATGGAATATAAGGAGTTAAGAGTACTCAATGTTATTTAATAATTAGGATTTTAACTTTGCACATTAATCAGATGTCTCTCACAGACACATTTGAGTAATCCCATACATATTAACTGTAATTTACTTATCTTTTTGTAAAAAAAAAAACCAAGATCTTAGCCAAGAGGGTGGTCTGACCGCCAGATCCTTCCAAGTTAAATATAAAGCACCTGATAAGGGTGGCTTCCCAGCTGCTTAAAAACTTGGTCCTTTACCTGCTTAATTATTTTAAGATTGAAGGTTCCTTCCACTGGTCAGCCCAGGCCAAAGGCTGGCCATTCACTCTGGCAGCAGGTAACCAACTTAGTTTTTCTCGCTTCTACACCCAGATGGTGAGAAGGACTCTTAAAATCATCATAGTGACCCATGGTTAAGCTCAAAGCATGCTCAAAAAAGTAAATGGAGAAGAATAATTCACACACAAAACAGTACAACAGAGAGACAATAAAACGTTCCACACGAGGACGCTCATGGTACACACCACACAGACCTACAGTGAACACAATACCAACAGACAGACTAAGACTTTCACAATCCACATATTAACCATTGTGCAGACATTCAGACTCACACTCACACAACCAAATTCGGGCGACCAAATGATGCTCCAAGCGTCCCAGATGCCGCTTAGCGCGGCCTAATGGGGGCAGAGACATCTCTCTCGCCTCCCCAGCCTATGATCCTTCAGTGGGTCCACCCAGATCACATAGGCACACAAATCAGGCCCTCCTACAAGTTGACCGGTCACACAAAGTCAGGATCCTTCCAACTTACTGATCAGTGTTCAGGCTTCATGGTTGGGGTCCCAGGAGTCTCCTTGGGGTCAACCAGGAGGCCATCCCGGACGAGCCCCCAAATGTTGTGCCCAGACCTCTGGGTAGGTGTTGTGTCCAAGCCTCGAACCACCACCAAAGAGACCACGAGGGAGGCCAAGCCAGTTTATTCAAGCAGCTGCTCGGGCACTTGACAGACCAGCTTAGCAGTCAATGCCGAGTACCCCGAGCACAAATTTACAAGCTCTTTTATACACTTCAGACAAAGGGACTCAGTTTATCTTTTACAATTGGAGGGTTTATGTCCTTGTTTGCATATCAGGATACGTTCTGGCTGCCAAGTTTTAGTCATCATAGTAACCACTGGTCTCTAGGAGGTCAGCTTGACTGCAGTCGGGAGGATCCCCCGTTACCCCTAACAACAGCCTCAATTAGCTGCCAAGGTCATCTGTTATCTAGCTAGGCTGACTTCAGCTCATCTGTAGCTTTTCATTTTTAACTCCTTTTTAGCATCAGCAGCTCTGGCAACTTTTTAAGTTAACTCATTGGGGCCTTACACAGCCATTAACAGTTTTGCTTAGCACTGTGTTATGTGTTTTTCATGCATTATCTCATCTAATCCTAATAAACATAAATAAGACCTTGGGAAATGACTGTTTCCATTCCAGTTTTACCAATAAGGAAAGAGGCAAACGTTTGTTCAGTCAACATTTTCATGGATAGATCAAGATGTTGCACTGTAACCCATAAATATGCAAAATTATTATTTGTTGATTTAGAATAAAGATTTGAAAAACAACTCAGAAGGGTCTATTCTATAAAGACCCTGTGCCTAGGGTCTATACCCTTCAATATACTCACACCTACAATAAAATTAAAGACCACTGGAGTCTTTAAGTCAACAATCTAGTTATCATCATCAGTTAGTCCATCTCAACCAGTCTTTAAAATCTAAAGTGTACTTCCAAACACAAAGTCTCTGAAATAAAGGATTTTCTAACGGCATAGAATAACAATAAAAACATGTTCATGGAAAGGTAGATTCTAACTTAGGCCAATTTTTTTAAATTCAAAATTCAAGGAGAACCTGAATAAAGGAGAGTTCTACTCCAGGTGGGAAACGTATTTTCAGGCTCCAAAAGGGCAAACAGGTTTCCTTGCATGTGTTAACTCTGATGGGTGGGGAATGGCTGCCCAGGAGATCATCCTAGGGCAGATCTTGTGTGCAAATCCCAGTCCAGTAGAGAAGGGGCTATGATACTAGCAACTCCTTCCCTGAGGATGGTGTGTCAGAATCCATATGGTTCCAAATGGCAGAAAGCCAGCCTCAGACAAAGGGGAAATTCTTGGCTCACAGAATACACAAGAGGAGCAGAGGCTGAGGGGCCTCTCAGGAGCAATAGACAGCAGAGATTTGAATGCTTCCAGAATTCTTGCTACCCTCATGTCCATCTCTCTAAACATAAGCTTCCCTCTGTCCACATGACAGGAATCATAGCCACAGTTGCCCAAATATGCATTTTGGGGCTTCCCCTAGTGAGAGTCAGCCATGTCTACTCTTTGAGACCAAATACATACACAGACACAGACACACACACACACATACACACACACACACACTTGGAGACTTGGAGAGGGATTCTGATCGACCCAGATTGGGATAATAAAATCATTAGGAATGACTGGTTAACCCTAACCCTAACCCGTTAATCAGGAAATGGGAAGACATGGCAGTTTCTATGGGAACCCCCAACTAAACATGGTGGGAAGACTGGTCTCTGAAATAAAGATAACCTGGAATATCCAACTTCCAAAATGACCAGTTTCTACCACAGAGAGAATGGCTGGCCACGTGGTTGCCTTCCTTGACTTAAATCCATGGAGAAGGCTGCCATGAATGTGCACCAACAGTGCAGCACTTTGTGCCTCATGGCTCCTCAACTGGGAAGATAAATCCCCACCTAAACCAATAAGCTGGACCTTCCAGACTCTGGTGAGCTGAAGCAAAGCTTTAACTCTAGCAATGAACTGAGAAACATGCATCCTTTTTGCAGAAAAGTTTCCTGCTGCATGACCACTCCGTAAGGTATCTCTTCCCAACGCAGGAGGTGACTTGTGAATTCTGTGTCCGGTTCCTGAGGACCACTCCACTATGCAGTGGATGATGAGACTTCGGGGCCTCTGGGGCGTCCACAAATCCTTCCACAGTTTCCACCCTGCCCCTCGGAAACTGTGCTGCCAATCTTCATCAGGAGTTAGAGCCCCAAAGTGGAATGATCATGATATGCCTGAGGAGTTTAACTTCGCGAGCTACGTGCTGGACTACTGGGCTCAAATGGAGAAGGTAAGAGGGCATCATGATGGGGGTGGAGAGAGGGGTGACTTCAATGGTCTAATCTTGTTTTTATTAGACTAAGAGGCACAGAATCAAGGACAACTCCTTCCTCAATGTATCAGTGTAGCAGTGTAGCTTACACTTCAGGGTTCAATTCCCAGCCTGGCTATCTCCTCACTTCTCTGAGCTTCAGTGGTTTCATCTGTGAAACAAGGATAGACTCACTGTTAAATTTAGTTAAAGAATAGGTAAAAGTATCTGTTACACAGTGTTCCAAAACTGGGACCAAGGGCAAAGTACTAATCACAAACCTGAGCTCTCTAGTTCAACTAATGGGACAGCAGTCTAATTTTATCACACCTGGGCTTGATTTTAGGAATGGGATAGCCCACCTGATGTGTACCTGACATCTGACACTTTGACCTAAGTCACGTTATTCATCTTCCTATAAGGGTGGCAATTCTAACCAGAATCCTTTGTTTGAACAATTTACTCAAGTGTGGCCTTAGGGTGTGTCCAGAGAAACTAGTCCCTGTGGCCTCCAGAATATTCCTGTCTGCAGAAATCCTCTAGCACATGGTTTGTCTTTTCCCAAGACACAGATCCAGAGAAAAGTATTTATGCCACTAGACATTAGAGTAGAAAATGGGTGGTGTGTCCAGCTACTGTCTCAGTCGAGATGTGAAAATTCACCCAGAACTCATCTTTGTACGAAGAGAGAATTCACCTGAGATGGATGGAGTTGGAGGTGATAAAAGTTTAATGATCCCCATAAACATGCATTCGTACATTGTTATTCAAGGTTAATACACCCTCTGAAATGACTTTCTCTCCACCCTCTTCTTCCTTTCTCTAAATTTTCGTGATAACCCTGTATATCCATTTCCCTAGTTGTGCTAGGGAAAAGGGATGGGTTGCTGAAAGACCAAAGAAGAAACCTAGAGATGGTATATGAGATATAAGGTTAATTAAAAACTGCTTTCAGGGACGGTCCCAAAGTGATGGGCTAGATAAGTCACACCCCCATCCCTCCTAGGGCTTTGTACAGTGTTGTCTGACTGGATGAGCACTAATCCTCTCCACGGTTCTGTTTCATACCAGTTGCTACAGGGAGAGGGATTTTACAGGTTAGGCTACATACACAGTGATATCATTAGTTTAATTCCAAGGAATAGTTTGTCCTGACGTCTGTGTAAGAATGCAGTTTCTACAGATGACCCAAATTTGCTCTAGATTCCAGTGCATGAGAGAGAGAATCAGTGTCCCTCATGATAATACTTACCTGGACATTCCAATCTACGCTTACTCTCTTTGTTCCCTTGGCTTGGCTAAGTTCTCAGAAGTAGAAAGAGGCATTTCAGGGACATGATATTTACTGTCTTCGTTTCTTTCAAGGATAACACAAACCACTCCCCAAAATAAAACCTTTCCATTACAGAGAGCACTTTTTACATTTCATGTCAATTTTTTTTTTTTTTTTTTTTTTTTTTTTTTTTGCAGTACTGGGGATTGAACTCAGGGCCTTGTGCTTGCGAGGCAAGCACTCTACCAGCTGAGCTATCTCCCCAGCCCTCACATCAATCATTTTATGGGCAGTTATTGTCCTCATCTTTCACATGAGGAAACTGAGGCTCCCAGGACTTCAATAACCTGCTGGTGTAGGAGCAGAATTTGGTTTCAGGCTGACTGCTTCCATAATCCATTATTTAAGTAAGTCTCAAAATCTGATGAGGTTAAACACCTCCACCTTCAGAGCATAAATTGACTTTCCACATTGCCTAAACCAGAACTCTGGTTAAGAACTTTTGAACATGAAATGGACTGGAAAGGGAAAAGCAACGGAATCACCTTTTCCCTGGATAGCTCCATAAAGTTCTGGTTAATAAGTTCACGCACCAACCTGTGGATTTAACAACCAAGTAAATATTCCCCGGAGAATGGCATCTTTGTTGGGCTTCATAACATCATTATCAATCATTGCCAATTTCTTCATACCTCCGAATCTGTCTCACTCCCAGCATCCCACTGGTATTCATTCTCAAAATATTTCTGAGATTTTTCTGTTTTATCAGTTGCCTTGATCGTGATCAGTAACTTAGACTCATTCAGTAACTCTCTCTAGAGACTTGTATGGTCCCTAACATACTGGCTGCTCACTGCACTTATAGAATGAATTAATTTTGGCACATGCCTTACTGCTACTCCTGGAAAGACCATCCATAGGGTCCTCACTGGCTTCCTGAACCTCTCCTTACAAACTAACAAGCATCACACAGAAACTGATCCATGACTTCAACAACGACACTGCCAAACCATTAGAGTGAAGTATTTATTTTGACTCATTTTTTTCAACACATTTGAATTATAAAATGTAAGGTAGAAATCCAACCTTTTTAGGTGAAATCTTCTGATTTTTTTAGTCTTGGCCAAGAATCTCTTATAAAACAAACAGCAAAAAGTAGCTTGTAAGCTGGACAACATTGTCTATGAGTTAAAGTTACTCACTGAGTCCACCAATTTGTAACCCATGGTTGTTCTTGGAAATTTAAATCCTATATTATTATAATATCCTAGGATAATATGCTCAATTTCAATTCGTTTCTGGAGCAGCATCCAAATTTATTCATGAGAGATTCTATTCATGTCAACATTTATTCATTCTGTTTCTTATTAACTTTATTCATTCATTCATCTAGGATTTGATGGACACCTAAAATCTACCAAGAACAATTCTAATAACTGGAAACATTTTCGTTAATTGCTTTCTTCATGTCTCTGAGCTTTTTGGTCCTCGTTTCCTCTCTTACTGCCTCCTTATTTAGTTGATCTTTGATTGTGACACATTTTTATTTCTTTTTCATTTCCTTTTTAATATCTATAAACTATAGATATTTTCTTTGTGGCTACCATGAGGATTACACAGAATATCCTGTGCTTCTAACAATCTATTTAAAAATAACTGAATTTCAATCACATACAAAAATTCTCCTCCTTTACAGTTTTTTCCCCACTCACTTTATGTTGTCACAAATGACAACCTTATATAGTATGTACCCATTAGCACAAATTTAGAATATTTTATGCCTTATATTTCAAGTAGTATAAAGTTACAAGCCAAAATTATAATAATGCTGATTATTATATTTGAACATTAACTATCTTTATAAAAAAGTTTTCATGTTTTCATATTTCACATTTTCCTTAAAAGGCATCAAGAAAATAATTAATGAAATGTGAAGGAAAAGTGAGATTGTCTGTTTGATCCATTATTTAGGATCTTATAGGGCAACTCTAGTGGTAATAAATTCCGTCGACTTTTGTTTATTTGAGAATATACTAATTTCTCCCTTAGTTTTGAAGAACAGCTTTGCTGGGTATAGAATTCTTGGTTGACAAGGATTTTTTTTAAGCACTACCTTCTGGCATGCAAGTTTTCTGCTGAGAAATTCACTGAAATTTTTCTTGAGGATCTCTTGTACACAATGAATCATAGTGAATTGCTTTCCTTTAACTGCTTTCAAGATTATCTATTTGTCTTTGGCTTTCTTGTTTTAATTATAATGTGTCTAATTATGATTCTCTTTGGGCTTATCCTACTTAGAGATGTTGAGCCTCGTATTTGCATGTCTAGGTCTTTCCTCAAATTTGGGAAGTTTGGGCCTTACTTCTCCAAATAAGCTCAATGTACCTTCCTCTGTGTGTTCTCCTTCTGGGACTCCCCAAATGTGTACATCATTCTACTTGGTTGTGTTCCATAAGTTCCTTAAACTCTGTTCATTTGTTGTTGTTCTCTTTTCTTTTTGCTCCTCAAATTCAATAATATCAAATGATCTGTCTTCAACTTTACTGTGCTTTCTTCTATTTGTTGGCGTCTTCTGGTGAACACTTCTAGTGAATTTTAAAATCAGTTACTGTAATTTGGGCTCCTGAATTTCATTTAGTTCTTTTTTTAAAAAATAACTTACTCCCCTTTGTTGATGTTATCATTTGTTCCTATACAGTTTTCCTGATTTTCCTTAGGAATTTGTCTGCGTTTTCCTTTTGCTCTTTGTGTATATTTCAGGCAGTTGTTTTAAAATCTTTGTCTAGGAACTGAAGCCTGTATTTCTGAAAGGTAAGTTTTTGGAGATTTACTTTGTTCCCTGGAATAGTCCATGCTTCTCTGCTCCTCTGTACACTCTGTGAGCATTTGGTGTGGAGGAAGACACTTGTCTCAGTCTTATACAGAGGAAAACCTTCACCAATCTACCAGCATGATGGATTAAGGTCATCTCAGGCCTTTTAAGAAAGTTTCCTTCCCAGGGCCTGTTTATGTGTTCCTCCTCCCCCCAATTTTCCCATTTACCTGCCAGTTTTTAAATGTCCTAATGGCCCTAAACACCCTATCCTCAATTCTTCTCAGGATCTTTGATGTCCAGTTGTGTATTTCTGTCCATTATCTCTTGTCCTCCATTTTCACACACCATGGTACTTGCTACTACTTTCAGAGATCTGCAATCTGATCCTCAAACTCTGCTGTTCCTTTAAATCAGGTAGGACAGATCAGTTCCCCAGGCCAAAGCAAAATATTGCAAACAAGTTACAGTCCTTCTGTCCTGAGAGAGGAGTCAGGAATTGGGGGGTTTACCCTTAACTGCGGTGCACCACACCAAGTATGGGGAGGGGGCAAAGATAAACAAAAACAGCAGAAACGTTTCTACATTTTAACTATGTTTCTTTTCCTTGCTGTGGGCATCTGCTTGATTGCTAAAGATTCTTGACTAATTTCTAGAGCTCCCAGAAGCTATTTTAGTAAATCTGTCATTATTTACTTGAAGTTTCTGAGGAAATAAGACCCTGGAGCCTCTTAGTTTTCTAACTTGCTGTCCTAACTGCTAGAAGTAGCTTAATTTTTTAAAAATCCCCAAATATTTAGCAATTAAGTTTACCTCTTTTGTTTTAGTTTGTTCTGATAATAATATTTATTGAGCACCTATTTTGTGCCAGACACTCTTATGTGTATTTTACTCATTAAATATCTCATTTAAACTCAACTACCTTCTAGGAAATATTATTATTCCCATTCCATAGATGTGACAATGAGGCTTGGAGAGAAATTCACTATCCAAATGGGACTAATAGAGAAACATGAAGAAATGGAGTCTTAAATCTTCAATAGGCGACATGAAGGCTATTCATGGCCTTAAGTGATCTGAGGGGGAGGTGGTTACAGAAGGGCAGAAGTTGGTTGGGTTTCACCTCACCTCCCAACTTCTCTTGATTCCATAAATGTCGAAAATGAGATCTCAGTCCTTGAGCTATGCTCGCACTGCAATGTGACCGTGACAGTGGATTGTCCAAAGAAATGACTGTTTCCTTTAAAGCAGGAAGTAACGCATGGTGTACCATCTTGACTAGGAGGGCAAGAGAGGTTCCGAAGTCGCCCTGTGGTGGATGAACAGCCAAGGAGAGGAAGTGAAGTGGAGCTTCAGAGAGTTGACAGAGTTAACCCGCCGCACAGCCAACGTCTTCACGCAGGCCTGTGGCCTGCAGCAGGGGGATTATCTGGCCTTGATTCTGCCTCGAGTGCCTGAGTGGTGGCTGGTGACCGTGGGCTGCATCCGGACAGGTCAGTGACTCTGGGGACCTGAGTGGTCCTCAGGACACCCTAGAGCCAGTCGGTCCTGGGATATTAGGTGCTGCATACCCAGCCTGGCACAGATGCAGCTCTGAGGCTTTAGCCTCTGTCCTCTTGCTGGAACCACAGACCAGGCTCCTGGCCTCGGGCAGTTCATGGTTCAATTTGAGACAAAACGCCTTCTCTTCCCACATTCTTTCTTCACATCTGTCTCTTTCTCACTCTCCCTCACAAGTACTCCTACTCGTTCTTACTTGCTTCCTCACTCTCCCACATTCACACATCCTCAAGCACAGTGTCATTAATACCATAATTCTCTCTCACATTCTCACATTCAGACACACACTTTCTCTTGCACACTCTCAGTTTTATTTGTTTAAAGATTGATCAATTGTTGTGGGCTGGGGAGATGGCTCAGTTGGTAGAGTGCTTACCTTGCATGCACAAGGCCCTGGGTTCAATCCCCAGCACCACACACACAAAAAAAAAAAAAAAAAAAAGATTGATTGATTGTTAACATTTTTCCATATTTGAGCACCCTTCTCTCTCTCTCTCTCTCTCCCTCTCTCTCTCTCTCTCTCTCTCTCAACATCGAAAATTAAGAATTAACAGTGGGCTGGGGCTGTAGCTCAGTGGTAGAACGCTTGCCTAACACGTGTGCGGCATTGGATTCCAACCTCAGCACCACATAAAAATAAATAAATAAAATAAAAGTATTGTTTCCATCTACAACTGAAAAAAAAAATTTTTTTTTAATTAACAGTGAGGGCAGAGGAAGTATAAAGCCAAGAAATGGTCCTTGGGAAATCCAAGACTTCAACTAAGCCCTCTGGGATAAGCAGAATTGCAGAGGATTAAAGGGAAGGAACGGCATTCCAAGCATGAGCACAGCGTATGCAAAGGCTTAGAGTCAGGAGCACCCCTATATGAAGGATGGCCATTTTGAAATAAAGAAGAGCTGAGACAGAAAGAGAGAGGGTGGGCAGACCCTTCAATGGACAGAAGGCACAGGTGTTGGTGCAGAGAAATGTGGGGGGAAAGTCAGAGCTTTATGGAACTTGGGTGGCAGAGAGGTTTCTCACAGGACATCCAGTGGAGGGAAGGGAATTCTGCAGCGGTAGTCACAGGCTTCAACTCACTATTGGTACAGAAATAGAAGAGAAGGCAGAGAAGTTCAAGAGACAATGTGGCTAAACTTGGAATGAGAGAAAGAGAGGAAATTTGAGATGATATCCATGAACTGATAGAGAAAGGAGTGAGAGGATGAAGATAGGGCCCGGCACGCAGCTGATCCTGATGTTAGGGACACGACGATCCTATTCACAACTGTATCCCCAAATCTGGTATCAATTTGTGTAAAGTGGGCTCCGTCTGTCCTCTGGATGGATCCATAGAGGGCAGAAAGTTTAGGGCAGGACTGACAATTTTAACATGCAAATAATCCCTCAGAGATTTTGTTACAATGAAGATTTTGATTCAGTAGATTTGGCAAAGGACCTGTGGACAATACTGTGCCCAGCACGAGCTCAGGGAATTTCTCTGCAGATGAGCCAGGCCTGAAGCAAATGGTCATAAAAGAACCTGAAACAAGCAGCTCCTTCTTACCCCAGGCATCGTCTTCATGCCCGGGACCACCCAGTTGACAGACAAGGACATCATGTACCGACTACAAGAATCTAAAGCCAAGGCCATTGTGACAACAGATACCCTTGCTCCCAAGGTGGACTCTGTGGCTTCTGAGTGCCCCGCTCTGAAAACCAAGCTCCTGGTATCTGATCACAGCTGTGAAGGTTGGTTGGACTTTCGATCACTGATCAGGTGAGTTTCTGGTCTGATAAATACGGGTTCTGAACGTGGCACGGTGGGGGAAGTCCATCCACTCCCAAGAGCTGGCAGACAAGCAGCCAGAGGTCGGAAGCTCACAAGGTTAGATGCCAGAAACTTTCTCTTGCGGCTAACTTAGTTATTTGCTATGTGATCCTGGGTTAGTGCTTCCCCTCTCTGGGTCTTGGTTACTTTATGTGTAAAATAAGTAAATTAAATTCCACATTCCTCTCATTAAAATACGCTCAGCCTGGATATATATAAAGGAGAGCTATAAAGAAAGAGGACTATTGTGTTACATATTCCTTGCAGATAGGGGATAGAAAAATCTTACTTTTAAATAAAAATGCATATGTGAAGAAGTTTAATGAAAGATTAAAGTGGATTTTTGTAAGGTGAAACTTAAAACTTTAAAACAAATCAAAATGCTTTTTCTGTTAGGCCTGAGGCTTCAAGAGCAAACCCTGAATCTGCCAGGGACTGGGGGCCTATAGGGACACCTTCCAGGAGACGAAGGGAAGAGGTGGGAATAGGAAAGACTCCTTTCTTTCCCTCCAACTCTGATTCTGCAAGCACTAAGGCTATTCATGCTGGGTTTGTGTTCTTGGAGAAACACCTTGGTTTCTAAGACTTTTTATTTCAACCACAAAAGGCAAACATTTCAGCAGTGTAACAGGTTATGCTGAAGTCAGAGAATTAATGAAAATTAAGAAAACGCTTGGAAAATCACTCCAATTGGCCAGAGGCAGGAAGGTGTCATTTCTCGGTAAGACCAGCAGAGCCAGGGTCTCCTCCAGGGTTGAGATCATTAGCAGTTTTCCGTGAGCTCTGCAGGAAGCTGCCATCTACAGTCCTGGTTGCCAGGAGCCTCTCAGCCAGGAGGGCCTGGGAGTCACGGCAGACTGAGGAGCCGCGGATTCCACCTGCCAGCTCCTGCCCATCCAGCCAGGGACGGCACAGGGCCTTCCACTCTCCGCTCCCCGCTCTCTCTCCCTACTCCTCAACACCAGGGTCGTGGGGTTCCATTCCCACCAAGCTAGTCTGTGTGACCACAAGCTGAGCAGTGCGGCTAAGAGGCAGACTACAGCTCAGACTGTCTGGGTTGGAACCTCGGCTCTGCCACTTGCTGGCTCTGTCTTCCGGCAAGTTCCTTATCTGCAGAGTGGGCATCCTGAGGGCAGGGCTCCCCCAGGGGTCTCCTGGGGACTGAGAGGGCGCCTGTCTGCCAATCGCTCAGAGCATTTCCTGGAACAGAGCGAATACTACTGAAGTGTTCACTAATTTTCTTAAATCCCCTATATTTTCTCCATCCACCCCAAATTCCGAGTTTCCCTGTCCCTGTCACCCATACAGTCACTTAATGACTGACACTGGCGGGTCCGTTTCTCCCCAGGGTTGCACATCCCAGTTTCCTGAGTCCATGCTTCATGCTGCGTCTTTTTTTCCCCAGAAGATGGGAAAGGCAAGCTTGCCTTCTCTCCTCTCATCCTGAATCTCTTTGCAGGTCGGCATCCCCGAACCACACCTGTGTCAAGTCAAAGACTTCGGATCCAATGGTCATCTTCTTCACCAGTGGGACCACGGGGCTCCCCAAGATGGCGAAGCACAACCATGGACTAGCCCTACGGTCCTGCCTCTCCTCCAGGTAGGAAGAGGGCACAGCTCAGAGGCTGGGTCCCAGGTCTGTGCCAGCTGTGTGCCATGTGCAGGGTGAGCCTTGGGCTCTCTATCTGCCCCTCCATCCTGTGTCCCCATCTGCCCTCCGCTTCAGACCTCTGAGGGTCCCAGAGGTGGAGTCCTGGAATCCCGAATGTTGACGGAGACTCAGAATAATGAAGGAGACCCTTTGGGGTCCTACCTGAGCTCCTTCACAGGAGCTGTGGAGGAGATGTGGTGGAGGCAGCAGGCATTCTGCAGGCCACAGAAATGACAGGCCATCTTGTCCCTGAAAACAGCTCCACAGTTTGGTGGGGAAAAGAGAAGGTTCTGGCAGGGTTACTTGAGGCCAGAGGGCCCCTCCTCTTCTCTCTTTGGGGTAACTTGAACTTGGGGTTTCCCAATCATGAAAGACTTGGGAAGAAAATACCTGAACTGAGCCTCACCAAGTCACTGCCCCTGACCTTGAACCAGGAATGCACAGAACTGAAGCTCTAGCCTGGGGTTAATCATTCAGTCCAGTTTTAAGCTGAGCCTGTCCCGCCCACCTCTCCTCCTCTGCAGTTAGTAGCGCTCGGATCAGAACACACTCGACCTGTTTTCTGACTCATCCACCAGGACAAGAGGCAGCGATGGCTTCTTGTGGGCAGGGGGCGTTAGTGCTAATGGTAGCAACTGAGCACCAAGACCCCAGGAGGGGACAGAAGGGAAGGCTGTCGGTGCATTTGGACTAATACGTGCAACCACAGAGAGAGGAAAAGCGTTCTCAGGATTACATGATGAAATCTATAGAAAGCACATTCATGAGTGGCAGAGACCTGAGAGTAGCGCTGGGCTGCAGGACAAGGACCGATGGGAAGAGCTGGGAACCCAGCAAGGCCCAGGTTGGGCAGGCCTTGGGGCCTCAGGTAGAGTCTGGGCCTCAGGAGGAGGCAGACAATAGGCAGGTGCTGACCGGACTTTAGGGAGGGAGAGATGTGATGGGATTTGTATTTTGAAGAAGCCTCTGTTGCTGCAGGACAGAGGAGGGGGTGGAAGGGAGGTGGGGAGGACCAGGTACCACCTCTTAGAATAGGCCAGAGAGGAGAGTGGCCTGGACCAGGGGCCATGGTTGCCACGAGGTTAATACCCTGGCAATTTCAGGAGACAGAGTGGGCAGGCCCTGCTGGCTACTGTGCGAAAGAAGGGTGGGGTCAAGGTCGGCCTCCTGATTTGGGCTTGGACTCTGATGCTGTTCACTGAAGTAGAGGTCACTGGAGGAGAATGAGTTCAGAAGAGGCCCGAGAGATCAGGGTCTCTGGACTTGGGGAGCCTGAGACACACCCCAGAAGAGGTGCTCAATGGGAAGCTGAGCTGAAGCTGAGAAGAGAGGCCCCCTCGCTCTGGATTTCCCTGGGGGCAGCACACTCCTGAGAGGGGCAGGAGGAGGACCTGTGGGTGGTCATCAAAGCCCCTCCCTGGTAACAGAAAAGCTCCTAAAGCCACAGCCTGCTCAGGGGAGTGTTGAGCTTTCTCCAGGACCTGTGCACACAGAGTCTGGCAGGTGCAGGAGGGCAGAGAGGTGACAACCCTTCCCACTGCAGTTACTGCCATTTGGCTAATTGCTTCCTGTCCCTTGCCAAGGGGATGTGCTCTTTGGGTCTCTTCTCCCTCTCCCATTCTATGCCCCTTTGCAAATGACAGAAAGCCCAACCCATTCCCTTTTAACCAAAGAGTGAAGAAGAGGATTTATGGGCCCCACACATAGCTGGATAGACTCCGGATTGGGGTTCCCTCCGTCCCTCGACTGTTTCTGCTTTGCTGATGCTGTCCTCAGAAAGGCTCAGGTCTTATTGCTGAAAACTGCCTTCCACCATCGGCTGGTGGCAACCGATTCAGATCCAGGGAAAGAGCCACAGACTTCCTCCTGGCTCTCCTAGCAAGGGCCTTAAGGATCATTAGCACTGCACTAGTTTGGGTAGCGTGTGACTGGGTGGTCCACGTTGGGGACCGTGGTGGGGTGCCTGGAGCCCCATCTCACGCACTCAGTGAGAGGGAGATTCCCCAGCTGAAAAGCAGACACCCCAGCCCTTGATCACACCCCGTGCTGCTGGCACAGCTGAGCCCCTGCATTTTGGAGTTAGCAGGAAAGTGTTGCAGCTGAAGACCTCTGATGTCATGTGGTGCATGTCAGACCCAGGCTGGATCCTGGCTGTCGTGGGGTGCCTGTTTGAACCGTGGGCAGCAGGGTCTACGCTTTTCATCCACCACCTGCCCCAGATCGACCCCAAGGTCATTGTACAGGTAAGAAGACCAACCTTCCGGTATCAAACTCCAGAAGAAACCCATGTTTCCAGGTCAAAATCTGGACTCTGCTCAGAAATACTAAGCAAAGTTCATGGTCATAAGAGAACCCTGGTTCTGGGATCCTCACAGGGTGGAGCACTGAACCAGAGTCACTAGGTCAGATTGACATCAAAATGTAACCTGGGGCTGGGTGCTGTGGGAATCCCAGTGGCTCGGGAGGCTGAGGCAGGAGGATCATGAGTTCCAACCAGCCTCAGAAACAGTGAGGCACCAAGCAAATCGGTGAGACCCTGTCTCTAAATAAAATACAAAAAATGGTTGAGGATGTGGCTCAGTGGGTGAGTGCCACTGAGTTCAAACCCTGGGACTCCCTTGGCACCAAAAAAATGTAGACTGGACGATAACCCTTATCTGGGCCATTTCCCAGACCTGTGGATGAGATGTTATGAATATAAGACCCCAGAATATACTTTTTGAGAAATTAAAGCAACCACTATCAGCCCACGTCTCCTGATCCTGGATCCTGGCTTTGCCGGGACCAGGTAGCTGGTGTGAGTGTGTGAGTGTGTGTGTGTGTGTGTGTTGCTACTCGTCATAATAAAATGTCTGAAAAGAAGTGCTTGTAATTGGCAGATCTAATTTCTTATCCCAACTATGAATTAATGGGCAAGTTAATCATCATCCAGGCCCCAGTGCATTATCTGTAAGTTGGGGTTTTATGGATATCACTTCATAAAATCATCAGGGATATTAGTGAGATGATACTGGCAGTGTGTCCTGGGTTTAACCCTGAGGTTGGCACATAGAAAAAAATCTAAGTGAAAGCCTTCAGTGATGACATTTGAAGCCACCTGCCTGAGCTCCCTCCATGTGTGGCCCTTCATCAAAAAGTGCTCTTTGCATATGCCTGCACACCGGTCCCTCCATCCAGGGCCAGGCCTGTCCCTCTGCCTTCCATGATCCTCCCCTCCACACAGGGCTGCAGATTCTGCTCCATCCCCTATTGCCCTCTGAGGGGCCTCTGTCTACTCCTTCTTCACCAGAAAGCCTTTCCCCCTGAGGTTTATCCTCTCACTTTCCTGAGCCCCCTCCCTCAGTCCATGCACACGGTCAGCAGCCCCCTCCTAGGACACCTTCCCTTGACTTGATGGTGCTACACCTTGGATCAGTCCCCTCGTCCTCGCCGGACACCAGCTTCAACATAGAATGTCCTCTGCTTACTGCAGCCGCCTCTGCTCGCCAGGCTCACTCCTGACCTGCGTCCTCCAAGTCCCGCCCCCGCCTCCTTCTGAGCAGTCTCCTTCGCCTCCCTTTCTTCAGCGAGCACGGCTGTGCCCCTGGTTCTGCAAACTGCACCTGGGGGTCTAGTCTTCTCTCCAGGCTCGTTCTCCACTCGTCCCCGCTGGTCCATCAAGTTCAGCTGATGGCCCTTCCAGCACCTCTGCCTGCACTTCTCGAGCCTCACACCATCCCCACAAGACATCTGCCTCTGCCTGCCATCACTGTCTGCTGCTGTTTGCACCCACAACTTAGAGCTGCACAAGCCACCCTGACCACCAGGCCTGAGTTCTCTTCTGCCAGTGGAAGTTTGATTCATGGAACAGGATTTAAATTCAGAGCAGGCAGCATCTGAAACCCGCATCCTCTTTTCTTGGCTGTGGCTCACTCTCTGAGCCCATCTCCACTCTGATCCGAAGCTCTCACAATCCCCCTCCCTAATGAATCATGGCGAATATCGGGTCCTTTAGAGCCCACATAATTCTGTTCCAACCAATCTCAGTCTTCCAAAACTGACCTCTGACTCCTCTCCTCTGGTCTAAGGAAGTGACGTCACTCGACTTGGCGGAAGCATTTCTTGGGCTCCTGAGACTGATTCCTGGTAGTCCTCCCATCTCCATGAGCTTTCCCACTTCTCTGCCTGCAGACACCTGCCCACTTGCTACTGTCCCTCCTGAGTGCCACCTCCTCCATCAAGGTCTGGCCACCCAACCACAAGGACTATTTTCCTCACTCTGTTCTTATAGGACTCCTCCAAGTCTGTTATGACATCTGCCAACTTCTGCCTTACCATTCAGTTCCTGCTTTCTTTTCTCTGTTAGTATCTGCTCTGTAATAGCTGGGATGTTACCTCACTCATTCTGTACCCCTCTGACAGCACCTGACAGGTGCCCTTTATGAAATTCATGCCCAATGCACACATATTGAAAGAATTACTGAATAAGTGGGCTCTCTAGAGGGGAGATCAGAACTGAAGTGATCATACTGGGTGATACTTTAACTGTAAAAATAAATTTCCTTCCTTCTCGTTTTCCAGATGTTGTTCAAATACCCCATCACCCAATTCCTGGCTGCACCAGGCATTTATCGAATGATTCTACAGGAGAAATTTGCCAAGTATGTAGAAGTAGTTGGTGACAATGATCTTTGAGTAGGATTTTTTTAAGAAATCTGATGTGTCATGTCATGGAAGATTTTCCTTTGATTCTGGGAAGACTGTGTATATGTGTGTGTGTGTGTGTGTGTGTGTGTGTGGGTGGGTGGGTGGGTGTGGGTGTGCGTGTGTGTGTGTGCGCGCGTGTGTGTTGCGATGTTGGCAGTGAGAATAATCAATCAGCCTTACTTAAATTAAAGCATGACCCAAAGACTCAAGAAAAGTGCTCAGTAGCTTTGCACCTGTGTGGGTTTACTCAAATGTATTTTGTATGAAATGACAAACATTCAGAAAGCTTGCACAAGATGGAAAATCTGCAGATGAATCAACTGCTGAAAGGAAAATGCAGAGGAGTACTCACCTAAATCACAAAAATAGAACATTGCCAGCAACCCAGAGGCATCCATCTGCCTCCTCCTCTCCCCTAAAGAAAACCACTGTCTAAATCTGCATGGCCTTCCCTTCCTTTCCTTTACAGTTTAAATGCTAAGGCAATATTCCATTTTCCATGCTTTTGAACTTCATGTCTATAATTTTACATTATTCTCTGATACCTTGCTTCTTACTTCAGGATTGTTTCTAAGAGGTGTCTGTGTGGTCATGTGGTTGTAGTTAATTTTCATTGCTGTGTAATATCCCATTTTATGAAAATACCACAATTTTTTTTTATATCAGTCCTACCATTAGTGGAGATGTGGGTAGTTTTCACATAGGGGTTCTTGAAAATCAGTGCTCAATGAACTCTGGCACATGCACCCTGGTACATAGAACCATGCAATTCTGAAGAGTTTTTCTTGGAGAATTAGCAGGTCACACTGACGATACACATTACCATACTATTTAACAAAATATTAAACCAACCTATACTCCCAAGAAATCTAGGAGAGTTTCCATTGTTCTACATCCTCGCCAACACTAGTTATTATCAAAGTTACTTTAGCCAATATGCAAAGTAACTCTTCTATGAAGGAATGCAAAGCACTCTTCTATGCAATTTTATTTTTGCATATCCCTGTATTTGATGGTTAATTTTTAGCTAACTGGAAATCTGCAGTGTGAACCCGAGGGGCATTTGTCTATCTTTTAGACTCTGAAATTGAAATGGATATTTCAAAAATGATAGTTAACATATTCTGGACATGAGAGTTAAATTGTCAAGGAGCTTACTGACGACCCTTCTAAAGCTAGCTGAATTACACTTGACTTTATTCATCAAGCCTTGGTCCACCTGAATTGTTTCACTGAATTTCAAAGCTCATGCATATCAGTTAATTTTTGCAACATTCCTCAGGCCCGGGCCTTTGTTCAAAGTCAATACCATTTCATCAGTGCAAAATGAACCACTCCACCTAAAACTCTGCTCACTTCTGTCCCTTGGGCAAAGCCCCAGAGGAGGAAGACTCTCAGTGGAGAGGCCCGGTTCCTCTCTGCCCGTGGTGTCAGGGGAGGGAATGAGAGTGGAGAGTGGTGCAGATGCTCCACCTTCACCCCCAGGAGCTGGCCGGGCACCACCCACGCCAGGTGGGGCAGCCTCAATCACTTCCCCCTTTTTCTTTGGGGAATCCAGTCCTTATTGGGCGATTGTCCTTGTATGCTTTGGAGAACTTCATGGGGAAGGAGAGGTCACATCTCACGATGAGCCTTCACATCAGACGTTTCTGTTCCCTCTCAAAGTCCCTGTCTCTGAGCTTCTGCTTTTCCTTCTGTTTCCTGTGATCCTTCTGTCTCTTCTACACTCAGCCCAATCTTACCCAAGGCCCTAAGCAAATCATGTCCAACCCGGACTTCCATTTCCCACCTAGAAATAAAAAACCCTTCAGTCAGGAAACCCAGCCCTCGCTGAAGACAGCAAGGTGTCCTCTCCCCCTAGCGCGTCCCTCGGGTCATGTCCACACCCGCAGCTGCATGGAATGCTTCCCTAAAGTGAATTCCAGTGAACGCAGCTTCCTCCTCCCCAAGTGCAAACTGAATCTGAATTTCCCTGATTAAGCAGGAGCTCAGGACCAGCCACCCATCTCATGTCAGGAGAGTTCTCAGGGGCTGACAGGAAGGGAGAGACCTCCACTTGGCCTTGACCTCACTACAAGGACCAGAGGCTGAACAGGAAAGTCAGGAAGTAGGAGGAGGGATGACCCAGGTGACACAGCTGTCACCTCCTAGGGCCCTGGGCCTGGGGCAGCGTGTTCAAGCTGACTCTGCTGCCTTCCGCTAGCCTCAGGTTCCCCACCCTGGAGCACTGCAGTACTGGCGGGGAGGCCCTGCTGCCCGAGGAGCATGAGCAGTGGAGGCAGCGGACGGGCCTGTTGCTCCATGAGCTCTACGGACAGTCAGAAACGGTAGGCGGGCAGGGCCCCAGGGCCATTTGGGTGTGCTTGGCCACTGAGCTTTGGAGGCTGCCGGTGCTACGGAGTGTCAGGCTCAGGCCCCGCTGAGTGCCCAGCGTTGCTCAGAGCCAACAGGAGGCTCCAGGGTTCAAAGCTACTTTGCCTCGAGTCAATTGACAGAGGATCGTTCACAGCTGAAAACACATCGAGGGACCACCATGCTGCAAACTGATGGGCCAAGCCTTAGAAAGGGATCTAAGGACATTTGTCCCTGTGCCTGTGTTGATCAGCTCAGGAACCCAGGAGGGCGGTGGGTTAGGAGGGCCTCTCCACCAACATGGAGACCACCGCCAGGAGGTCCTGCCAACTCCACCATCTGTCCCTTCCCAGGTGGCCACATGCAGAGGCAGGGGGAGCCGACTCCAGGTCCTCTTTGCGTGGTTAGGGTGACACAGCTTTGTGGAAAGCTACATGTGTGGATGAGGGACTGGAGACTCTGTGTAGACTAAGCACAAACACACTGGGTGTGAGCCTCGTGTGTCACTGGGCACCCACCAGTGGGTGGGATCATTTGTGGTTTTGTGCAACCTTGGCCCTCCAAGGCTTCATCAGTGACAGTGGGGGTGGCTGCCCCTCTTCTGTCACATTCCTGATCCAATCCTGATGCTGCATGAACCCGTTATCCCTCCAGCTAACGGAGAGATGACTCCATCTCAGGCCCTGTGACAAACTGGAAAACCAGGTTCCTTCCTACCAATTCAACGTATCTGTCTGACTCTTTTTTCTTTCCTCTTGGAAGGAAAAAATTACTTGATCGGTTGTTTCCCAAACCTAAAAAGGAAATACTAAGACTCTGGGCCTGAAGAGTAGCTCACAGCTTCTGCCTGGACATGGGGAGGGTGAGAGAGGACGACAGGCTTCGTCCACGACCTCAGTCCCTTTGCATCCAGCGTTGGCCACAATAGCTGGTGGCTCTTCCTCCCAGCACTGCCCCCACCCACACAGCGGGTCCACACAGCTGCAGTGCGGGCAGTGCCAGGCTGTGGAGAAAGAGCTTCCCTCCTCTGCCAGGAGCTCAGCCCCAGGCGCGGGTCCCAGCCCTGCCCAGGACAGGCTTCAGGACCATGCCCCTGGCCTTCCACCATCTGAGTCTGTCTCCCCCCTCAGGAATGGCCATCGTAATGGCCGGCTTGCCAGACTGCAATTGGGTGAAGGGAGTGTGCCCAGCGCTGGTCACAGTTCCCAGCCCCAGCACAGGCTCACCCCTTTGCTTCTCTCTTGACCCCTCACTGGCCACTGTCAACCTCACACCTAGGACAGAGCCAGTCCATGCCGGGGTCGCTGAGCAGAGTCTGGTCAGAGCCCTGAGCACGGAGTCTGGACTCCTGACTTCCCGACAAGGGCTCCTTGTGCAGCATTGATTGGCATCTGTGCAGGCGGGCGGGGGCCTGGGCCGTGTTGTGTGAATTCTGCTGCTTTGTGACTGGCCTGGCCTCTTCAGCTGTCCTCAGTCCTCTCTCTTGTGAACAGGGATTGACTTGCGGAGTCTCCCGGGGAATGAGCATCAAGCTGGGCTCCATGGGGAAGGCCATCTCGCCCTTCGACATCCAGGTCTGGTCCTCAGGTCTCTGGCAGGGCACAGTGAGGTCCCAGCTGGCGTTGGACCCTTGTGTGACAGCAGGTGGCAGAACCAACCCTGCTTCCCTGCCCGGTGTCCCCTCCCCATCTCTGTTTCCGTTCCATTTCCCATGGAGGCTTCAGTTGAGAGCTGCACTAACGCAGTCCCGACTGGCAGCCGGAGGCCTCACTTAGCCCTCCGGGGATTGTGGAGGCTTTTCCCACCAAGTGGTGCCAAAGACACATGGCTGGTGTGGAATACATAGTACCCTGCACTCGGACTCCACAGTTGCTCATTTCAAAGACTCTGAAAGTCGTATTCTATGTTCTGACACGGTTCCTCCATCACTATCCCCACTTTTTTCTTGGTGTCCCATAGACGAGCCAGGCAATACTCAGGTAGGGCACACGGGCTGGGCGAGTCCCGCTTGGTGGGATTCACAGGCTTCTTGCTCCAGATCATCGACGACAAGGGCAACACCCTGCCCCCCAACACGGAAGGAAACATCGGCATCAGGATGAAGCCCACCCGACCCACAGGCCTCTTCATCTGCTACGAGGTAATGGGACGTCGGGTACCCTGCCGGAACTCTGCCTCCTGAGCTTCTTCAGATCATCCTCTGTTTGCTCCCTCTTGATGAAGTCCCTTTAAATGACCACCAAGGCACCCAGTGCATTGCCACATCTCCTGGCCCTAACCCATCTGAGGCTCAAGGGGTAATGGCTGGGGCGAAGGAAGACTTGGTTCAGAACCACCAGTCATGTGACGCCCCACAAGTCCCTTTAGCCCTGTTCATTTTTTTCCCATCCTTTTTGCTTCTCAGACTTGATTTGTTTCCAGTTACTCTATTCCCAGTTCCCTGATTTTTTCTTGTGCCTTCTCTATGATGCTATGACATCTTCTAGTGGATTCTTTACTTCAGTTATTATACTTTTGAGCTCCTGAATTTCTCTTTTGGAAAGCAAAATCTTATCATTTCTCTCTCTTTTGATATTTTCATGCATATATCATTTTGCTGACTTCCTTTGATTCCTGCCTGTTTTACCCCCTTTGTTCTTTAAGCATATTTAAAATATTTAAGTTATCTACCTAGTAAAGACAATGGCGTGGGTGTCAGAGACAGTTTCTGTCCATTAACTTTATTCTTCCGGGTGAGCCATGTTTTCCTGCTTCTTTGTATGCCTGCGACTTTGTTCTTGCTGATGGTGGTGTTCAAAATTGGACCTGTCCTTGTTTTAGTGTGTTAATTCTAAATAACTCTGAAAATCATATTCTCTTTCTTCCCTACTGCTTTTTGCTGGATTCTGGTTAAACTAAGCCATCCCCTTGCATCAGCCCTCCAGGTATCAACCAGACAAATTAGGACATAAAAGTTCCCAAATAAGATCTGTTCTGCCCGTTGCAGTTGTAGGGGGAGAGAGAGGAGGAAACTGGGAACAGGCGTGGCAAGACTATGACTTCCGTGCTTGAGCAGGGGAGGGGCCATTGTAGTAAAAATGCCTCCAGCTTTTCTACCATTTTGAAGATGGTTTTTCCTTGACCAGAAACTGCTCAGTTGTTGTATATCTTTGACTATCTTCTAGAGCAACTACGAAGTCAGTTCAGACAGTTTCTGGGTTTCTTTTGGGTGGTTGGTTTGCTATTTGATGCTTCTGTGGAAGAACGAGAACTTGCATCTTCTCCTCTGCCATTTTCCCCTCTACCTTGTTGAAAAAGTAGCCAGGGTTAACAACCCCCTTGAGGGTCTTCAAGGACCCTGTCAACCTGCAGGAGGTAAATGTGGACTCTACCCATCTTTATGTGGCAGGTGAACTATTTTCTCCGGGCACTCAGAAGCCTTTCTTTTCTCCAAGGAAGGATTAGCTAGAGTTCACCTCCAAGAAACCCAGGTCCAAAGGGAGGGAAGAATTCCTTCCATGGATGTGTAAGGTCATCTTCTAGGTGTTAGGCTCAAGCACTACCTGAGAAGAAGGACACCAGAAAAGCTCATTCCCTTCAGGAAGGACCTGTCCTTCAGAGTGCATTGACCAGAGTATCAAAATAGAGTTCACTGCTCTGGACCTCTGTTCACTCCAGGGGTCTGTGAACGGGAGTGAATATTACCCTCAATGCAGTGTTTCCCAAGTTTCATTCATTTTTGTCCACATTCACTATTTTTTTGTTAACTATGTTTTTATCTACTTTCCATGTCCTCAAATGCATTATTTCACTTTAAAAATTTTTTAAACAATTGGTCTAGTATTGTAAGTGGAAAACAGTATAGCTTGAAAATCAGAAGGCCATTATAACTATAATTAAATATTTTTAAAGAAATTATCTTAAATTTTAGATGAATCCTGTTTTCTGGTTAAAACTCTGATCCCAAAGCTTACCTTGCTCTTGGTGTTTTCAGAACTTCTAAAAACATGTCAACTGCAAACCAAGAATCTCCTTGATAAAATCACAACAGTTGGAAGTGAATTCAAAAAGGACAAGCTCTCCTGGTTTTGCAATGTTTTCTCAAGTATCTCTTAAAATCATCTGGTGTCCCACAAGAGGGATTGCTCATGGATCAAGTGACTAAGCTATGAAGCAAGAACTAAATTCAAATATCATCCCTTTCCTTCATGTGTTGGTTGATTTTGAGCAAGTTACTGTGCCATTCTGAGTATCAGTTTCTTTTTCTATAAAATAAGCTTCAAAAAAAATTCTGACCTCACACAAAATCACATATACAAATGTTTGTAGCAGGTTTATTCATAATAGTCCCCAACTAAAACAACGTAGATACCCTCAGTGGGTGAATAGCTAAACAAACATTGAGGTACATTTGTAGTGTGGAATACTATTCAGCAATTTTAAAAAATCAAACTATCAATGAACACAGCAATGTGGATGAATTTTCAGAGAATTATACTGAGGGGAAAAGGCAATCCCAAATTGTTACATACTGTGAGACCACTAATAGAATATTCTAGAAACAACACTGATGGAACTGGGGGACAGTCTGTCAAGTGAATTAACCCAAGGACAGAAAGATAAATACCACGTGTTCTCTCTCACATGCGGAAGCTTAAAACCTTGATCTTCTAGAAGTAGAGAGTAGAATAATGTCACTGGAGGATAGAAAGGGGAGAAGGGATGGAGAAGAGAGGGAGTTTGGATAAAAGGTACAAAAACAGTGAGGAGGAATGAGTCTAGGGTCCTACAGCACACTAGGGTGACTATAGCTACAACAATCTAGTATGTATTTTTTAAAGAACAAAAAGAGAGGAGTTCAAAATTCCTCAACACACACAAAAAATGAAAATGTTTAAGGAGTTAGGAATGCTAATTATCCTGATTTGATCATCATTACTTATTGTGTTCACGCACTGACTCTTCCCAATAACATGTACAATTATCCTATGTCAATTTAAAACAACAAGGAACAGGGTAGTGTTGCCAAGGGGGTAGAGATGGGGAGAGAGGAGGGAGAGGGACTGGCAAGGAGGTGAATGTGGCAGTAGAAAGCCACCTGAGTTGTTCTGCTGGTGAAGGGATGGTGGGTACACAGACCCATGCATGTAGCCAAATTACATGACTAAATATACTCACAGACCACACACACCAAGGACTAGAAGAACTAGAAGAAATCAGAATGAGATCTGTGGATTCTATCAATGTCGGTATCCTTAATGGAACACTGAAAAATATTTGTTTTCTTTTTAATTTTGAACATAATACTGAAATTTTAATCAATTTTATTTGCAACTGCAATTGTAATAAATAATGATATTTGACTTTTTGGTGGTTCATGTATAATCACATGTGGGTACATAGCTGTAGGTATGAAAAATAGTTTTGCAAGGTGTTACCATGGGGGGACTAGATAAGGGGTACACAGGATCTCCTTGTCATGTTTCTTGAAACTGTATGCAGATCTACAATTATCTGCCAAGGAAAAGTTGACTTAAAAATATTACCCTTCTAGGGTGTCTGTGAGGATCACATGGAAAAGTATTGGGGAAGAAAATTCATGCAGTGAATGTTTATTGGCCCCTCTCATCTGTCCTGGCACTGTGTGGATGCTATCAAGCAGGAAATAAAATAGACAGCATCCCCACAGTAAGGGAAATTTTATTCCAACAGAGTGCCACAGAAAAGTGAGCTATTGTTTCTACACACGTCTTTAAAATCTGCCTAATCATGTCCACTCATGGAGTAGCGACAGCGCTGAATTCTTGCATATGGTGAAAACAGACTCAAAGGCTTTACAGAATTTGCCCAGGTACCAGGGAGAACCAGAAATCAAACCCAGATCTGAACCGGAGGCTCCAGCTGATCATCTCTCACCTCATGGACCTCACAGATGGGATCTGTTCTCTCTGCAGAACAAACCAGAGAAGACGGCGGAGGTGGAGTGTGGGGACTTTTACAACACCAGGGACAGAGCAATCATGGATGCCGAGGGCTACCTCTGGTTCCTGGGCAGGGACGATGACGTCATCAATGCCTCTGGGTAGGTGTGGCTCACCCTGTGCTGGCTCCTGTCACCCTCGCTCGTCTCCTGGGATCTACCGCCTGTCTGACCCTTCCTCCATGCCTTGATGATGGGACTCAGGGTCTAATCTGGCAGAGCCATGTCCAGCCTGCCCTGATCCCTGGTACCTGTGCACTTCCCCCTGTGTCCAGAAAAGTCAATCAAAACAAAGTTCAAGAAGTTCTGGAAGGGATTAAGACATCACAGAATTTACAGGGGGTGGTGGGATTGGGAAGGAAGACTATTTGGGTCCCCCTGGCCTAGGGGAGCTTCTTTTATGTCTGTGTTCCACTCACGGGGTACAGCTTATCAGAGAGAAATGTGGTAATGATAAGAAGAAGAACTAACCCTTGGGAAGCACTTACCATGTCTCCCCACCACTTTATGGAACCCATCTCAGGGCGAGTGGGAGATGGGGTTACCATCCCTGTGCCCCTGATGGGGAAAATTGGTCACTGAACAGTGAAGAAATTGGCCTCCAGTCTCAAATGTCATAAATGGTAGGATCCAGATGCAAACCGAGGCAGCCTGAGGCTGAACCTTAACTCCTACCTGATTTCGAGAACAAAACATATTACACAACTTTCCTTGAATATTTCAGAGAAACTGAGATTTTTTTTTTTAGTGGACACCTAATAATTGTACGTATTTATTGGATACAAGGTGATGATTTGATACACAGATGCCATAAGAATAATGCAATCGGATCATTAGCACGCACATCACCTCCTGCGTTCACCATTTCTTTGTGCTGAGCGCATTCAGACGTCCCTTCTATTTTGAGATGTGCATTATTGTTAACAATCGTCACCCTGCTGTGAAATAGAAATATAACCTTCTTCTTATAAGTTTCTAAAACATGTTGATATGTGTGTGCGCTGAGATTTGCTAAGAGTGCATTCTGAGTTCCTCCCCATACACAAGTACTGTATAAACCCACCACTGAGTGCCACGTAAGGTGACAGACGTGTTCATTTGTTTGACTGTAGTAATTTCACTATGTATATGTAAAGTATTTTATAAAACATGCTTATAAACACTTTAAATATATATATATTTATATATATATTTATTTATATATATATGTGTGTGTATATATATATATATGTGTGTATATATATATATATACATACATATAAGGTCACTAAAATAAAGCATGTCTATAGAGGCAGGAATAGGATGTGGAATTTGCTTGCAAATTGCAGACAAGAGTTCGAGGCTCCCAAACGACCTGCCCCAAGCATCCAGGCTCTGGAGGAGAAAGTTTCTCCCTCCCGCCCATCAGAGGCAGTGGGGCACCAAGTCCCAGGGCACAGCTGGGCTCCATACCTCCAGCACAGAATGCCCAAGCCTTCCCATTTAGGGCCCCACATACAGGCAGTTCACAAATCTTGGACTCCCCAGGACCGCTACACTCGGGGTCCAGGGGGAGATGCGACCCTCCAAAGTATCAGAGTGAAGATTTGGTTTGCCCCTGCCCTGGCATCTGCCCCCAACAATTGGTCCCGCAGGTACCGCATCGGGCCGTCAGAAGTGGAGAACGCCTTGACCCAGCATCCGGCGGTGGCGGAGTCCGCGGTGGTGGGCAGCCCGGACCCCAAGCGCGGGGAGGTGAGGAGGGCCCTGAATCGCGCATCTGTGCGGCCCTGGCATGGCAGTTCCGGGAAACCTAGGATAGAGAGAAGGCATATGGGGTCACCAGGTGGCACTGTGGCTTCAGCTGTGGTTCTGAAACAGCTGCTTCAAGTTGACCAAGAAGGCTAATGTTTAATGAACGTTTACTATGTGCCGAATCACTGCACTCTCGCAAAGCCAACATCTAAGGACTCTTACTGTATTCTCTATGTGGATAAGGGAAGAGAAGAGGTTAAGCAACTTGCCTGTCAATCAAACAGCTAATATGAGGTGGAGCCAGCCAGGCAGTGGTGGTCCATGCTGGTCATCCCAGCTACTGAGAAGGCTGAGGGAGAAGGATGACAAGCTCAAGGCCAACCTGGGCGAATTATGGACACGGTGCACAAAATACAAAACTAAAAAGGCCTGGGCTGGGGATGTAGCTTGGTAGTAGAGGGCACCTTGGTTTAATCCCCAGTACCTAAAACGACAGAGAGAGAGGGAAGGAGGAGCAGGAGGAGGAGGAAGGAGGAGGGAGGAGGGAGAAAGAAGGGAGAAGGGAGATCCAGAAGAAGACTCCAAGCAACCTGCCTCCAAAGCATGCAATGATTGGTTCAGCAAGTATCTCTTGAACATCTTCCTTACACAAAATCTTGTGTGATGAACTGGGACAAAATTACTAAGGTAAAAGTAAATCATTAGCAACTATTAAATCCCACGGAGTTCCAGCACAGAACTCCATGATGAAGATTATAAAGGGAGTGATAACAAATATAAATAGACCATTTCTATGTGTGACCTCATGGGTCTTTACAGAAATCCTATGAGGAATGAAGCTTTATTGTCCCCATTTCCCAGAGAAGGAAAATGAGTTTAAGAGAGGCTGGGGTTTCACAAGGGATGAAATAGAAATAGGAAGGACGGGGAGTTGAACCCGGGTCCCTCCTTTTCCTGTGCTCTTAACCTCAATGGGCTCAGCCATCAACTCACCTTTCCATTCATTCAATGAACACTTACTTTTAAACCTCTCTACGTAATAGGTGACCCTCATCTGAAACCCCTTGTCCCATTCTGCAGGTGGTGAAGGCGTTTATTGTCCTGACCCAGGAGTTCCTGTCCCACGACAAGGACCAGCTCACCAAGGAGCTGCAGCAGCATGTGAAGTCGGTGACAGCTCCGTACAAGTACCCGAGGAAGGTGAGCCAGGGTGGAGGGATGGACCTGGTCCCCCCACGTCCCCAGGGTTCTGCTGCACCACATCTCCAGGGTGGCCCTGGAGTGGGGAGCTTAGGTAACCAACAGATTTCCCTCTACAAAGGACATTACCTGGGGTCACTCTGGGGTCACGAAGAGGCAGAGCTAGAAGTCAAACACCCGTGTGTCTGACAGCCAGTCTCGTGTTTCTATCATGAGTGTGACTGACAGCAGAATAGACGCTCTCCCCTGGTAGGATGAGGTGAGATGTCCCTGCAGGACGTAAGTGCCCCAGACCATGAAGTGCTGTACCAGTGAAGGTTTCTTTCTTGCTCATGCTGTATGTCCCCCGTAGATCTCCTGGGACCTCTGCCCCACATCCACTCACCCTGGGGCTGAGTTAAAGGAGCAGCCGCCACCTGGATACCTGCCAGGTGCTGTAAGAGATGGACGATAGGGAGCCATTGGTTCCAGACTCTCTGCCCAGATGAGACCCACTTCGCTTCCACCCACAGTTCATAAGCAAATAGTCACAAGGCTACATCCAGCTTCAGGGAGTTAGGGGAAGGAATCTGCCATGCTCGGGGACCCCACTGAGGTCACCATGTGGTTTCCTCCTGTACGGGGACCGTGGAGGTGAAAGGAGGGCCATGGGGAATTGGCGAGATGCTGCAGCAGACTCAGGATGGATTTGCCTTCTTCTCAACCAGGTGGAGTTTGTCCCAGAGCTGCCCAAAACCATCACTGGCAAGATTAAACGGAATGATCTTCGGAAAAAGGAGTTTGGTGGGACGTAATCAGGGGAAAACCCAGAACCTGCCCTGTGACCTTAGGCAAATCCTGAGATAGCTCAGTTTCCTCAATGTGGTGGGGTTTGGAGGAGTGTAGAGAGGGTTGCTTTGGAGGGGTATCAGGAGGTCTGAGGCTCCAGTATTTCTGTTCCTCTGAGTTTGGTTGCTACCCTTCTTGGAAGTCCTCTGTTCTTCTGGGGGGCCAAGGCGAGCTCGAGGATTGGGGTTACAGGTAATAAAACACCAACATCAGTAGCAACAGCACCTTGGTGTTGTCCGTTTGTTGAGTGAATGAGCCTGTGCTAATGCCTTCCCTCCACCATCAGCCTCATCCCTAGTCTGGCACGTCCCATGGCCAGGTGCTCCCTCTTGGCACCAGCATCTTGGAAGGCTCCCAGCTCCATTCCATAGCAGGACACAGAGCCAGGAAGGAGACTCTGCCCAGACCCTGCCAAACGGGGAGCCCACAGGGAGTGTCCAGGGAGGTCAGCTCTGACTTGGCGCCCACCCCCACCTGCCACTCCATCCCCTACCACCACCCTTCAGTGGGTCCTCTGCCTTTTAGTCCCCGTAAGTGCTGAGGTTGCTTCTGTGTCCCAGCATAAACCCAAGGTTGCTGAGTGAGGGACCCAGTCTCTGAGGACCCAGGATTCCTACAGGGCTTCTCTAGAGCTGCCAGAGACCTACGACCCACAACCCAGACTTTCCTCCATAGACACCCAACAAAGCCCTTCCTTCCCAGGGATTCAGGAGGTCTGACTTCCAGATCATGATAGGGACTGCCACTCCTCTGCCAGGGATCAGGACTCCCTTCCTCATCCAAGAGTCCTCTCCAGACAACACCTCTTCTCCTTCTCACTATAATTCCCTCCAGGGTCCCAGATCCCTCTCCACCCCCTGGTCTGGACTCCTGTGCATGGGCCGTGTCCTTGGGTATGGAGAGCGGTGTCTTGGACCATGGTCTTTGACTGCCCCAGAGCTGTGGCTGAGCTTTGCCCTGGGAACTTTCTGTGCAAAGGTGCAGGAGGAGATTGCCCAGGAGATATGGTAATGCCCTGCCTGGAGGAGTTTTGTGCAAAGGGACAGAACAATAGCATCTTGACCTTGAGCTCAGACACCAGCTGCCAGGGATAGAGAATTCTGAGCATAACAAGATAACCACAACATCTTGCAAGCACTGCAAGCTTCAAGCCCAGGAGCTTTCCCACAAGTAACCTTTTGATGATAAAACTTACACAATAAAGGCGCTGTGCCAGCTCTGGGTCACTGTTCCTCCGTCAGAGGTCCGTCTCCCACCTGGTCCCAGCTTTCTCTTTGTAAATGTTTGTGTGTCTTTCTTAATCCCCCATCGCCCCTCACCGGTCTTTAGGGTCATGGTACTTGGGGTCTGATGTACAACCACCAGGGGGAGACCAGAGGCAGACAGGAACAGGGACAGAAGAGAACAGGTGGTGAAGAATTGCTGTTCCGCTCTCAGTCACCCCAGTTAGTCACCACTGGAAGGATCCCACCCACATCTGCTTTGATGTGAAGTCCACAGTGATACCTACTCTCAGGGGAACATACAGACACCTCCAGCAGAGACACGCTCACAGGACCAGCCACACCACAAAAACCCACACTACCAACTCTAAACTCACAGACACTGAAGTCCAGACCACCAGTGTCCACAGGCAGATCTGCGTGACCAGACACACACACTGCCACACCCCCATGCACAGGGCAACCAGAGAGGCCTGGCAGTTCATCATCTGCCCCCTGATCACCCACAGAATGTGGTGTTTCCTTGGTTCCAAACTGAGTGCTGGGCAGCTGTCACGTGCAGAGCATTGCCAGGGGGCCATGCCCAGGCCCTGAGAATTGCCAGGCTTGGGTGACCCTGGGGATGAGGACAAAGCCAGAATCAGGGTGTGATTGGAGCGGGAGGTGTTCCCTGGGGCTTAGCAGGGCTAGCGATCAGGAGAGGAAGAAAGAAGTGCCCCCAGGACCCTGCCCAGCACCACAGTGGGCTGACATCCTCTGCTCCACATCAGGATGCCATGGGGAATATGAGATGATGTCAGCCTCACAGTGACCAACGACTTGGGTGGCAGGTGGAGGAGCTGGACTGCGGGCATGGCCCCTAGTCCACCTCTGCTCTGAGCAGGGCTTACCCACGCAGAGCTGGGCACCGGACCCCTTGTCTCTCTGGCGCCTCCCCAGCTGGGGTCTCGCCAACTCCTCATGCCCCCTTCCAAACCCAGGTCCCTCTGATACTCTGCTCTGCCTGACCATTCTGGACCCACGTCCCCACCTGTGCAAGGGAACTGGAGATGGCACCTCAGGGTCCCGGGAGACAATGACTGTAAAGTGAAGTGCTTGGCATGAGCAGTAAGGAGAACCATCCTTGCAATCGTGACTGTCTTTAATGACTGTGGGCCTTCCAAGGTGCCAGTTCTGGCAGGAAAGAGGCCCCTAACAATGCTCCCTGTGCACATGCCCAATATGTCACTTCCCTTGGTCCTTGTGAGAGCCTTTGCACCCAATCACCATCACTCTGATGTGCAGAAGGAAATCTGCCCGGGTCCCACAGCTGATCAGCAGCACAGCTAGTCTCCGGCCAAGGCACCTGACCAAGGTCTCCTGGCTGGGTCTCCAGGGGACAAAGAGTACATGGCAAGTTGACACTGGCTTTGGGCAGCTTCCTGGGCTGTAGGAATGGCCTTCCCTTTCAGGGCCCTGGACTCCACTCAGTTTCCCTTCCTTTCCTTTGTCCAGATTAAGTTACAATTTGGATGACCCTGGCACCCCACTGTGGATGTCCCCTGCCCCCACAGAGGCTGGGGTGTCTCCCCACCTCAGGGTTGTGCAGTTGACTTCAAACTTCCTGTGCTGATGCTCTACTTTTAAGCCAGTCCTAGGACTTTTCATGCAGATAGTAACATCTAAGAAAAATTTATCTCTTTGTATCATTACTCTGATTTTGTTTTCCTGGGTTTTTTAGGGTTTCTCGTGATTTCTTTATTGTTAAAATACATTGCTTAAAGGCTGAATGTTTTCTCAGATAAGCAAATGATGATACATAATGGGTTAAGGCAGGAGAATAAGAGAAGAAAAGAGTAGTTTTGGATGGTGTAAAGAGAAATGAGGTAGGGAAGGGGGCAGGGGTAGGAGAGATGGTGGACTGAGACAGACATCATTACCCTATGTACAGGCATAATTACACAAGTGGTGTGAATCTACGTTGCGTACAACCAGAGAAACGAAAAGTTGTACCCCATTTGTGTACAAGGAATTAAAATGCAGTGTGTAAAAATAAAAATAAATAAATTTTTTTAAAAAAGAGTTTTAAGGGGGGACGGGGGCAGGTCCCAGAAGATGGCAGAGGAGGGGGATTTCTGGTAGGTCGTGCTTTAGAACAAGATGTACTGTTGAAGCATTATCTGCTTTGATTCACAAACAGTTGAGCTTTTCAACTGGGACACCCCCTCCACCCTCACAGCTTACTGAACTTATGAAACCATGGCGGAAGGAGAGACGGAGTTACCTGCATCCAAAAATTGTGGCCCATATATTTCATCTGTCACTAGCCAGAGTGTGAACTTGATGATTCGAGGAGTAGTCCTATTTTTTTATTGGAGTATTTCTTGCATTAGTGTTAAATTTGCTTCAGATTCAGAGAAATGTGACGCTCTTTCCACCCGATGTGATTGCAAGCATCTTTTCTTCTGCATGGTGGGTACCACCTTGCTGTGGCACAGCTTTAGCTGTGATTGGGTTATTATACCCCTGCATTGACAGGCATCTAGGAGAACCACATAAATTTAAAAGAGAGTGGTCCAGTGTAATGCAGTGTGTAGCTGTCTTTGTTGGTATAAATCATGCCAGCGCTAAAGTGGATTTTGATAACAACATACAGTTGTCTCTCACACTGGCTGCACTATCCATTGGACTGTGGTGGACTTTTGATAGATCTAGAAGTGGTTTTGGCCTTGGAGTAGGAATTGCTTTCTTGGCAACTGTGGTCACTCAACTGCTAGTCTATAATGGTGTTTATCAATATATATCTCCAGATTTTCTGTATGTTTGTTCTTGGTTATCATGTATTTTTTTTTTTGCTGGAGGCATAACAATGGGAAATATTGGTCGACAACTTGCAATGTATGAATGTAAAGTTATTGCAGAAAAATCTCATCAAGAATGAAGATGGCAAAAATATATCTTTTTGTACAGAAAAACAAGAAGAGGGCATGTAAATGATAGATATATCAACAAACTAAGGACTATAAAATTGCCAGGATGCAATTTTTTCCTTGATCAGTGTGTATAGATAATCCACACATGCGTTATTGCTGCAATCTGTGATTGCTTCATCTGTAAATCAGTTGCAAACCTTTATGTATTTGACTTAAATAACTGTAAGATGTATGTGTATTACATTTTAAAATATGTTGATTCATAGATGGAATTTTTAAATTAATTTTTAAACATACCATACATTGTATCACAATGTAGATGTGCCAAAATATTCTCTTATTGTCACAAAAAGTATAGGGATGCTTTGAACAATTTATAAATTTAGTGAAATAAAATATAAGAGGAGAGCCAAAAAACAAACAAAAAGCAAATGGGAAGCTAGTGTTTTCTCTTTCACCTGCTATTGTGCCTTTTTATTTTTTAATCACAGCAGTATGAGTTATGCATGCCCCAATGTGTGTGGTTAGTTTCTATTTTCATGCTGTTTCAGGGAATTTTGAGTATTTTAATAAATCTGATTTCAGTGAACTTCCATAGAATGATTTCAAACCTGCATCACTGGAGAGAACCCAGAGTAATTTTCTGTTTTAACAGATTTTGCTGGAGGTATATGTGATGAGCAGGTGAGGTTATCAGCTCATGTTGAGTCTAAATTTGGAAGAATGTATGTAATTAAAATTTAGAAAATTTAACTAGAATAAGTAAATGTTTGGGGACTACAAAATGACCTTCTGCAGTGCCCACAAGGTGTAAAGTGATATTAGCTGTCATTTGCATTACATAATCTCACTGCTTTTGCACAAGCAACATATTAGAAACTCCAAATAAATCAAAATGAGGTTTCTCATTCTTTTGGGTTCTGTACCATATTGGGTTCTATAAAGCAAACCACTTTAGCTAGGCTTAGTCATGTCAGTGGAATGCCTGGATTTGCAATCTTATATGCAATCTGGGGAATAGATGGGCATATATTTTCTTATGTATTCATGTCTGCTAGTGAGCAAATAGTTCAAATTTGTTGAAGAATGTATTCAGATGGCATTCTGTGCATATTAGAGATCTTGATAACAGTTTGGGGCATATCTTTTTAACTTCTAGAACCATTTAAAGTATGGTTTAAACATATTCTTACCTAACATTTTTCCCCCAATTTTTCATTTTGAAATTGTTGACAATTGTCTGATACACAAGGGCAAAAACTTCTGAGTATTCTGGTGAGTGTATGTGAATGAGTGAGAGTGTAAGAGTAAATATGTATGTGCATGTGCTCTTGCTTTCCTCAAATGTCAAGTGGATATTTTTAAATTTTTGGTTTTAAAACAATTGCTATCAGACTGTGATCTTGTATGCCAAACTATATTCTGCTTTTATGTTTTCAGGCTGAAAGTGTGAAAATCCTAGGAGGATTTCATGTTGAGTATGTGTACACAAGCTTAACTATAGTGGTGGTAAACATACTACTATAATTTATTATTCTATCTTCCAGATAATGTTATTCACTTAGAACAAATAAAGTATATTTTTAGAATCAACTTTGTAAGCATTATAAAATCTTTAATAAGTTATAAGGCCTATGATGTGTTTACTTTGAAAATTGCCGTTAAAAGCAAGATGTATTAAATATGTAATTATAAAAAAATAAATAAATAAATAAAAAATAAAAAAGAGTTTTAAAATTTCTGTCCTTATCCTTTGGGGGTATTGGTTGATTTTTTTTTATCATAAGCAAATATTATTAAACATTTTAATAGTAATTAAAAAAATAATATGCATTGGTTTTCTATATAATGCAATGACAGAGTGTTTCCAGCTTACAGTAAATGTGCATAGAGATAAAAGAGACAGGATTTCTAGCACAGATTTTGAGCTGCCATGGCCACAATGGGTTTGGGTACACTGTATGGTGAGGCAGAAAAAGACCCTTCAAGACCTTCCTTCAAGACCCACCTGAAGAAAGAAAATTCCCAGTGTGGGATGTGTCCAAAATTCCCTTGGAATGGATGATTCTCAGACACCCAAACATACTGTACACCCCATTTCACCCAGCAGATTCAACCATGAGAGAAACTGGTCTCTTTTCAGTCCTCCTAGGAACAAGCGCTTTGCAGACATTCTAATGCTTAGTGCAGTTCTCATCTGAGGCCTCCATGGGAAATGGAACGGAAACAGGGAGGGCAAGCAGGGGATACTGGGTAGGGAAGCAGGGCTGGTTATGCCACCTGCTGTCACACGAGGGTCCAACGCCAGCTGGGACCTCACTGTGCCCTGCCAGAGACCTGAGGACCAGACCTGGATGTCGAAGGGCGAGATGGCCTTCCCCATGGAGCCCAGCTTGATGCTCATTCCCCGGGAGACTCCGTAAGTCACTCCCTGTTCACAAGAGAGAGGACTGAGGACAGCTGAAGAGGCCAGGCCAGTCACAAAGCAGCAGAATTCACACAACACGGCCCAGGCCCCCGCCCGCCTGCACAGATGCCAATCAATGCTGCACAAGGAGCCCTTGTCGGGAAGTCAGGAGTCCAGACTCCGTGCTCAGGGCTCTGACCAGACTCTGCTCAGCGACCCCGGCATGGACTGGCTCTGTCCTAGGTGTGAGGTTGACAGCGGCCAGTGAGGGGTCAAGAGAGAAGCAAAGGGGTGAGCCTGTGCTGGGGCTGGGCACTGTGACCAGCGCTGGGCACACTCCCTTCACCCGATTGCAGTCTGGCAAGCCAGCCATTACGATGGCCATTCCTGAGGGGGGAGACAGACTCAGATGGTGGAAGGCCAGGGGCATGGTCCTGAAGCCTGTCCTGGGCAGGGCTGGGACCCGCACCTGGGGCTGAGCTCCTGGCAGAGGAGGGAAGCTCTTTCTCCACAGCCTGGCACTGCCCGCACTGCAGCTGTGTGGACCCGCTGTGTGGGTGGGGGCAGTGCTGGGAGGAAGAGCCACCAGCTATTGTGGCCAACGCTGGATGCAAAGGGACTGAGGTCGTGGACGAAGCCTGTCGTCCTCTCTCACCCTCCCCATGTCCAGGCAGAAGCTGTGAGCTACTCTTCAGGCCCAGAGTCTTAGCTTTTCCTTTTTAGGTTTGGGAAACAACCGATCAAGTAATTTTTTCCTTCCAAGAGGAAAGAAAAAAGAGTCAGACAGATACGTTGAATTGGTAGGAAGGAACTTGTTTTCCAGTTTGTCACAGGGCCTGAGATGGAGTCATCTCTCCGTTAACTGGAGGGATAACGGGTTCATGCAGCATCAGGAATGGATCAGGAATGTGAGGGAAGAGGGGCAGCCAACCCCACTGTCGCTGATGAAGCCTTGGAGGGCCAAGGTTGCACAAAACCACAAATGATCCCACCCACTGGTGGGTGCCCAGTGACACACGAGGCTCACACCCAGTGTGTTTGTGCTTAGTCTCCACAGAGTCTCCAGTCCCGCATCCACACATGTAGCTTTCCACAGTCAAAGCTGTGTCACCCTAACCACCCAAAGAGGACCTGGAGTCGGCTCCCTCTGCCTCTGCATGTGGCCACCTGGGAAGGGACAGATGGTGGAGTTGCAGGACCTCCTGGCGGTGGTCTCCATGTTGGTGGAGAGGCCCTCCTAACCCACCGCCCTCCTGGGTTCCTGAGCTGATCAACACAGGCACAGGGACAAATGTCCTTAGATCCCTTTCTAAGGCTTGGCCCATCAGTTTGCAGCATGGTGGTCCCTCGATGTGTTTTCAGCTGTGAACGATCCTCTGTCAATTGACTCGAGGCAAAGTAGCTTTGAACCCTGGAGCCTCCTGTTGGCTCTGAGCAACGCTGGGCACTCAGCGGGGCCTGAGCCTGACACTCCGTAGCACCGGCAGCCTCCAAAGCTCAGTGGCCAAGCACACCCAAATGGCCCTGGGGCCCTGCCCGCCTACCGTTTCTGACTGTCCATAGAGCTCATGGAGCAACAGGTCCGTCCGCTGCCTCCACTGCTCATGCTCCTCGGGCAGCAGGGCCTCCCCGCCAGTACTGCAGTGCTCCAGGGTGGGGAACCTGAGGCTAGCGGAAGGCAGCAGAGTCAGCTTGAACACGCTGCCCCAGGCCCAGGGCCCTAGGAGGTGACAGCTGTGTCACCTGGGTCATCCCTCCTCCTACTTCCTGACTTTCCTGTTTAGCCTCTGGTCCTTGTAGTGAGGTCAAGGCCAAGTGGAGGCCTCTCCCTTCCTGTCAGCCCCTGAGAACTCTCCTGGCATGAGATGGGTGGCTGGTCCTGAGCTCCTGCTTAATCAGGGAAATTCAGATTCAGTTTGCACTCGGGGAGGGAGGAAGCTGCGTTCACTGGAATTCACTTTAGGGAAGCATTCCATGCAGCTGCGGGTGTGGACATGACCCGAGGGACGCGCTAGGGGGAGAGGACACCTTGCTGTCTTCAGCGAGGGCTGGGTTTCCTGACTGAAGGGTTTTTGTATTTCTAGGTGAGAAATGGAAGTCCGGGGTTGGACATGATTTGCTTAGGGCCTTGGGTAAGATTGGACTGAGTGTAGAAGAGACAGAAGGATCACAGGAAACAGAAGGAAAAGCAGAAGCTCAGAGACAGGGACTTTGAGAGGGAACAGAAACGTCTGATGTGAAGGCTCATCGTGAGATGTGAGCTCTCCTTCCCCATGAAGTTCTCCAAAGAATACAAGAACAATCGCCCAATAAAGAATGGATTCCCCAAAGAAAAAGGGGAAGTGATTGAGGCTGCCCCACCTGGCGTGGGCGGTGCCCGGCCAGCTCCTGGGGGTGAAGGTGGAGCACCTGCACCACTCTCCACTCTCATTCCCTCCCCTGACACCGCGGGCAGAGAGGAACCGGGCCTCTCCACTGAGAGTCTTCCTCCTCTGGGGCTTTGCCCAAGGGACAGAAGTGAGCAGAGTTTCAGGTGGAGTGGTTCATTTTGCACTGATGAAATGGTATTGGCTTTGAACAAAGGCCCGTCTGAGGAATATTGCAAAAATTAACTGATATGCATGAACTTTGAAATTCAGTGAAACAGAATTCAGGTGGACCAAGGCTTGATGAATAAAATCAAGTGTAATTCAGCTCGCTTTAGAAGGGTCGTCAGTAAGCTCCTTGACAATTTAACTCTCATGTCCAGAATATGTTAACTATCATTTTTGAAATATCCATTTCAATTTCAGAGTCTAAAAGATAGACAAATGCCCCTCGGGTTCACACTGCAGATTTCCAGTTAGCTAAAAATTAACCATCAAATACAGGGACTTGCAAAATTAAAAGTGCTTTGCATTCCTCAGACTGGCTAAAGTTAACTTCGATAATAACTCGTTTTTCAAGGATGTGGAACAATGGAATCTCTCCTACATTTCTCTGGCAACATAAATTGGTTTAATATTTGGTGTTATACAAAGCTGCTCCCCCGTCCTTTCCATTGCATCACAACCTAGCTTGTCAGTCTGAAAGCTGCTCTCCCCACCCTTTCCGCTGCAGCCATTTTCTCTGCCTCCAAACTACTCTCAGTCTGTGAACATCCTAGCTAGCTATTGGTTCATCAGTCAGCTTGCAAGTATCCTTCTCCATTATTGGTCCCCTGTTAGCCCAGTGGAATTCAACTGCTTCACAGTAGCTACCCCGCCATCTTTTCTCACCCTTTCTCTCCCCCTGACTCACTTTCTTTCTCCTCCTCCCTTTTCCACTCTTTAGTGTGCGCCCTTTCTCTTTTCCTCTCTTTTCCTCTCATTTTCTCTCTTACCCTGCAGGGAGACACTCTGTTTGCTTAATAATCTCCCTTATGTGATTTCCCGTGTCGGGTGTGGTTTGTGTGGGTTTTCTTACATTTGGAATATGGGGCAGTAGTGTCAGTGTGACCTGCTAATTCTTCTCCAAGAAAAATTTTTCAGAAATGTTTGGTCACCATGGTGCATGTGCCAGAGCTCATTGAGCATTGATTATCAAGAGTCCCTATGTGAAAACTACGCACATCTCCACTGATGGTAGGACCGATAGAAGAAAATTGCAAAATTAAAATTAACTATAGCAATATGCAATAACACGGCCCAACTTAGAAACAAGGTTGAAGAAAGAAGCAAGGTATCAGAGAATGATGTACAATTACAGACCTAAAGTTCAAAATCATGTAAAATAGAATTTTTGCTCAGGAATATTTTCTTAGTATTTGTTTTAGTCAGCTACTTCAAGTGCTGTGATCAAAAGACCTGAGAAGAACTATTTTAGGAGGAAAACTTTATTTGGGGGCACCTGTTTTCAGAAGTCACAGTTCACAGTCAGCTGACTCCATTCCTCAGGACTGGAGGTGAGGCAGAACATCATGGCAGAAGGATGTGGCGGAGGGAAACAGCTGGGAACATGGTACCACGAAGCAGAGGGTACTACTCAACAAATGGAAACTATACACCCCAAAGTCACACACCAGGGACCGACCTCCTCCAGTCACAGGCTACCTGCCTACAGCTCCCATCCAGTTAATCCATATCAAAGAATTAGTGCACTGATTAAGTTAAATCTCTCATAATCCAATCCTTTCACCTCTAAGCTTTCTTGCAGTATCTCACCCATGAGCGATTGGGGTACATCTCATATGTAAACCACTGTAGCTAGATTACAGAAGGAAGTGAATGCCAAACAGATTGATATCGATTCCCTTTAGGGGGAAGAGGAGGCAGGTGGATGCCTCTGGGGTGCTGGCAAGGTTCTATTCTGTGATTTGGGTGAGTGCTACACAGGTGTTTTCTTTTCAGGTGTTGATTTCGCTATAGATTTCCATCTTGTGCAAACTTTCTGTATGTTTGCCATTTCATAATAAAGCATTTGAATAAACTAACAAAGATGCAAGGCTCACAGAATGTTTCTCTTGGGTCTCTGGATCATGCTTTAATTTAACAAGACTGATTGATAATTATCACTTCCGTAACACACACACACACATACACACACACACACTCACACACTCACACCAGCTACTTGGCCCCAGCACAGCAAGGATGGAAGATTCAGGAATCTTGGGATGACTGTGGTTGCTTTTATTTCTCAAAATACATATTCTGTGGTCTCACACCCATAATGTCTCATCCACAGGTCTGGGAAATGACCCAAAAATAAGGGCTCTCTTCCAGGTTACATTTTTTGGGGGACAGAGGAATTCCAGGGTTTGAACTCAGTGGCACTCACCCACTGAGCCACATCCTCAACCATTTTTTGTATTTTATTTAGAGACAAGGTCTCACCGATTTGCTTGGTGCCTCACTGTTTCTGAGGCTGGTTGGAACTCATGATCCTCCTGCCTCAGCCTCCCGAGCCACTGGGATTACAGGCAGGCCCCACAGCACCCAGCCCCAGGTTACATTTTGATGTCAATCTGACCTAGTGACTCTGGTTCAGTGCTCCACCCTGTGAGGATCCCAGAACCAGGGTTCTCTTATGACCATGAACTTTGCTTAGTATTTCTGAGCAGAGTCCAGATTTTGACCTGGAAACATGGGTTTCTTCTGGAGTTTCTGATACTGGAAGGTTGGTTTTCTTACCTATACAATGACCTTGGGGTCGATCTGGGGCAGGTGGTGGATGAAAAGCGTAGACCCTGCTGCCCATGGTTCAAACAGGCACCCCACGACAGCCAGGATCCAGCCTGGGTCTGACACGCAGCACATGACATCAAAGGTCTTCAACTGCAACACTTTCCTGCTAACTCCAAAATGCAGGGGCTCAGCTGTGCCAGCAGCACGGGGTGTGATCAAGGGCTGGGGCGTCTGCTTTTCAGCTGGGGAATCTCCCTCTCACTGAGTGCATGAGATGGGGCTCCAGGCACCCCACCACGGTCCCCAGCGTGGACCGCCCAGTCACACGCTACCCAAACTAGTGCAGTGCTAATGATCCTTAAGGCCCTTGCTAGGAGAGCCAGGAGGAAGTCTGTGGCTCTTTCCCTGGATCTGAATCGGTCGCCACCAGCCGATGGTGGAAGGCAGTTTTCAGCAATAAGACCTGAGCCTTTCTGAGGACAGCATCAGCAAAGCAAAACAGTCGAAGGATGGAGGGAACCCCAATCCGGAGTCTATCCAGCTATGTGTGGGGCCCATAAATCCTCTTCTTCACTCTTTGGTTAAAAGGGAATGGGTTGGGCTTTCTGTCATTTGCAAAGGGGCTAGAATGGGAGAGGGAGAAGAGACCCAAAGAGCACATCCCCTTGGCAAGGGACAGGAAGCAACTAGCCAAATGACAGTAACTGCAGTGGGAAGGGTTGTCACCTCTCTGCCCTCCTGCACCTGCCAGACTCTGTGTGCACAGGTCCTGGAGAAAGCTCAACACTCCCCTGAGCAGGCTGTGGCTTTAGGAGCTTTTCTGTTACCAGGGAGGGGCTTTGTTGAGCCACCCACAGGTCCTTCTCCTGCCCCTCTCAGGAGTGTGCTGCCCCCAGGGAAATCCAGAGCGAGGGGGCCTCTCTTCTCAGCTTCAGCTCAGCTTCCCATTGAGCACCTCTTCTGGGGTGTGACTCGGGCTCCCCAAGTCCAGAGACCCCGATCTCTCGGGCCTCTTCTGAACTCATTCTCCTCCAGTGACCTCTACTTCAGTGAACAGCATCAGAGTCCAAGCCCAAATCAGGAGGCCAACCTTGACCCCACCCTTCTTTCGCACAGTAGCCAGCAGGGCCTGCCCACTCTGTCTCCTGAAATTTCCAGGGTATTAACCTCGTGGCAACCATGGCCCCTGGTCCAGGCCACTCTCCTCTCTGGCCTATTCTAAGAGGTGGTACCTGGTCCTCCCCACCTCCCTTCCACCCCCTCCTCCGTCCTGCAGCAACAGAGGCTTCTTCAAAATACAAATCCCATCACATCTCTCCCTCCCTAAAGTCCGGTCAGCACCCGCCCATTGTCTGCCTCCTCCTGAGGCCCAGACTCTACCTGAGGCCCCAAGGCCTGCCCAACCTGGGCCTTGCTGGGTTCCCAGCTCTTCCCATCGGTCCTTGTCCTGCAGCCCAGCGCTACTCTCAGGTCTCTGCCACTCATGAATGTGCTTTCTATAGATTTCATCATGTAATCCTGAGAACGCTTTTCCTCTCTCTGTGGTTGCACGTATTAGTCCAAATGCACCGACAGCCTTCCCTTCTGTCCCCTCCTGGGGTCTTGGTGCTCAGTTGCTACCATTAGCACTAACGCCCCCTGCCCACAAGAAGCCATCGCTGCCCTTGTCCTGGTGGATGAGTCGAGTGTGTTGTGATCCGAGCGCTACTAACTGCAGAGGAGGAGAGGTGGGCGGGACAGGCTCAGCTTAAAACTGGACTGAATGATTAACCCCAGGCTAGAGCTTCAGTTCTGTGCATTCCTGGTTCAAGGTCAGGGGCAGTGACTTGGTGAGGCTCAGTTCAGGTATTTTCTTCCCAAGTCTTTCATGATTGGGAAACCCCACGTTCAAGTTACCCCAAAGAGAGAAGAGGAGGGGCCCTCTGGCCTCAAGTAACCCTGCCAGAACCTTCTCTTTTCCCCACCAAACTGTGGAGCTGTTTTCAGGGACAAGATGGCCTGTCATTTCTGTGGCCTGCAGAATGCCTGCTGCCTCCACCACATCTCCTCCACAGCTCCTGTGAAGGAGCTCAGGTAGGACCCCAAAGGGTCTCCTTCATTATTCTGAGTCTCCGTCAACATTCGGGATTCCAGGACTCCACCTCTGGGACCCTCAGAGGTCTGAAGCGGAGGGCAGACGGGGACACAGGATGGAGGGGCAGATAGAGAGCCCAAGGCTCACCCTGCACATGCACACAGCTGGCACAGACCTGGGACCCAGCCTCTGAGCTGTGCCCTCTTCCTACCTGGAGGAGAGGCAGGACCGTAGGGCTAGTCCATGGTTGTGCTTCGCCATCTTGGGGAGCCCCGTGGTCCCACTGGTGAAGAAGATGACCATTGGATCCGAAGTCTTTGACTTGACACAGGTGTGGTTCGGGGATGCCGACCTGCAAAGAGATTCAGGATGAGAGGAGAGAAGGCAAGCTTGCCTTTCCCATCTTCTGGGGAAAAAAGACGCAGCATGAAGCATGGACTCAGGAAACTGGGATGTGCAACCCTGGGGAGAAACGGACCCGCCAGTGTCAGTCATTAAGTGACTGTATGGGTGACAGGGACAGGGAAACTCGGAATTTGGGGTGGATGGAGAAAATACAGGGGATTTTAAGAAAATTAGTGAGCACTTCAGTAGTATTCGCTCTGTTCCAGGAAATGCTCTGAGCGATTGGCAGACAGGCGCCCTCTCAGTCCCCAGGAGACCCCTGGGGGAGCCCTGCCCTCAGGATGCCCACTCTGCAGATAAGGAATTTGCCGGAAGACAGAGCCAGCAAGTGGCAGAGCCGAGGTTCCAACCCAGACAGTCTGAGCTGTAGTCTGCCTCTTAGCCACACTGCGCAGCTTGTGGTCACACAGACTAGCTTGGTGGGAATGGAACCCCACGACCCTGGTGTTGAGGAGTAGGGAGAGAGAGCGGGGAGCGGAGAGTGGAAGGCCCTGTGCCGTCCCTGACTGGATGGGCAGGAGCTGGCAGGTGGAATCCGCGGCTCCTCAGTCTGCCGTGACTCCCAGGCCCTCCTGGCTGAGAGGCTCCTGGCAACCAGGACTGTAGATGGCAGCTTCCTGCAGAGCTCACGGAAAACTGCTAATGATCTCAACCCTGGAGGAGACCCTGGCTCTGCTGGTCTTACCGAGAAATGACACCTTCCTGCCTCTGGCCAATTGGAGTGATTTTCCAAGCGTTTTCTTAATTTTCATTAATTCTCTGTTTTCATTTAATTCTCTGACTTTGGCATAAGATGTAACTTTAATGTTTGCCTTTTAAGATTAAAATAAAGAGCTTTAGAACATGAGATAAGGAATAACTCCTCAAAAAAGAACAAATCAAAAAAAAAATTTTTTAAAGATTTGCTAAAAAGTACAAATGAGTGAATGTTCCTGAAACCCCCAGAATGGTGACTGACATCTGGAAAGTGGGAGCTCCATTTTCCTCACCTACGTTTTTGCCATATGAACAGGAATTCCTTTTCCTGACCAAAGCTCTAGGCAGCTGAATGAGGGTCAAATATTACAAATAAAAGATTGGGTGAGAAATATTTGAAATTTGTACAACAGAGACTAACATTCCTACTACATAAGAAGTTCTTAAAAAGAAAAAGGGCCACACCCAGTAGGAAAAGAGGCAAAAGGTATGAATGGACGGTTCACAGGAATTGCATATGAATTATGAAAGGGGATTTATAGATTGGCTTCCACCATCAGAAGCTGGGTGGTCTCACAATGCCTGTCTGCACACTGGAAAGCCAAAAGAAACCAGCTGCTAGGTCCAAGAAGCTGGCTACCTGGGAACAAGAGGAACAAGAGCCCAGTCAAGGTCGATGGCCTAGAAGCTCCCTGGAGGGTTGCTGCTGTGAGTCCACTTTGAAAGGCTGAAGAATTTAGCACCTGATGTCCCCAGGTGATGGCAGCGACAAGAGCCACCCCAGCACAAGAATGCAGAGTACATGAGCTAGCACACCTCTTCCTTCCTCCACTTTGTTCCATCTGGACCCCTGCTGTAAGGAGCAACGTTAAATGTGTGATATCCTGTGTGCTGTGTAATTTACAAAAAACAACTTGTTTACTCTGTACTGTGTAACTTGCAAAAAATAACTTGTTACTTTGTGCTGTGTAACTTACAAAAAATAACTTGAGTGCTCTGTGCTGTAAGGAGATAATGATGTGGTGTTGCCCCAAGATAAGATTGACTTTGCCCCAAGTTGGAGACACGTGCAACTGACCCCGAGTAAGATAACTAACTTCCCTCGGACCCGGACAGGCTGGCAGGGTCTGATAAAAAGGGTTTAAAAGGACTCATGATGAGCCTGGCTCCAGTCCCCGTTTTGCACCAATGACGCCAGTGTTGCGCCAAGCCTCAGGGGACTCACTGACTTGCTCGTTGCTTGATGGACCATCCATCATCCTGACCGTGACCGAGACGTTCCTATGGAAGTGACCGCGGAGCTGCCCGTGTGCATCCTGCCTGAGACGTCTCCGCCCCGCCTGCCGTGACCTCGCCGCCCTCCTTCGCCTTCCAGCCGTCACCAAATTTACTCTCACTGACTCCTCCTTGCCGCTCGTGACACCTGCCTATTGGACAGTGCTGCCCACGTTCAGGGTTGGCCTCCCTCCTCAGAGTGCCATCCTACTTCCTGTCATCTCCGGGTACATCCTCACAGGCACATCCAGAAGTGTGTTTACCTGTTTCCTAGCTGTCTCTTAATTGAATCAAGGTGACAATCAAGATGAACCATCACAAGCATAAACTCATAACGTTTTAAAAATTGTATTTCCTAGTGCTGTGCACTGTACAAGCCCGGAAGCAAAGTCCCCTCGTGGTCATGAGTCTGCCTAGAACCTAGATCTTGATTTCTAAATGCCATTCCCTATTCCACGGGCTCCTTGGAGGAACTGATGTTTCCAAGTGTGAGGCGCGGAAAGTACCAGGTGATCTTGAGGCTTTTTTTTTTCCAGGGCCTTGTGCTTACAAGGCAAGCACTCTACCGACTGAGCTATCTCCCCAGCCCAGATCCTGAGGCTTTTTGCTGCACCAGTAAGTAAAGAAGTGATCGAAGGACGACAGACACAGAAGTCGTCCTGAAAAGGTTGCCAGTAGCCAAATTTGAGACAATTTATGTATCAGAAAAGATCAATCATGGAAATCGGTTTTAAAACATTGCGTTTTTTAAAATCCCCATGAGACTATAGTTATATTCAGAGTAGAGTAGAGTAAAGGAGAGAAAGGAAATTCTAGTTAGTAAAAGCAGAAGGAGGTGGAATTTGGAAATCAACGTTTCAGAACCTCCAAGCCAGGTGTGGTGGCACACACCTGTAATCCCAGTGACTTGGGAGGCTGAGGCAGGAGGATCGCTAGTTCAAAGCCAGTCTCAGCAATTTAGCAAGGACCTAGCAACTCGGTGAGATCCTGTCTCTACATAAAATATTAAGGGGGAGTGAAAGAAGAATGGAGGAACTTTAGATTACATCTAGGGAAATGAGGGGGAGTATGAAAAATGGTAGAATGAGACAGACATCATTACCCCATGCACATGTATGATTACACAAATGGTGTGAATCTACATCATGCACAACCATAGAAACGACAAGATGTACCCCATTTGTGTACAATGAATCAAAATGCAGTCTGTAAAAATAAAAAGAAAATTAAGTAATAATAATAAAATAAAATATTAAAAGGGATGAGGTTTAGTGGTTAAGCACCCCTGAGTTCAATCCCTGGTACCAAAAATAAATTTTTTTTTTTTTACAACCTCCAATGCAGTGGTAGATTCAGACAAGTATCACGATGTGATGCTACATTTTCTAGGTGAAAATCATAATTGAAAAATATGACTGACACTGCCTTAACCAAGTGAACAAATTTAACATCATTCATTGGATAACTGATCTCAATGAACCTTACAATAGTCCTATGGGATAGGTCACATCATTATTCCCATTTCATGATAGGGAAAGTGAGAATACAAATGAAGGAGAGATTACTAGGCTCCCTAAAATATCAATGAGAATGTAGAGGATGGAATTTACAGAAGATCAAGAAGTCTGAATTCGTGGAACCTAGGATACCAACGGGACATAAGGATTAAGGAAAAGAGAGGTGATATGAAACCCTGGGTGGTACAGATGGTGCTGTTGCCCTTCAGAAGGAAGAACAGGTGGGTGAAGAAGACAAAAGGCTTTGTTCATTCATGTAACCAGTATTAACTGAGCACTGAATGTGTCCCTGACCATGTCCTAGGTTCTAGGGACATACCGATAAACAGGCAAGAATCCTTACCTTCCTGAGCTTACATTCTATAAACAAGGGAATAACAAATCCAAGTATCATTAGGGTGAGTTTTCAAGGTGCCCAATGGATATCTGGGTGAAGACGGACATACGGGTTTAAATCTCAAAAGTCATGCTTAGGCTGGAGCTAGACCTTGGGAATCTTTGCTGCCTAAATGATGGTCAAGTTGATGCACATGAATGAGGTCGCTGTGCATCCACATGACATAGCACCAGAACAGCAGCCTGAAGGTAAAGTTCCAGGAAACAACAGCACTTAAGAAGCATCCAGAAAAGAAATGAAGCAGAACAAGTCAGGCAAGTAAGAGGAAGGCTAGAAGGAATGAAACGATGGACACCAAGAAAAGACATCTCCAGGAGGATTGTTAATAGTTTCCAACATGCTAAGAGATCAAGATGGACAATAAGCAATTGAATTTGGCACCCAGAGGGTCCTTATGATGATGATAAAAGCATTTCCGGGAGAGTAGTAGGGCTGGAAGGTGAACACGGTATGTGGAGGAGTGACTGGAAGAAAGGCTTACAGCAGACTCACCTGAAGGTAACTTTTCTGTTAAGGGCTCAGTGCAAAGAGAAATATAAGCAGTCGGCTTTTAAAATATAGGAATGATTGCAGGATGTTTATGAACTTATAAGAAAGGTCAGTGCCGGACTGGGGATATAGCTCAGTTGGTAGAGTGCTTGCCTAGCATGCTCAAGGCCCTGGGTTCAATCCCCAGCACAACCAAAAGAAGGAGAAGGAGAAGAAGAAAGGTCAGTGCAGGAGAAGCTGGCAGAGAAAAGAGACTTTCAAACATGTAAGGGACCAAGATGTGGGACCCACTGCAGCCTCATACTGGCTCTTTGCCTGACCCTGAACAAAGTGGGGTGTGGAAGCAGGAAGCAAGGGACGGGGAAGGACTGCAAGTTTAGGAAATTCTTGCTGATGGGCTCCTGCAAGGAGGAAGAAGCAAAGTTCCTGTCATGACACGCTGAGTTCTTTGCTAAACATTCACTTGTGTTCATTTAATCCTCAAACCCATCTCCATACTTCCATTATATGGAAGAGGAAAGTAAGACTCAGAACCAGAACAGCTTGGGATGCAGACTCAGAGAACACAGTTTGGGTAAGTGACTTGAGTAAGCTGGGATTTGAACCCAGGCCTTCTGGATCCTAGACCCTTTATATTAAATCATTATCCCAAATTGTTTTCCATGACCAGAGCTTCCCAATCGTGTCCAAACCCCTTTGAGGAAGGAGACCATAATTTTTGAGCTGTTGGTCTGCAAAGCAGGTGGGGTTTTTGGTTGATTGGTTGGTTTGCTTTGGCTTTTGTTTGTTTGTTTTGGGTTTTTTGTTTGTTCATTTTGTCTTTTGTTTTGCAACATTAGCTGCTCTGGAACAGATGAGAAGAGGAATCATTAATGTGATTCTTAGTTGGGGCTTTCCTGACCCTGGGTGCATAAGGTGAAAGGAAATTGAGGCCATTAGCAGGAGAAGGATGAGATGAAACCAGAGAAAGAGTAGAACATGCTGTGAACAGATGGTCTTGGCAGGTGGGCAGATAACAGAAATGACTTAGGGTGGTGATCCTGAAGATGGTGGGAAAGCAGTTGTGATGGAAGTAAGGGACAAAGAACTGAAAGAGAGGAGATCGGGGTCCTGAGGGCTTGGAGGGATGGGTACAGAAATCAAGCTTCTGGACAGCAGATAGTAGGGATGACAAGGTTGGGATTGGAACCCAGAACTCTTGACATGTAATTCAAGGATCATTGCCATCTTATAACTTCATCCTTCTTGATAACTGTAAGAGATCAACCTTCATAGACTCTGTTACACACACCTTATATCCTCAATAATGCTTTACATGAAGTTAGCCCACAGTGTGGACTTACCAGATGAATGAAGGAAAGTATAGCATGGGTTCTAACAAAGAGCATCCAAGACTGTGAGCTATATTCTGTTCACCTTTGCTAGATTAATAACTAGCATATGGTAAGTACTGGGTAATTGTGGATGGATGGATGTGTGGATGGATGGGTGGTACCTGCCTCAATAATATCGAGAACACATAGATGTCATTTTTACAACACAATATACCCAATCATTTCACCTAGCCTCCAGGAATTCACACCTCAGTCGAGGGGCCATAAATAAACTTCTCACCCTCTCTTCAAGGAAGGTATGAGTTGTGGGGGATTTGTAATGCATTATTGGCATTCAATTAGCAACTTCTGTGGATGGAACTAGAAAGAAACTACAGAAAAATAGTGTCCAACACCCACAGAATGACATGCTGCTTTTTATGTCTTTGGTTTAAGATATGACAAATGGTGCATTCTAGTGACTTGTTTCTCCTGAGAGTGACAGTTTGTTCTGGACTAAGACACTGTGATGAGTATTCAGACTCCTGGCCTTGTCCCTACTGTCAAGGTGTCTGCATATTTTTCCAGGGGATCAAGCCAAGGAGGTTCTCATGTTGGTAATTTGACTGCCATTATTGTTTCATTTTTGCACTGAATAATTTTCATTTTCATTCTAGAAAATGAAATCAAATGGATTAAATTTAGTCTTTGATCTCAGTCAAAGTCTACAGGCTGAAAATATCTGCCCATAACAGCTTCATTAATAGTAATAATAAGCACCACGTAGAACAAAGATCATGTGCTAGCACATTATTTATATGATCTGAGTCTGCTTAGTAACTGAGAGGGTAGTTACTGCAGCTGACCTCATTTCACAGATGAAGAAACTAAGTAACTTGCTCCAGGTTAAATAGAAAACCTAGAAATGGCAAAGTTAAAACTCGATACTCTTCCTGCTCTCTCTAAACATGTTTTCTCCCTCCTAAGCAAAAGCAGGACTTAAAGCAACTAAATGCTCCATTTGGTGAACAGGCATTTACTACTACCTGGATAGTGGGACAGATACAAAGGGGTGGGATGAGTGACTTCTAGGCTTCAGGACTAAGAATTTTTCACAAAGGCTTTGTATGTGTTTTCTCACTCTCAATTCATAACTACCATATGCACTAGTCCCACTTCAGAGGTGAGAAAATCGAATCTAAGCGAGGTTAAGAAGTCCCTGAATCATCACAGAACTCTTTACATAAAGCCATGATGTTGTTTTATAATGCTGAATATTTACCTATAATGTTTCTTCTTTTTAACCCTTTAATAGTTAATACCTAAACCATATAAAGGGGCATGAGAAAATTGAAATTGTATAACTTTAAGGGAATGATTGTTTTGTGTACCCACCATAAAAACTGACCATTAGAAAGATGATATGTGATTCTATCAGTGAATAGCCAACAGGACTAATTCATTCAACAATATTTATTGAGTAGCTGTTATGTACCAGGCACTATTCTAAGCCCTGGGTATATAATAGTGAATAAATCAGACAAGAACTTTATATTTTTGGAGCTTACATTCTAATATCAGACAGGCAGCAAATAAGCAAATTAATCCGTCAATGTCTCATCGCAGTGTGTTAGAAAAGAAATTAAACAAGGTAAGGAATGCGACTTGGGAATGGAGTAAGGAAGTGAAATCCTGAATAAGTGACATTCGAGTTGAGACCTGACAAACAAGAATCAATTATGTAGAAATCTGAGTGGAACATACAGCAGACTCAGGGAACTGTGAATGCCAAGGTCCTGAGGTAGAGGCAACTCTGGCATGTTCAACAACGAAGTTAGGAGCTGGTGAGCAGAGGAGAGGAGAGAGATTGGAGACGTGGCCAAGAGCCTGAACAACCCTCACTCCTTGTTAGAATCACCAAGGCAGCTTCAAAAAACTATATAGCTGACTGGGTCGCCAATCCCAGAGGAACGGATTTAGTCGGTCTGCGGTGGGACTCAGGCATTGGTGTATTCACAAACGCCCTGGTTATTCTGTGGCTGAGATTGAGACTCAGGTGGAGATGGAGACTTGCAGGGAGTCTGTAGTATGGAGAATATAATTAAAGGCTGTGTGTGGACTCAGAGAATCCATGAAAGCGAAATCTGAAGATCATTTCAAAGAACGTTTCCCCACAGAGAAACTTGAGCAGTCTTAACTGTCAGACCTCCTGAGGACATAAAAATCTTGCCTGCCAAGAAAACTTGGCCCAAGAGACACCAACTGATCAAATATGAGACTTCCCATCTTTTAAGCTAGCTACCACGTTCCGAATCTGTAGGATGTGCCAGACATTTGCATGCTAAGTCCTTCGTTAGATGATCTCATTTTATCCTCACAACAACTTCATCCTAGCTGAGAGGCAGAGTCATTTTAGAGATGACAATACTAATGCCACAGAACTACTAAGGGGCAGAACTGGAATTTGAACTCATCTCTCTGATTCCAAAAATTCTAACACCTAATTGCTGATGCACAGTGTGTAAGACCAGTTTTGCTGAGGTTACAAAATGGTCAGTATGACATTTTTTTTTTTTTAATGGTGCTGGGGACTGAACCCAAGGTTAAGCATGCACTTGATTATACCCTTAACTCACACTTTGGTCTTTGTTTGTTTTTAAGTACTGGTTTTCTATGAAATTGCTACTGGGTTCTGTTATTAAACACTTCCAAGAAACAGAATGAATCTAGAACACTCTGGTAAAACAATAACTTCAGTAGTTGTCACCTATCTCTCTCCCCGAAGATAGTACTTTAATTTGCACATGAGACAAGTTCTGGTCAATCCACTGTGAGCTGCAGCATATAATTTCTCCCTTTTCCACACTTACTAACAATCCTTCAAATAGTGGTTCCATCAGCCAGGTCACCTAAGACCTCTCAGCTGTGATCTATGTTAAATAAGTAGTGAGAACAAAAGATAAGCAAAGATTATTCATTTCGCATTATGGAATAATTTACCCAGATTGATAGAAACTACATCTTCCCTCTCTGAGTTTGCTGAAGCATGACAAATTGCCTGCTCTATTTATGCATGACAAATGCCCCCAAGTGCACATGTATGCATTTTATTTTGAAGTTGAAATAAACTGTAACTGCACTGGTGGCAAACATTTCCCTAGATATTTTTTCAGTACAAAGTATATCAGTTGTTCAATTTGACAAAGCAGTTCACAAATGGAAAACTGAAGAACAGCCCTGTTCAAGCCTCAGGTACTTCCTTTGGGAGGGAAACACACACAAAGGCCAAGACAGGGCAAAGAAGAGCCCACCAAGAATAGTCTGCATAGATCAGTGTTGTTATGGGAGAAAAATATTAATTCATTCAACAAATAGTATTTGGGAAAGCAGGCATTACCAAAGTGCTTAAGAAAGAACAGTGAACAGAACAGAGAGAAATCCTTCCTTTCATGGAATTTATATCGCAGTAGATTAAGGAAAGGCAAAGACAAGGCTCTAAAAATATTTATTATGGGAGTATAGACTTCCTGTTTCTCATGATCTGAGCATCCAGCTGAATAAACGAGAAACGTGGCAAGCTAACAGCCTCCCTCTTAGTGACATTTAGGGTAAACTCTGAAGCAATATATGCAGTAATCCAACCTATACCATCTGGGGCCCTGAAATGCAGATCATTAAGTTGGTTTAAACTCTTAAATGCTGGTTTTTTATTTCCATTCATAGGAAACAACAGCTCTTTCTTCTTCTGGCTGCACCTGGGGTCCTGCCCACTGACCTAGAAGAAGAGGAGTTCATGTTTTGATCAATTATCCTGGTGTCTAAGAATGCCTTCGCCCTTTAGAAATCTCTGAAAATGTGAATACTGCTTAAGAACAGACTGCCTGGGGCAACTGTCCCCTCGGGGCCAGAAGGCTCAGGAGGCAGAACTTGAAGTCAAGGGTATCAGCATCATTGACTCTAACTGGCCTGTCTGCAGAGAAAATGCTACAAGTCACTTACTGTTGAAGGTATGTGCTACCACTTACTTACAAAAGGGACAAAGACAGGGAGTGATAGCCTCATTCACCACAGTAACTATGAGTTGTTGTGCATGTATGCCTTATGCATTCCCAGATCCCTGCACAGAATCTAGCATGAAGTATGTTAATAAGTAAGCATTTGAGGAGTAAAATGTACACTGAATAATAATAGGCTTCAACCAAATACAGATAGATAAAATCATGTAATGCTGATTAACAGAGCTGGGAGGTACATTTGATTTAGTAATGCCCTGCCTCTTGGCTCCCTGCTAATGTAGTGCCTTATGGGTTGAAATGCCAGTCACTATCCTAATACTGTCAGGGCAGACCTGATTGACCCTTCTGATATTAGTAAAGCACAATAGTAATTGATGGTTGGTCAACTGATTGATTGTCAAAAACACCATTTTTCACTAAAAGAAATCAGGAGTCCTAGGAGAAATGACTGATTTGAACACTGGGATAGGAAATATAGAAGATGAACCTAGAACATATTATTGCACCAAAAAATAAAGACACTTTCAAAGGTCAACAGGGTTATGTCAAAAGGACACAGAAACCTGCCTGAAGGGCCTCCCAGGAGTCACTTTGGGACAATTTGAGTATATTTCTTTTTAAATGACTGCATTGTATTGAAATACTGAATATGTATGTAACTACATACAATTAAAATTTTATGAATTCACAATCATACTTTGAAAATTTGTCATCATTACAGATTGCTGGGACACCAACTCATTGATGATGGTAAGGAGAAAGAATGAAGCAGTAAAATAAGTCTTGGTCCTATATAATTTACTTAACCTCTCAGAATTTGTTCCCTTTTTTTTTTCTTTTTCTTTTTTTTTTTTTTTTTTTTTTTTGCAGTGCTGGGGATTTGAACCCTGGGCCTTGTGCTTGCGAGGCAAGCACTCTACCAACTGAGCTCTATCCCCAGCCCTGTTCCCTTATTTTTAAAACAATAGTACAACTAGTGCCTACCTCACGGGATTTTTGTGAGGATTAGATGAAATAATAGCATATGAGATCCTAAGACATTACAAAATACTATATGCTATAAGGGATAGCTGCTATCACTTAGTGCAGACTTTCCTAGTGAAACAGATCTCTCAGGATTAATAAACACCTATTTTCTGAATTGATGTGATTATAAGACCTTGTGGAGTCATTTAATACTCTCAGTCTCTGGTCCAAGAGTTTACTTACCCAAGGGGTTAAGTGTAGATTCTCTACTCTGACATGATTCGCCATCTTCCCCATAAAATGTATGCTGGGTTATAATTACTTTAGTTTCACTCTTGCCAAGGATAGGGTATGCTCCCTGGAGGCCCAGATAATGACCCAGACTCCATATCCTGCATAACAAGGTCCCTGGCGCTTATCATCACTGGAAGAAATCTTGGTCCTTACAAAAGAACCACTAGAAGACCGATTGCAATCCAATGGTGACTTGTTATTTTGCCTTCCTAGTTGAAACAAGAAGCTCCCACAGGATTCCTGAATAACCAAGAATGTGTAGAATATACACTATGCCTTGTAGAAAGGAGAATCTAGCTCTTACAAGCCATACAAAACATTCGAAGACTTCAGAGATGCTCAGAGCCAAATGGACCCAAAGGCCCATGACCGTATGACCTCAGTCCTAAGTACCAGAGGAAAGCACTGAGGAGAGAAAAGTCTCTAAGGGGTTGAATTTAGAAGCAGGTTATTTAAAAATTAGTGATTTTTTTTTTTTCATGACATCCCTGAGAGAGAAAATTGGGCACTGTTTCATATCTCTACTTCCTGGACCCAAACATGGTGTACAGTCAGCATTTACTAAGTGAGGCAGATCTCCAATGAACATCTTGGGATAGCCTGTCCCTAACTACACAACCATCATGGTAGCTTCTGTACCATTTCTTGATTCCTTCCCCACCTTGACTTCCATTCATTAGCCCCTGGGTGGTGCTCAACCAATCCAAAGTTCTCCAGAATTTTTCAAAGTACAGATGAAATAGCCAATTTCTTTAGTGGCAGGGACCATAAGATAAAAGAGTCAGCAAGGACCTATGTTCTCCACCATGTAGAGAAAGACCATCTTGGAGGAAAGCAAATTTAATCAACCCCTTTGGAGAAACAAAGCCCTAAAATACTCCTGATAATGTTTGAGGCCCCTGACTTTCATGAGGTCCAGCTGCACTTTGGCCTCCCTGTGATTTGACTGACAATACCTTCTTGATCTAGCAAGCCTGTCACTTTTCTCCTGTGTGCTGAACAGATCGGGATTCTGTCACAACCAAGTGGGTCTTGACAAATATAGTACTGATTTCTCCAGTTTCATGTGGAACAGGAACAGAATTCAGTAGCCAATCAACCTTTCTATTTCACTGCTGGAATACCTCTCAACTCCTGTCTCCCTTTGGGATCTTCCTTTCCTACACATCCTCCACATGGGTGCCAGAGAAACCACCCTAAAATTCCTTTTCTGGTAAAGCATACCCATGTCTCTTCCCCACCACCACAGGAACACAGTCAACCTCTTCCTTCATACATCTGTCCACATGTTCATCACAACACATGCAGCACTTCAGTTTCTCTCTCTCTCTCTCTCTCTCTCTCTGTCTCTCTCTCTCCTCTCTCCCTCTAATCTGAACGCAACACTCTTCACGGCAGACACCATCTCTTACTCATCTGTGATACCCCAGTTCCTAGTGCCTGCCTGAAATACCATACTTACCCAGTGATGCTCACTGGCCTGTCTCTGTGGCTTGTCTCTAAGTGAAGATGTTATGCTATTTACCAGATTTGCCTCAAGTTTCAGAAAAGGATGTCAATCCAACCCCCACCTAAGCAGAGCATCTGGACTTCACAACTGTATTCCAGCTACACCTCTGTTTCTTCATAGACTTTGTTTTGATCAGAACGTAGGTTGCTGAAATGCAATTGTCTTGGATATAGAAATGAACTAAAAAGAAACTCATTACTGAGGTTAGTGAATGAAGAATATAGAGGACATTCATAGAAAGATGCAGGAGAAAAACTTTCCTCAATATCAGGCAAAAGCAGGATTTTTTCCTTAGGTAGTTAGTTGGTATGTATTTTTCTTTTTCTTTTCTCTCTTTCTTTCTTTCTTTTCTTTTTTTTTTTTTTTTTTTTTTGTACCTGAGATTGAACCAGGGGACTTACCCACTGGGCCACATCCCTAGCCCCTTTTTATGTATTTTATTTAGAGACAGGGTCTCACTGAGTTGCTTAGGGCCTCACTAAGTTGTTGAGTCTGGCTTTGAACTTGCAATCCTCCTGCCTCAGCCTCCTGAGCCGCTGGGATTACAGGCATGGGACACAACACCCAACTTGTATTTTTCTTGTAGACTCTGCATGTGCCTGATCATATCTCTCCCCCCACTCTCCTTCTCTTTCTCTTTCTCTCATTTGGATGAAAGAAAGCTCTAGCCACTTTTCTAGCTAACTTCTAGTGAATAGAGAGAACTTTATGGCATGTAATTTTGTGTACTTATTTCACACTGGTTTTTATCTTGCTTTTCTTCTCTATTTTTCATTTATCTGCATTTCCTCAGCCTCTTTTTTGATGTTTTTATTAGTGTATTATACTTATACATAGCAGTGGGGTTCATTCTGACATATTCATGCACACATGAAATATCATTCGCTCCATTTCAATTCCCTCCCCCAGTCTCCTTCCCCCACTATACTGATCTTCCTTCTATGTATGTATTATTTTTTTGTTGTTTTTTTCTTTTTGGTTTTGTATGTATTGTTTTTTAATTGCTGCTTTTTAGATATACATAAAGGTGGAATTCACTGTGGCATATTCGCACATGTACATAGCAGGACTGGGTCAATTTCATTCTGCAATTCCTTCCTTTTCCCATCCCTCCTCCTTCCCCCTCACTCTGCTTCCTCTTCTCCACTGATCTTTCCAGTTTCATGGGATCCCCACCCCCACCAAGGAGCCAGTCCAGGTGTCTGTCAGCAGATGAATGAATAAAGAAAACATGTTATTTATACACAATGGAGTTTAACTCAGACATAAAGAAGAATAAAATTATGGTATTTACTGGTAAGTGGCTGGAACTGGAGAATATCATGCTAAGTGAAATAAACCAAACTTGAAAAGTCAAAGGTCAAACGTTTTCCCTCGTATGCAGAAGCAGGAGCAAAATAAGCCTCTTTTTGAAAAAAAGAAAAGTATTTTGATCCCGTAATTACTTAGTAATGGGATATGTCTGCCTGTCAGGCACCGTTCAGCTTCTCAAACAATGGAATCAGATTGGACCTGGTCATCATGATTTCCTCTTTTGCACTGATTTTTATTGTATATATATATGATTTTTATTATACATATATATGATTTTTATTAAACATATATATGATTTATATATATATATATGTATGTATGTATATATGTGTGTGTGTGTGTGTGTGTGTGTGTGTGTGTGTGCCAGGCAGGTGCGTGTAAGTCTATTTGCTGCATATATGTTTCTAGTGAGAGCAATGGGATGGTTTAAGTAACATGTCCTCATCAAGGTTCAAAAGGGAACCTGTAAGGGTAATGTTTGCATCTGGTGAGAATGTGTCATGAGCTTTGTTTTAGCCAAACTCACTTCCTTTTAGAAAAATTAAAAGGCCAGAAAGTCATTTTACTCCATCTTCCTTGCAAAACCATGAGAACAAAGCAAGTTCCCTGCCAATAACAGGGTTCCTTGTAGTTTAGAATGTGCCTTAAACCTGAAGGTCTGTAGCCAAAAGCTGTTTTCGAGTTAAATCAGCAAGCTCTGGGAAACTTTTTTTTTCACATAACTGAGTATACAGCTGCATATCTCATGCCCACTAGAAATAATTTATAAAGTTTTCTGATTTTAAAAATGTGGGCAAGATACGCTCATGGTATGAAATATGTATGTATACTTTTGGGGAAAAAAAATGAAAGTCACCCATTAGGTGGTCGGCAACATTGTTTCAAGATGATTTCCAAATGAGATAATATCTGGACAGACATTTAGCAATGGCCAGCACAGAGCAGGTACTCAGTAAAAGCCAGGAGTTGGGAGGATTTCTCGTAATGGCCTCCAAGTGATGGGTTGGGTGTGGTTCCTTTGGCTGTACCACTCTGGCAAGCTTGCAATTCAGATCCAGTTATGCCACAATAATTGAGCATGCCAATGTCCTGGGCTACTTGATAATCATGTGCAGAGGCTTGGGTAGTAGGCCACTTGAGAAGTATGGATCTCAATATCATCAGCTTCAAGAATGAAAATAATCCATTCATGTCCTGGGGCTTAGCCATTGTTTGGCACTGTACCTGAATGGAAGCTGCTCCTGCTTTCCTTTCTCCCCTCCCAGCTGTGTCTTATAAGCTGCTGTCCCTTTAACCACAGGTTGTCCACAAAACAAAAACTCTCCTCCCACAGGATTATGAGCCTCCCAACTGCACACCAGAGACTTGGGGCCACAATGGCATAGATACCACCAAAAGAGAAGGAAGGAACCAGGTTTCTGGCAGACACAGAGCTGAGTCTTTGCGAAGGAGCTGAAGGCCTTTCTGGATCAATAATACCATTTTCAGGTAAGATGAGATGGCTGTAGTAACATAGAGGCAATTCTGGTAAATGCGAAGTTGTGAAGGTGTATTTAAATCCACAGCATGGGAGTAAGAAAAGAGGCACATTGTCTTGCCGTTATTGGATCACTGCAGACCTGACCCCGGATCCTCTCCCTTTGACAGAAAAATAGACTGTTCTACTTGACCAAAGTTGATAGAAATATAGCAAAATATCTGGGATAGCATTCCTCGCCTTGGCTACGGAGAGAACAAAGGAGGACTGGAATTGCCGCTGCCCACTACGGTGAACGGCCTTTGGTAAACTGCTTTGCCTCTCGGTGCCTCTGTTATCTAACACATGAAATAATCAACTGTGTATAGGTGAAATACCGGCATCCTGGGCCTAATGATAAAATGAAGCAAGGTATTACATGGAAGTCCCTAAGATGAGCGGCCACCAAGTGCTCAATAATTTTTTTTTTCCCCCGCTGTTATGGTTTCTTAACACTCAGGAAGTCACTACCAGTGACATCATGTTTCAGATGCCATGGGCTTCAACTCTCTTGCTTGTACAGAAATTTTCTGGAGATATTTTGTCAAACATGTGTGTGCAAATTTCTACAAAGATAATGTTTCGAAGTAACATGGTCCATGACCTTCAGATTTGACCCCGGAGTCATAAAAACTGGTCACAGAATCCCAAGTTAGGAAATGGCTGTTTGATGCAAAATGGCGGCTCCTCAGTCTTGCTGGAGCCTTGCAGGCCTATCTTGTACTGCTGCGGGAGACAGGCTGGGTGAGAAGTAGCAGGCAGCACTCGGGAGAGGAGGAGAACTCCAAACATTATTTTACGCTGATGGGCCCAGAGGAAAACAAAAACTCCAAATTCTGAGCCCTGAGGCACAGTTTCTCACAGGATTTATAGGTTATTTGATGTCATCTTAGACCCATCCTATCATTGGGGCTTTTTTCTCTTTTTTAAAAAAAAATCCTAATCTCTGCGGCTGAAGGCCTGTGCAGGGTCTCTAACATAAAGCATGCTCACAGAAACAGACAAAAAGAAACAGCTCTTTTCACAGGCATCTATTACATTTCAGGAGGGAGTAGTCAGACTCTTAGGCCAGTTATTGACAATGCAAAAGGTGGGGACCCGTGGTTAACTAGGCTTCCTGGACAAAGGCTGAGAGAGGGGAGGGGAACAGGCACTGGTCTCTTTTCATAGCGTTTTTGTAATTTCATTTCACTACCAGATCTGGTTTTGCCATCACAGTACCAAATCTATTCTGAAAGTCAAAGGCAAACCAAAAAAGAGAGAAAATAAGAAATGTTATTAGAAAAAAAAAAATTTTTTTTTTTTTGTTTTGAAGTTTTTGAAACTCGAAAAATCCTACTCTGTAATACCTTCGTTTGTATTTTATCACGAACTCATGATTTAGTTTGCCTGCGCAGGAAATGCTGAAATGTGCATTATTTACAATAGGTAGTTTTAGATGTGCTGGTACGTTAATTTGGTGATTTATTAAGATAAGTAAAATCTTTTCTGGAGGTTTGGGCAATAGTAATTCATGGAAGATCATCATCTTTCAATTCAGAGGAGAAAATGGAGAAGAGATTTTGTAGGCAAAGCAATTCGCTAAGTTTTCTTCTCTATTCACTGTAGGAAGCAGAAGTATTGAAGGTGCCCGGTGACTTGGAAGTCTTTCCAGTTCCTCATTAAACTGAGACGAGGAGAGGTTGAGACAAAGGAAGCAAAGGCTAGAAAGACTGAGACGGAAGAGACAGATGTCAGTCCCCAGCACGGTGCATAGCGATGCGTCGTTTAAACAGGAAGAAACGTTAGTCCAGGCCAATAGCTTTTCTACACTTTTCTTTTTGTATGTCAAGCAGCCTTCCACCATAAATGGGTTGAGGTCTGGTTTTGATACACAGCATTTATTGGCTCCTAGACACAGGAATGCAGCCGACACAGGAAGAGGTATTCACTTAAACCCCACCAGTAAGTAGCCAGCAAAGAGGTCATTGTCTTTACGCTCCTTGCTCGTGGCAGAGATGGCAAGGAGTTGGAGAGGTTAAACAACTTGGCAAAGGTGGCTCAAAGGGACGGTTATGGATTCCAGTGTGTCTGTGTTTGTGTGTCAGGAGGAGAACGGGGGTCTCGCTCTGGGTAGGATGCTAAACCATGAGCATGCTCGCTCAGCTTCTCCCTTCCTTCCTTTCGCTCCTTGTTGTACCTCCACCACACTCCCAGATTGTGCCCTCTTCCAACCTTGACATACGAGAGAGAGTTTAATACTGATTGGACTGCCAGACATAGCTCTCTGCGCTACAGCAAGTTGCTTTTGCACCAAACAGACTTGTCCAGACATCACCCTGAGCAGCAAAGAGGGTTTGGCAATGACGCCGAAAGGGCGCTCTTCTGTCCTGCTTAGTCGTTATCACTGACCTGCAGGCCCAGGAGCCCTTTGCACCCGTAGATTCTTCCACTCCGTGCAAATCAATTGCAGAGAACCAAGGGGCAGAGGGTGAGGGTGTTCGGCACCTACAGGGAACCTTTACTGGAAAAGGCAATACAAAGGAGACTTGAACAGCAAAGAGAAACCGCGCTCTGAAGTCAGACCACAGAGCTTCAGACCCTGCCTCTGCCGCCGTGAGCTGGATGACCTTGTGCAAATCTACGTGAACCTCAGGGGCTTCATCCGTAAAAGTAAATAACAATAGCATCGCTCTCACGAGTTTATCAGGAATGTTGAATGATACCAGGAATGCAAGAACTCCACAGACGCCGGCTTCTATTATTGGCTATAAGTCGTGGATCATCTAAGAATGCAAATATGTAGCCCACACCATCTAGGTAGGTTAGACAGGGCACACAGAAAAAAGTGATAAATAAGAGTACAAGGTAGTCAACTGTCACATGTGGTACAGAGGCCAGGTAGGGAAATTCAGAGGAAGAAGGGATTATAGAGTTAGAAAAAAAATAGGTCAGATTACAGATGGGAGTCCAAAGAGGATAGGTGACGACCAATGTCACAGAGCTTGTTTTGAAATAATTGAGAGTAACAGCCAGACCTCCTGATTAATACAGTGAGATTCTCCATGAAACTGTGCCACAACAGTGCTCTCGGAGATAATCTCCACAATATCAATAGTTACCAACTGAATGCATTTGTGTAAGCAAGGTATTTACACGTTATCTTATTAAATCTTTACAATAACCCTAGGAGGGAGGTAAATATATTTCCCCATTTTACAGATAAGAACATTGATGTTCAGGAAGATAAGTAACTTGCCCCAAATCCTACAGTCAGAAAGTATCTGAGCCAGAACTTCAACGAAGGTGTCCAATCAGTTGTAATGAAAGCTTGAGGGGAGAGGGGGACAGGGTATCCAGAATCAAGGGCCATGGCCTGCCAACTTTGGTGGTAGACATGCACATGAGGAGTGAACGGGCTGCTTCTCCTGGAGGAGGGATAGTAGATAGGTTAGAAGAGAGTATGTGGCTGACAGAGATTGGCAATGCCAATTCAGGCAACAAGCATTCTATTTGTTTTTGGTTTTGTTTGGCAGAAGGTAGGGACCAGCCTGGTCACAAACAGAACAATGAAGGAGAGTCCAGTGGTAGGGGGACCAGTCGGCATCTAATGGCCACGCTCTGCAGGATGGGTGTTCTTTGGGGGCTCCTCAACTTGCCAGGGGCACACAGCCACAGGTCCACTTCCCAGTCTCTGACTGACACTCTCCACCCGTCTCTCCCCACAGTCTGTGATACCACCACATTCCCAACAGTAGACAAAGTCCATTGGGAATCATGAAGATTTTTCTCCACTGCCGGACACTTCGACTCATCTGGCTGGTCAAGCTCTCTGGTCGCCACTTTCACAGAGATCACCAGACTAGGGCACCTCTGACCCCTGCTGACTTTGAAGCCATAAATCTCTGCGACAAGGCATTGCCTAAGAACTTTAACTTTGCTGGAGATGTGCTGGACCAGTGGTCTCAAAAGGAGAAGGTATAAGACGATGGCTTTTATCAGCTGCATTCACTTATCCCCTGTCTTCCATTTCCTTACTCTGGGGTCCACTGGTCGGTTTCAATACAGTTCCTAAACCTGCCTTGGTTTCCTGAGTCCTGGGATTGCCGTCCTCTCTCCCCAGAGAGCTCAGGTCCCTACTTGCATCAGGCTTTCTCTGGAGCCTCCCTGGTCCCTTCCCTCCTCCCACTCACACATATCAGGGTTGCGCATCAGAATTATTTATGCTCCTTTCCCTCCTTTGCTCCCAGTAAAAGGGTTCGGAATTGGGTTCGGAGTTGTCACAGGCTTACAAGAAAAGGTAGTAACTTGCGCTTTGGTTTTATGGATATAGTTATGGTTGGAATAATTAGGGGAGGGACTGAAATGGAGAAGAATAAATCACACCCGCCTTATGGAGTGTTTGCACTGTAGTTTGGGGACGAGGTCCCTGCTTCCTGACCCCACCCCTTGCCAGGCACCTGATGCAACACTCCATGTATCAGTGCTCAGCCAAATGCTCTGCCCTGTGGTTCAGAAATGAGGTCGGGTACCAAGTATACAAGGCATTAAATAATGTTAAACTAGTCCTTCCTGTTAGTTGATTAAAGTGGGACAATCCTCCTGGAAATCTTGGTCATTGTGTCTTTAACACTCAATACTTGTTAAATTCTTTTTTGAACAGAGAGAGCACGTAGAGGTTGACCATCTTTAGATTAAAATTTAAGGGCATAGTTTATCTTTCACTATAGATATTTTTGGAATCTATTTTTTTTTCCAAAAATTTTTGTGGTACTGAGGATTAAATCCAGGGGTACTTTATCACTGAGCTACATCCCCAGTCCTTTTTTTAATTTTTTATTTTGAGAAAGGGTCTTGCTAAATTTCCAAGTTGGTCTCCAACTTGCAGTCCTCCTGCTTCAGCCTCCAGCGTCACTGGGATTGCAGGCATGCGCCACACGCCCAGCTCTGTTACCTATTTTTAGCGAGTGGTACTGATCAAATGCATTTTTCTTCTGGAGTAAATGTATACAAGTGAGTCAGTATGAAGACAAATACAAAGTAAAGAACAATAGTGCAGGTGTAGGCAGATCTAGTGGAAAGAACTATACTCAAATGACTAGATTGGGAAACGTTGACCTATATTATTTCATCAAATCCCCATAAGCACCCTGAGGGTGGGGTTCAGATAAGGGACTTAACCATAGAAGTTAAGCTACTTATCCAAGATCACACAGCTCCAAAGAACATGGACCACGTTCCTGATATTATGTAATACTGTACAGTACAACGGAGTTGTCTGGAATATGAGACAGTGTTGAGGAACAGAGAATTTGGTGAGGAAAAGAAGAGGAAGCTAAGCAAGGATCACAGATGAAGTGAAGTGAAAACTGGGCTTTGATATATTTTCCAACCTGGGAAAATGGGTAAAACTTTCCAGACAGGGGGAAGAGGAAAGAAAAATATTATTCCTGGTGATACAGAAAGCAAATAGGTTTTTCAATACAGATGACTAACTTTGTGGAATGATAGGTGATTTCCTCCTGAAATCGATCCATTGATGCCCACCTCCACCCTGTCCCTTGTGACCTGTGAAATCCGCACCTCAGCCTCTGGGAACAAAAGGATGCCAGGGTCCCCATCAAAGGAATACAGGAGGGTTCACAACACTGGGGGTGGGAACTGGAGAGCCAGTATCAGTGAGGACAGAAACCAGGACAGCTCCCTGGGGACACAGAAGTACAAGAACCCAGAAACAAGTTGGTTCCAACCATTTTCTCTTTTGGTTCCTCTCAGAAAACTAAAAAGTCCATGGAGAAAAGGTCTGATTGGTCCAACTGTCATCACATACCCACCCACTGTTCAGAGAAAGGCAAGCACCCTGATGGGTTGTCTCACCAAGACTGTGTTCAGAAGGAGAGGAGCAGATCCCCCCAAGATAAATGACCTGCAGTTACTAGAATGCATGGGAATGGGCGCTGAGGAGGAGTAACAGCAGAAGTCTCATATGTCTCGTAACCAGTCCTATAAGCCTCATTAGTCAGCTCTCTGTTGCTATGACAAAATGTCTGAGATAAACAACTTAAAAGGAGGAAAGGTTTATTTTGCCTTACAGGTTCAGGGGTTTCAGTCCATGACAACTTGACCTGTTGCTTTGGGCCTGTGGCAGCACAGTACACCATGGTGGCATCATATGGTGGAGGAGGCCTGTTCACCTCTGGGCAGCTGAGAAGCAAAAAGGGTGAGAGATAGGAAGGAGCCAGGTGTCAATATCCTCTCTAAGGGCACACCCCCAATGACTCAACTGCCTACACTAGGACCTGCCTCCCAAAGGTTCCACTATTTCCCAGTAGCACCATAGGCTATGGAACAAGCCTTTATTTAACGTGACACTTCCAAACCATAACGCCTTCTCTTCTCTTTCCTCTGTATCCCTAACTAGACAGGGGAGAGACCAGCCAACCCAGCCCTGTGGTGGGTGAATGGCCAAGGGGATGAGGTAAAATGGAGCTTTAGAGAACTGGGCTCCTTGTCTCGAAAGGCAGCCAATGTGTTCACCAAGCCCTGTGGCCTGCAGAGAGGAGACCGGGTGGCCGTGATTCTGCCCCGGATCCCTGAATGGTGGCTCATCAATGTGGCTTGCATGCGAACAGGTCAGTGCCAAAACGTGACATTTGTAAATCATGCAGAAACATATAGAGATTAAAACTTGAGCATTTTCTGAAATGTTAGCTTTGACTAAATCTGCACTTACAGAGGACAGGGAAAGAAGAGTTGAATTTAAGAGCACTCATAATGCAATAACAGGTACCTTAAGAAGTCAGTATGACAGTGATAAGTTTTTGGAGGAGATTCTCAGAGAGGTTAAAGAGTCTGCCCAGAGTCACAGAACTAGAAAGTCATGCAATTAGGATTTAAATGCCAAGCTCCATAAAAGCAAATGTAGGTATCAATGTTTCTTTGCAGTACTGTCTTATGACATATTCAGCCTGGTGATCCAGAATTTTCTTCTCTGAACATATTTGGATTCTCTCTGACATGAAAATAGAAAAAACAACAACAAAAAAAAGCATTTTAGAATGTTAGGACTTATAAATATATGAATGACTGCAGAGCCCAGTTGGAAACCTCTACCTCTTTCCAACAAAAAGATGAATATATTCAATTACACATTTTTCTCCCAAAGTGATAATATAATGTACCCCTAATGAAAAGTTCTCCTTTAGGGCTGGAATCAGCAAACCAGAGCCTGCAGTTGGTCACTGGTTTTTGTAAATAAAGTTTTGATGAGATATAGCTGTGCTCATTCATTTGTTGCCTATGGCTCCATTTGTTGTACAACATCAGAAGTGCTAATAAAGACCCAGATTGATCACTGGGTCACCCAACACCTAAGATATTTGCTAGCTGGCCTTTTACTACTACTTCCCCAAATTTTGCCAATTTCTTCTCTGAAATACATGTAAATCTTTATGAATCAAGTAGAAATAAGCTAGAGGAGGTAAAAGTGCTGGGAGTTATACTGGCCAAATCACATTGCTAGATGGTGTTCATAACCCACAAACCCCATTTCTATGCACCACCATGATGCACCAATAAAAAGTTTAGAGAGACTAAATAAGAATACCAAGGATAGTACTGCAGAGAACACAAAGATGCTTGTTGCAATAGCATTAATAATAGTAAAAAACTAGGAACAAATAGAAATGATTATATAAATCATAACTTAGCTGGGATGGAAGTTGAGATGTGTTTACTGCTGGCTGAAACTCTGGCACCTCCACTTCCTGGGCTATCACTTGAAAGATAATTTATAATAAGGATCAGATAATGATAATGTTAATGTGAAAAGAAGGATTTTATCATAATACTGAAAAAAGCTTTGACTGCCAATATAATTATAAACATAAGCAGCAATCTTTCAAATTCTTTTTATGTTCACTATGAAAAAGGACTTGTTAATGTGGAACCAGTCACAGGTTGGGAGAAGATTAAAGGTCGTCCACTAGTCATAAAAAGTAAATATTTAATATTACTTAGAACAACTACAAATTATGAAATGCCAATGGAAACCAAACACAGACTGAATGCTCAAAAGCACTCAGTTAATTCAATGTAAAGCAAGCAGCTGAGGAGTCTGTTTTCTAATCCAGAATTAACAGATCTTCTCTGTAAATACTGAGATTGGTTATATTACACCGGATGGCAAAATGTTTTGGTTTTGTTAAAAAGTTGTATGCAGTACAGCCTAAGGTATTTGTTATCTGTTTAATATTTACTATCTGAAACTCACTTGAAGAAATTTTCCCCCAGTCCCCTCAGATAGAAGTTTATCCTTTGAACATATTCACATCCATCAAGGGGACCAATTATTTGAGATTCATTAAGAACAAGTGGTTTGTAAGATAAATAATCTTATATTTTTAAACTGTGGGAATGTTCTGAGATCCTCTAGGGTGTTTCCTTAATCAACTACCTTATATTGACATATTTATTCATTTTCTCATAAGAGGATGACATTTAAGAGTTTTTAAAATATATTCAATAAAATACAGTCTCCTCCCTGGGAATTCAACTCCACATCTCCCTATTTAGCTAACTTCAGGGAATTCATCAAGAAATAAGCAGTCTGGTATATAGCACACACCTTGGAAGTCTGAGCAATGTATCTTTGCATCCTGGTTCTGATACTGACTGTCTCTGCACCCCTTGAGTGAGATGCCATACAGGGTTAATTTTAAGTGAGATCTTAGGTACATAATAAGGGCTCTATAAAAGATAGAGGGTATCTGTAGTGCTTTACGTACACACCACTTTCTTCCCATAGACTCGCTTTAGAAAGTGCAACAACCTTCTCTCTTTCTTAATCTAATTCTGCCACATATTTTCTTCTCATAAGGAACTGCTACTTTGAAATCAGGCTGATCTCCAATCAGTGTTTAAGATAAAGTGAGGAAATGGTATAAATTAAGCAGTGCTATTGTAGTCTAGGTAAATCTCAGTGGTGCTAGACCACAAGGATCCAGAGCTCTGAGGGTTGCCTCTGCTACTTACCAGCTATGACCAAATTTCATCTCCCGTCAAATGGTAATGACCTACCAGGGTTGCTTGGAACAGTGGTCTCCAGGTATCTGGGGTTGTATAACGTATCGATAAAATTATTTAGGACCTGCATCTTGCCATTGGGTTATAGTTTTTTTTTTTTAATATTGTTCTGCACTAAGAAAGTATGCATGCTATAAAACATATGAAAAGGAAATAAAAGCACAAAAAGAATTGCAGTATCTCAATACTTTTTAAAAATTCTATTATTTTATTTTCTCCTTCCCAAGGGATTATCTTAAAAAACTCACTTTGGAGACTATTGGTTCAGAAGATTGAATGAGATCATGTTCATGAAAACATGTTATAAGATGTAAAGTGCTACTTAAGTGTTGCATAGTGATGACTCAACCATTGCCATAAAATGTTGCAGAAGAACCCACCCTTATAATGTCTCCCTATGTCAGATGCTATCATTATCCCCATTTTACAGTTAAAGGTAGGAAGGCAGAGAGATCAAGGTCACAAAGCTAGCACACAGCAAGGCGAGGATTAGACCTAGAATCTGTCAGACTCCAGAGTCAATGCCATGATGAACTTCCAATGCCCAGGGTCCTGTGGGATGTCCCTGGGGGCCAAGGCAGGAGGAACTGAAGGCTGGATTGTGAAACTTCTCCCTGCTCAGGCACAATGCCCAAGTTTCCCACAGTCCACAGAGGTCATCCGTAGGGGACAAGAGTTCTGTTGAGCTTAGGACCTTCTATTGTCCCCAGGGCTTGTCTTCATGCCAGGAACAACCCAGCTGACAGCAAAGGACATCCTCTACCGGCTGCAAGTATCTGAGGCCAAGTGCATTGTGGTCAGTGAGGAGGTGGCCCCAGCAGTGGAATCCATCATGTCAGCATGTCCTAACCTGAAGACCAAACTCCTGGTGTCTCCACACAGCCGGGAAGGGTGGCTCAGCTTCCCCGAGTTATTCCAGTGAGTATTTTTTCCTGGTCTATTTGCAACACCAGCAAGCACGCAAATCACAGCTACATCTTGGAGTCTGTCTCAGCAACACTGAGTTGATCTGGGTTCCTTCTAAAAAAGAATTCCCTACTAAAGGATTTACAGGCAGCATGAAGCAATATACCCTTCCCACCCCCGTGTTCCTGCTCCTTTCTGTGGCCAGTGATGAGTATTTTACAGGGTGTGGTCCTTGCTTACCTCCTGGACCACACCCATCATCATACTTCCTTTTATTCCTCAAACATGCCCTACCTCAGGGCCTTTACACCTGCTGTTTCTTCTTCCTGGGATGCTCTTCCCTAGTTCTTTTCACTGTTGGGTCCTTTCCTGTCTGATTTCAGCTCAAATGTTTTATTCTAAGTGGGGTTTTCCATTACCAAACTAACCAAAGAAGAGCTTCAGGCCACTCCATCACATCACTCTCATATTTTCTTCATAGTATTTGTTACTACCCGAATTATAAGGTCCATTCATTTGTTTCTCCAATTTTCTCTTTGGGAGCAGGGATCAGCATATTAAGGCCCACAAGTAAAATCTGGCCCACCACTTGTTTTTGTAAATAAAGTTTTATTGGAAAGCAGCCATACCCATTTGTTTACATATTGTCTATGGTTGTTTTCATATTACAACTGCAGAGTTGAATAGAAGCAACAGAGACTGTCTGGTTCAGAAAGCTTAAGATATTTCTTATCTGGCCCTTTATAGAAAAGGTTTGTCAACACCTGCCCTAACTTACAAGCTCTAAGAAAGCAGAGGCTTCCTTTGTCTACTTGGTTGATCACTTTATCTCCACTACCTAACAACACATACCAGGTACTTAAGAAATATTTTGTGAATAAATGAACGAACAAAACAGATCACTTAACCTCAATTTTCCTCATATGTAAATGTGGACAATCATACTGCATATATCTTAAGTGTTGTTCTGAGAATTAAAAAAGTTAATATGTGAGAAAGTGCTTTCTAAGTAGTAAAAAATGTAAGTTAAAAAGTTAATTAGTGGACTGGGGATATAACTCAGTTGGTAGAGTTCTTGCCTCACAAGCACAAGGCCCTGGGTTCAAATCCCCAGCACCACACAAAAAAAAGTTAATTAGTGGTGGGCTGGGGTTGTAACTCAGTGGTAGAGCACTTGCCTAGAATGTGTGAGGCCCTGGGTTCAATCCTCAGCACCAAATAAAAATAAAATAAAGGTTTTGTGTCCACCTACAGCTAAAAAAAAATTTTTAAAGCTAATTAATGATATTACACTTCAAAGAGGTGTTAAATAAGTTGTTATTTTTTTCTTTTTTTAAACTTCAAAATCATCAAAGTTTAATTCAGAGACATATCAACATAACCTTAATCTAAATTACTAACTCATCAGGATGACCTATAATAAGTTATGTTTTTCAAAAGCCTTTCCCAGAAAAGTACATAGAAAAAGACATGTAAACATTGTTGGATACCAGTTTCCTTTGTTGGACTTAAACTTTACTCTATCAATTAATGAATACCAAATCCTATTTGCCAATCACAAAATTTTCTCCTAAGGGCTTACATCAGTGTCCTGTTTGCTATAAGCTGTATAAACTTAGCTAAGTCCAATAATATTTCTGAAAGTCTGTATCTTACCCATAAAATGGGGATAATGATAGTTTCAAGCTGTGGGTTTATAGAAGGATCAGATGTGATAGAGCAGGTGGAATGCTTAGCATAATGCCTAGCACAAAACGATCACTCTATAAATACTGCTATAGTTATAACTGCATTATCACTTTCAAATTCCACAATGTGTTGATTCCTAAGGTAGGGACATCCAGATTATTTATATATGCATTTCCTTTGGTAAAATGCTTTTTAATACACTACCCAAAACATGTATTTTAAAATTATATATGTATATTTTTGTGCGTTTTGCAAATACCAAAATCAAAAATTTTAAAGAATGAGTTTTTAAAAATCCACAGTTCAAAGTTCTCCTATTTCTTTTCCATCCCAGTTATCTTGCTCACTCTGAGCAGCCACCCCCTACCCACTTCAGAGACCCCCATCCTAAAGAACTCTGTTGAGGCCACAAGAAAGCTTAAAGATGCCACAAAACTCACAAAGTAAAAATGAATAACATGAACTTCAAATTGAAATCTGTACATTTGGAGGGTAGTTTTTGAGATGGAGGGAATCTCCACTTCAAACAACTTGGGAGTATCATAACTCCAAAACGGCCATGAGTTTCTCTACCAACTGAGGTAGGGATAATTATCTCATTGCCAAGTCAGCCATATTAGGGCCCACAGAGCAAGAACAAGGGCAATTTTACATCTGGAGCCAATCAATCTTCTATTCAAGTAGTTCATTTGAAGAACTCTCACCTTTCTTCTGCTCCCTAGGACAGAAGTCCATGAACACTTTCTAGAATATTCTAGATAGGTTGGGGAAATTTTTAAAATTATGACCAGACTAAAGCTTCTCTTTTCCTGTCTTAGGGCAAAGGGTACTGAACTCTGATTTTGAGATGATAAAGTTGATGTTCTAGTCACAGGAACAGCATGAACAAAGACTTGGGGGTAAAAAAAAAAAAAATAACTGAGGTGTGCAGGGAATGGACTCTACGTCCTTTTGAGCAGCTGGGGCATGGGGAGATACGGAATCAGAGTGAAGCCCAGAAGAGCAAGCAGAGGCCAGATTGTGGAAGATCTCGCACGCCATGCTGAATCTTACACTTGACCCTGTGAGCAAGGGAAACCACTGATGGTTGTAAGAAGGGACGTGTCAAAGGGTTGGGGATATAACTCAGTTGGTAGAGTGTTTGCCTTGATGCACAAGACCCTGGGTTCAATCCCCAGCACCACAAAAAAAAAAAAAAAAAAATGGTTAAGAAGAGACCTGTCAAGGTCAGGTTTAGATATTGAATAGATGCTCTGGAAGTCCTGAAGGGAAGGAATTTGAGGGGGATCAAATTGAAATCAAAGAGACCACCTTGGAGCTTAATCTAGAGGAAAGATGAGGTGGGTCTAAATCTGAGCTCTGGTGAATAGGATGGACGGAAAGGGGCAAAGGAAAGAATTAGCAGGACTCAGAAGCTGACTGCACTTGGAGGACGGAGGAAGCAGGAGTCAAGGCTGATCTGCTTTCATACTTGGAGTCTGGGTAGTTGGGGTTGTACCAACTGAAGAAATAGCCAATAGAGGAAATCAAGATGATGGGTTTAAAAATAGGCATACTGAGGTCAAGGGGTCTGTGAACATCCAAATATCTAGCAGGTGGTGCACACGGGTGTCTCAGGTACGAGGAGGTAAAGATCCAGATCTGGAAGTGATCAGTTCTGAAATTTTGGAAAGACGTAACTCAGAACTCAGGTACCCAAGGAAAGAAAGAAAAGTCAGACAATGGGGTCAGTGCTTGAGAATTTTCTGCCAGTCACCAATAAGTACAGAGGTAGGACAAACAGGGTTGGTTAAACCAGTGGTTGGATGAAGTTAACATGGAACCCGGCTTATTCATCTTTCATCAGGCCATCCCTGGTATGCTCCCAACATGGCTAGGATAGTTCCAGACATCCTGTGCTTGCACAATATTCCAAGACTGTAAAACAAGGTGGACTGGTAGAAGGTGGCATCCCTTCCTGATGATCCTTCTTAGAACAAGAATATACCTCCCACTAAAGCCTTACATCTTGTTGACGGTTATCTCTGCTGTGTCCATCACTGGTAAGAGAAGAAATGGTCATGATTGGTTTAAGCTAATCAAGACTTACCCTAAGGAGTCACACAGAGCCGTTCTCCCATGAAGCAGTTGACTACCTGGTACCAGAGCAAATCAGAGTTTTATTAGTGTCAGAATAAGAAGGAATCACTCTTTGGTAAGCAACTAACACTGTGTCTATCAGAGATGGTGAAGATACTGAACCAAAATTATTTAAGTTTGATCCAAGAGGCAAGCACAGTGCCACATGCCTGTAGTCCCAGCTACTCAAGAGGCTGAGGTGGGAGGATCCCTTGAGCTCAGGAATTTGAGACAAGCCTGGGCAAAACGTGAGACTTTGTCTAAAAAAGAAAGAGAGGGAGAAAGTTGGGGGAGGGACAAAAGAGGGGGCCAGGTGGGAGGAAGGAAAGGAAGGAAGGAAGGAATAAAGAAACCATGCACACATCACACGCACAAAAAAGTTTGACTTAAATGCCAAAAGGTCTTCCTTTAAGCAATAAAAACTGAAACTGTACTATCCATTTACAGGGATTCAACGTTGTTTTTTATTTGTAGTTTTTAAAATTAGTGCTTTCCATTTTTTTTTTTTTTTAGGCAGTGTGACCTGGAATATCAACTTTTTTTTTTTTTTATTGTAAACAAATGGGATACATGTTGTTTCTCTGTACATGGCATAAAGGCATACCATTTGTGTAATCATAAATTTACATAGGGTAATGTTGTTTGATTCATTCTGTTATTTTTTCCCTTCCCCCCCACCCCTCCCACCCCTCTTTTCCCTCTATACAGTCCTTCCTTCCTCCATTCTTGCCCCCCTCCCTAACCCTAACTCTAACCCTAACACTAACCCCTCCCACCCCCCATTATGTGTCATCATCCACTTATTAGCGATATCATTCGTCCTTTGGTTTTTAGAGATTGGCTTATCTCACTTAGCATGATATTCTCCAGTTTCATCCATTTGCCTGCAAATGCCATAATTTTATCATTCTTTATGGCTGAGTAATATTCCATTGTATATATATACCACAGTTTCTTTATCCATTCATCAACTGAAGGACATCTAGGTTGGTTCCACAATCTGGCTATAGTGAACTGAGCAGCTATGAACATTGATGTGGCTGTATCTCTGTAGCATGCTGATTTTAAGTCCTTTGGGTATAGGCCAAGGAGTGGGATAGCTGGGTCAAATGGTGGTTCCATTCCAAGTTTTCTAAGGAGTCTCCACACTGCTTTCCAGAGTGGCTGCACTAATTTGCAGCCCCACCAGCAATGTATGAGTGTACCTTTCTCCCCACATCCTCGCCAACACCTGTTGTTGCTTGTATTCTTGATAATCGCCATTCTAATTGGGGTGAGATGGAATCTTAGGGTGGTTTTGATTTGCATTTCTCTTATTACTAGAGATGTTGAACATTTTTCCATATGTTTGTTGATTGCTTGTAGATCTTCTTCTGTGAAGTGTCTATTCATTTCCTTAGCCCATTTGTCGATTGGATTATTTGCATTCTTGGTGTAGTGCTTTCCAGATATACATAGAAGTGAAATTCACGGTGGTGTATCCATATATGTACATAGCATAACTTGGTCAGTTTCATTCTACTCTTCTCCCTCTTCCTGTCCCTCCTCCCTTACCTCAATTCCCTTCTTCTGCTCCACTAATCTCTCTTCTATTTTCTTGGGATTTCCCCCACTCCTTTTTCTCCTTATTTTCATCTAACTTCTACATATTAAACAAAGCACTTATGGAAAAAGTGTTTAAATAAATAAAATACATATCCTTTTGTTATTACTACTGAACGTTATCTTGACTGTCTATTTGGTTTATAGGGAGGTAAGCTAAATAAAAAGATTTGAATGGATAGATTTTAGCATTGAAATTCACAGTCCCTCTAAGATTTCTTAAGGAATTCCTCTCTGGGAAGCTATTATTTCAGAGCAAAAGAAATAGCAGAGTTAAATTGATCTGCCATCTTCAGCCACCATCTTGGGGTCCCTGTGTTTCAGATCTGCCTCTGAAGAGCACAGCTGTGTGGAGACAGGAAGTCAAGAACCCATGGCCATTTATTTCACCAGTGGCACCACGGGCTCTCCGAAGATGACGCAGCACTCTCACAGCAGCATTGGCATTGGGTATGCCCTTTGTGGAAGGTAGGGAGAAAAACTCAGTTTGCTTTTGATGAATCCTTCCCAGAGCTGCCAGGGATATCCACTGCCTGATTGACACCTCTCCTGGAATGGCTGTAAGATATCCCTCACAGAACGACTTTCCATGCTCCATCCCACCCTAACTCAGTATATGGTGCCATCTGAACAACAGACCAAACCAGAACTTAGGAAGTGACCTTGATCCAGTTCCCATAAGGACACATCTGGCTCCCTCCCCTCCTTGCCAGGTAAACTTGCCTACCCAGAAAGACCTTCCTAAAAGAAAGCCTGTCCTGAACTATCATATCACCCTGTTTTATTTCTGTCACAGCACTTATCACCATTGGAAATCATGGTATTTATTATGTACTTAATTCACTTTATTGTTTGCATGTTCCCTTAAAGATCTAGTCTATCTTGCTACCGTGCTAGAAGAGTGCCGAGCACCTAATACATGCTTAATAAATATCTGCTGCATCAATGGATGAGCTCAGAAAATCGTGCCAAAGCCAGACTTCCCACTCTAGTCTTGGAATGCCTAGGATGCTGAAAAAGCACCCTAAGAAGAGTAGGACTGGAAATCCTCACCTTGAGTTGGGGCTTCCTTTGAACCCTTTTCTCTATAAGGTTCAATGGCATGGCCACTCCTCAAAGACAAGTTTGTTTGCATCCCTGTTTTTGTTCATATTGATTTATTTTGGGTCTGTTTTGTTGCCTCTCCATGTTGTTTAGATACTGGCTGGACTTGAAGTCCTCCGATGTCATATGGAACATGTCAGACACAGGCTGGATCAAGGCCGCCATTGGTAGTGTATTTTCTTCCTGGCTACGGGGTGCCTGTGTCTTTGTGCATCGAATGGTCTCCTTTGACCCTGATACCTTCCTGGATGTAAGTCTTGACCTCTGTTACCTCTCTCTGTAGAGCGCCACCCTATCTCATAATTTTAAAAAATGATTCCTCAGAATACAGGGCTTCCTTTTCCAGAAGCAAAGTGTCCAGGGACTAGGCTTTTGAACGTATTTACAGAACGGAGGGGATCACCCACACCACTCTCAAGCAGAAGACCCAGGCTTCTGCTTCAAATCGCTCAAGATTTGCTAGTGTGGCTAAATCTGCGACTGCCTAGGAACCTGGTTCTAAATAAGAAATCTGTAAATTAGAAATCTCAAATTGAAACAAATATTTTGTTTCTAATTTAAAGACACAAGAGACAATAGCTGATAAACCTGAACTCCTGGGTGGGATCATGTTTCTCCCAGAGCAGCTCCTTCCATTATCTACCCCAACCCCAATTAAATTTTCCATTTTTTTTCTTTAATTTGTGGAATGCTCCTCATTTTAATTGCAGACCCCAGTACTCTTCTGGAAACCAGGCATGCATTTCCTTCTCAGCCAGGCATGACTAGATTGAGATATCTGATGGCTTTAGCCTTTAGAAAAATGTGATTCAGACCAGTTATATTTCATCCATGAAAAATCAATTAAGTTTGACGAAATACATATTAAATACGCAGCACAACTTTGTTATTCTGCATGCTGCTCTCTGACAAGATGTCTCCAAGGCCTTAAAAGAGAAATGTAAGGTAAAGAAGAACTGAGATCTCTTTATCAGGTTTACAAAAGGCCCCAAAGATCAACTACCTTTGCAGTCTTATTATTTTGTAAAATAAGAGCATTTTTACTTTAAAAAGATAATGTGTATATTTTAAGTGCTTTAAAAAAAACCTTTAAAAATTTGTGCTTTTCTTAGATGTATACATTACACTTATTAAAAATAAAATCTAAGGAACACATGCTCATTTTCAGACCACAGGTTATTGTTGACCTATAACAATCCAGACAGCCTGTGCACACATCTAGAGAGCCTTCTCCCAGATTCTTAAGTTCAACACAATTGTCAACACAGTGACATAGTGAAACTTGTTCCCCCAGAAAGAGGATCTTTGAAACATTAATATTTTTTTAGATTTAAGATGCCTCGGTCATTATTGGATATCAGGAACTAGAGACATAATGTGCCCAACAGATTTTTAAACCATTAACAAAAGGTCTTGAAAAATGCTCATTTCTGCATTGACTCAGTCCCCTTCAAAGGACTAATGTTCTCTGTGAAAATGGTGCCGGAGAGGTACCAGTGGGTTAGTCAGTACCACGAAGCGTCAATACCACATAAGAACATACGGGCAGGAAGTTGTAAGCTTCCATCATGAGAGGTAACTCGTAGCCCTGGGGTAGAACGACCAGTCCTTACTTTGGGTTGTTCTCAAATTCGGCCATTGGCTTGTTGATTGTGATAGAGCATGTCTGTCTCTGAAACAGATACACATTTTTAACAGTAACTGGAATTCCCAACGGACACATGGTCACTGGCGACAACCAATGAATATTTGATTTCTTATTCAGCAGCCAGGAGATGAGCTCATGCCGATGGAAGAGAATGAGAGGTTGTGGACCTCTGCTCTGTCCTGGCCTTTCATGGCCCATTTCTGACATCTCTTTCTCCGTCTTCCAGACACTTGCCACTTACCCCATCACGACCATGTGCAGCGCCCCCACTGTGTACCGGATGCTTGTGCAGAAAGACCTTAAGAGGTACGTGGGCAGAAAGCTCCATTTGAACCACAGAGGAATGGTTCATCCAGCATCCTGGCCTCCCCTGTCAGCACAGGACTTCCTTAGTCTCACCACTACTGACATTCAGGACCAAACGACTTTGTCATGGAGGGCTGTCCTGTGCATTGTAGAATGTTGAACGGCATACTGGCTGCATGCCGGGAGCATCTCCTTGTGACAATCACACATGTCCCTAGATGGTGCCTACTGTCCCATGGGGGATAAAATCATCTCCCCGGAAGAACTACTGGGATACACTCTAGGGGGAACTATTTTCCCAGTGACAACCAGGGTCCTAATGTCCTAGAACTCCCAATCAAAAAAAAAAAAAAAAAAAAAGTGTCCTTCAGTACCACTCTTTTAGAAAGATGGCCTGTTAGAGTTTGTCCCCTCCAAACAAAATGAAACAAAAAATAAAAGCATATTTATATGGCTTTGAAGAGAAGCTAATGAAGTTTACAGCTTGAAGGTTATATTCAAGCTAGCCAAATCACCTGCTCATCCAAACAGAGTTGTAATATATATTTATGGAACTGCTTTGAATTTAGCACATGAGAAGAGAGAGCAAGAGAAATAAGCTATTCAAGTAGTGCAGGCTTGCCCTCAGTCTGTGGACAAGCTTGTGGATCCCAGTGTGTGGATGCTCCAGAAGGAAATTTCTGTAAGAGACAGGATGAAGCAGAAATGAACCTCTTTTCCTAGTCAGTGGCTACTCATTCTGGCCTTCCAAATGTGCACATCTTGCTCACATTTCAAGGATAATTCAAAGGCTGTTCAAGGGTTCTTTTAAATACACACAATTTGTATCCTACCCACACCTTCCAGAGGTGTGGTCCAGAACATTTGGGACCATAATATATGATAGACAGGCTGGTCCAGGCTTCCTAAGTCCAGTAAGGTCAGTGGTTAGAAGCTCAACTCCAAAGTCAAACATGCTCTGCTATAATGGTGTGACCTCAGACACTCAGGATGACCTTGCCAAGCTTCCATCAACTCCATCTGTAAGAGAGATTAAGTGTCACCCCCAAGGGACTCCAATGAGAATTCACTATAAGTGACGTGGTTGGTGAGACATGTGCTAAGTGCACACTCGAGAGCAATCAAATCAACCTTTTATTATTCCAGAGTCCTTGGGCAAGTTCTTTAAACTCTCTGGGTCTCAGTTTCCTCATCTGCAAAGCAGAGTCTAAGATGGCTGACTCCTAAAGCCCTTACCACGTAGCCACAGCCCACCTGATGTTAGTTGTTGCATGATTTCATAAATAATTAATATGATTAGCATTTACTTCTAGCCTTTTCCCTCATAGCTAAGTTCTCTTCCCCCCGCCACAGTGTAGGGTCCTTCAGGAAACTCTTTCCATCACTAACGTGAATCCTCACATGGCTAGAACAATGTCTGCCAACAAGGCAGTTGTTCAACAAATGTGTGGAAGGAGCTTTCCTGAGACTTGCCTCCCTAGCTCTTTTGGTTGCTGCTTGAATGTCTTCATTATCTTGCTGTGACAGTCACTCGTCTCTCTCCCCCAAGACTACGTGCAGTTCTTTCTCTTTAGATACAAATTCAAGACGCTCCGGCACTGTGTGACAGGAGGAGAGCCGCTCAACCCGGAGGTGATGGAACAGTGGAGGATGCAGACTGGGCTGGAGTTGTACGAGGGCTACGGACAGACAGAAGTGGTACATGTCAGGGCAAAGTTTAAGTTTAGTACAGTTGTCCCCTGGTATCCATGGGAGAGTATCCAGGACCCCAGAGATACCAAAATCCTGGGATGCTCAGGTCCCTTATAGAAAATGACTCGGCTTTTGCAAATAACCTACATACATCCTCCTGCACACTTTAAATCATCCTTAAATTCTAGTATGTAATATAATGCAAATACTACTTAAATACCTGTTGTGCTCTATTGTTAGGAAAATGTACACAGTACAGGTACAATTTAAAATATATATATTTCAGCACTTGGTAGGTTGAATCCAAGGATACAGAACCTGCAGAAATGGACATTGGGGTCTTTCAGTCCCAGGACTGCCAAGTGAACACCTCAAGTGCCCCAATCCTGCTCTAAATTTGTGTGTCATTTTCCAAAATAACTTTCCTTGCTGGTAGTCATTAAAACTTGTGAATTTCCAATTTGGTTTGGATTTAGGAGAATTGTGATTATTCTATAGTATTCCTGCCTCCTCTCCACACAGGAGAAATCTCAGGGGCCTTAGATGTTGGTGAGGCTCAGACTAAGTTGCCCATCTTTCCGTTGCTCTCTGTGGGGAATTTTCTCCAAGAGTCACGTCATGGAGTCTAAAAGGAGTGGTTTTCAAACCAGCAGCCTTGGCATCATCTGGGAATTTGTTAGAAAGGCAAATTTCCAGTCCCTACCATGCACCTATGGGAGCAGAAACTCTGGGACTTGTAATCTGTGGTGCAATAATGTTCCAGGTGATTTCAACACACACTCAAGTTGGGGAACAACTGCTCTAAAGTAATACATTAGAATATGAGAAGATGAGTTGCATACTGGGGAGATGGCTCAAATCAGGATTTGAGTTTCAGTGTCATAAAGGAAATAACTACAGAAAGTAAAGTTTTACCTACTTACATAAAGCATGTCTTCTCCACAGGGAATAATTTGTGCCAATATGAAAGGACAAGAAATTAAACCCGGATCTATGGGGAAAGGTGTCTTGCCCTACGATGTCCAGGTGGATTGAGAAAATATCTGGTTCCATGAGGAAGAGAGCCGTCTCGCGGTTCCCTGCCCCCTCCTTACACAACTGTGCACAACCCACTGTCATTTTGTGAAAAAAAAATGTCAAAACCTAAACTGTTTCTCTCATTCTTAGATTATAGACGAAAACGGCAATGTCATGCCACCTGGTAAAGAGGGGGAAATCGCCCTCAGACTAAAGTCCACTCGGCCCTTCTGCTTCTTCTCTGAATATGTGGTATGAAAATGGAGAAGGCGTTAGTCATGCACTGATACAGACATATCCAAATTTCTACTCACCATGTCTTGCTGTATTAAATGCAGGCAGGTGACAAATCCCCTGTACAATTGTACTGTACAGTGGAGAGGGTATCACCCATCTCCTAAGTGTAAAGATTAAATTCCAGGTGTAAGAAACCAGGTGCAGTGACTGTCCTCAGAAGGAGTAGGCCGGGGGCAGGATGGGGGACAGAGGGAGGCACCAGAGGGAGAAGAGAGGCTTGGTTATTATTAAACTTTTTTGAAGCTTTTGTTACTTTATGCTGGAAACTACTTTTTTTTTTTAAGAAAAGAAAATAATTTCTTTAGAAGTAGAATGTGTACTGTGCTAGTCATTTAATGAGTGCTATGTCCCTGTTTTGTGCAAACTGTCCCCAAATGACATCTCTGATTCCTAGAACAACCCACAGAAAACTGCTGCCACGATAAGAGGGAACTTTTACGTCACTGGAGACAGAGGAGTGATGGACAGTGATGGGTATTTCTGGTTCGTGGGCAGAGCTGATGACGTCATCATATCCTCTGGGTTGGTACCTTTGCCACTCTCAGAAAGCAACCATTTATCAGGGAGGGCAACCTACTTGGCAAGTGCAGCAGCAAAGACTTCTTTTCCCCGGCAGGTACCGCATTGGGCCCTTCGAGGTGGAGAGCGCGCTCATAGAGCACCCGGCCGTGGTGGAATCGGCTGTTGTCAGTAGTCCAGATCCAGTCCGGGGAGAGGTAGGGTGGATGCCGTTCATTCCAGCCGCAATTTCATGTTTCAACTTCTGTGCATTTGACGAAACCAAGAACAGTCACTTTAAGGCATACATATGGCAAAAAAAAAAAATATATATATATATATATATATTTTTTTATTGTATACAAATGGGATACATGTTGTTTCTCTATTTGTACATAGAGTCAAGGCATACCATTTGTGTAATCATACGTTTACATAGGGCAATGATGTTTATTTTTTTTCCTTCCCCCCCACCCCTCCCACCCCTCTTTTCCCTCTATACAGTCCTTCTTTCCTTCATTCTTACCGCTCTCCTTATCCCTAACCCTAAACCTAACCCTAAACCTAATGCTAACCCCTCCCACCCCCCATTATATGTCCTCATCCACTTATCAGCGAGATCATTCGTCCTTTAGTTTTTTGAGATTGGCTTATCTCACTTAGCATGATATTCTCCAATTTCGTCCATTTGCCTACAAATGCCATAATTTTATCATTCTTCATTGTGGAGTAATATTCCATTGTATATATATGCCACAATTTCTTTATCCATTCATCAACTGAAGGGCATCTAGGTTGGTTCCACAATCTGGCTATGATGAATTGAGCAGCAATGAACATTGATGTGGCTGTATCTCTGTAGCATGCTGATTTTAAGTCCTTTGGGTATAGGCCAAGGAGTGGGATAGCTGGGTCAAATGGTGTTTCCATTCCAAGCTTTCTAAGGAGTCTCCACACTGCTTTCCAGAGTGGCTGCACTAATTTGCAACCCCACCAGCAATGTATGAGTGTTCCTTTTTCACCACATCCTCGCCAACATCTATTGTTGCTTGTATTCTTGATAATCGCCATTCTAATTGGGGTGAGATGAAATCTTAGGGTAGTTTTGATTTATATATATATATCTATAGCAGGCAATTGACTTTATAAATGAACTGTATCCCAAAGAGAATTAGGATTCTCTAGGTGGCAAGGGACAGAAACTCAGCTCAAACTGACTTGTTATAAATGATAATAATAATAATAATAATAATTTGGTGGGCTCACACAAGAAAGAAGTATTCAGGAGCAGCTATATCCAAGCATTCAGTGAAGTTAGCAAGACAGTCGCTCTCCACGTCTGCCTCTCCTGTTGTTCATGCCGGTGCCATTTGAACAGGTTCTTCCTACTTTTTAACAACCAGCTCCAGGCTTAACTCTTCCACAAAAGGAGGAAGTTCTTTTCAACTGTTTCAAGTAACTTCCTCGATCTCATTTGCCCACCTTAGATCACAACTCTAGCCAATGTGGTCCAGAGAATGAGAGGCTACTGGCCAGGCCTGGGTCATATGCCTGTCATGGGAGGTGAGGGTTGGTACCAACCCCACCAGGGAGATGGGGTAGTGCTCCAAGGGAAACTCTGAGTACTGTTACTAAGAAGGGGGAACAGATACTACACAAGCAAAAGCGATAGACTTCAGCCTGGAAAATTGTCAGGGAGCTCAAAATGCATTTTCTTACAAAAACGATGTAAATGGGAGATCGAGGCTAGACTCCAAATAAGTCCCATGGCCATTTAGGGTCTAATGAACGAGAGGTTACTAAGGTAATGACTGTAATAACATTAGCTCAGTAGGAAGCCTTATAACATGGAAAGAGAATTTCCTTTCCTCATGAAAGTTTCCAGACTCAGCAAGTGGGAAAAAAAAAAAAAAAAAAAAAAAAACTCTCAAAATAGTGTGTTATCACCATCCTCCCTCTGTGCCTCCCTCTCTCATACCAGTGGCCCTCTGCAGGAGCATGGGAACCTGCGCTCTTACTGCCTGAACCTGCTCCACTATCCATCTAATCCCATTCTCCAAAATATTCTCCTGATTTCAGCAGAACAACCAAAGTGTACACCAATTAGAATCCATGCACAAATAATCATTTGAAGTATGCTTGCTAACCCAACAATTATCTAATTGCTTTAAAGAGAAGCAAAAAGGAGAAGGCAAGAAACCCCTTACAGGCAGATCAATCCTTCCTGACACATCATCCTTTCTCCGTTAGGGCTTCCCAACACCCCCTCAAACCATATTCTCTAGAACCTCCATTTGTCCTGCAATAACATGCTTTTCCTAATAGGTATAGGTTTGTTGGCATAAGGGGTCATCTGTCAATCAGTGATGCCTATTAGTAAAACGGGTCGACTGAAATGTTAAATATGTGACACATAAACAGAGTTCGGAGGTGACTGAAATCATCACAAGTTGCTATTAACAGTGTCTACCTTCAGCCTTGGTTCCGAACCCTTGACTTAAAACAAAGAAAAACAAAAAGATAGCAAAAGAAAATGATAACAATGTAAATGGGGTTTTCTGCCTGCAGGTGGTGAAAGCTTTTGTTGTCTTATCTGCACCCTTCAAATCCTCCAACCCTGAGAAATTAACTCTGGAGCTTCAGGATCATGTGAAAAAATTAACTGCACCTTACAAATACCCAAGAAAGGCAAGTCCAAGTTTGGGTTCCCAAACTAAGGTCTCAGCTAGTATATAGATGTTATTGGATTTTGACTTACTATGTAGATACTTTCTCAGTTTGGTTAGCCTGAGAGTTTTGCTTTAAAATGTTATACATCAGGGCACAACAAATGTCATAAACCAGGGCTTTTTTTTTTTTTTAATGTCTCTGAAATACTGAGTAACATATGAATCTTTACATAACCAATTAGTCCCATTCCATACGGGGAGGAAGAATGGAGACAATGTCTGCTAAAGTGACTTATTTTTAGGGATGGCACCTGATTCATCTTAGTACTCTTGGCCGTAATACCCCTATAAATTCAAAGTGTACGCCTGTAAGTATCAAGTGATCTCACTTAAGGTTCAGGAAGATAGTATCCAAAGGAAGGATGGGGTCTTTCCTGGAACATTCTTCAAAAGAGGATTTAAGAACAATCCTAAATACAGACAGTACTGCAGTTTCCTTCCCACGCTGGAGGCCTACTGCTTGATATGGACTAATCCTCTGAGACAATTCCATTTCAGTTGCCATTTCAGTCAAAAGGAAGTTAATTTCAACCCAAGAACTAATTGAACCATTTTAATACTTTCTCCATTAAGCTAAATCAGTAATCCTTTGATTTTCAGAAATGAGGATTGATGGCATTTTAAAATACATAATCTCATCTTTTTTTCCCCCATAATCTTATTTTGAGGGGTCCAGGATTTTATGGTCCAGTCAGGGTGTAAGGGGAAAATTATATATACTCCAAGTTATCCCTAAAACATTTCCCTCAGAACCTACTATAAAAAGCTCAGATGTCAAGAACTTTTTTTTTTGAATTTAGGTGTAACCTCCATTTCCCCCAGAGGCAATAGGGTCTAAGTCTAGATAAAGGAAACAAAGGGGTGAAAGGGATTCTTTTCTTCTGGCAGAGCACATAGTGAATTTGCACTGTATACCAGGATGATGACGCTACCCTGTTGTCGTATTTGAACAGACCAGTTTCTAGTGCCCACAAAAGGCAATGAGCTCAGACTAAGACCATCTCCAGAGCTAAAATTCAGCCTCAGAGTTTCATGAGGGCTCTCTCCCAGTACAGGTGGGATAAGTCGGTGGAATTAAGTGTTTCATAATATGTCTGTCAATTAGGTGGAATTTGTTCAAGAACTCCCAAAGACAGTCACTGGAAAAATCAAGCGCAACGTTTTAAGAGACCAAGAATGGGGACGAACATAGCTTGATAAGAAAACTGAAGGTTTAAGGATAACGTGATGCTCTTTTAGTATTTGCTCCCTGATAAATTCTGTGATTACTTTCTTAAAATGTGTAAGATTTTCCTGGTTGAAAATTCAATCGAGTTTTTGTTTTGCTCTTAGCCAAAAAATAAAGAAGCAAATAAATATCTAAACATATTTGAGAATATTGTTATGACTTAACCGACAAAGGTAATGATTTGTGGTATTTAAAATAGCAGAGGTCAAATGATTACTTTGAAAAGTATAGCACACAGTGAATCTGTTTATCTTGTCCTGCTTAATTAAAGAGCCATTCTAAGAGAAAAGTTCAAGTCAGAATTTCTTCTGCTTAATATTTTTATGAGATTAATATTTGAAGGTAGATTAAAATGCTAATGTTAAAATGAGGAGTCCTAATAACTCCAAAGTGAATTTGGGGAAATTAACAACAGCACTATATTGCTGATTTGTTTTGGAACAAATCCTGTAAAATACCTCAAACTTGGATTATTTAGGAGTATTTAATCTACAGTAACTAATAATTTTTTCTATCTTTACTTTTTAGAACCATGTATGACTTTTTTGATACATTATTTAACATGTACACATTTTAATGATATATACTATGAAGAAAGAGATTTACTAAGAGGTAGAAAGAAAAGGTACAGAATACCAACCAATCTTTAAGGAACAAATTTATTTTGGTTTTTTGGAAAATACCAGAAACTATGAAAAACAAGCTGAATATCTGGCTGTACCAAAAGCAAAATACAAGCAAAAGTGACATCTGAAAATCATGTTTAAGCTTCAAGAAACATTTTAAAATGCCAATTTTAATTCTTTTTTCAATAGAGCAAAACAAGTTCACTAAACCACAACAACTGAAGTGTTTTTAACTCTATAATTTAATTAAAAAAAAAAAAAAAAAGCATTCGATTCCAACCCTGGATCTCATCATTTATAAACAAAATGCTCAAATGTATAAACAGATGATTAAAAAAATCTGTCCATGGATGAATTTAGCCCCCAACAGGCATGGTATGCACAGGGGGAACAGCAGCTTGTGTCACGCTCAGGTCTTACCAAATAAAAATAGACATAAAAAGTGACTAAACCCAAACCATCAAAGCAAAATTCTGTAGCGTAGCAGCTTCACAAAGCAAAAGGAACCCATTCGGTGCTAGTCTTCTGTTCTGTAGCTGTATGGCCAGCTTATTCCCAGAGTCCCTTTATCTTGTACTATCAAAAGAATCTTTGTCCTGGAGCAAGTCCACTGAAGAAGGCACCACGATCCCATTCTTCCTGTCCCCCAAATGACACTGACAACACTCATCCTTTCAGGAATACGTCTGAGTTAACATCCTGAACATCTGAAGATGCCCACGTTCCACCTCACCTACATTAGCAAGGTCGTGCCCACCCCCAGGTCCTTCTAGTCTGCTTACCACGCAGAGCTCTCAGGGTACACACACGTTCCCATGTCGACTGGCCATTACATAAGCAGTCACTTATGGAGGGAGCCTTTGTCACTTATACTATCAAACTTTAAAATAAACACCCAAATTACTTATAGCCCCTTAATATTCCCAACCTATTTTACACTGCTCCTTGGTGTCTCTCTTCCAGCCTTTTTCAATCGCTTCACCTGGGAGGGACCCTTGAAAACGTTTTCAAATTCAGGTAACCCCTGCAGTGACCCCTTGTGGCATGAGCGTGAGCACAAAGTAGAATGCTCTGATTTCAAAGAAGTCCTGAGCTGTCAGACCAGAGTGAAGTTCTTTTTCTTCCTTCAGAGTGAAAACAGGAGAAGAAATGCTGCTTAACTTGGTTTTGCATTCCTTCAGGTCGAAGGTTTGCCACTTTTGTAATCTTCATTTTCAAGTGCAAGTTGCTGCAGAAGTACTTCAACAGTTCCTTTGGCAACTCTTTAAAATTACTTTTCCAGAGTCTGTTTCCTTCTAAATCTTGGAGTTAGATCACTTTAAGAAAAAAATGTTTCTCTAGGATCTTGCAGAAACTTTTTCATTATATATACAATGGCAATTTCTGCTAAATAGGCTGCTTTCTATCACCATTTTCATTTTCAAAGCATTCAGCAAACCTGTCCTGTTATTTTCTTGTAAATACCCTGATAACTCACCTTTCCACTCACATTCTTTAAGAACTCTTCCTCTGATAAGACAGCAGGTTTCTGTAGGCAGTATGAGATATATGTGCTCTTTATCCATGTTTTAGTTTGGGATTTGCTTAACATTCTTATATAAATGGACCTTAAATAAAATTAACCATTTTTGTAGCATTATTGAGAACTTCATCTTCACACTGTTGATATCAGCATCTCTGCAAAGAAAGCAGTGTGCTATTGCCAACATCAGGATTTCTTTTTTTGAAATAAGGCATAACTCTCATGGAGCCAACCACCAATAAGGGGCAACTAGGAGAAGACAGACCTTCGGTTTTCTAGTTATGAAGATGTAACATTAAAGATAGATTGGCCTGGTTTGGGGTTGTGGCTCAGTGGTAGAATGCTTGCCTAGCACGTCTGAGGCCCTAGGTTCAATCCTCAGCACCACATAAAAGGATAAATAAAGGTATCGTGTCCATCTACAATTAAAAAAAAAAAAAAATATATATATATATATATATATATATATATAAATATATATATATATATAGGCCTTAGTTTTGAGAGACTTCCAGCAGCAGAAAAAAAAACTGTCCATTTATGTTCATTATCATTTAGAAATCTTACAAATGCTACAACAACAAAAAAATAGTTGTGAAATCTGTTGACTCAGCCCAGGTAGAGGCTGCCGTTTCTCAGTCAACTACACAAAACCTCTTTACATCATGTGACATATCATCACTAAATCAACTTATCAAACTGAGAAAAGTCATTTCAATTGCTTATACTTGCCCTCGCACTTTAGTGTTGATCTTATTAGATTTTTACCAACTACATAATTTTTTCTTTTTTAGGATAGAGTCTGCTCCTAAATAATTTGCTTCCTAACCCTTTTCACTGAATGTGATTTTTTTGAACAAAAGCTTTACTCTGATTTCATATCCCAAAAGTCATTAAAGTAATCCATATTCTTGTCAAATAATTGTGATTTAGTTACCATTGTTGGAGTTAACTGCTAGTAAGTTGCATGCCACAGACAAGGCACAGTGTACAGGACAGCTTGGCTCATAAATCCCTATCAAACCCTGGAGAAGGAGCTTGCACTGGAATGACAGAACCTCTTTGTTTTCCTGCTGTACTAGGAGATTGGGATTCCTCATCACCAACTTTATCAGAAATGTCTGTAGGTCTAGGCCTGGAATGGTCCTCTTCTAGCTCACACCTTGCCGTCAAAAACTGCACCAATGGACCATAAGATGTGTTCACAGCAAACATTATTAAAAGATAAAAATGATGTAATAACTGAACAAGAAAAACACAAAAACCATAAACCATCACAAAACAATGCACTTCTAACCTACAAAATCCACATTTTTGCAATGTTTAGAACAAAATGGCAGGGGATAGCTTAGTTGTGGCACATAAAAATTCCTTCCTTAGAAGGAAAACGTCCCTCTGATTTCTATTTCTCAGAGCTTGTTCACTCCCATAAGGCAACTGGCTGGCAGTGCACATGGGGAGGCTGGAGAAGGGAGGAGCCAACACCTTTCTCCCACCACCCTCCCCTCGTGACAGCAGATGGGCCTATACACCCCACCAACGGGCTGCAAGGGCGCTAACAAAATCGCTAACAGGGTTGTGAGACCAGCATTAGGCAGCACAAGGTCAAAATATTATAATTTTACATGGAACCCTACTACCATCTCACAGAACCCCACTGGGAAACCCACCTCCAACATAAAATGACCTCCTATGAGTGGTCATTTTCATTTGACTTGGATCCTTCTGTGACTTGATCTGCAAGTTCAGGTTTAGCTCCTTCCTCATGCACCACCTGTGACTCAGACTTGGGTTTTGTCTGCTCCAGCTCCTCATTATTCTCGGGTACCACCTGCTGGTTGTTTTTTCCTTCTGAGGGGTCATTTTGATTTAATTTGGCTTCAGGTTCCAATTTTGCTTCTTTCCCATTTCCTAGCTTTGGGTGGGGCTGTGGTGGGTCTTTAGCACTCTTCACAACCTCCTGGAGATTATATTTTCTGAACAACATGTAATCTTTCACCACACTCAGGCAACAGACAGCTTTGATGATTTCTACTACCACCGTGTACTGGGGGTTGGTGAGATCCACTTTATTTTCTGAATTGAGGCTACCCACTATTCCTGTAAAAAAAAATAGGAAAACATTTAGGTTGAGAGGGATACCACCAAGTTTGATGGATACAAACAAAACTTCTCGTTCCTTTCTATTGGAGATTTGTTAAAACACAATATATACTAGTCCTCTTTATGTGAACCTGAATCAAATTCTTTGAATTCTTTCAATAAATAAATACAAATGAAATTCTGAGACATTTAATAAGTATACAATGGGCCCTCCATATCCGTGGGTCTGCCATCTATAGATTCAACGAAACTTTGATCAAAATATTCAGGAAAAAACTATCTGTACTGAACATACAGACTTTTGAAATTGCTATTTTCTTGTTGTTCTAAACCACAGTATAACTGTTTACACATTTACGTTGAATTGGGTATTCTAAGTAATCTTGAGGTGACTTAAAGTATATGGAAGATGTGCACAGATTGCATACAAACACTACACCTTTTTATATAAGGGACTTGAGCATCCATATTTTGGTATCCATAAGGAATACTGGAAACAATCTCCCATAGGTACACAGAGACAAATGTACTTTTTTCCTTAAAGAAAATTCTAAACCTGTTTGGAAAGGACTATCAGAAAGTCTCATATTTAACATATTGTAACAAATTTGATATTTTAATATACTTGATCTATGCTAAAAAATGTAAACCTTAAATGTTAAAATAGAAATTCTTGCTGGGCATGGTGGCACATGCCTATCATTCTAGCAACTTGGGAGGTTGAGGCAGGAGGATTTCAAGCTCAAAGCCAGCCTCAGCAATTCAGTGAGGCCCTAAGCAACTTAGTGAGAGCCTGTCTCTCAAGAAAATATAAAAAGGGCTGGAGATGTGGCTCAGTGGTTAGGCACCTGTGGGTTCAATCCATGGTACCAAAAAAAAAAGGAAAGAAATTCTTAAACAAGTGTTTACCTATATAAAATCAGTAAGAGAAACATACCTGCCAGTTCTTTGATAACTTCTTCTCTATTCATGTGACTGTTATTTCGAGATTTATAAACAATCTGAAATGTCCCTTTGTTTGGAGCTTTAAACCAGGGCTCCAAAAATGTTTCTGCATATTTTTTCATATCTTCTAAGAAAGCTTTGCATGTGCCTGAGATGGGTAACATTCTTAAAATAACTCGAGTCTTCTTTTTCTTGGTTTTGTACATATCCTGGAGAATATGATGCACCAATTTCTCAGGTTCTACAAGAAAACAAAAGAAATCAGCACAGAACAAACAAGTTTTTCCAAGTAGTATTTCTTCAGTGCCCACATTATATCTGATATTTTAACTTTTCATCTTTACTACTTCTGCTAAAAATAATTATTCATGTAGATTCTGGAGTTAATGTTTTTGATGCCCTGATTTATCAAAACACAAAACCCTACTGCTGTTTTCCTATAACAGTAGCAACTATCGGAGTAACAAACATTAAACAGTAACTTTCTTACAAAAAAAAAATCTGCAAGTCACTGAAAAAAATTCAACTAACATATCAGCTAATGAGTACACAAGTCTAGATCTCAGACCTGGGAAGAATCTCAGAACACTGCAGTGCATTATCATGAAGTGGTGGTCCTCGGGCTGCATCGTCAGGCTATCTACAAGTCTCTGTGGGGATGCTCAATGTTTTTAATATTTTTAAGTTTTTGCTGATCCCATTTTAAAATCCAAGAACTTCTCCAGATTTCCAACATAAAATCTGGCTCTGCTTCCCCAAATGGCAACTATTGGCTGGAGCTGAGTAGCAGTCAGAACATGCGCTCTTATCCTGCCTACAGTTACACACAAAGGAAATGATGACAAAGCCAGGTTTCCACTCCTAAGACAATGCTATCTACACCGCCTCAGTCTACCTCTCCAATTCCTGCTGCTAATTTGGTCTAGAAAGATTGCAATCAAGTGATTAAGAGACCCATGCCCATGGAGCCACTTTGTAGCCAGTGTTCTCTGAGACAGGGAGTTGTCCAAATCCTGTAGGATCATGACCTTAGGGGGTGTAAGATAGACACACCTATCCCAAGTGTTCTGATGAAGACTACATTATTTGCTCCACTCTCCACTGACTGGAATCTTCTTAGCCTCATCTCTGTAGAAGCCTTAATATCACCAACTTCTTTCTTCAAGGCAGCTTCCATGTCATCGTCTTCTCCCTCACTTCCAGAGGGCGGCTGATCTTTGTCTGTAAACTGTTCACATGAAACCAATAGGAAGAAATGACACAACAGCTCATGTTCAAACACTATAATTAACTTTATGTGAAACCCCTGAAGGCAGATGGCTTAATATTGACAATAAAATATTTTATTAAGAGATTGGCTAACACTCCCTCCAAACTCTGAAGGAAGAAGGGAGTTCCCTCAGACTGTGGTATCATTTGAAAATATTTTCAAAAGGATCTTGACAGTCTGGCCAAGGAAAATGTGCTCATCAGATGAAGCATGTCAGGGTGAACCTTAACACCATCTCTAGATATCTTTGTGTCTGACTCTTCTGTCAGTAAGATTAGAACCAAATACTTAACAGAATTAAAGAACCCTTACTCCTGTTCTACTAAGGCAAAGAGCACAGAGTTTTCGAGAACTTGCTCAAGGTACCAGTATAGCGAAGACATTCACCTGTTGCCCAGTGCTCCACCCTAACAAAGAGACTGCCAATCAAACACTAATTGTGTACATTTAAGGAAACCTTATATATCAGAATGTACTTTACATACATATGCAACTTTCTAGCCAAAGTACTACCGTTATTTTTTTTTTTTTAATAAAGCTCAGCAGAATTAAATACTTTGCCCATGCCCAGGTCCCAGAGCTAGAAAACAATGAGGCCCTCTGTACTATTCTTCTTTATTCCTCAGGGTGTGTATGTGTATACTGGTTCAAATTCTGAGTCAATAAAATCATGATACTACCAAAAGGTAGTGAAATTTCAGGTAGTATTTGTTGAAAAAAAAAAAAAATGTAGCCAGGTGCAGTGATGCAGGCCTGTAATCCCAGCGGTTAGGGAGGCTAAGGCAGGAGGATCACGAGCTCTGAGTCAGACTCAGCAAAAAATGTTTTTTAAATGTATTTTATGTGCATTTGGGAAATAACTAGCATTACTATAGCATTACTATTAAACCCACGACTTCACAGATAATATGGCTTAGGACAAATACATTATTACAGTCAACCTCACAAGGCTGTCTTGCAAAGAACGTGTTTTGAAACTTCTTTCGCACATCTTTTGGCCTGCAGGAAGCCAAGATGGGAAGGAAATCGAGGGTGACAGACAACACGTCAAGCAAAACACCCAGAGGCCAGGAGTCAGCAGGAGACGCAAGGGCGCGGGGTTCCGGCGAGGCCACGCCCCCACCGCCCGGCTCCCGGGGCAAGTCGCGCGCACGCGCACAAAGGCAGCCGGCCTTCCCGCGTCCCTCCTCCCCCCGAGGCGGGCAGGCTGCCGAGCACAGGAGTGGTACCTTTTCGGGCCCATACATGTCGTCGCCGTATTCGTTGAGCAGGCTGTAGGCCTCCTCCACGCACTTGCGCTCGTTCATGTTGCAGGTGATGAGGATGCCCTGCAGCCCGGGCTCCAGCTGCCGAGGCCCCGCCTCGCCGCGCCGAGCGCGCTTGGCCTGCACGTACTGAGCCTTGCCTTTGCGCTTCCCGCCGCTGGGCTGAGGGGGCTGCTGGACCGGCTCCGCCATGGCGCGTGGAGCTGAGGCAGCGAGAAACCTGTTTCTCGCCGTTTCTGGGCGCCGACTGGTAACGTCATACGTGCGCGGCAGCATCGTCCGCCTGCCCGGTCCCCTTCGGCGCTGCTCGGGGTCCTAAAGCCCTGCGGATCACTGTGTCAAGTATCCAAAAGCTTTCCAGTAAATTCCATGTCCGCCCAAATTTGCCAGAATATGTTTGTTTGACCTACAACCAAGAATGTTGGCTGGTGTTGAGTGTAACTTTTAAAAATTTGTTCTAATTAGTTGTACATGACAGTAGAATACATTTATGCACTTGGATATACATAAGTGAGGTACATGTTGTAAGGAAATCCCATGGGACCACATCAGACACGGGAAATCACATAAGGGAATTTATTAAGCAAACAGAGTGTCTCCCTGCAGGGTAAGAGAGAAAATGAGAGGAAAAGAGAAAGGAAAGAGAAAGGGGCGTGCTAGAGAAAGTGGAAAGCCAGGAGGATAGAGAAAAGTGAGGACAAACAGACAGAAGAAGAATGGGGAAAAAAATGGAGGGGAAGCTATAGTAAACAGTTGAATTCCGCTGGGCTAACAGGGGACCAATATAGGAGAAGGACACTTGCAAGCTGACTAATGAACCAATAGCTAGCTAGGATGTTCACAGATTGACAAGTGGTTGGGAGGCGGGGACAATTACTGCACCTGATGGGCAGGGGAGCAGCTTTATACATTACACATTTTACCCTTTTTCTGATTGTACATGCTGTAGAATCACATAGGTCTTGCAGACATATATGTACACAGGTAATATGGTCTGATTCATTCTACTACCCTTCCTATGCCCTGTACCTAATCTAAAGTAACTATTCTTCCCTAGCGCCCCCCCCCCCCACCTTTATTGTGAATTAGCACCCACATATCAGAGAAGACATTTGGCCTTTGGTTTGGGGGGATTGGCTTATTTTGCTCAGCATGACATTCTCCTATTAATTATTGAAAAGATGCCACTTTTGATGAATGTGTTCAGGAGGAATGAATGTTTGTCATTCTCACGCAAACACCCTTCTGGTACAAAGTTGTTCCCAGATTCAATCTCCTACAAAACCCTAAGAGTTAATCTGATGGACATTGCACTCACTGCCAATAACCTTTAGTTCTAAATCCAGATCCACCACTATTTCCAAAAATATTATTACTGAACAATATGAAAAGTAACAACCCCCAAAGAAAAGGGGAATAACAACCCCCAGGGAGAAAGGAGGACAATGTGGTGAGGGCCAGCGGAGAGTAAACAATGAGCTCTGGACTCTGGACTTTCACCCTTTCCCAGCAACAATGTGTTTCAATCTTTTGCAACTGTTTCCCCTGATTTGAGCTTTGGTCTTGCACAACTGTTCCTCCTGACTACTCCAAGGACTCATTCTTGCTATGATTCAAATCTCTCTTGTTATGATTCCAATCTCACGTAAACCCTAAAAAAAATCAGACCCCAAACCTCTCCCAGTTCTGGATGGATTTTTCAGTTGCTTACACACTTACCCTGTCCTGAGGATAGTAGAGGATAGACTACAGATGAAAGATGGAGAGTTTGAGTACTTGCACATATTGAAGTACTGCCTGCTAAAGTTGTCAGTCAGGAGGCAAACGAAAAAAATCAGAACATTTTGTTTCAGGGCTACTGACTGTGCCAGAAATATCCCAGTTAGCTGATCAGCCCCTCCGCTATGTGTTAGGATACATATACACATATTGCCTCCCTCCTTCTGAGCAACTGCCAATGTTGCTTCAATTCAACCCCCTCCCCTGAAGCAGGCTCTTATTGCACCTCTAAATAACTCAGCATTTGTTATTCTTGATTATCCCTCATGACTAGGTTATTATTTATGTAAAGTTCCTACGTGTGTGAATTTCACCTCCTTAGGTTACCTACCAGTCATAAACAACGACCTGGTGTCTATCACTGGGCACCAAGGACTATGATGTGTTTTGTAAACTCTCTTCTGGCTCCTATGCAGGTGGATGTTTAACACTTGGCACTTTCTAGAGTACATAAAGTTCTCTGAGGAAGTTGGCCTTGATTCTAACCAACCCATTTCACATGTTTAGACTGGATTACAGACTGGAAAGGGTAAATTGGATTCCCTTTCCCTCTTTCTTCCTTATCTTCAAAACTACTGGCACCTAGGTTACCTTGTATGTTCAGTCCAGAATTCTGCCTGACCCCAAATACAGGTAGGATCCTTCTCTTGTTCTGATCTTGCTTCCAGCCTGGATTTTCTGTCTTATTTGTGTCTTATCCAGCAACTATAGTGAACACTGAACACTGGGCTCCTTCTGACTTAATTCCCAATACCTGCTGCCTTTAGAGTTGTGTGGTTTTAAGTCCAGAGCCTAAAGTCAAACCAAGTTCAAATCCTGGTTTTGTCATGTCCTGGCTGTGGGAGTCAGAGAATTACCCAAGCCAAGTTTCATTTTCTTCACTGGATTAAGAAATTAATGGAGATAATAATAACAACATCCACATCACAGATTATTAGGAGAATTCAGTAAGATCAGGCATGTTAAGAACTTAGGTCAAATTCACTGTCCAGTCCATATGAACTTAAAAACAGCTATTCAGACTGGTCTCAGTGGTGTATGCCTGTAATCACAGTGACTTGGGAGGCTGAGGCAGGAGGATTGCAAGTTCAACGCCAGCTTCAGCAACTTAGCGAGGCCCTAAGTAACCCTGTCTCTAATAAAATATAAAAAAGAGCCAAGGATGTGGCTCAGTGATTAAGCTTCCCTGGGTTCAAAAAAAAAAAAAAAAAAATGGCCATTTGGAAGTTTGGTTGTGATTCACAGAAGTCTTTTTGGGGGGGATACCAGTATCATCCTCAATTTAATCCCCAAACCTCCTTATCTGTCTCCTAATCTCTTATTTTAATGGTCCTTTGATATGCACGATATATAAATTTAATTCCTTTCAGAAAGGAGGCTAAAAAGGAAATTTTTTAAATAGTTCAAAGAAAAATAAATAACACCTGCATGCCAACTTTTCCTGTCTCACATTTTGATTGGATGGCATCCCAAGTCCTTAACTGGTATGTGGTTTGGCTGGCATCGTCACTCTTGAGCTTTCACCATACCTACCAGCTGTGTGAAAGACCCAAAAGCCAGACTCCCCTCTTGGAACAAGCTCTGAACCCACGTGAGCTGGGGTCTGCCTTCGTCCTGGCGCTTGTGCACCCTTCTTGGCCCCGCTGAGTGCCCTGAACCCCTTATCCCTGCCACCTCCAATTTGTTTCATCCCACCAATTCCAGAGTCCCATTGTTGACAGGTGTTGCTTCTCTGAGGCCCACATGGGATTTTGTAGATCTAGGTTCTTGAGGGCAAAAGTGAATGAATCTCTTTCTCTCTGAGGTTCTTCTCCATTTTATATTCTATCTATACAAGCATAAGTCTTTCTCCATAAAACTTTTCCTGGTGTTTTGTGGGTACATCTTTCCCACCTGTTTGAGGTTTGGTTAAATAACCTATGCTGAAATATTGTTGTAATTGTAATCGTTTTATGGTTTAGTTCTACTTCATTGGAAGCTTCTAGGTCATCCTCCTGCTTCTGACTTCTTCTTCAGTCAGTGCTCCAAGGAATGAATCCCTAGTGGTAGAATCTCAGATAGTTTGGTAAGTTAGAGAGAAATACTTCCATTTATAACTCAAATCATATGGAATGCATAATCTCCCAATCCATAATGCTGGTGCTGGATAAACACTAACTTAAAGTAGATGAATGTTCAAGAGTTCATGGTACCTGGAGTTTAGAGGTGCTTTTGGCCCAGATGCAGCCTAATGAGAAAGGGTTACATGAGTTCTCAGGTTGAATAATTTACATTTAAACTAAAAGTTGGAGAAAAGCCAAAGAGAATATAGCATTCAAGACAAAGATGAACACAGAGACAAATTATAATTGAGTCAGACAGTCCTAGATTTAAATGAATTCATCATTTCGCTAGTTCTATGACCTTTGGCAAGTTAACCATTCTAACCTTCATGCTCTTTGTTTGTAAAATGGGAATAGTTGTAATATGTATCTTATAGGTCATTGTATTGAATAAAATAATTCAAGTCTATTACACATACAAATAGTCAATAAATATTAGCTGCTATGTCTTTGTTGTAGATGTTGGCAATTGGAAAGTTTGGTGGGTATAATTTTTATTTTTTAGAAGTCGAGGTTAAGACACAAGCTTTTTATATTGGTCAATTTGCTTTGAAGTGTTTCCAGCCACTCCTAACTGCTTCTCAGTACCCACCAGACTCCTTATTATATCCAAATGTGTTAACATGGAAAGGTCTACATTGTAAAGTGGGGCAGGGAGGGATCTAAGTGAGATATGTATAGTTATGAGCCAATTGGTGTTTTAAAAGAGAGTATATGACAGTATTACCCTATGTATATGTATGATTACATGAATGGTGTGAATCTACATTGTGTACAACCATAGAAATGAAAAGTTGTACCCCATTTGTGTACAATGAATCAAAATGCAGTCTGTAAAAATAAAAAAGATTTTAATAAAAAAAGTTAAAAAACATTAAAAAGTATATATGTGCATAATACACATATATATGTGTCTATGTTTTAATCATATGTGTGTGTGTATGTGTGTGTGCGTGTGTGTACACATCATGGTAGTGAGGCTTTTATTTTTTCTGCAGTTCTTGACTAAAGCCCAAAGCTAAGGATTAAGAGGTACTAATCCTCTGCCCTTGACATTCTAAAGAGAACTGTCAACAAACACTATTCTCCAAGTTTGCAGAAAGGTGACTCAACTGGTCCTGTTACTCTGACTAATCCCCAGCTACACCAGCCTGCTTTTCTGCTCACTTAAGAAGCTTGGAGTGAGGAGAGAAGAGACTGTTCACACCCTCTGCAGAGGGAAGCTTTAGCAACTTAGCAAGACCTTGTCTCAAAACAAAAAATAAAAAAGGATGTGGGATATGTCTTAGTGGTAGAATGCCCCTGAGTTCAATTCTCAGTGCCACAATCAATCAATCAATCAGCTTGGAACAAATAAAAAAGAATGAAAAGAACAAAGCCTCAGCAAAGAAATAGAATATATCAAGATGAACCACATAGAAATTTTAGAACCAAAAATTCAATAAAAGAAATTTTAAAAATTCAGTGGATAAGTGTTTTAATGCAAAATATATTTGGTATTTGTTCTGTTTCCTGGCACACAACTCTTAACCCTTTGGGATCTCTTATGTGAGAACTGCATTTCTGTATGCTAGTGAGATGTCGGGTGACTAAGAGCTACTGGATAGCCATAGAACTTGGACTGTTTGCCAGGGAAATCAAACTGTACCATTCCTCACATCCCACATGATACTCCCATCTCCTGGGAGGAGAAGCTCACTGAGAGTTGAGTTGATCGTCAATGGCCAATGATTTAATCAATCATGCCTGTGTAATAAAGCCTCCATAAAACCCCAAAAGGATAGGATTTGGGGGGTTTCCAGATAGCTGAACAATAAGGAGGTTCTGGAAGGACAAAGTACAAGAAGCCTTGTACCCCTTCTCCCATATCTCACCCTATGCCTCTTTTCCATCTGGCTAGTCATTTGCATCCTTTGCAGTATCCTTTATAACAAATGAATAGATTTAAGTAGAGTGTTTCCTGTTGTTCTGTGAACCATTCTAGCAAATAATTGTACCCAAGGAAGGAATCAGAGGGACCCCAATCTAACACAGGTTACGGTGAGTAATAAAAGTTATAATCTGAGACTTGCAATTGGCATCTGAAGTAGGGGGCAATCTTCTGGTACTGAGCTCTTAATCTGTGGGATCTGCCACTATCTTCAGGTAGTTAATGTAAAATTAAATTGAAGTAAAGGACACCCAGCTGGTGTATGCTGGAGAATTGCTTGGTGAGTGGGGGGAGGCAAGGAACAATCCTGTTGTGTTGAGTGGTGTGTGAGAGTAGGAAAAACATTTTTTTCCTATCTCTAACAATGGGATCAACCTCAGAATGAAAAAAGCTTAAGAAAAAATTCAGTGAACTGGAAGATAGAACAATAGAAATTGCTCAACCTGAACAAGAGAATGAAACTAAAATGGGGTTTGGGGAGGAGCCTCAGGGACCTGTGGGATTATCACAAAAGATCTATGAAGGGGCAGAAAATTACTCCAAGAAATAAGGCTGAAAACGTTTCAAATTTGAGAAGACACATAAACATAGAATTCAACAATATATGAATAGAATCATATACCAATAAGTGGGGTTTATTCCAGGGAAGCAAATTCACTTTATTAACAAAGATCAAGAAGAAAAAAAAAGCATATGATTACATTAACTGATGCAGAAAAATGCTGAAATTTGCTACCTCTACATGATAAATTTTCAGAAATATAAGAATAGAGAACTTCCTCAACTCAACAAAAAACCTACAGTTGGGCTGGGGTTGTGGCTCAGTGGTAGAGCACTTGCCTAGCGTATGTGAGGCACTGGGTTTGATTCTCAGCACCACACAGAAATAAATAAATAGCCCACCAACAACTAAAAAACAAAGTTTAAAAAAAAGCTAGTAAAGTTTAAAACAAGTATTGATAATAGAATAAACAAAATACATTAATATTGCAGGTAAAGATTCTTATATAATTAAAAAAGAAAAGAAAAACCTACTGCTAACATTGGACCTAATTGTGAAGGTCTGAATGTTTTCTCTCTAATATCAGGAATAGGGCAAGGATTTCTGCTCTCATCAATCTTATTCAACATAATGCTGGTGCTAACCAGTGCAATAAGGCAAGAAAAGAAAGTAAAAGCCATGTAGATTTCAAAGGAAGAAGTAAAACTCTCTATTTATAGATAATGTCATTATCTACATAGAAAATCCTAAGGAATTTAACAACAAAAAACTCCTAAAACAAAAAAATGACAAATAAATTCCTCTCTTTATTTAAGAGAATTCGAGTTGGGTTTCTACCTCATGTAATTGAATGAAAAATTTATTCATATATCCATCAAATATTTACTGAGTGCCTAAAATTTGTTAATAGCTATTCTATGCAATAATGATACATCAGCAAATAAAACAAAGTTCTTACTTTCAAAGGTGGTGAGAAGAGATGTAAAAAGGTAAAGCAGGCTAAAGAGGGGGGAAAATGAGGATTTCTACTTTAGAAAATGTATTAAGGAAGACCTCTTTGATGGGATGTGGCCAAGGGGGTATCTCAGAGAAGAGTAACAGGTAGAGGGGGTTCAACAAAGCCCAAGGCTGGAACATGCATGGTTTGTTTGAGAAAAGGCAGGGTGCTGATGAGTCTGCAATAGAGTGACACAGAGGAGGAAGCGCAGGCTGTGGACAGAGAGGACCCTGTGCCCCATCATACAGCTTCTTGTAGTCTGCATGCAGACTTGGATTTTTATTTACAGTGAACTGAGGAGTACAGGAGTGACCTCAGCGTTTATGTTGAGTCCTGACCAGTCCAACAGATACACAAAGCAACTGGCTTGCTGAGGCCTAGGTTAACCCATACACACCCCTCAACTTCTTTTTCTTTTTTTTCCATTTCAAATACCTCCACGTCTTCTCATTTGTTCTTTCCTCCTTCTGAGAACTCCCTTTGTCCCTTCACAAGACTAACCCTTCCAGAACCTTCTTGGGCACTGTCCTGCCTATGAATAAATTGCTTTCCCAGCTTGCTAAAAGCCTGCCCCTGTATATAATCATTACCTGTAAGCAGGACTGCCAAGGATTGCATAAACTTTCAGTGTAAATTTAGCCCTGAGTTCCTGCTCCTCCTTCCAAAGAGTCTTCGCCAATCAAGAAAAGAAATCACTCTGGGCACATTTGCTTGTGATTATCACTCTACTTCTTTACTCACTGGCTAGTACCAAGTCCAAAGCAAAGGTGGAAAATCAAGTCTCAGGACTGCTCTTCTGGGAGACACGTCTGCCACCACCTCCTGCTGTCAGAAGCCATAATTTTAGTGAGTACCTACCTGATTTGCTGTACTGATAAAGACTTTTTTTTTTGAGCAAAGGTAGTAAATTATAAGCAAACAAAATCAACTGATCTAAAGAAATGCTACCACTGAAGTCACGGGCAGCCAAGGTATTTCTTTCAGAATTTCCCAGTTGTTGTGTGTAATATCCCAAGTAAGTGATGAGGCATGTACACACAGAAATGGCTGTAAGCACAGCAGCTGAGTTTTCATGTCAAGACTTCTGGTGCTTTTTGATCTTTTTTAAGCATGTGCATGCGTTTACTTGATAAATTGTTTTCAAACAAATTTTGAGTCTGAAGAGCAGCTGAGTTTTTCACTGTTTTCATTGTTTGCTTAGTTCCCACCCTGCTCAGTAGCGGATGGAAACCCGTCTTCTACATCATCCAGAAAGCATGCAAACTACCTCAAGGAAACTTTGGAAAACATAAAATGCAAAATCGAAGAAAATAATTTGGGGGCAGCCACGTTTTTCCATTAAGTGATCAACTGAGGGATGCTCCAAAAGTTGTGTTTTTAGGGAACATCTTATTGCTGGTGGGAAGAATAGTCTGGGCCATGTATGACAGATCACTGTAATTACTTGGACAACTTAGGGGGAGGAGTGTTTACGGAGATGCCCCCTTGGCACCAATGTTTAGGTGAACATAACGTATGTCAGGTGAGACAGTAAATACTTTCAAAAGTCCATCTGACACGTCAGTAGTACTGTCTTTCTTAGAAGAATTTTCCTTGGCAATATTTCTGTTGGCTCAGTATAAAAATCTGGACTTATCTGAAAGTTATCTCAGTTCTTTCATCTACAAAGAATTTTTACAAATGCTAAGATAATTTAAAAAGGCAGGCATTGAGCTTTAGGGAGAAGGCAATATTATGGTTTTGGTGAGGAGGATGTTGGTATTTTCTTTTTGGTTGAATAGAATGATCAGGTTCATTTTCAGCTCCAAATGGCTGGTCAAGTTTGTTTTTAATGTATGTTTGAAGGATTATGAATGTGGTGGAGAGTTTTGTATTAGGCATAGGGAAGAAATCATACTGACTGCTGATTCTATGCAGCATCAGCCAGTTGAGTACAGTGTATTTATCCCAATTACAATATGTGCCTAATTGTTTAACAGTCTACAAGCTTCATGGGGGCACCATTAGCTGTGTGTTGCTTGCATCTGTATTTTCAGTAGGTAGTATACACCTGGCATGTAGTAAGTGCTCAGTAAGTATCTGGAGAATGAACAAGTGTGTTATTCAATCTGGATATGCATGCACTTGTCTGTATTCCTTGTATGTAAAATGACAATGATAAATCAATGCAAAATGCTTAGCACAGTGAAACCACCAGTCAGATCTTAGCAAAAATGTCACATCCCCAGAGAGACCTCCTAAATTAGACTCCCTTTTCTCCTGTTACCCTTTCTTTTTGTTCAATATCACATTTATTTGTTGCCTTACTTATGTGTTTCTTTCCATGACAGAGAAGAGTCTCATTCATTCACCTGTATATACTCTATGTCTGAAAAGTGTTTCCATGGTAGGTACTCAGTAGCTGCTGAATAATAAATGAAACATGCTTACCTACCAAGAATGAAGTGCAATGTCCCAGTTCTAACCAGTCTAAATTCCTGCCTCTTATTTTAATAGGATCAGAAATTGTTTTCTTATACTTCTTAACTATTTTAAAATACTATTTGTTTTTATATCCAAGTAATGAGACAAAGAATCAGAATATTTCTTTTGAAGAAAATAGTTTCAAATTTTCATCTAAATTGTAAAATAATAGAGACAACTCAAGTGATTATTGATAGGGGACTGTGTTAAAGAAATCATGGCTACTGTCATGTATAACTGAAAAGAACAAATAAAAAAAGAAAGAAATTATGGTGCTGCCATTCATTAGAATTCAATGCAGCTACTTTAAAAAAAGAAGAGCCTCATGTACTGATATGAAGAGATCTCTGGAAACACATTTAAAAAATATTTTTAGGAGGTATGGGGGTAGGAAGGATATAAAATGAATCAGACATTATTACCCCATTGTACATATATAACTATACGACTGATCGGATTCTGTATCATGTCTAATCAGAAGAATGAGAAATTATACTCCACTATATATGATGTATCAAACTACATTCTACTGTCATGTATAACTAATTAAATAAAAATTTTGAAAATGTTTTTAGTAGGCAGAACAGCGTGTATCTAAGCTATCTGTTTTGTAAAGTGGTGGGAAAAAAAGAATCTATAGTCATGCTTGCTCGAATGCACAGAAAGAAACCCTGAAAGATGACCAGAAAGAATAACAGAAATTCCTTGAGAAATAAGAGTAGGATGAAAATGGGAAGATTTAAGACTGCAGATTTTTCACTGTGTACCTTTGATATTTTTTGAATCATCTGAAGACATTATGCAAAAAATTAAGAACAGAGAACAAATTATGTTTGAACACTTAGTGTTGACTGTTTCCTTCAGTATAAAGAAAACTGAGGCTAAGTTTGTTAGGATGGATAGTAGCCAAATGGGCAAGTAGCAATTTGCCAACAAAGAACCAAGATCAGTGATTCTCTCTCCACCCAGGCCCCAGTGTGCCAAGTCAAATGACATTTGAGGAATTAAGAACTTAACCTCCAGGAAAATGGGCCTCAGAATGATTTTATTTCTGTTCCAAAGAGCAGCTTTTTCTCCTTAGAACTGACATTTCTGTTAATGATTTTCCTACTACACCCTATAGTCAAGAGAATAGAAATGGGCAACTTACTAAACCTGGGCCCTTAGAAAAATCTTATCTCAGGAAACTTCTCCTTTGATTTTCCTGTATTTTAATGTTCTGTATCAGTCCAGTTATGAGCTATTATCAACATAGATCAACACTGTCCAGAAGAATTTCCTGCAATGACAGAAATGTTTTATGTCTGCACTGAGCCATGTACTATAGCCACCAGCCATGAGTGCTATTAAGCACTCAGAATGCAGCCAGTGTGACTGAAAGACTGATTTTCAAATTTTATTTAAATTAATTTAAATAAAACAGTCACATGTGGACAGTACAGGTAGTCACATGACTCTGGTTAAGTAGTAGAGGCACTTCTTAGGTCTACTGGAATCCTGAGTTGTTGAAGTTAACTGCATCCAAAAGTTTTCACTTCCAAAAACATTTCTTATTCATTCAACCTGTTTCTTAAGCACCTACTATGAACCATATGCTATCATAATTGTCAGGGATAGTAGCATGGATGTAACAGACAAGGCTCCACTCTCTTAAAATTTATATTCTAATATAACCAGCAAATGGCAGCCCATGGGATAAATCCAGCCTCTGCCTGTTTTTGCACAACCTGTAAACCGAGAATGGTTTTCACATTTTTAAATGATTGAGAAAACATTAAAAGAGTAACAAAATTCAAGCTTTCATATCCATAAATAAGATTCTTTGGAAAACCCAGCCATGTCCATTAGCATAAGTATTATCAATGGCTACATCAGAATTGAATAGTTGCAACAGAGATCATATATGGTTTGCAAAGTCCAGAATGTTTACTGTTTATCTCTTTACGGAAAAAGTTTGCCAACCCCTCTTCTAGTGGAAGAGTAGAGAGGAAATATGCCAGGCCCTATCATAATCATTTTGTACAAAATGATTGGAGCAACTCTTTGACAGAGGTTCTATTAGTCTCTCCACTGGTAAAATGTCAAACCAAGTTTCAAAGTGGTTAATGATTCAATCACAGTTCATAAGTGGCAAAACTGGGACTTACATGACTGTATGATTTAATAGCTAATGTATTTAACCAAGATGGTATGGACCATTGATTTTTATGCTTAACAGTACATACCAACCATCTGGGAATCTTGTTAAAAGTTTAATATCCATTAATTCAATGGGTCTGGGGCCTGAGTTTATGTGTTTCTAACAAGCTTCTAGGTGATGCTGATGCTACTGGTTCACAGACTACAGCCTTTAGGTGAATGATTCTCAACCCTGGCATTGCATTAGAATCCTCCAATGAACTTTCTAAAAATATGATGCCCAGGGTCCACTCCCAAAGATGCTGATTTAATTGATTCAAGACCTAGTCATCAGGATTTAAAAAAAAAAAAAAAAAAAGCTTTCCTGATGATTCAAATATATGGCCAAAATTGAGAATCACTTCTTTATGAAATATTGGACTGAAGTAAAAACATTCACATGGGAATTCAAAACGGGAGAGTTCTGGTTCTGACTCTAATAATGACAGGTTGAAGCCAGTTGCCTCTCCTCTCTGGGGCTCCAGATGTCTTTGCAAGCTCAAACCAGATTATCTCAAAGGACTCAAGAAAACTGACTTACCAGGTCCTCACACAAAGAAATGGGAAGGTCAGAAGAAGTACCCAGGCTTCCAATTCAGTACACCAACATGTGCTCAAACCCCAGATCCATCTAGGAGAAAACTATGCTGATATCAGTTATTATGCATTGTTTTGGCAGTTTACTAATACAGAAATGCTTCCACATTAGCCAGGCTGCCTTATGTACTAAATAGCTAGAATTGCAGTAAAAATTATGATTTAATGATTATGAAAGTAATACATATTTCATTATAGAAAATTTAGAAAATTACACAAAGTATAAAGAGGAGAACCTTGAATATTCATAATCCCTAGAGTAGTATCTTTAACAGCCTCAAATAAATGACATTGTGATCAAATGATTTCCCACAGAAGGAGGAAGGGTTAGGGGGCCCCAAGGGGCCTCCCCCACAAAATCCCTAAAGGTTAAAGCCCTATTATTACATCTCCAACAATATAGCTTCCAGGACTTGAAAGTAGCGTGGGCTCTTACTGGGAGCATGGGAACAGCAGACTATAAACTAGACAGATTATAAACTTTGACAGTTTACTTTCATGCCTAATTGGTAGTGGGCTACTCCCCATTTCTTCATCTGTAGATTATTGATTGTGAAAAATTCTCCTGAACTTTTCTGTACTACTTTTGAAATCTGCAGATAAAAGATAAGAAGCCTTCATCCTTTTGCAGACAGTGAGATTACCTGGGTGTCCCAGATCTTTATTCCTTTAGAAATACAAGTTGGGAAGCAATAGTTCATTAGTTAGAATGGGCTAAGACCTGATAGTTTAAATCCAGCCCAAATTCTCTTGCTAGTAATTTTCTCTATCAGTAAACACAGATGGTGACAATACCCACTTCACAGTGTTAATCTGAGGATTAATGATAAAGTGTATATAAAACACTGAGCACAGTTTTTGGAACACAGGAGTATTCAGAAAATGGTGCAATGATAATGGTGGCAGTAGTTAATAAAAATAAAACTGAGCTGCTTTGGGGTATGGCTACCTTCAGAACAGAAATAAATCTATGACCTTTTTGCTTGTCTTTTAGATGGATTAGTCTCCATGGAAATCCTGAGTGCTAAAACATCCAACAAAATTGATGCTAGTCACCATGGAGATACTGCTCAATGCCAAGTGTTTTCGGCGCTTAGCAATTTCTGGTTTTATGAGAGCTTTTCATAGAGATTACAGAACAGCAATCCCTCAGAATTTCTCCAACTATGAGTCCATGAAACAGGACTTCAAACTGGAGATTCCAGAGTATTTCAACTTTGCTAAAGATGTCCTGGACCAGTGGACCAATAAGGAGAAGGTATGGAGAAAGGGACAGTCAGATGACAGTTTCTGAGCTGGGAGCAATTTTGTCCCCCTGTGGACATTCAGCAATGTCTGGACACATTTTTGTTGCCCTGAGGAAATGCGGGTGGAGAGGGGGTAGTTGCTACTGGATAAAGGCAAAGGATACTGCTAAAATCAAACAAATAAAAATTAATGTAAAGGACAGTTCTTTCTGGAATAAATTATTTATAGAATAAAATATTTACAGAATAAATAATTATCTGGCCCACAATGTCAATAGTTAGGTTGATTTTTAAAAAACAAAAAGTATAGTGAAAAGTGACTCCAAGAGTCAGAAATGGTAGGAAATAAGGCACAGATACAGTATTCAGAGAAATATAAAGGAAAGTAATATTCTAATTTTGGGGGAAAAGAAGCAATTGCACTAAATAAGAAATGACATTGCTCCCTAGAATAAGAATTCCAGAGTTATTTCAGTATAAGTCCTAACTAATACATTCAGAGGATATATTCCATTGGTTCCACTGAAATAGCATTTAACTGTCTAACAACCTCTAAATACATGACTGGTTTGTCTTTCCTTAGGCTGGACAGAGACCTTCCAATCCAGCCTTCTGGTGGATAGATGAAAATGGAGATGAAGTAAAGTGGAGTTTTGAGGAACTGGGATCTTTGTCCAGGAGATTTGCCAATATTCTTACAGAAGCCTGTTCCCTGAAAAAGGGAGATCGAGTAATCGTGATTCTGCCTAAGATCCCAGAATGGTGGCTTGCCAATGTGGCCTGTTTGCGAACAGGTTAGTAATGTTTGCAATCCAATCATATTTAAACTAAGCCAGAGGAGAGATTTTTTAAAAAGCCTAAGTAGTCGTGAGTACCACTATTTATTTGGGTATATTCTTTGAAGAAGAACCCTGTACAATGTAATATTATTCTCAGGACCTTTAGAAATGTGTTGGAAACATGCCATGCTTTTTGACCTACACGGGAAGTTAGGTTTTTCATACATAGTGAAATAGATTTGGTAAGTGAATGCTAGTCAGCAATTGAAGAGCCTCATGCCTACTTTCCCTCTCCTCCTACAGGAACCCTGGTATCTGAAACTCAGTATGTTCACATACTAAAAGAACCCCATTTCTCATGCCTTTGTTCCTGTCATGGCTAATAATCATCCAGCTGTCCCCTAAGGCAAACCCTAAGCAATACCCACTTCTGAGACCAATCCTAAGTTAATATATCATGTATTAGGATACAATTTAGTCTTGCTACTTCGTGAATTATTATCTGTCTACGTGTCTCTGTTCTGATCCATTAGACTGAGTATATAGTTTAGCTTTGGAAGACAATCCATTTATTTTTAAATTCTTAGATCATGCTATCACCCTCGGTGCCAGCTCCTATGGAGTTGCTCCTCCTCATTCCCAATAAGTTACTATGCCTTATAAATCTGACTGCCTACCTGCCTCCAGAGTTTCTCCAATTTTATCGCCATTGCTTTATTTCACATTGTTAGCATCTCCCAAATGGATTCTCCCCAGATTCCTCCCAATTCTGGTCTTAAGTGTGCCCACACCCCTACTCCAATCCAATGCATCCTTCCTACTCAGTCTTTTCCCTAGAACACACGATGCTATCATTTTCCTGTTTGACATTATTTAATACCTCTCCATTGCCTAAGAGATAAGAGATTACCAGGAGATGGCTTTTCTGCATTCCATTTCCTATACTGGAAAACCTTGCCCTCACATTTAATCACACAGGCAAGTCTTACTGACTTTCCAGTCTCAGCTCAACGTTACTTTCTCAGACAACCACACCCTGATGTCCTGACCCACTGAGTCTCTCTATTCCTGGAGATCTCAGGATGTCAAGAACTTGGTGAATGAATCGGCTCTGGCCATTCGCCTAGTAGGTCAGAAGCCTCCTGATCTCAGTGCATCTGACAGTAGAGCTCTGAATCTCAGGACAGAGGGGCAGCTGGCTCTTAGAATCACGCTTCGAAGTTGGGTGCATAAAATGGTATTACCAACATTTTAATTTGCATTAAAGGCAAAAATACTGGCACAAGTATCTCCTTTCTCCTTGCTAACAGACCTGCATGAGAAGACAAAGTTTAAAGTTTGGTAGACTGGGATTCAGAACAAGTGATGTTCACAATTCATTTGCACCAGGATTTGGAAGTCTGATCTATCCCTCTAAGACCCACACATTACTCCACCCAACAAATATTTGCTAGGCACCTGCTATGTTTCAGGAGTTATAGGTTTGAGAGTCTGGTGGTAAAGACAGTCATGAGTGAAATGATCATATAGTGATAAATTCTACAAAGGAAATGGTGCAAGAGTCATCAGTGCCAGGGTACTTGACACAGATGGAGAGAAAGTCAGGGGGACATTAAGCTGAGGCCTGAGAGACAAGTGTCAGTGGAGAAGAGAAGGTGTGGGTGATGGGAGACTTAAAGTCAAATGGAGAAGCTTGTGCAAAGTCCCTGAGGCAGGAAATAACTTGTAGGTTACATTAACACAGGAGTTCTGTGGGGGGGCACGTCATATCCAAACCATAACACCCTGTCAGTTTGCTCCAGTAAATTTTCTTTATCTATTTTCTGTAGTAGCAATACCCACTTCTGAGACCAAGCCTAAGTTAATATATCATGTATTAGGATACAGTTTAGTCTTGCTACTTCGTGAATCATTATCTGTCTATGTGTCTCTGTTCTGATCTATTTGACTGAGTATATAGTTTAGCTTAGGAAGACAATCCATTTCTTTTATTTTTAAATTCTTAGATCATTCTATCACCCTCGGTGTCAGCAACAAACTCATCACACTTTAACTTTCACATACTCTTTTTATGTATTATAAAATGCCATTACAACAAAAATTTTAGTATATAATTATTAAGGTAATTATATTAGTGTATAATTATATTAGCATATAATTATATTAACATGTCATTAAAAAGTATTAATTCTCAATAAGCTTATCCCTTACTCTGAGTAATATTTACCATAAAAAACTAGTGCTCAGTTGTAGATCTTTAGGAACTTTCTATGATGTATGTGGTTTCTCTGGCTTTAAAATAAGCATTTGCTTATTTGCTCACTTTCTCTTTGAGAGGTGCATGATTAGGAAGGGGGAAGCTTCATTTTATTCACAGGGAGGCCAAAGCTTCATAGACAGGGGAAGGGAACATCGAGTCACCGGCCCATGGCTACTCGGCAAGTCAATTCTGGAGATCACTGCACTCCCCAGCGTTTTCTAGGGTATTCCTAACATTTTAAAGTAAGATCGAGCCCATTTCTTCTTTCTTTTCTGGGCGGTGGGGTATTTCTTATTATGGTGAAATACACACAAGGACAGTGACCAGTTTTAGATGTGCTATTGAGGAGCATTCAGTATGTTGGCAAGGCTGTGCAACCGTTATCAGTATCCCCTTCCAGAACATTTTCATCTTCCCATATCTAAGCTCTCTACCCGTTAAACTCCTCACTCTCTCCCATCTGCTCCCCACATCTGCTATTCCACAGTCTTTCTTTGTGAATCTGCCTGGTCTAGGTACCCCATATTAACAGAATCATACAGTATTTGTCCTTTCTATAACAACTTTTTAGCTCAACAAAAACTTCTCCAGAACAAGAGAACTATAAAAAATATCCCATAATCATTGTCCATAATGTCATCTCCAAGGAATTTGAGGAAATGGAATCTGGGCTCATGTTTTCAGGCATAGTCTTGTAAACTTGCCCAGCAGGAGCTGGAACCTCAGATCTGAGGCAGTCACAGTCCCCATCCCCACTTTTTTGGCGGGGGGCAGTGTCTCGGATCCAACCCAGGCCTTGCACAAGCTAGGCAAGTGCTCCGACACTGAGCCATGCCACAGTTCTTTTGCGGGTCCCAGTTTGTGATCCACAGAATCACAGCAGCCTACTGGGCTCACTCTAGTGGACTGACACCTGGGACAACCCGTCCACTCGGTAGACCCAGGGCTCAGAGAAGCACCTAACTCTGTGCTCCCTCTTCTCATCCACACTCCAAGCAATAGTGACTTATTTAACAAACGGCTGTTTATTTCCTGCCAGCCTTGTTTCCATTTTGCTTAAACCTGAAGAAGAACAATTTAAGACCCCTCAGTGACTGGTTGGAACACTGCGTGGCTGGGCAGTGGGTGCAGCAGCCCAGTCTTCAGGGGTGAGTCGTGCTCCAGCCTTCAGCGAGGAACAGCTGAATAGGCACAGAGGGCACCTTCTCACCTGCAGGCCAGTTCCGGTCTTCAGGTTGAATAGCAGTGAGCTCAGGAGCCAGCAGTCTATTTACCCTGAAATTTCCTCCGTGGTCATGCTACTTTCTTTCCAATCACTTCAGAGCTCTGTAGAAGCAGACCCCTGGCATGCCCTCCCATGGACGTTCACAGGAGATGAAGCTCATCCTGTGCACAATTTCCTGGGCCAGCATGCACCACTTCAGACCTACCGATTAGCCCCTTTGTCACACAGGATGGTGATGGCCACAGTACAGGGGAAAGTGTCACACAAAGCAATGGTAGGCAGGATGACATGAGATGCCTCCATGAGAGGCTGGTAGTCAGCCTTGGCATTCAGTAAATCCCAGAAGACATGGCTCCCAGAAAGCGGCCTGGGTCTGGCTCAAGAGGGCTCTGGGAGTGATGTGGCTAGCCACAGAGGTCCCCTTTATGCCCTTGCTGCTCTGCCACTGAAACTTAAATTTTTTAAATGGACATGTTTCTTTCTCATATTTCCCTGCTCCTCCCTAATCTCAGGGAAACAGAATTGCCTTTCTTCCCCATCTTAGGCAGGTTTATCTGTCCTTGAGTACACAGCACCACAGGAACAAAGTAATCCAGACTTTGGGGATGGTATAGCAGAAGATCTCGGATATGACTGTCTCCCACATTAACAAGTGAATCACAACTCTAAGAGAACACGTGGAATGGAGCCTTTGAGTGGCCTCTTTAAAAGCTGCTGATGAACAGAATAAACCTTTTCCCTTTTTCTCATAACCATGTCATCATTGGATTGGCATCGGGGATAGGACTGAACTTTCAGCAACATTGTCATGTTGTCCAGGCTAGCCTTGAACTCCTGGGCCACCTGGTCCTCCTGCATCAGCCTCCAAGCAACTGGGATCACAGATGCACTGTGATTGGCTTTTGCTTTCCCTTTCACTGTAGTCCCAGCTACTTGGGAGGCTGAGTCAGGAGTGTTCCTGAATGCTCTGGATCTTTGAGGAGCAATAGATAGAATCAAAAAAATGGGAGACCAACTCTCTGTTGCCATGGAAAGGGTACAATTAGCTCCTTGTACAGCTCGACCCCACAGATTTTTCTGACATACTTGTCCCCTTCTGAGACCTCCCATCTTCTCTACCTCATTTCTTCTCCCTTTCGTGCACATATGAATCATTTGGGGATCTTGTTATGCAGATGCTGACCCAGCAAGCCAGGATGTATTTGAGGTTCTAGAGTAACAAGGAGGTTCCCTTTGAGTAACAGGGGAATAGTTTTTCCACTAATTTATAGATGAAGGAAGTGAGGTTCAGAAAGGTTCAGCACATTGGCCATGGTCATGCCTTGATTAGAGAAACAGGCAAAACAAGAGTCCTGGAACCCAGATGGTCAGCCCAGTGCTGATTCTGTTGCTCCAGAGCCTTCCTAAGACCTTGCCTGTAAAGTTTCAGCAGTTGTGTGTTGCTGAAAGCTTGGAACTTGTCCCTAATGCTAATCCAATAATGAGGACAGTTTTGAGAAAAAGGAAAAAGAACCTTTATTGCTTTGCTAGCAAAGGGGAAACACAGGGGACTCCTGTCCCAAAAGCTGTGATTCTGCCCATCAGCAGGAACAGGAGGTTTTTAAAGGCTCCATTCCACGTGTTCCCTTAGAGTTGTGATTCACTTGTTAATGTGGGAGACAGTCATTTCTGAGATCTTCTGCTATACCATCCCCAAAGTCTGGATTACTTTATTCCTGTGGTGGTGTGTACTCAGGGACAGATAAATCTACCTAAGATGGGGAAGAAAGGTCATCCTGTGTCCCCTGAGATTAGGGAGGAGCAGGGAGAGAAGAAGAGAAAGAAACATGTCCACTTAAAAAATCAGTCACAGTGGCCGAGCAGCCTAAAGTGGTCACTGTTACAAGCATACTCAGGAACCCTCTTCAGATAGGCCATCGAAGGCCACCTTATCTTAAAATCGTTCCTCTGTCAGCCCCTCCACATGATCATCCTCCAGTCTTTAAACAGCACTTATCACCTGATAGTGTAGCTGTGCTTACCCTCAGGTTCTCCCAACTAGAATGTAAGATCCAGGAGGGCAGGGACCTAGGTCTATCTTGGTCTCTATCCTATTTTTTTATCAAATTTTTTTTATTGTCTGCATTTTGATTCATTATACACAAAAGGGATACAACTTTTCATTTCTATGGTTGTACACAATGTAGATTCACACCATTAATGTAGTCATACATATACATAGGGTAATACTGTGTTTCATTCTACTATCTTTCCAACCCCCACCCACTCCCACCTGCTTTTCCTCTACACCATCCAAAGTTCCTTCATTCTTCTCTTCCCCCCTGCCACCCTCCCTCGTTTCTTTTTTCTTCTTCTTTTTTTGCGGTGCTGGGGATCGAATCCAGGGCCTTATGCTTGTGAGGCAAGCACTCTACCAACAGAGCTATATCCCCAGCCCCCCTGCCTCATTATATATTGTCATCCACTTAATGGAGAAAACATTCAGCCTTTGGTTTTTTGGGCTTGGCCTGTTTCACTTAGCATGATATTTTCCAACTTCATCCATTTACCAGCAAATGCCATCCATAATTTTATTCTTCTTTATGGTTGAGTAATATTCCATTGTGTATATGTACCACAGTTTCTTTATCCATTCATCAGCTGAAGGGCATCTCATTGGTTCCATAATCTAGCTACTGTGAATTGAGCTGCTATGAACATTGATGTGGTTGCATCACTGTAGTATGCTGATTTTAAGTCCTTTGGGTATAAACTGAGGAGTGAGATAGCTGGGTCAAATGGTGGGTCCGTTCCAAGTTTTCTGAGGAATCTCCATACTGCTTTCCAGAGTGGCTGCACCAATTTGCAACTCCTCCAGCAATGTATGAGTGTGCCTTTTCCCCCACATCCATGCCAACACTTATTATTGCTTGTGTTCTTGATAATAGCCATTCTAATAGGAGTTAGATGAAATCTTAGGGTGGTTTTAATTTGCAGTTCTCTAATTACTAGGCATGATGAGCACTTTTTCATATATTTGTTGATCACCTGTATATCTTCTTCTGTGACGTGTCTGCCCAGTTCCTTAGCCCATTTATTGATTGGGTTCTTTGTATTTTGGGTGTAAAGTTTTTTAAGGTCTTTATAAACTTTGGAGATGAGTGGTCTGCCTGAAGTGTGTGTGGGAAAGATTTTCTCCCACTCTGTAGGCCCTATTTTCACATTATTGTTTCCTGTGCTGAGAAAAAGGTTTTTAGTTTGAATCTATCCCATTTATTGATTTTTGCATTTATTTCTTGTGCTATGGGGGTCTTGTTAAGGAAGTTTGGTCCTAAGAAAATGTGATGGAGATTCAGGTCTACTTTTTCTTCTATTTGGTGAAGGGTTTCAGGCCTATTTCCTAGATCCTTGATTCATTTTGAGTTGAGTTTTGTACAGGGTGAGAGATAGGGTTTTAATTTCATTTTACTGCATATGGATCTCCAGTTTTGCCAGCACCATTTGTTAAAGAGTCTATCTTTTCTCCATTGTAAGTTTTTGGCACCTTTGTGTAGTATGAGATAACTGTATATGGGTATGTATACATGTCTTCTATCCTGTACCGTTGGTCTACCTGTCTATTTTGGTGCCAAAACCATACCGTTTTTGTTACTATTGCTCTGTAGTAGAGTTTGAGGTCTGGTATTGTGATACTTCCTGTATCACTCTTCCTGCCCAGAATTGCTTTGGCTATTCTGGGACTTTTGTTTTTCCAGATGAGTTTCATGATTTCTTTTTCTATTTCTATGAGAAATGTCATTTGGATTTTAATTGGAATTGCATTAAATCTGTGTAGCACCTTTGGAAGTATGACCATTTCGATAATATTAATTCTGCCTATCCAAGAATGCGGGAGATCTTTCACCTCTTTGGTTAGATTGATTCCCAAGTTTTTGTTTTTTGTTTTTTTGAGGCTATTGTGAGCAGAGTTGTTTTCCTCATTTCCCTTTCAGATGTTTCATCACTTATGAATAAAAATGGTTTAGATTTATGCATGTTGATTTTTATATACTGCTATTTTGCTGAATTCATGTATGAGGTCTAGAAGTTTTCTGGTGGAGTTTTTTGGATCATCTAAATATAGAATCATGTCATCAGCAAATAGTGACAGCTTGAGTTCCTCTTTTCCTATTTGTATCCCTTTAATTTCTTTGGTCTGTCTAATTGCTCTGTCTAGTATTTCAAGGACAATGTTGAATAGAAGTGATGAAAGAGGGCATTCCTGTCTTGTTCCAGTTTTTAAAGGGAATGTTTTTAGTTTTTCTCCATTAAGAATGATGTTGCGGGGGCTGGGGAGATAGCTCAGTTGGTAGAGTGCTTGCCTTGTAAGCACAAGGCCCTGGGTTCGATCCCCAGCACCCCCCCCCCAAAAAAAAAAGAATGATGTTGGCCATGGGCTTAACATAGCCTTTACAATGTTGAGGAACGTTCCTACTATCCCTATTTTTTCTAGTGTTTTGAGCATGAAGGGGTGTTGTATTTTGTCAAACGTTTTCTCTGCATCAATTGAAATAATCATATGATTCTTAACCTTAAGTCTATTGATGTGATAAATTACATTTATTGATTTCTGGATGTTGAACCACACCTTGCATTCCTGGGATGAATCCCACTTGATCGTGGTGCACTATCTTCTTAATATGTTTTTGTATGCAATTTGCCAGGATTTTGTTAAGGATTTTTGCATCTACATTCATCAGAGATATTGGTCTAAAATTTTCTTTCCTTGATGTGCCTTTATCTGGTTTGGGTATGAGGTTGGTACTAGCTTCATAGAATGAGTTTGGAAGGGTTCCCTCCTTTTCTATTTCCTGGAATACTTTTAGAAGTATTGGAATGAGTTCTTTGAAGGTCTTGTAGAACTTGGCTGAGAATCCATCTGGTCCTGGACTTTTCTTGGTTGGTAGGCTTTTGATGGCTTCTTCTATTTCATTGTTTGAAATTGATCTGTTTAAATTGTGTAAGTCCTCCTGGTTCAGTTTGGAAGGATTATATGTCTCTAGAAATTTGTCGATGTCTTCAAGATTTTCTATTTTGTTGGAGTATAGATTTTCAAAATATCTTCTGATTATGTCATGTATTTCAGTGGTGTCTGTCGTGATATTTCCTTTTTCATCACAAATTCTAGTAATTTGAGTTTTCTCTCTCCTTCTCTTTGTTAGTGTGGCTGAGGGTTTGTCTATTTTGTTTACTTTTTCAAGGAACCAGCTTTTTGTTTTGGCAATTTTTTGAATTGTTTTTGTTTCAATTTCATTGATTTCCATTCTGATTTTAATTATTTCCTGTCTTCTACTACTTTTGGTGTTGTTCTGTTCTTCTTTTTCTAGGGCTTTGAGATGTAATGTTAGGTCATTTAGTTGTTGACTTTTTATTCTTTTCTTAAATGTTCTCCATGCAATGAATTTTCCTCTTTGTGTCCCAGAGATTTTGATATGTTGTATCATCATTCTCATTTACCTCTAATAATTTATCTCCTCCCTGATGTTTTCTGTAATCCATGCTTCATTTAATAGCATATTATTTAGTCTCCAGGTGTTGGAGTAATTTGTTTATTTGTCCTTGATTTCTAATTTCATTCCATTATGATCTGATAGAACACAAAGTAGTATCTTTATTTTTTTGCATTTACTAAGGGCTGCTTTGTGGCATAATATAAGGTCTATATTAGAAAAGGTTCCGTGTACTGCTGAGAAGAAAGTGTATTTGCTCATTGATGGATGGAATATTCTATATATGTCTGTTAAGTCTAAGTTATTGATTGTGTTATTGAGTTCTATAGTTTCTTTGTTTAGTTTTTGTTTGGAAGATCTATCCAGTGGTGACAGCACTGTATTAAAGTCATTAGAATTATTGTGTTGTGGTCTATTTGATGCCTGGAATTGAGAAGGATTTGTTTGATGTACAGGGATGCACCATTGTTTGGGGCATAAATATTTACAATTGTTATGTCTTCCTGATTTATGGTTCCCTTATGGAGTATGAAATGTCCTTCTTTATCCCTTCTGACTAACTTTGGTTTGAAGTCCACTTTATCTGAAGTAAGGATGGAAACCCCCACTTTTTTACTGAGTCCATGTGCATGGTAGGTTTTTTCCTATCTTTTCACCTTTAGTCTGTGGGTGTCCTTATCTATGAGATGAGTCTCTTGAAGGCAGCATATTATTGGGTCTTTCTTTGTAATCCAATCTGCCAGTTTATGTCTTTTGATTGATGAGTTTAGGCCATTAACTTTCAGGGTTATTATTGAGATATGATTTATATTCCCAGTCATTTGGGCTTATTTTTGGTTTTTAACTTGACTTAGTTTCTCCTTTGATTGGTTTTTCTTTTAAGGTAGTTCCTCCCTTTGCTGACCTACATTGTTGTTTTTCATTTCCTCCTCATGGAATATTTTGCTGAGAATATTCTGTAGCGCAGGCTTTCTATTTGTAAATCCTTTTAACTTTTGTTTATCATGAAAGGATTTTATTTCATCTTCAAATCTGAAGGTTAGTTTTGCTGGGCATAGGATTCTTGGTTGGCAACCATATTCTTTCAGAGCTTGAAATATGTTGTTCCAGGCCCTTCTAGCTTTTAGGGTCTGGGCTGAGAAATCTGCTGATATCCGTATTGGTTTCCCCCTATATGTAATCTGATGCTTTTCTCTCACAGCCTTTAAAATCCTATCTTTATTTTGTATGTTAGGCATTTTCATTATAATGTGTCTTGGTGTGGACCTGTTGTAATTTTGTGCATTTGGTGTTCTTTAGACCTCTTGTATTTGATTTTCCATTTCATTCTTCAGGTTTGGGAAATTTTCTGATATTATTTCATTGAATAGATTGTTCATTCCTTTGGTTTGTTTCTCTGTGCCTTCCTCAATCCCAATAATTCTTAAATTGGATCTTTTCATGATGTCCCATCGTTCTTGGAGGTTCTGTTTATGATTTCTTACCATCTTCTCTGTGTAGTCAACTTTATTTTCAAGCTTAAATATTTTGTCTTTATTGTCTGAGGTCCTGTCTTCCAAGTGATCTAGTCTGTTGGTGATGCTTTCCATTGAGTTTTTTATTTGGTTTATTGTTTCCTTCATTTCAAGGATTTTTTTTCTTTGTTTTTGAGAATCTCTATCTCCTTGTTGAAATGATCTTTTGCTTCCTGCAGCTGCTCTTTCAACTGCTTATTGGAGTGATCATTCATTGCCTGCATTTGCTCTCTTATCTCATCCTTTGCTTCACAAGTCATTTTAATTATGTATACTCTGAACTCCTTTTCTGACATTTCTTCTACCATGCTGTCACTGGATTCTATTAATATAGAATCTAGGTTTGTTTGGATCATTTTCTTCCCTTGTTTTTTCATATTGTTCACGTATCTTCCCCTGTAGCAGTGCAGATCTGGGGTATTGCAGTTTCCCCCCATAGGCTTATAATGACCCTATAGGTTTCCAAAACCTTTTCTTTAAGGGGTAGATAAATATTAGCAGTGCCCTGTACAAACAATATGTAGCCCTAAATCAAATAGCTCCTATGAAGACATTAACAATATTCTCATAACAAACAGAATGATTTCAATTATTATCTACAGTATAACAAACAGATTTGCAATAAGGTCTGCAGTTTCTAATGGAGGACAAAGAGGATTGGGAGGAGTGTAGGATATAGCTGTTAATGGGATGAGAAAAGAGTATTGAGAAGTTCTAGATTGTAGAAGGAGTGAAAGTATAATCAAAAGAAGTTGGTTGTTAGCATGAGAAAAGGGAGAAAGAGACTCTGAGGAAACAAGTAAACAAAAGGAAAATAGAAAAGTAAATAAAAACTTAAAATTTTTCAAAATGGAGAAAAAAAATCTACACTATAACAGTCATATAGTATTCAAATCTCCCAGTCTTTAGTAGCCTGAAGCATGAAAGGTAACTGACAATAAGCTTCCAGTCTCCAGCAGGCATCTCAGGATGGGATTTGCCCCACCTAAAGATGAGAAGTGTCCCTTCCAGGATAATCCAAGATGGCTACTCTGGCTTCCAAATGTGTTGGCAAATGGGGAGCTGCAGCTTGGGGCATGGGTGTGGTTGGTCGGGGGTCCTGGAGGCGGTGTGTGGTTGGTCGGGCAGGGGTTCTGGAGATGAGACTCAGTCATTCCAGTCGGGGGTCCTAAAGGTCCTGGCTGTTGTCTCAAAATGGCGGCAGCCACATGTAACCAAACCTGCAGGTACTGTGACAGTGGACTTCCAGGCAACAGCAGTCAGTTGGCAATCCACTGGTGGTCTGTGATCTGCTGGCTACCAGTGGAAGATCAGCAGGTGAACCTCGGGCAGTGGATGATAGGTAGGTGAAAGGCAGGCAATGGGCAGACAAGAGGTAGGCAAATGACCAAATGACAGATGATAGGCGCCATTCAGTGAGTAATCTGCATTCAAAAAGTAGTTGATATGCTGGCAGAATGCAGGTGATCACAGTGGACAAACGGGGTAAACAACAGGGGATCGATAAGTAGCAAAAACTGCCTCACTGAGAAACAGATATCCTCTGCTTGAAACCCAAGTTATGGAGCGACAAGGAATGCAGCCTTCCTCTAGTCCGCCATCTTGGCTCTCCTCATCTTATTCTTAACACTTAATAAAGTGTTAAGTTTGCCCCTTGGGCAAAAAATTGTAATGCTTCCCAGGATTCATTTGGCAGGAAATAGTTTCAATAGGTAATGAGTTCTTTAAACAATAAGATATGGATTATTTATTGGTAGATAATAATTATCTGAGAGTAAAGTGTTCAAATAAATTGCTTCTTCTGGGCATAAAATGCTGGCAGTTGCTTATTGTTAGAAAGCACCTTAATTAATGTAAAAGTGTCAGACCACAGGAGGCAGAACATCTCTAGGGTTATTCCTCACAAATAGTGCCGCATCGCCCCTATTAAAAAGGAAAGCTATTCTGAAGAAGTTTGTGTCCTGGTCCTGTTTGTTGCCTGCAGAGTACTGTAGAGGCCATTTTTTTCCAAAATGAAAAGATGAGCTAGTGCTAAGAGTTCAAGAGTGGCAGCAAGCATATGTACCTCAATCTTCCTGGTCTACTGGATCACTTGGAAGAGTAAAGACCAATGTGAACTAAAAACAGTCCAAACCTTCTCTTGAAGGTTTGGGACTTAAAAGTGGAGAATGTTAAGATAAATGGACTTTCAGGTTACATATCATGCAAAGAAATACACACACATATATATATATGCACATATATATATAAAATACATATATATATACAATGTATATATGCACATACACACTTTTTGCATTGTTATAAATTTTATAAATATCTAAATTTTACTGAGTTCTATTCTAAACTTTTTACATGTTTAACTCATTTAATTCTCTAAGGGATTAGAATCCTATACTGGGGATAGTATTGAGCTATAAAGGATAGGGAGGGGAAAGTAAGGAAGGGATAGTAAATGTTGACAACAGCCATTCTCACATGCCCTGCCATGTTATAAAACAGTTCCTGTTTCTCATAACTCTACATGTAGTCAAAAGTGACTACATAATCCATAATCCGGCTCTTGGTCTCTGAAATGTCAAGAACCAGTCAAGAGGAGCTTATCAGCTTCTCCTCCCGTGCCTATGGAAGAAGGAACCCTGTGAGACTTAACTGGTACCCTTGCCCTCCAGGCCAACAGCACCTGCAGTTCCCAATCTTTTTCCCACTTTACTTTTTAATCAAATTCCTGCTCACTTGCTCACCTTGGCAGTGTTCACAGTGTTCCCTCTACTCTGTGGAACACCAACCTGATCCTAACTCCTGCTGTAAAGGTGTCCATGTTAGGCTTTGAATGCAGCCCTTGCTGCTCAGTCACTGCAACTGATTTTTTAAATGGACATGTTTCTTTCTCTTCTTCTCTCCCTGCTCCTCCCTAATCTCAGGAAAACAGGATGACCTTTCCTCCCCATCTTAGGCAGATTTATCTGTCCTTGAGCACACACCCACCATAGGAACACAGTAATCCAGACTTTGGGGATGGTGGCAGATATCCAAAATGACTATCTCCCATGTTAAGAAGTGAATCGCAACTCCAACAGAGAACATGTGCAATGGAGCCTTTGAGTGGCTTCTTTAAAACGTCCCCTGTTCCTACTGATAGGCAGAATCACAGTCTTTGGGACAGGAGTCCCCTATGTTTCTCCATTGCTAGCAAAGCAATAAAGGTTCTTTTTCCTTTACCTCAAAACTGTGTCCTCGTAATTGGGTTGGCATCAGGGACAAGGACTGAGCTTTTGGCAACACTGCCAGTAACAGTATTATTATAATCCCCATTTTATAGATGTAGAAACTGGGCACTTACTCGAGTATTCAATAAATGTTAGGAAATATTACTTTTCAATGATAACCCTCTTCCAGCTCTATGTTATAGATGGTCTCCAAATGTAGGCTAATTATCCAGTATTTACTAACCTTTCATGTTAGGGCTTCAAAAGAGTCGGAGACTTTAAGATGCCTTGAAGGGTGAAAGCAGAATAATGAAAGACAAACAGATATCTTACTTGGTAAACCGACTAACTGGTTCTTGATGAGAATAACCTTACTTCTAAACATTGCTTCTTTAGGGACAATTATTATTCCAGGAACTACTCAGCTGACCCAGAAAGACATCTTCTACCGACTACAGTCTTCAAAAGCAAAGTGCGTTATTACTGATGACACATTGGCCCCAGCAGTAGATGCAGTTGCACCTAAATGTGAATATCTCCACTCCAAGCTAATTGTGTCCCAGAACTCCAGAGAGGGCTGGGGGAACCTCAAGGAGATGATTAAGTGAGTAGCCTTCCTTGTAGAACAGATTCCCAGAAATAAAGGCAATAACAAAAAGATATTCAATCTAGTAGTGAACAGACAAATGCCAACTAAAGCAACAGGCAAAGAAAACAAATGGTGATTATTACTGCATTAGTAGTGCTAAGCTCTGAGGCAGGAAGGAGCTTGGAGTGTTTTTTGTAGGTTGGGATCCCCAGGAAGCAGTCAAGGAGATGGAAAAGAATGTATAAGAAGTTTATTAAGGAGTTCTCTTGGGATCAACACCTGTGAAAGAAAGGGAAGAGTGTGAGATTGGGCAGAGGAAGAAATTAACCTGCAGTGTATTCCCTACAATAACTTTCAACCAATCCACTGGGACCTCCAGAGATTGGAGAGCTCCTCAAAGCAGTTCACAAGTAAAGCAAGAGGTCCTGGCTTTACACATCCACATTTATCAGTTACTGGATGTTGGCTGTCCCTACAGGGAGTGGGCCCATGAATGAGGCCGTTCTCTTCAGCCAAGGCAATCTCTAAAGAGGGCTCCCAGCCCCTGGGGAGAGTAAGTCCTTCATCCTGTACAGGGATCTAGCAGGTGCTAGAAATGGATCACAATCGGTCCTCTTTGTAGGCACCACTGTTCCCTTGCTGAGAGCAGCACTTACATTAGATTATAATAAAACAGCATTTGATGTTAATGGGTACAATTATAAAATGAAATTGCACTCTGATGTTCAAGTCCTTCCCTGGGGTGCTTCTGGGAGTCACTGGAACTTTGCCAGGTACTGGCCACATCTTGGCATTAGGCTGGCAGAGATTTCCTTTTCTATAATGAGCTTCTTACATTTTTGCAAGAATTTAGAAGCATGCTTGCCAACTACGGACAACCGTATCTGTGATGAAAACAACAGGCACACAGCTATAAATATTATTTTTAAGGAAGATAATTCTGGACTCCCAGACTTGGTTTAGGCTTTATGAGGCTTTTAACCAGTTTTTCTGTATTTATTATGGCATGGATGTTTCTTTTCATTCATTTTGCACCTAGTACTTGCAGATAAATCTGGAAGCTTCTTAGACACCTGGTGTGTATGCATGCAGAGTTGCTCTTCTCTTGACTGCCCCAATGCACAATTTAGAACTAAAAGATTTTCTTTCTCTGGTTTCACCAGTCCTTCTTTCCATGAATGGAGGCAAATATCCTCTCTAGTTTTTTGTTTATTATACCTATGACTGTGTAGAATCTTGGGGGAAACAGAAAAACTATCCTTTCAGGAGTTGGCATGTATTTTCTACAAAAGGGAGAGGGACTTCAATATTTAAGGTTTTGCTGGCCGAACACTTATATTCTGCCATTACAGTGTGAAAACAACCAGGGTTAATACACCAATGGACTTGACTCTGTGCCAATAAAACTTTATTTACAAAAACAGGAGGCAGGTCAAATTTGGCCCAAGAGCCATAATTTGCAGATCCTTGTTATTACCCATGACCTGTATTAACATAATCATTTTTTTACTCTGTATGTGTGTGTTGTGTGATGCTTGGAGATCCAGGGCCTTGCACATGCTAGGCAAGCATTCTGCAATCTATAACTGCAACCCAACATACTCATTTTGAAAAAAAAAAATCACGTTTTAAAGCATCCACAGGAGAGAAGAAGGGGAAATTCTTCCTAAGTCCATGATTTTAAGATGGTAGCATCCTTATTCTGCCCAGCAGAATATAATTTTTGAGTTTTTAAAATGCTTTAATCCTTCTTTATCATATAGTAAAAAGCTATGAAATCATCTGTTTTATATGGGTTTTTGATAGCAAAGTTTATTTTGATTCTAGAAAGCACCTTAAAAGATGGAAGAGGGGTTAGATTTACCTTGGGATTCAGTCCAAGGTGCTGGGGTCTGATTCCACCTTAGGTGAAGAGGTCAGAGGAGATGGTCTCTCAAATCCCTGTCGGGGCACAGTCTACATGCACACCACTGCCTCTCTCCTTTGCAGACACGCCAGTGACAGCCATGCCTGTGTGAAGACAAAACACGACGAGACGATGGCCATTTACTTTACCAGTGGAACAACTGGACCTCCTAAAATGATCGGACACACCCACACCAGTTTTGGTTTAGGATTATCTGTAAACGGAAGGTACTTCCACAGGACTGCAGCTTCAAGTGCCAAAACGGAAAAGATAACCATTCATGTGTTGGCCTCTAAAATGTGTTTTCCTACAAATTTAACATTTTTACACATTTAACAAATTTGTCCATTTAAAAAATTTATACATATGTTTATACTCGTCAAATTCCTACAAATTTCACAAATGTATACATCAGGGTTATCATTTCTGCAGGTTCTGGCTGGATTTGACGCCCTTGGACGTGATGTGGAATACCTCAGACACAGGCTGGGCAAAGTCTGCGTGGAGCAGTGTTTTCTCTCCATGGATCCAAGGAGCATGCGTATTTGCACATCACTTGCCCCGTTTCGAGTCAGCTTCCATCTTACAAGTAAGGCAGAGCATGAGAGGGCCACATTAAAAATGCATCGGCATTATCACTGGCTGGTAAATACCGTAATTTGTCAAGATCAGAGTAGACAACATCCAGAAAGTCTGTAAGCCTGAAAAATAGAGAAAAGGTGTGAGTGTATTTACATTAAAATAAGCAATGCCTACATTATGCTGTGCCTCCCATAGATATTTAAGCACATAATAAAGCTGTAGTAGGCCACGAGTTTGCTTTTTCTAAATTGCAGACACTCTCCAAGTTTCCCATCACTGTCTTCTGTTCAGCACCAACCGCATACCGAATGCTTGTACAGAGTGATATGAGCAGGTAAGAAATGTTGGTAAACAGGCACTTAGTAGGGGGAGGAAAAAAGTTAGAAAAAAAAGAGCTTTCTGCCTAAAAACATAGCTCTAGAGAGGTGGTGCAGGATCTGGCAAACTCTTCCTTCTCCTCCTCCTTGCTGACATTCTGTGAATGATGACTACTGTGTCCAGGGCAGGTTCCCCCAAAGAAGGAGAGAAGAGGCAGGGTCAAGTCATGTTTAGAGCTGAGCCCAGTGTTTACAGGCAAGAAGGCATTTGATCTTTTGAAGATGGCTGTTACCTGAGCAGAGACAGCAGAGAAGGTTCTCCTATTTGGAACCTTGTCTCAGCAAACAGAAAAGAGGATGCAGGTTTTAAAATCTATTACGGATTCCATTCGAAAGGATGGATTGGTAGTCCGAAAAGAAATTTTTACTATACTCACAACACTCAACTCTGTGGTCTCCAGATATGAGGGGAATTTTAATTGATTACTGAAGATGTTATTATGGGGTATCTTCCCTAAGGATCCCTGGTTTCTCTTTGTAGCGAGTTGCCCCCTCCCCACCCCAATTCCCAAAATAAAGGAGAAAAGAAGAAAAGGTGGTATATTCTGTGTCATTTTATGAAATCAGAATGATCTGCTTATTTTGTATTAAAATAATCTTAATTTCCACTTCTCTATACTTTCTCCTCCAAAACCTAACTGCTTTCCTGTTTTCTGAGAAGCTATAAATTCAAAAGTTTGAAGCACTGTGTGAGTGCTGGGGAGCCAATCAACCCAGAAGTGATTGAACAATGGAGAAACAGGACGGGCCTGGATATCTACGAAGGATACGGACAGACAGAAACGGTATCTGACCCCACTGAAAAGATGGGGCTCACTTGATGTAGTTAGATGAATAAAAACCAAAGTCTCTATTATGTCCTTATGCATCTCCCAAGGATACAGGAAGGAATGGGGTGGCCAGAAAAGAGGTACAACAATAATAACAGGAAGTTGCCAAAAAAAAAAATCTCTAAAACAGATACACTTGTTTAATAGACAAATTGTTTAATAGAAAAACGGCTATTAACTGATCAGGTTGAAGGCATTATGATATTTTTTAAATGAAAAAATACTGGATCTATGAAAAGATAGGATTCCCCCTTAAGTGATAAGGAGTTTCCTTAGGGCTGCCTCAAAATGGAAAACGCTGACTAAGCTCCTTGTTACTTAAGTTATTGAGAGTCTATTAGAATCTCCCTGGTGAACAGATTCCAAGAAAATTCTTTAAAGAATCTGCAGGGATAAGAATAAGAAGAAATTCTAGGGGATGTTAATGAAATAAGAAAAAAGGTGATCATTTTGTAGAAGGAGGGGTAAGATGGAACAGACGAGCGAAAAGGTTGAAAGAAAGTTCTCACCATGTCTTTTCATAATTCTTCAATGTATAAAGTTTGAACTTACGATGTTTACGTATTACATGATCGAAAATGAAAATAGGGCTGGGGCACTTGCCTGGCACGTGTGAGGCACTGGGTTCTATCCTCAGCACCACATAAAAATAAATAAAAGTATTGTGTCCACCTACAACTGAAAAAAAAAACCTTAAAAAAATTAAAAAGCAAAATTAACAAATTAAACAGAACCAGCATAATATTAGCATACCATGCTAATGTGAGTACAAATATAAAATCTACTCATGTTTTAATAGACATTAGTAATCATGAATTGTCTGATATCTTTTATTACATATTTTGTACACTTTCCAACTCTTCACTCTGTGAGAATAGAGACTTTATTTTGGACCTGGTTCATACCAAGTTCTCATTAAATATTTGTTGAATGAATGTGTGATAGATGAATAAATGAATCTTAGTTACTTATGTCAGTTGACTTTCTCTTTTTCTTAAACTAGGTGCTAATCTGTGGAAATTTTAAAGGAATGAAAATTAAGCCTGGCTCAATGGGAAAACCTTCTCCTGCTTTTGATGTTAAGGTTTGAACATCCCCTTCCATGAGAATGTTTAACAACCCGATGTGTTTCCCACCTATCCCCATATGCACTCCTTGTTTTAGGGAAAATTTCATGTTACTTCCATGATACCTTAATTTCTATAAAGATAGAAATGGGCTGGAAATTTTAGCTTGAGTCCTAATTACAAACATCTATATTGTACTATGTAGTTCCAAGCATTTTGTAAGCATAAACTCATTAGTTTCCAGGAGGAATCTAATTATATACTAATATTAGACTAATATTTTAATGATAAGGGCACAGAGAGGTTAAGGAACTCATCCAAGGTCACAGAGCTAGTAGCTGCTAGAGTAAGGATACAATCTCAAGCAATCTGGCCCCAATAGCCATATTCAACCACAACATCATATGTATCTGTTGAGGTGGGTCAGTACTTCCTGAGGGGATCAACTAGGCCAAAAGAGGGACAAGTTCATGGTGCCTGCAGCACTCTGACCATTTCCAGGCTTTCTGTAACCACTGCCATTACTACCACCTGATGCCTAGGAACATTCTGTTTCCCATTTGCATACTGTATGGGGACAGAATTGTTCTCAGATTGACCCAGTTGCAAAGCAAGGGATAGCCAGAGGAATTTTCATTAATAAGAAAGAGAAACCTAGATGTCCTTCAATTGATGAATGGATATAGAAAATGTGGTATATATATATATACAATGGAATATTATTCAGCCATAAAGAATGATAAAATTATGGCATTTGCAGGCAAATGGATGAAACTGGAGAATATCATGCTAAGTGAGATAAGCCAATCTCAAAAAACCAATGGACGAATGATATCGCTAATAAGTGGATGATGACACATAATGGGGGGTGGGAGGGGTTAGTGTTAGGGTTAGAGTTAGGGTTAGGGAGGGGGGCAAGAATGGAGGAAGGAAGGACTGTACAGAGGGAAAAGAGGGGTGGGAGGGGTGGGGGGGAAGGGAAAAAAAATAACAGAATGAATCAAACAACATTACCCTATGTAAATTTATGATTACACAAATGGTATGCCTTTACGCCATGTACAAACAGAGAAACATCATGTATCCCATTTGTTTGCAATAAAAAAAAAAAAAAAAAAAAAAGAAAGAGAAAGCAACAGTAGCCAAAAGGCAAGATGGATTCACTTCCAGGGTGGAGAGCTCAGACCCTATTTACCTGGAGTCTTCCCTGGAAAGTCTGATAACAGATTTGGTGTAGGACCCTGAAATCCATGTTTTTATTTTTAATAAGATATATTGCTGAATAACCTGGGCATAGTGGCTCACACCTGTAACTCCAGCACCTTGGGAGGCTGAGATAGGAGAATCTCAAGCTCAAGGCCCACCTGGGCAATTTAGCAAGACCTGTTCTTACGTAGCTCAGAGGTGGCATGCTCTTGGATTTGAGTCCCAGTACCACCAGGAAAAAAAAAAAAAAAAAAAGAAAAGAAAAGAATAGCAGGTTGCAAAACTATATGTTATAAAGTGATATTATTTTTTCCTGTGTCTGTATTGTGCAAAAGGATATTACCAAAATGTGATTATTATTACTGGATGATAGAATTTAAGAAAATTTCTATTCTTCACATTTCAGCAATTTGCATTTGATAACATTTTATGCAATAAGAATTTAAATGCATTTCTCTAAGGAATTTAAGGTATACTTAAAATGTTTTTGAAGTCTGCTTACCTAAGTAATTTAAGATGCAGTATTAAATAAAAATTATCTTAAATTTTTTTTCTGTTGTTTTATCTCAGATTTTAGATGAAAGTGGCAATATTCTACCTCCTGAACAAGAAGGAGATATTGGAATTCAAGTTCTACCTAACCGACCATTTGGCCTTTTTAGTCATTATATAGTAAGAGACTTATTTTAAAATCTCTTTTTCTATTTCTCAAAACTGCTTGGTCAAAACATTTAGGCAGGCACTTGGCCCCTTCTTCAGAGATTCATTTTCCTGAACAATTCCACAGAAAGGGAATTGAAAAAACATTTGGATGCTTACTAAGAAGCACAGTGGTCCCACAGGCTAGATCGCCATGAAGGAAGAAGGGAGTCTTAGAAAGAAGACCGCCTCTTACACCCATGTCCTCTTGGCACCCACTGATCCTCTTAACTATCAAATCACACCCAGTCATTTTACTAATATCCGGATTAGTGCTCTCCCTTCTTAGGAGGGGTGGGAGGAACAAGGATTAGGGCAATTGGATTAAGTAGATTCCTCCCTCTTGAGGCCTTCTAGTTCCTTACTGTTTGCAATCACATCTTATCTCTCATGATAAACAAATCAAAGCAAAGTTTATTTCAATATAGTAAGAGATGCAGGTCCAGGTTCTACTTATCGAGGAACTTTACATATTATGACAATTCTTCATTTATTTTTCTTTTTTATGCCAAATTATTTTTGATGTTGGTGCTTTCTTTCAACTGAGTATTCACTTCTCTTTTTTTTTGGCGGGGGGAGGGCAGGGCAGGTACCAGGGATTGAACCTAGGGGTGCTTAACCACCGAGCTACATCCCCAGTCCTTTTTCACATTTTATTAGAGACAAAGTGTTGCTGAGTTGCTTACAGCCTTGCTAAATTGCTGAGGCTGGGTTCAAACTAATGATCCTCCTGCTTTAGTCTCCCAGGTGACTGGCATTACAGATGTGCACCACCACCGCACCTGGTTTCACTTCTCTCTTTTTCTATCAGTGTTAGGTATTAGCCAATTATCAAAAGACTTAAATTAGCCTATTTCTCTGAGCTCTTGCACATGTTTTGTAATTTAGCTAAGAAAATTCTCAAGGAGGAATCTTATCTACTCTTGGTAACTGCAGTTCACCTCTCTTAAGTTGGTTGGACTGGCTCCATGCTGGAATTTCATCCCGATTTCATACTCTGGATCCTCTTCATTCTAAGGCTTCTCTAAGGAACCAGAATTTTCTCTGAAAAAAATCAACTGAACAGAGAAGAGTCACATTAATAAAAGGCTGTTTGTTTTGGCAGGATGATCCTTCAAAAACAGCTTCAACTCTACGAGGCAACTTCTATATCACAGGTGACAGAGGGTATATGGATAAAGATGGATATTTCTGGTTTGTTGCGAGATCGGATGATGTCATATTGTCCTCTGGGTAATTTTCTTCTCCAACTGTGCCTGTGTCTGTATAACTGATCGTCAGTATACTGGAGTGAATCTTGTCTCACCCTCACAATCCCTGTCATATGCTTTCCCAGTTATCGGATTGGGCCATTTGAAGTAGAAAGTGCCTTGATGGAGCACCCTTCGGTTGTAGAGTCAGCTGTTGTCAGCAGTCCTGATCCCATCAGAGGAGAGGTAAATGAACGGATTCATCTCAACTTTATATTTATTGGAAACTTAACATGTTTTTGTACAGTATTTCCTTGAAAAAGAATAACACAAATGCTTCATTCACTAAATATGCAAGCCTGACAAATATTCATTTACTAAACTAGGCCCAATGGATTAGTAAACCATGCCTGTAATCCTAGAAACTCAGGAGGCTGAGGCAGGATTGCAAGTTCAAGGCCAACCTGGGCAACCTGTCTCAATATAAACTAATGGCTGGGGATATAGTTTAGTGGTAGAGAGCTTGCCTAGCATGTGTGAGGCTCTGGGTTCAATCCCCAGTACCACACTCACATACACACAAAATTACACACTAAATGCAAGTTAGATAGAAATATGCTAGTCAGAAAGAACAGCTACAGAATAAACTGAAAAATGTATACTAAAAAGAATTTGAACTTGAATTCCAAGGAGTATGGGACAAAGATGGGGTGATGCCAATAATCCAGATCACTCCAGGACAGGGCTCTAGAAGTTAGCTAGATCAAATTGTTACCCAGAAGGCTGGAAGCCAGGAAGGTGCTTGGCATTGCAAAAGGAGGACCTGGCATCAGACATCTGCAGTGGGAACAAGGTCAGGCCTCTTTTGCCAAGCAGGGACTGTTGGGTTTTGCCTGTGTGTCTACAACATGCCTCCGGTGTTTCTGTAAGGTAAGCTACATGAGTTCACAAATTCATATCCAGTGTTTGATCGGGTAGCAAGTTCCAGAAGAATTGACCAAAAACAGGTAAGATGAATCAAGGTTTTGAAAACAACATTGATGTCAGTGCAAGTCCAGGATGTTCTGTACTATGTATTCAAGTTCCTTATCTCGAACGCCAGGTGTGGGGCTTGAAGTTCCAGATAAGGGACAGGGTTACAAGGTATTTAGTCTCAGTGGCTGCATTAGTCAAGGCAGAAATGGAAGATTGTTTACTGCAGTTCAAAGAGGGTGGATTTCTGTCCCACGACTGATTCTCTTAATATTTGATGCAAGAGGATAAGCTCTAAGTCTTCCTAGATAGCCCAAAGTAGTTTTGGATATTGACCAGCACTTACTGGTTTGGAAAGTTTCTAGAACAAAAGCCCCTATTTATTAGAAAAGAGAATATATTCCAGTAGGTGAGAGCAGGGAACAGATCACTTCACTGAACTCCACTGGCAGGGTTTGTATTTATTATTTCTGAAAATAATAGATACTTTACATACCATTTTAACACTGGAACGTGAAATAAAGAGGTGAAAAGTCCCTCCCATACCTCTCTGCTGTCTTCATTTTTATCCACCTAGACAAGTGCTTACTTGGGACAGGATGGTTGTGGACCCTTTAGGGCTAGGATTGGCTGGGCAGTCACCTGATACCCCAGACTATGACAGAGCAAAGATCTGTTCAGTAGGTTGCACATCCTTCACTCAACCCTGGGGTCTTGATATAGGGCTTAGATTTGGTCAGCTTCCCAACATTGGTGGGCTGCAACATTTCCTGGCAAAAGATGCTTGGGTGTTTCAAATGAGGGGGTTCATGCCATGGTGGCGTGTCCTAGGCAGTTCTTCTCTTTCTGGTGGCAGACATATTTTAGCTGGGTTGGGTCCTTCTCCAGGTTAGGTCCAGCTTGGTCTTTGATAGGGTAGCAAGTTTCAGAATTAATTGAAAACAGATAAAATGAAAATTCGAAGATAAGATTCCAAAATATTGACAATTTTAAATCTACAACATCATAGTATTTCAACCTAATATGTACATTTTCACACCATTACTTCTTTAAACACTGTTGTAGCGTTTGAACTTAAAAAATTCCTAATGCTATCAACTAAACCAAACTACTTTTGACAGTTCTCCTGAATATTTAATTTTTTTCTTTGGTAAATTAACCAAAAGCAAATAGGCTTTAAAATGAGCATTTCCTTAATTTAACTCGTATATTGATAATTTTTGTACATTCTCATTTGAATTTCACATTTTACTATTTTCAGTTTCACATGGCTACTTTGCTTTTAAAATTTTTTAGCCAGTGAGTATATGGTATCTATTGAACTACATTTTCACGATTTTAAAAATGTGTGCTTTTTATAGCTTTCTTCAAAAGACAAAATTTCCAATGTGTTAAAGGAGTGGATAATATGTATTTATTACTTCTGAAAATAATAGATACTTTACATACCACTTTAACACTGGCATGTGAAATAAAGAGGTGAAAAATATTTGTTGAGATGACTGGTTCCCAAAATTTTTTAGCTCAAACACCTGAGAATTTGAAAAAGACCACAGGCCACTGTTGTCCTTGTGCAATGATAGAAATGTTCTGTATTTGCACCATTCAATACAATGGCCTCAAATGGCTTTTAATACCTGAAATGCAGCTAGCATGACAGGAAATTTAATTTAATTTTGGTTAACTTTAATTGAAACAGTCACACATTGCTAATAGCTACCATATTAAATGGTACAGTCATAGATTTTAAAAAATTCCAAGATTTTACACAGAATTTGAGAGAAACTTTGAAGCCCACATGTGGATTTTTAGGTTAAAAAAAATCAAAAAACAAAACGAAACCCTCTACTGTACTTCTACTACTATACCTAAGAGCTATCATTTTTCTAAATATTTTTTGTTGTCATTGTAGATGGACACAATGTCTTTATTTTTATGTGGTGCTCAGGATCAAACCCAGTGCCTTGCACATGCTAGGCAAGCACTCTGCCACTCAGCTACAACCCCAGTCCCCAGAGATATCATTTTTGATGACTTACTATGCGGCAGGCATTATTATAAGCCTTATGTCTATATTGACTTATGTATTCCTTGCAGCTCCTTTTACAGAGAAGGAAAGTAAGGCACAGATGATACAAAAGACTATGACTTGAACCCAGGTTGTCTGACTTCAGAGTTCATACTAACTAAAATGTTAGGTTGTTCCTTGTTCATTTAACACATTTCTGTAATGGTCTGTAAAGAATTTTAGAAAGATAAAATGGAGTTTTTTCAATGTGTAGAAGTCATCAATATGTTAATCAGTGATTGCAGTTTTTAAATAATTAGTCTTCAAACTACTTACTTTTAGTAAGGATAATTTTTTAAGTTCATAAAAACGTTGATAAAGCCGAGTACAGTGGCCCATCCCAGTGACTCAGAAGACTGAGGTAGGAGGATTGCGAGTTTGAGATCAGCAACTTACGAAGGCCCTAAGCAACTTACCAAGATCCTGTCTCAAAATAAAAAATAAAAAGGCTGGGGATATAGCTCTGTGGTAAAGTGCCTCTGGGTTAAATCTCCAGTACAAAAAAAAAAAAAAAAAAAGCTATAAATTTTATAAAATGTCAAAAATGAATAGGATTATAATTATACACATACAGATACTCACAGTTGCACAACTAAGCCCATGGGACACTTTAATTAGAAATATTTAAGGGTTTTTAATAAAGACAAAAGTGGGTAATTACTCATAAAATGTCATAAACCTGCCCACTGGTAAACAATTTTCAATGTGAAAATTTACAATTATAGGTCTTTATTTCTCATCAAATGCTTGTCCTAAGTGATTTACTGTTTCAAATAATTTCCAATCAAATCTTTACTCCCAAATCACGATTTGCAGGAAATGTTGCCTGTTTATCTTTAAGCTGGACACATGAACTCATGAATTTAGTAAGATTTCAGTTGCCCAAGTGCAGGATATTTAATGATAAGACAGACGTAGGGGACTCCTCTGAGACTCTGCCGGCAGGGAAGCAGCATTCCATGGCAACCCCCAGACTGGTAAGCTGGATTTGGTGGTATACACTGATTCACACACCTAGTCATGCTTCCAGGTGAACTAGCCCATGGCAGTGCCCAGGAAAAAACATGGTAGATAGGACCCCAAATATTCTCATGAGGTATACCCTATCTTTCTGTTTTTCCATTAATGGTTTTTCAAAACATTTCAGGGAAGGATGAACTTTCGGAAACAGGGTGCATGAGCATAAGGTGATGAGGTCTTTCCTATCTTCTGCCAGTTAGAGAGCAAAGGTCACCATCATTTCTGCTCTTATTCTTTAGGGCCACATAAGTGGGACAGAGTAACAGCAAAGTGGCTGTTGGAATTGTCACAGACTTGTATAAAAGACCACCTGGTCTCAGTGAGTTGTTTTCTTTAACAATGTGACAAACCCAGTGTGACTACTTTATATAAGGGCTACAAGAGTAGAATTTCAGAAACTGGCCTGGACAGGTTGGGTTGTTACATAAGAGGCTGTGCTTAGTGCACTGTCAAATTTCAAGAGAAAACTTTATTAAAGGAGATAAATACGAGGCAGTGGGACAGAGCTGATCAGAAACAGGTCAGAAAGCAAGATTTCAAATGCAGTTAGGTGGGAGAGTTCAACAGTATATCATAAATAAATCAGGGATCCCAGAAACTCTCTTGGATTGGGTGTGGAACAAGAGGTGTGGGAGTTGACTGGCAATAGTTTAAAAAGACAGAGTTGAGACCAAACTGTTAAAAACCCTCTGGTTCGCACTACCAAGTACAAAGATTCCCAGTTTGACAAAGTAAGTAAGCTGTACTAAAACAAAAAAATATACAACTCATCTTTCTGCTGTTTCAAATATTTATTTTAGGTAGTAAAAGCTTTTATTGTTTTGAACCCTGATTACAAGTCACATGATCAAGAACAACTAAAAAAGGAGATTCAGGAGCATGTAAAAAAAACGACAGCACCTTACAAATATCCCAGAAAGGTAGGCATCCTACTTATGATGAATATTTTTTGTTCAGTGTTATGGAATTTTTTCAGTTGTTTATTATTTCCTTTTTAATGAACACTTTCCTCAAACATGCTACACAAAATGTTCCAAATGGAACTAATGATGTATGAATAAGATTCAGAATTTTAAAAATTAAACTCCTAACAATTTGGTCATTTGGCTCAGTGAACTTGTAGTAAATACTAATATCAAGAAAACTCTCCTCAACAATACTCCCTTCCCTTTTTGGTTACTAAAAACCTACAACAGGTGCCCTAATTTTTTCATTTAGAATTCATAATAGAACTACTACATAAATCACTTTGTCTAAAGATGAAAATTTCTGGACTAATTTTCTTCTCCTTGATACCTACAGGTAGAATTTATTCAAGAGCTGCCAAAGACTATTAGTGGGAAGATAAAAAGAAATGAACTGAGGAAGAAAGAATGGAAAACAATTTAAATTCATTCCATTATCACAGTACATATAAAACAAACATGGTGTCTATAAATCTGTAGAAACCACAAATTTAGGAAGAGGGGATTTTAAAAAATGTGACAGTATTCTTATAAACTATTGATTTAAAATATTTTGTAATTATAACATCAGAGGCTGAATTTTAAATTAAATATTCAATAGATTCCTATGTACTAGTGTCAATGTTTCTATAATTTGGCAACATAAAAAGAATGTCATCAATTGCTCAGGAATTATTTTGATACTTCTTTTTTGTAGTACTAGGGGTCAAACCCAGAGTAACACATGCCAGACAAGTGCTCTACCACTGAGCTATATACCCAGTCCACAGAATTCTTAAATGTCTGGTTTAGAAGCAGTTTCTATCAATCGATCAAATCTCTGCCCCATGGGTTTTTAAGCCTTAGTTAAATAATTCCAGTATATGAATATACAAATTAGAACCAATCTTTAAGGCTTGAACAAAACTAAACAACTTACAATTTTTTAAAAGTAAAAAATATCAGTGAGGAGATTATCATAATTCTCAAAGTATCTACCTGAAAATAGACTAGGGATTTTTATTAGTCATATTTTATTTAAATAATTTAATAGCTTCTAATTTGTTTCAAGATCTAACTACAAAAATGGACATCATGTACTATTATTGCTTATTATATTTAGCGTAAGAAATAAATTTATAAATTTTTTTTTTTTTTTTGTGGTGCTGGGGATTGAACCCAGGGCCTTGTGCATGCGAGGCAGGCACTCTACCAACTGAGCTACATAACCAGTCCCCTATAAAATAGGAAGTATGAAACTCAGTGAACATTAATATGTGAGATATGAATAAAATTGTGTAAGATAGTATCAGAATGTTCATGTGTGGAAATTTAAGGAATAATTAGGAGTCATTAGGAGATAATTAGGAATAATTAGGAGACAATTGTTAAGCAAATGGTGAATAAAAGGTTATGAAATATATTTTCTCTTTGTGTGTGTAACTGCTCCAGTACAGCCTACATAATTCCGATATGCTAAGTCTCCAAAACTTGTAGCCCTATACTTTATCTTTCCTGCACTAAAAGTCACAAAAAAGCTGTCCTAAAAGTAAAAACAGCTTAACTACAAAGAAAGTTTATCAATTCCTCATTGAAGGTCTGAGTCTCAAAGAATTTTTAATAGGAAAACAATTATTGTCACGAACATGGCTTGTTACTGGAGAACTCAAAGTGAGTCCCCCTGTGGAATGAGACAGAACTAGGCTGTTGGCTTTTTCCTTTTGAAGTGTTTGTTCCCATTTAAAATAACCACAACACTTTCTGTTTTCTTGGTATTTTCCAATAGGGCAACAATAGAAGACTCTCCCGTGGTTTGGTCCATTGTTAGAAACAACAAGCCTCTTAGATCTTCGGCCACACTTGCATAAGGGAGGTGTCATTTTCCCACTCTTCCAAGGCTCTTGTAGATTCACTGCAGAAGTTAATACAGGGGGGAGAACCTTCTGACAAGAACTTCTTCCTGGGGAGCAATCAGATGATGCTGGCCTTTCTTCATGAATAGTGAAGATCTGTTTTTTTGCTGGGGGGAATACTGGGGGATTAGATGAATTCCTTTTAGTGCCACCTAAAGAAAGAGGATATTTCCCCAAAACTGAAGAACGAGCTGCATTGGCATTAACACTGCTAAAGGCACATAATTTGCGTTCAGGCAATTTAAAGGCTGACTCGTCTGAACCTGGATATTTAGCTTCTTTTACATTATAAATAGTAGTGTGAGGACTCTTATACACAATGGACTGAGTGGTCTCCAATTCCTGAAAAGTTTCCTTGATGCTGCCAAAATTCTCATGACTCAGCATTTCTGATTCTTTTAATACCATTAATCTTTCTCCAGAATTAAGTGAAGTCTCTACGTTCGTGTCACTAATAGGAAGTATACAATCTGTATTTTCCTCAGATTGAGATGCTGGCAGTAAAACTATGTCTTCCCATTCAGCCAACATAGGCAAACAGTCAAGAGTAGAACTCATTTCCACATCAGAAACATGATTAACAGAAGGAATGGTAGTAGAAACAAGTACCAATTCTGAATTAAACGTTGAAGGCTTAGATTTGGCATTGACTGCAAGATGTTCATTGTTTCTTTGCTTCTGCATATAGACAGGCGAATTTAAGCTGGGAAATTGCAACTGTCCCAAAGATGTAGAGGGCTTTGTAGTAAAAACAGATAAGCAACTTTTGACATTGTGAAGACCGGCTTTTATATTGTTTTTTAGTTGTAACTGATCCTGCTGTACCATTATAGGGGAATTCACATAAACTGAACTTGTTTGAACTTTTTCACGAGCACTTATTTCATTTTTAAGCTCTTTATCATGTATGTTGGGACCCTGTATGCTAATGTTGCAGGCAGATGTTTCTTCTTCTTGATTTGTATTCAAATTTCTGGCCAGAATGTTGGGGTTCTTCTTTGTGAGAACCTATGATTCCACAGACAAATCCAAAAGCTTTAGAAATTCTGCAATTTCTTCAGCAGAAATTATGTGATATGACAAAAAAGAAAAATGTCACCTGTTTATAAATGATCACACATATGAAATTCACTTTTCAGTGAACCTATAAGTACTCTGGAGTTTGAGATAACAGAAAAGGGAAAATACCACTAACCTTGTTGAAGGACCTTGTAATTTTCATTAGACAACCATCTCTGATCATTTTCCAAGCAAGAAGAGCAGTATTACGAGAATCATCCAACCCTGAGGAAACATATCAAACACTGAATTCAGTAGTAGTATAAATAACAGCAAAAAGAAAAAAAATTACCACTCAAATAAATACTGGGGCGTACTATTAGCTTTATGTTCACCTACTCATTTGAATCATAATAAACTGGTCTTGTGGAAAGCTGTGGCCACATTATCAATGAAATAGAAGATCTCATAAATTTACAGAGGAAGAAGTAAAAATTTGTTTCAGTTTCTAAAAATGTGACCAGCATTCTATAGGGACCAGGATTTGTGAATAATCAAATAGCCTGATTCAGTTTTTTTTTTTTTTTTTTTTTTTTTGATTCAGTTTCTTGATCTACTATATCACTTGGGTACATGTTTAATCACCATTTGATTTGGCTAATTAATTCTTTCATTCTTTTTAGTAACTAGAAAATCACCAGATGGCAATCTTTACATTAAATAGTTCATGAAATTGGTAATTCCAAAACCAGAAACAATTTGAATTATGTAGATTAGGAACAATTAATCTAACGTAGAATATTCACTATTAATGGCATTACCAAAAAATGAAGTTTACATTAGAATTCTTAGAAAAGTTAACTGAGTTACATAAAAAAATGATTTGCAATTTATACGAACCAGAATGTTCTCGTCCTGAGAACTCTATTCCCACTTCCTGCAAGGCACCGCTTAGTCCTTTTGGCTTTCTTCTATAGAAAAGCTAATCAAAAAAAAAAAAAAAAAAAAAAATGGCCAAAAATATTATTACTATTTGAAAGGCAATATATTAACCACTTTTCATAATTTTAGTTCTCCTGGATTCGGAATTAGCTTATTTCTATTGTCCTGATTTAAATATTTTAAAAAGTTTTTAAAGTCATATTTATATAAACATTCCCAGAGAAAATTCCCCTGCATGGGATAAAATACAAATTATTTTTCAATAGAAGGAAAATGAACATGCCCCTACCTTTGACCCTTACCTTGTAAGTTGCTCTGAGATCAATCCAGGAATTTAAAAACATGGGTTTTAACAGTTGTTTTCTTTTACACTCATACTCTAGGCAAACCCCCAAGTCCCAGTCTGTATTAAGTAAATTAAAATAGAACAAAGTTATGTCAACATTTCTTCCACTTACAAATAAATATGGAAGATGATATAAAATAGAATAGTAAGATTTAATTGCTCTGCTAATAACTAATAATCCACATGTATGCTTTTTATTACTTTACACAACTTACTGTTAAGAAATTACATTGAGGGGCTGGGGATATGGCTCATTGGTGGAGGGCTTGCCTAGCACGTGTGAGGCAGTGAGTTTGATTCTCAGCACAACATAAAAATGAATAAAAAAGGTATTGTGTCCATCTACAACTAAAAAATTTTTAGAAAGAGAAATCACACTGATAACTAAATTTCAAAATGATTTTTTAAACACCCAATAAAACTCTGTTTCAGAAACAAGAATAAAATGTTAAATTCCAAAGGCCATATTTTCTATATTCTAGGAAAATGTTAATGTAATTGAAAAACCAAATATTTTATAGCAAATTGAATACAAAAATGACTATTAATTTGTTATCAAGGGTACTGTACTGCTATCAATGACAATTAATGGCAATTAGTAATTGATTAACATATCATGGTCATACAAAAGACCTATGTTAAATGGTTCATTTTTTTCTTGATGTCTATGTTAGTAAGGATCAATGCATAAAAGCAATGAATGCGAGCTGAATGACTTTTTATTCAAGACTATAGAAAATACCGTGGTAAGTTTTCACTGAATCATCATTGTCTGAATTCAGTAGAACAAAGGAACATCTTGCAAGATTCTAAAAGCTAATGCTTACATTTTTAAGGTATCCCAGTATCATAACATTAAAGATATGAACAAATTTACTTTTCTTGGTTAACATATGTTAGGCACTTGAATTTCTTTTCCTGGTCCGGATTAAGAAATATAATTCTAGATTATTAAGTAGAAAACTAGAAATAAAGAATTACATTGTTGTAATGCTACCCATTTGTGATTGATAGGCATAACTCAGTTTTTTTGGTTTTTTTTTACCTGACCAAGTAACAAATGCACATAATTTTGCTGCAGAAGTAGAAGGTTCTGAAATCCCAGTAGCAAACATAATTTTCTTCTCTTGTTGAATCTTATGAATCCATTTACAGAACTGAGACAAGCAGATTTTCAGAGGGGCTCCTTCATCAACTTGAGCCTGATTAGAGCAACAAAATCTGAGTTCAACAATCAAATTCCATAATTATCAAGCATGCATTATAATTATACACTGTGAGAGGATATATCAAAGAGGTTCTAACTGGCAAAGAGTTTATCCAGTGAAAAGATGTTAAGATACACAGGAGTTCTCTAATGATTAAAACTCACCAAGGTAAGAAGAATTGGGTTGATAAATCTAAAATTGCACAGAAATATAATCATTAAATCCAGACTGACAGAGATAAAAACATAAATTTGAGTCCCTTAATTTCCACTAGATAAATATATTTCTTCTTCTTCTTTGTTTTTTCCCTCCAACACTGGGGATTGAAACCCAGGGCTTCCACATGCCCTGCAAGTGCTCTACCACTGAGTTGTATATCCAGACTTGATAGACATGTTTATAACACAATTCTAATTTTAAAGATTCCAATGAACTTTTGAAGAGGACATTACTTTTCCTAACACTGAATACATAAAATTCTAAATGGCATATAACTTTTATTTTTTTTCTGAAACTGATTTCTGAATTTTAAAATTTGCATCATACCTGTTTTATGCCCGTCAGTTCCATGCAAAATTCAGAAAGAATTGGATGTTCTTGAGGTTGAACGTAAGTATGGAATTCACATTCAATCTCTCCAGTTGATGTGTTCATCAATACTGCTGGAAATTCAACTAAATGAGAAGAATCATCAACCAACACTTGAATATATGATTTTTAACAATGCTATAGTCATTCTAAATTAAACATATATTGTCACAATAGCATTACTAAACATTTCAATAAAAGCATATTAAAAGACAAAAGGAGTATGATATAAAGTAACAATAAGCCATTAATAAAAATATTGATATCACATGCACCTATTTGTATTTCTACAATTACATATACCCCTTTTTTGCAAAGGTTTTGTTTCAGTTTCTATGCAATTGAGGTTTTGTATGTGATCCTAAAACAATTATTTTACACAATGACACATTTAGGTATTTGGGATTTTGTTCTTTTTTAATAAAGACAGGTTTATATTAAACTACCAATTCATAGGCCATCTGTTTCCTTAAACTATTGGCTGGTTTATATGTATAAACTTTAAAATGACTCCCCTGGTGCTAAATTTGGTGATTGCAATTCCACACTTACTTATTTCCTGGCTATTGTGGTGTTTCCCATCATTCCAGCAGGTGGATTCAAAATCAATCACAATTAAGTAGTCATACAACTGCTCTGCAAAAGATCAGAGTGTTCTTATGTTTTACCAGTGCTGAAAGTACAAGGCTACAAAATGTAAAGAAACTAAGCACACTACTTACTGGATTTTCTTCTTCCTAGATTCTCATTTGCTGGTGCAATTGACTTTCTCCTAATTAATCCAAGCTGCCTAAAAATGTAAAACAACCCAATAAGATCAACGAACCCATTCACACTTCTGTGTAAAGAGGGTATAAAACTAACGGTACTGTGCAAATGGTTTCATGTGTTGTGATTGAAAAGAAACTGAACTAGACTTTGGAGGAAAAAACCTGGGTTCTTGTACTGTCATGCTCTTCTGATTTTAGAAGTCATCTGACCTGCATAGGCCTCAAGTACATATTTGCAAACAGGCTAACTTTATCTGCTCCCTGTATTTTATAGTAACACTGGGGAACTCATGATTGTAAGGAGTACAGACACACTGAAGAGCTTGAGTTATTTTTGTCTCTGCATTTTTTTTTTTTTTTCATTTTTCAAGTCCTTGCTATGTATATAGCACAGTTCTGAGAAAATAAGAACACAGGCCATGGTCTTATCTTCAGGAATTTAACAAAACTGGGTAAAGAAATAATCAAACTATTGGAAGGTAATTCATAATAAAGAGTTCCCCCAAAGGCCATATGCTGGCATCCAAAGGGAAGATTTTCTGAGGTCTCAAGTACAGGTGAGACAAACTGATAAGCAGGTAGGGTTTTACCTGTCGCAGTGATATGTTTGTTTGTTGCTGCTGCTAAGAGGTATGAGGGAAGTGCAGGAATTTGGGAATAATTAATAACTAGCATTTGCTGACTGCTTACTACACAGCAGGTACGAAACTTACATGGTGAACTCATTTAGTCAAACATTCTAGGAGGCAGACATTTTTGCTACCCACACTGATGAGAAAAATGGATAATTTGTCAAAGGACAGTTTTGGCCCGGCGTGATGGTGCATGTCTATAATCCCAGCGGATCGGGAAGCTGAGGCAGGAGGATCACAAGTTCAAAGCCAGCCTATCCAGGAATCAGAAAAGGTCACAACGGTTCATCTTATGAACTGGATCATTTGAAGTGGTGCGGCTAACGGCTTGATGCAGTGGCGCCTGCCTGGGACCTCCCAACAAGCTACGGCGCTGTCGCGTCCCGTTCTTTCCCAGGGCCAGGCCAGGACGACGAGAAGCCGGGGCTCCTCGGGCTCCTTCCCGCCCTGCAGAGCGCAGCCTGGGGCTCGAGACCCAGGTTCAGGCAGCAGCTTTTCCGAGAGTGCAGGTCCCAGACGCCGAGAACGCGGAAAATGGAGGCCGCCAGCTAAGACGCCGCCTGCGCCGCGCTGCCGGGGACGCCTGCGCCGGACCCAGAGCGACCACCCCTCCCCCGCGTCGCCGAGAACCCACTCGCATACCGCGCCAACCGCTTGGTCGCCATTCCCCCGACACTCCCGGTTCTCCCACATCCAACTGCCGGAAGTCCGGCCACGCCCACTTCCGGTCCGTTCAAACGTCCCGCGCGGCTGTGTCGGTCGCGGTGGCAGAGGCGGCGGCGGTGCCTTGCGCTCACTTCGGCGCTTCTCTCCGGCGTTTCCGAGACTCAGCGGCGTGGAGAGTGGTTTCAGGCGGAGAAGCCGCCAGGGAGCGCCCTCTCGGCCGGCGGGCCGGCGGCGGTGGCGTCGTTGCGGAGCCGTTTGGAATCCGGCCTCGGACGCGGACGGTTGGTGCACGAGGCAGCGGGCGCGTCGGCGGGAAGGGGAGGCGCCTTGGCACCCTGGCTTCCTAGGGCGGGGAAAACGCCGAAAGGTGGGGAGTGCGGGCGCCTCCGAGGGAGCTTTCGAGCCGTCGAGGCCCAGCGGGTCTGGTCGTCGGAGTTTCTCACCTCTAGCTGGTCTTTCCCCACAGACTCATGGAGCCAGAGCAGGAGAAGACCGGGAGGCTCCCCAGGAAGGGCAGGAAGAGGAGACGGGTCCCCAACAGGCTGATTAGGGCACCCGGAGTGAGGAGAGCCCGTTGGGATCTCGAGGACAGGCAGCCCGAGGCCAAGGTGAGCAAAGGGGATCCCACAGACCCTCACCCCAGCCTCCTCTGGAGTCCCGCGCGGGACTCAGCCTCACCCTCCCATTGCCTTCGCCGAATCTGCTCTGCGATCCGTACAGTGAGAATGGTATTGTCATGTTTTTCTGCTTCGGGGCTGCTGTTCTTAAAAGCCGGAGTAGTGCCTGGCCCACAAAACGTAGGTTCCTTCTGCAGGTATTCATTGAAGTCTTCAGGAGTCTTAAGTTCTGGGAGTAGCCTCGTGCACAGAAACATGGAATTTCCTGGCCTCGTGCAGTTTGCATTCTAGTGGGGGAGTAATAGGGACGATCAACATCCCTAACGTTTATTGAGAGTCATTCATCAGGTTTTTATTATCTGCTGGGGCTCTAACCTGGGCACTTGGGGTACATCAGTGAAAAAATGAAGGACCTACCGTTCTGGTATGAACACAGAAGATAATAGAAAATAAGTTAAGTGGTACATTTGAAAGAATTCAGCCACGAACATTTTTATCAAAGTAGGATTGCAACTTTTTTAAGATGAGGGAAAACAATGAAGGTTAATGTGATAAGAAATGTAAAGATGTTGAAAATCTCGTATTTTAAAACAATCTCAAACTTTTAACAGAAAAGTTGCAAAAACAGTTCCAAAAAACTTCCTGCAGGCAACACTTAAATAGTTGCTGACACTATACTCTTTTTCTCCCTGTAAGTGCAAAAAGACAGGAAGTAGACCTCAATTGATTCAGGGAACCTTCCAGACTCTGAAAGTTACAGAAGGGATTTTGGTTTTATAGGGTACAATGAGCATGATGTAATCATTGGAAATCATGCACGTGCTGATTTGACCCTCGGGCTAGTTCAGGTTAAAACCAGACCCTGAGGGATGAGTACTCAAATCTTGCCCATTGTTAGACTATGCTCCCAGTTGAGGACTAATTTGCCCTGGAGGAAGGTCAAGGTTTAGGACCCAGCATTCCATATCGGCCCCTTTCCCCAGGGCCCATTGTTATCAATGGGAGAGGTTTAATGTTTGGCCAACTTCCCCTCCTTTCTCCTGAACCACACCTTCCCTCCATTTTTCTTGGGAAGCTGTCTTATAGGGATATTATTTTCCATAACCCTTCACTCCCCACTTCTCCAGGTAATTTTATGTATGTCCTACAAAGAGGTCTACATAATTACTATGTAATTGTCAAAATCAGGAAATTAACTTGAATATGTTGCTGCTACCTACCCCGCAGACCCCAAGTCTGTCTAGTTGTTGTTCTGTTGATCTGTCTCCTTCAAACAATTCCTCAGTTCTTTCCTTGACTTTCATGACTTACTGCTTTTGAAGAATTCTGGACAACTTATTTTGTAGAATGCCACTTAAGTTACATTTGGTCACTTCTTCAATGATTAGATTAAGTTCATGCATCTTGGGGTATCAGAAGTGATGCCTGTTCCCTTGCAGTTGATACATGATTCTGATTAATCCCTTTTATTGGTCTTATTAACCTTAATTACTTAGTATCTGCTAAAAAGTGTAAACTCACGGATATCTATTTTGTTCAATGGGTTCTACTGTTCTGTATTTATTTTGATGCTTATATATCATTTTGGCATGCTTCCATCATTCTTTTAGCATTTCATTACTTCTGGCACAAAAAGATGTCTTTTTCCAATCCAGCCCTGGAATCAGCCTTTTCTCCTAGAATATCTGTTTTTGTTTTTGTTTTTGTTTTAGTGGAAAAAGGCAATTTAGAAACATGAGATCTGGGTGCTAGATGTGCTAATTGCTATTGGGATGTCACTACCCCTAAAAGATGGAGCTAAAGTTATGTATGTGTATTTGAATGTAAATATACATAAACACACCTGAACAGTTTACATTTAAATATTTTCCTGTGTCCATACATATCGAAAACTATGAACTCATGTCAGTATCTCTATAGTGGGATTCATTTACAGGGTTACAGGGTTCATTTTATTTCCTTCCTTTTCACATTTGTGAGCTGCTTCTCTAAAAGTGAGAAGCCTGATTTCATTATCTTCCATGTTTATGATTGTTTCCCTATCACTGCCACCACCTCCCATCCCCACATCCTCCTCACCCTGGCTGGGATGTATCATATCAGGTCACATTTGGCACACCCTTTCACTCCTGGGACAGACTGTTACCGTTATCTCTCTCATTCATCCTCACCCTGGTCAGGCTCTAAATCTTGGAACAGGTCACTACTGTCCCTAAGCATCGATATCCTCCTTACCTGAGAGTTTCTGCTATCTAATGCCAGGTCTCATGTTCCCTCTATGCAGGTGGCTTGTCATGTTGCTCAGGCTTTGATATCTCATGCTGTGATACCCTCTACGATGATATGTTGAGGTTCTCCTTGTAGTCCTGGACTGCAGTGCCTCCAGGGCACCCTTCTTACCCTACTGAGACTCTTCACTGCCCTATAGACCCCTGTCTTGCTTAGTCCCACCTTAAAATCTCATACATTTGTGGTTAGCAATTTTATCTAAAGATTAAAATATACTTGCTCATTTTGACTAGGAATTTATCTTGAAATGATTAGATAAGTGTCATCAAGAGGGAATTTTTTTCAAATAGATTATAATTGTTAGGGATATTTAGATAATGAGCTATTTATGTACTAAAATTGATGTTATATTTAACTGGCAGGGAAAGAATTTCACATAAGTTTGGCGGTGCATAGTAAAGAGATGAATAGAACTTGGGTCTTGTCTGCATTCCAGTTGTTCTATTACCTGCTTGTTTCTTTATTGTAAAATGAGAAGTGTAGTACTTAAAGAGAGTTCAATGATTTAACACATGTTAGGAGCTCAGAACTGTATCTGGCTAATAGCAAATGCTCAATATTTGTTTAAGGTCATGGGAGAAAATTAGCCATAATACTATCTGTTGTTCACTGAGTACTTATGTCCTAGACTTAATATGTGGCATTAGCAATTTCATGAGATAGAATTATAGTCACTGTATAAGTAAGAAAAGTAAGTCAGGAAAGTTAAGACACTTCTCCAAGATAATAGAATATTTGAACTCTAGTAGTGTGACTCCTAGGATTTGAGCTCCTAACCCCTACACTCTTAAAAAATAAAAAATGAAAGTGGTAATTATCTCTGAGTTGTACAGGTGGCTTTTATATTTATCTATTGTGTATCTATTATCTGTTACTTATCTCTATGTTCTGAGTCTTTAATAACAAACACAAACTACTTTGATAACCAGGTGTAAGTGCAGTTTTCTTAAGAGGTGGGAGACTCATTGAACTTCTTGTTGGCTGACTCCTTAGCTTAGACTACATTGATGTATGACCTAGTTCCTGTGTCCTTTCCCTCACTTTGCCACAACTGTGCAACATGTGGTCTTGGCTCCAGTTAAACCACACTACGTGTCTGGACACAATGTCCTTTCCAACCCGACAAGTCACTTTATTTACAAGGCCCAGCCCCAGTGCTGTCCTGTCACTGAAACTGTCTCCCAAACTCTGATCTCCAAGACCTTTTTGCTCCCTTATGTTTCTGATAATGTTTACTCACACTGTGTTGTAATTACCTGTCACTTTTTTTTTTTCTAGTGGATGGACTTTTTGAGAGCATGAAGCATATTTTATTTATCCTACAATTTCTAGCACATAATCAAGGATAATTCAGGTTCTATATCAATGTTTATTAAATATCCTAATAGTATCACAGCTTGTTGTTTTAGGCCTTTATTTTCAATTAATCAGAATCCTTAGTTATGATTGTAAAAGTAATCAGAAACTAGAATAATTTGCTTTGCTTTGCCATTCTTAATAATCATGGTTTGCCATGCCCTGATTTATTTTTACAGAGGGCCCGCTTATCTACCATTTTATTTGCTGAAAACTGTGAAGTAACCCATGGCCAGCTTTGTGAATTGCTGAAGTATGCAGTTTTGGGTAAATCCAACGTTCCTAAACCGAGGTATGAGATGAACTTAGTATGTATGGACCAAAGTTTTCAAACTAGTGTCTAGAGGGCCATGTCTGCCTTACCAACATCTGTCATTCAGTGGGTCTAATTTTACTTTTTTAGTAATGGCTGCCAACAGCCATTAAATTTGGAAATTTCTATAAAAAAAAATCAAGATTTTTGATGTCTTCAAAAAAACTAAAAAATCTGGAAACTGTCCCTGTCTCCCCATTTGGCAAGTATTTGTCAAAACTGAGTAGTAGTCTTCCTCTTTAGATGGGGTGTATATGTTCCAGTGTCCCATCTGACCGGCTTCCCTTAGATATTTTAGTTTTTTTCCCCATAGTGTTGACCCACTGAAATAACATGATGACATGTTAGTAATTCCAGTCAGTAATTTCCTTCCTCTTATGAATAAAGGGCAAAGAGAGAATTTTGCTATTCCAATATTGTCAATGCCATTATTATTTAACAAAAATTATTATCTTATGTTTTAATCTTGTGAAAATCGTTTTTGTTTGTACCAATAAAGAGATTTTCAAATACCCACATTTCTCTCAGGGAGGTTTTTGTGAATTGGCCAGATATTTCAAAAGCCACATTCCTTATCAACGTTACTATAAGTTTGTCAGTTTATCTAAAATTGAATTTCTAGATGCCAGTCATTTGATTTCTTGGCTAAGAAGGGCTGCAAGTAGGTTGGGGATCTTGGGGATGAGTCTTTGTAAAATGAACTATGTTCTGATTTAAAGCAAATCTTAATGGGATAGTGAATTTAAAGCATTGCATTTCCTTTGGTATTTTACTTGATTTGAGTGCAAAAAATATTTGTCTTGAGATCTTGGAGTTCTCTGTAGTAATGACTTCCAATTCCAGGAAATCATTGTGTGATAAAAAAGTCCATTAGCTATCCCTGTTTTATTTTTCCATGCTTTCCTTCTGTACCTGTATCTGACTTAGGGCATCACTCAGGGCTGTTTTGTTTTGATTTTTTTAATAGGTGGTGCCAGCTTTTTCATCAAAACCACCTGAACAGCGTAGTGGTTTTTATACTTCAAGGAATGAGTCAGCTACATTTCTATAGGTTCTACTTGGAGTTTGGTTTTCTCCGAAAAGCTTTCAAACATGTAAGTTAAGAAAATTTTGTATTAGAGGGGGTGACTTAGGTCATCTCATTCCTAGTGCATGTATTTGTGCCTCATGACCACAAAACAAATGGCAGGGGTTGTAGAACGTAAGAGGCCTCATGTTGGTATTAGATTTCTCTTAGATTTTCTTTGGTAACCGAGGCAGAACACTTATTTACAAATTATGGTCTATAGCTTCCAGATTGATACTGTCCTGTTTGTTGCCTTGTTTTGTTTGTTTGTTTGTTGTTTTTGTTTTGTTTGGGTGGTCCTGGGGATTGAACGCAGGGCCTTGTGCAGGCTAGGCAAGCACTCTACCAACTGAGCTATATCCCCAGCCCCTGATACTGTCCTATTTAATTTGCGATATATTTTCAGAAACTATAAAGTATACATAAAATCTGTGTTTTTCTACCTCTTTTTTAAAAATCATAAGATTGGGGCTCCCTGGAATGGTATCTGGAACTGAATAGCAGCTGTCATCTTGAGAAGAGGCATACGTTCTCCATTTGCCCATGGCCTCTTCCATTCCCTAGTGGCTTCTTTTATTCATTTACTTCTGAAGGCATTTGAATTGATTAACCCTCATTTAATCTCCCTGAGTCTCCATTTTCTTTTTTGCTTCCATTTACTGAGCACTTCCTATATAGTGAGTTGTATATTAATCATACTACATACATCATTTTATTTATTTATTTTTTTGCGGTACTGGGGATCGAACTCAGGGCCTTGTGCTTGCAAGGCAAGCACTCTACCAGCTGAGCTATCGCCCCAGCCCCCATCATTTTAAATTATACAATAATCTTAGATGTTCTGTTTTTTTCCCTAAGAAACTGAGTAACATGTCCAAGTTATAGCTGTAAAATGGTGAAGGTGAATCTGAGGCTAGAACTCAACCTCTTTGTCTTGCTCTTATCATCTGTTTCTGACTACCTAGCATGCTGTTGACTGTAATAGTAAATATGGAAGTGCTTGAAAATACAAAAGGACTTCTCTAAGGTGTACATTTCTATAATGTTTGTTCTTTTTTACAAGGTGTCATATGAAAGAGGCAAAGAAAATTTCCAGGAGGTGGTAATAGTATTAAATTTGGCTTTGTTTACCTAGTTACTTCCTATTAAGGAAATGGTTTTTATTTTACAATGCAAACAGTTAAGGTCTAGACCTTGCATAGTACTGAGCTAACAATAAAATTCCAGACCTTTCACAGTATTTCAACTGCTTCCAAATTTTTTATAAAACATCTTTTAATTTCAGAAATTCCGCTTGCCGCCTCCATCATCTAATTTTCTCGCTGATATTATTGGGCTACAAAATAAAGAAACAGCTGGAGATTTGCCCAAGACCATTGAAGGTATGACTGCAACTCTGGTTTCCAGATGTGCCCATTATAGATGTGGTCATCATAGGTTTATCAGTCAAGTTTATTGTTGAAGAAACAAAACTGAGGGCTGGGGAGATAGCTCAGTTGGTAGAGTGCTTGCCTTGCTTGCACAAGGCCCTGGGTTCGATCCCTAGCACCCAAAAAAAAAAAAAAAAAAAAAAAAAAAAAAAGAAACTGAATTCTGACTAGCTGAATCAGAAGACTGTTGTTTTGTTTTGTTTTGGAAAAATATGGGCAGGTACCCAGGGAGGTTATACATTGGAACCACTGTCAGGGTCGTGGCTCAGAACTAGCCAAGGATACCTGGATGTCAGTAACTTTGGATTCTTAGGAATTACCGTGAATAATTTCTGAACTGTAACTGGATCTTTATACAAACTAGCATACAGATAGAGGTTTTGCCTTTAACTAATGTAGGAAACACTTCCTAATACTACTCAGTGATGAATGGGAGATTTAGATGGTCCCAGTTTTAGCAATATACTTGCAAGAGCTATAGACCCAGCAATTAGAGCTTCTTGAAGATATATATTATCCATGATATCTGTGTTTTTCAGGATGTGGATTGTATCTTGCTTGCAAGTTATAGCTAACTCAGCTTTTTTGTGGGGGCGTGGAGGTGAGTGGTAGAATAGGACTTATTAGAGCGTATAGACAGTAAGGATAAATGTTGTTCAGTGATATCTTTCATGTTCAAAAATAGTTAAATATTATTTAATTGCACTGAGGGAACATGAAAAAGTGGTGAAGAATAACCAGTGATTCCTTCACATCTCCTGTGTCTCAACATCTTTAATTTTCTACCTTTCCTTTGTTTCTCTCCTTCCAATAGATGCCCATATCTAATTTGAAGCTGTGTATGAATTAACATACACTGTATTTTAAATATCTTCAAATAAATTATATGAGCAATCATGAGATTTTAGGCTCAAAGATACTGATTTGTGAAAGAAAACATAGTTACAAAAGAGAAATTTCACATGATTGAAGAAGAATAACAACTGGGAATGCTGAGGGGAATAGACAGTATTGGTAAGAGATGAAGCTGGAGAGGCAGATAAATGCACTGTAGATTTTGAGTGCAGTACTTAGGATTTCATTCTGTAGGCATTGAAGAGTTAGAGGCGTTATGGTGGCTACTTTGTCCTTTTTAAAGATTTTGGTTTATCTTGCCACCCTAAATGTGAAAGTCCCCAAGAAATAGTCCATAGCACTCTGATCTTCCTTCCATCTTTTCTTTGGACTCTTCATCCATTTTACCCATGTTTACTTATTAGTCTTCCATAGATGATTCCTGTATTTTTATCTGTAGATCTAATGTGCCAGATTCCAATCTTGGATTATCATCTACCTACTGGACATTGTTGATGGATATTTTTTCTTATCCCCAGATAACAGACTCTCATCTTTTTAAGTTTTCTCTCCTGTTAGTACACTTCTTGAAGACACCAGTCTTGAATTTTAGAATTTACATTTTTTTAACTCCCTGTCCTCCCCCGCCATCTGCATGACTTATTCCCTTTGCTCCTATAAATTAAATCTCCATTCAGATGTCACTTTATCTGAGACCTTATGGCAGTAGCATTTTCATGCCCTACTAATCCCTGTCATCCGTTCCCTACTTTACTTTACTCCATATTTGTTATCACCCGATTTATTAAATATTTAATATTTATTTGATACATCTTCTCCACTAGAATTTATTCAATAGGAGATTTTGTTGGTTTTGTTCACTGGGGCTTGTTGGTATCTATAGTGTGCTGAGTGTGTAATACAGAGTCACAGTTATTCTGTCACCATGCTGTACCAGTTTTCTTGTATTTATTTCCGTATTTCCCCATCCCTTCTACCATCTTACTCCAGACTCTAGTCATAATTTTTTTTTTCCAGCAAAGCATATTCTAGTTTGTCTCTACTGCATTTTTCCACAAATATTTGAGGTTGATCTTTTTCTTTCTTTTTTATTTTTATTTTTTTTTTCTAATTGTTGATGGACACAATATTTCTTTCTTTCTTTTTTTTTTTTCTTTAGGGTGCTGGGGATTGAACTCAGGGCCTTGTGCTTACAAGGCAAGCACTCTACCGACTGAGCTATCTCCCCAGCCCCTCAATATTTCTTTTTTAATGTGGTGCTGAGAATGGAACCCAGTGCCTCACATGTGCTAGGCAAGTGCTCCACCACTGAACCACAACCCCAACCCAAGGTTGATCTTTCTTCAAATACTCTTATGTTGCTTCCCTTCTCAGGAACTTTCTATTGCTCCCCGTTACTTATTGGATGATGGACCAAAGGTCAAACTCTTTGGACCTGGCACACATAAGCGATGGTCTTTTCATCATTTTCATTCAGTCTTGTTTCCTACACTCCACTCTCATACAGACCTTTTTTTCTTCCCTATTGGTCTACTCACTGCAAAGCTAAGTTCTAGACATTTATACCTTATCTGGAATGTCTTCTTATGCTACTTTGGCGTTTTGGTCACAAGGATCCGATACCCATTCAGGCCACCTTAAGCACGGAGGATATTGTTTGAGGGATACATGTGGACTAAAGGAAGCCATCTAGGAACCAAACTTCCTCTACTGAAGAGCTGCTCTCCATCCTTGTCATAGCATTAACTTCTGTATATGTTTTCTTTTGTCTTATAATTGGTCAGGTATTTTTATTTTCTAGTTAAAATTGTGGCAATAGGCAGTCCTATCAGCATAGCTAATTATTGTCCCATTTAAACATGTCTCAATAAGAAATATCAGGTCATTGATTAGTCTGTACAACCAGGTTCATATCCTTAACCCAAAAACTGACAGCTTATAATTGAGGAATAGGCTGGTGCTGCTTGAGTAGGTAGCTATAGTAGATGATTGCTTGAGGAGATGGAGTAGATTTAGCTAAAATGGACTATGAGAAATGGGTAGGCAATATAACAGGGCTAACATACCAGTATTTAAATTCTGCCTTTTATCTGTAGGACTCAGTTTATCTTTTCCTCTCTGGAACCCTAACGAACCATTTGAGCCTGAAGTATATTCTTCCTTCTTTTCCTTTTATAGCCTTTAGTTTTATATTTCATTTGGGATTTATAACTATATTAAATAGCAACCCCCCCGCAAAGTTGGGGCTGGGTCTTAAACACCTACACAATGTTAGGAGATATGTCCTATGAGGTTCTTAGACATTCTAATATACATTCAATTGTCTTTCTTGTTTCAGGTTCTTTACCTTCTGCCAATTCAAAAGCCAGCGTCAACCTGCAGAATGACCCCATCATTCAAAAGTATGGCTTTAAGAAAGTGGGCATGATCCGATGCCTTCTGACCAAGGAGGAAATGAAAACATTTCACTTTCCATTACAAGGTTGGCTTAGACTTAATCTAACGTTGCTAACAGTTTTAAGTTATTGCTGAAAGTTTATTTTTCTACTTACTTTCCAAATGACTTATTTTTACTTATTCCATCTTCTTTTATGAGAAAATATTTGAAGTGCAGTATTTCCCAAAGTAAGGGGATATAAACTATGATTGGTAAAGTGATTATTTGAGATAGGGTGTGAACGTGACATTAAATTACATTGAAATATTTAGTGAGAAAAGTATTCCCTTTCATTCCTTCCCTTTCCATTTTCTTTCATTCCTTCTCAGTATGTCTTTAACATTTTAACATTTCTCCAATACTTTTAATCCTCTTCCCATCCCATGCCTCATTTTCTTAACAAGTGGAGCAGGTCAGGGCTCAGAGTCTTGGTCAGTTACATAGGATTAGGTCAGTTAGTGTACAAAAGGTGCATAGCTTGTTGTTTGGTACATAAATACTTCAAAATATTAGTAATATTTTTGCCATTATTGCCATTAATAGTATAGATACAAGATAGTAGCAAGTGTAATGCCTCCCAGATTTGGTGCTGCCTTTTCTGGACCAAGCCGAATTTTGATTTCTTTTAATTGCCATCAGCTGGAAATTTTGTTTTGTTTTTTTAAATATGTGTGTGTGTATGTATTTAGTGGTAGATGAACCTTTATTTATTTATTATTATTTATTTCTTATGTGGTGCTGAGAATCGAACTCAGTGCTCCACGTGCTGGGCAAGTGCTCCACCACTGAGCCACAAACCCACCCAGTTTCAGAGTTCTGAGAGATAGAAACTAGTCAAAAGTTTTCGTACTTTCCTTTGTTTTCTGTCAAACAAGATCTCGAAATTATCTTCATTGCTTTAGAAATCTTACATGATACAGATATTTTGGGCCACTGAACTAAGTATATCTGGTTATTGATTTAGGGTACACATGCAGCCGGGTACCCTAAGCCTATCTATGAGCCTCTGTAGGGAATTTTTGGACTGCAAGTCAGGTAAGACTGAGTAGAGATTTCTTTTTTTTTTATGTACTTTTTTTTAGTTGTCAGTGGATCTTTATTTATATGCAGTGTTGAGAATTGAACCCAGGCATGCCAGGCAAGCGCTCTACCACTGAGCCAAAACTCCAGCCCCTGTGTAGAGATTTCAGAGAAATCTCGTGGGTGGATTTTGGTAGCGGGGTGCACAAAGTGAATGTTAAACTTTGTGTGCTGCACAGTTCCTTGATGTCCACTGTGGTGGAATCTTGTGTATTTTCTCTTGCTTTATTTAGGAAAGAAATTCTGGATGCACTTATTTGCATATTTTATTCATTTTCTTAGTACCTGCATGGAAAAAATTCAGTGACTTTGGACATAGCCACAATTTAGCTTTATTTCTAATAATAGAAAAGTTGTTATGTGGTAACTATCAGGAAGTCCAGGCCCCAGGATAACCTGTAACAGCAGCCTACATTAGTCTCTCAGAATATAAAAGTGAGTGGATGGAGGAAAACTTATGGACAGAGATTCCCTCTTATGTAGTCTTTATGTTTTAAATGTCTAACATAGAGAAGGTTCCTAACAAATATGACATTTCTGATTTTGTTTGCCTGGATGAATCTAAGAGTGGTGTTTACCGTTTCTAGTCTTGTGTGTGTGCGTGTATGTTGGGGATTGAATCCATGAGCACTTTACCACTGAGCTACATTCCCAGGCAAGCTCCAACTGCCCCCCACCCTGGTTTATTTTTTTTTTTTATTTTTTATTTTTATTTTGAAACAGGGTCTAGCTAAGTTACTGAGGATGGTGTTGAACTTGTGAATCCTCCTGTCTCGGCCTTCTGAGTCATTGGCAGTACAGGCGTGTGCCATTGTACCTATCATTGTACCTATTATTTTTCCTTCTAGGTTCTCCTGACTGTGAAAACTTTATACCTACCAAATGTAATGGTTCAATAACAGACAACAGTCCTCTCTTTGGGCTTGACTGTGAAATGGTAAGTATTACTTTTGTTTTTTCGGCTAGAATGTTGGAAACTGGAAGTTAGTGTAAGATGATTTCTTGAGTCCAATATTAGTGAACCAATGCATTTGTTCCAGTATTCAGTTTAAATAACTGAAAGTAGGCCCTTTCAGTTATTTAAATGTGGATCTGTGAAGAATAGATATGTAAGTTTTTCAGCTGGTTGCTTTTAGTCAGTTTTCACACATTATTAGAGGTTTACTCCCATCATTTGAACAAGTATTTTGTTGTTGATACAAAAACTCTGCCTTAATTACTATTGGTTTGATTCAGTTTTACACACTGAAAATCAGAAGTAGGGTTTTCCTGCTTTATCACCTGCTGTGTTTTGCTTTGCCTGATTTTAGTAACTCTCCTTTTAAAGTGCATCATTTCTCAGTACTCAGTAAATGGTAATTCCTGGTAGAGTAGCTAACTGGTAATGTTTTGGAGTCTGACATAATCAGGATGTGAGTCTTATCTTCCCTGTTGGTGTCTATGTCCTTGAACAAGTCCTCTAACCTCTCTTAGCCTCAGATTCTCTCTCTTTGAAGAAGGGATAATAAAAGCTACTTCATAAGGTTAGAGTGTGCTTATGTATTGAGCTAGGCACAGTGGGACACACCTGTAATGCTAGCATCTAAGGAGGCTGAGGCAGGAAAATTGCAAATTTGAGGCCATTCTGGGCAATTTAGCAAGACTGTCTCAAAAACAAAATGCTGGGGATGTAGCTCAGTGGTAAAAAGTTCTCCTGAGTTCAATCTCTGGTATCACACATGATACAAAATTACCTAATAGTGGTACTTTCCACAATACTGGAAATATATACTTTCTATAAATGATAGTTGCAGTTATGATTGTTGGCATTCATCTTCCTTGAGAACATTATTTCCCAGAGGAATTGTACTGTACTGTATAACATTCAGCCACCTGCCTAACTTTAATTTCATTCATCCTGGATCCTCTAGTAAACGAACATCTTGCCACTGCTGCAGGGACCCTGGTAGTAGAGAGTAGGTGGCAGTAGCAGTGTGGATGAGAGGAAGCAATAACTTTCATAGTTCAGCAGCCTGACCACCCTGATCTTTCAGTGCCTCACATTGAGAGGGAGAGAACTAACACGCATCTCACTGGTTGCTGAAGGAGGCTGCTGTCTTATGGATGAACTGGTCAAACCTGATGACAAGATTGTAGACTACGTTACCAGGTATTTTTTACTTTTATTCCAGATGTTCCTAGAGCTATTGATCTAGATAGAATGGAATAAGACTTAACAGGAAAGGCTTATAGCTTCTGTTTACTTAGGTTTTATCTCCTTATGCAATATTATATTTTAATATTTTATTTATCTATATAACTTTTATATATTTTAATATTGAAATTTCACATGTAGTTAATTGTTTTTGCCCTTCTCATTCTCTAATATTACTGGGATGTTAATTCAGCAAAATTTTATCTTCCTTATCTCAGAATTCCCAATTCTCTTCATTATCTAGCAACTGCCAAACAACTGGAGGTAATTTTTTTTCTGGTAAGCCCTCTGAAAATCTGAAAACTATCATTTGGCTGTCAGATGACCTTACTACTTAATCTATCCTCATAATAAAACAAACTAACTTCTTTTCTATGAAAGATGTTGAAGCTCAGAATTTTTGTCTTTCTCCAAAGATTAGCATGTAATTTCAGAATGTACTCACCAGTAGTTAGGCAAAGAAAAGTCTGTGAAACATTACTCTTTCCATCCTTTAATATATACCTATAGATCTGCTTACTTAGGCATAGAGAGACCATGATAGTTATGTAGATTGTTCTGTTGTATCAAAGATGTATGTATAAGCGTGTTGGTTATAGTATTATAAAACTATGGGAATATAAAAGTAGAAAATTAGTTCAAATAAATCAATGCATTTAATGGAATACTCAACCATTTATGATTTTTTTTTTTTTTTTTTTTTTTTTTTTTTTGTGGTGCTGTGGATTGAACCCAGGGACTTGGGCTTGCACGGCAAGCACTCTACCAACTGAGCTATCTCCCCAGCCCAACTCTTAACCATTTAAAAGGATGTGCTCAAACAGATTTATTAATGTGAAACTGATGATATATCGAAACTGACAAAATCATGTTATAAAGCAGTAATACATTGTGATTGCATTTTGTAATAACTATTTATGAATGACTATCAAAATGATCATCTCTGGGTGATGCAATTATGGCTTACTTTTAATTTTCTCTGCTTATTTGTATTTTCAACTTTTTGTACCTTGAGCATTTCTTAAAAATAATTTTTATTCTTTTTAAAGACTTTCCAGGGAGAAAAACTTATTAATATTTTGACCTGTCCATTTCTATCCTTTTATTGAAAGCTTTTCTGGAATCACAAAGAAGATTCTTAACCCAGTGACAACCAAACTTAAAGATGTGCAGAGGCAGTTAAAAGCATTGCTGCCTCCTGATGCTGTGTTAGTAGGCCATTCCCTAGATCAGGATCTCCGAGCATTGAAAGTGCGTATCTGATTTAAGACTTCATTTGTCTACCATAAATGCATGCTCTGTTTATATCAAATCAATGCCTTGTGCTCTTCTACCCCTACCTCAATGGTTTTTTTTTTCTTTAGCAAAAGATGCTACTCATTCTATTCTCTTTCCTCCTCAGATGATACATCCATATGTTATTGACACTTCATTGCTTTATGTCAGAGAGCAGGGCAGAAGATTTAAGCTAAAGTTCTTAGCCAAAGCTATTTTGGGGTATGTTCATTTACCTATTATAACATTGTCCTGATAAATTACACACAAGTTATCATATAGTATCTGATATAGTATCCGAATTACAAAATTCAAGGTCTCTGACCTCCCTTTAACTTTAAATATTATTCATTTCTCTTTTGGTATCAGGGATTGAGCCCAGGGGCACTTAACCACTAGGCAACATCCCCAGCCCTTTTATATGTTTTATTTAGAGACAGGTCTTTCTGAGTTGCTTAAGGCCTCGCCAAGTTGCTGAGGCTGACTTTGAAATCACAATCCTCCTGTGTTAGCCTCCCAAGTACTGGGATTACAGGTGTGTGCCACCACACCCCAGCTGCTGTCATTTCGAATGAAATAACTCATTTCTTATGAAATGAAAACATTACAGGAGGAGAGTGTTTACATTCACAGTTGAGGAGGCTTGATTGGTAGAGCCAGACAGGGAATAACAGAAAAGTTAGCCAGATTTTTAAAATACAACATAACTGTGTTGATTACATTCTGTAAGTCAAAATGCATGTAGAAAGATGTTCATTGTAACATGGTTCAAAAATATGGAAAAAAAAGGAGAAACTGGAATTACCATAGAAGCCTGATTAAATTATGGCTGTGATAATGAAATTTTGTTTAAAAAAAAAAAGATGGATCTGTTCTAATATGGAAACCTTTCTTAAGAAATTACCTAGCATAAGTCAGGCATGGTGGCTCATGTCTACAGTTCCAGCAACTTGGTATGAAGGAGTATCTCAAGTTTGAGGTTAGCCCTGTCTCAAAATAAAAAGTTCTGGGGATATAGCTTAGTGGTAGAGTACCCCTGAGTACAATAGTCAGTGCCACAAAAAGAAAAGAAATAACTTAGAGTAAAATGGTGTTGCAGAGGAAGATATTGATATGATATGGATTAGTTTTGAATATAACTGTAGGCATAAGTATACATGTATTTTGAAGTTTTGTAAAAACCCAAGAAAGGACTAAAGTACACATAGACACTTGAATGTGAATTAAAAAGTTTCTGAAAAATTGACTTTATAAACATTTGCTTTGTCTAAGAAATGAGAAAAGGGACTGACCAAGGAGTAGCTTAGACATTCTGTTGCTTAGCCTTTTGTCCAGATGTATGCTTGGCATGAAACAAATTTGCACCCCCAGCACTTCTCTCAGGACCTGAGAGTTAGCCAGAATAAAATGTTCCAGGTATATCAATTTTATCTTGACTTTCCAGGAAGGATATACAGTGTTCAAACAGAGCTGGTCATGATGCCACAGAAGATGCTGCAACAGCCCTTGAATTGGCTCGGTATTTCCTCAAGTATGGCCCAAAGAAGGTTAGTTTGTTTAGTGTTTTAGATCAGTGGTTTGCCTTTCTTAAAATTATGGGACTGGATCAAACACTCATATACCATCATCTTTTTTTTTTTTTCCCCCTGGCTACTGGGGTTTGAACTCAACCACTGAGCCATATCCCCAACCCTTTTTTTGTGTTTTAATTAGAGATAGTGTCTCACTGAATTGCTTAACACTTCACCATTGGTGACTTTGAATTCACGATCCTCCTTCCTGAGCCTCCAGAATCTCCAGGATTACAGGCTCATCTTTTTTTTTTTTTTTTTTTTTAATATGAGCGAGCTGAGCATGAATTTGGAATTAAGACCCATATCACTAGCATAATGCGGCTCTGAAGTTGTGCTTACTTGTTTTTAAATATAGACTCTAGCTGTATCATGTAGACAGTTTCTCCAAACAGCTTGTTTCTAATTTGTAAATTGGGAATACACAGTTCTCTGGGATATTGATGAGGGAAATGAGACACTGTGTATGAACCTTTTAGCACAGTGTCTTGAAATATATTAAGCACCATGTTGCTGGTAGTGACTATTGTAACTGATGCCAATAATTACAAAATGAATCTGTCATAGATTTCAAGTATGAAGAGGGGTATACCATTGTTTTAACATCAGTTCAGTGTATATAGATTAGAATAGCACATAAGAGAGACATTGAAGAGAATAGTTTCTTGTGCATTCTAACCCTTTGGAATGTACCATTACATGATAATTTCCATTGTGACTTATGCAATAAATTGTAATCCATGTAAAATAATAACTTAATAGTATTCTTTGTCATTATGGTATGAAGATATTCTAAAAGATCTTATTTGTGCTCATAAATGTAACAGTCACCATTCACTACTTCTTAAGTACTGTTCTAAAATGCCTTATAGACATTATACCCTGTGAGATAGCTTATCATTCCAGTTTCATACAGGGAAATTTTGAAGTTTTAAAAATCTAAATAACTGATCTGGGGTCCCTCCAGAGAGCTGGTGAACCAGAGGTGGAGCCATAATTCAAACCAGGACTGTCAGCTTTTAAAGCATGTCTGTGCTTTACATCAGAATTTAACTTTTTCCATAAAGGCCAGATAATAAATATTGTAGACTTTGTCTCTGTCACAATTAATCAATTTGCTGTTATAGTACCAAAGCAGCCATACACAGTGTGCTAGCAGTGGGCCCAGCTGTGATCCAGCATAATATCCATTGACTAGATTTGACTTGAGGGCCAGTCCCTCCCTAAACCACTACATCATGGATTCTAAGAACTTGCTGATCTCAAAGACTGCTTTACCTTTAAAGAACTTGTTTGTGTGGGTCATATCTGTCAACACCTACCATTATTAGAAATTAAGTATGAGAAAAATATCTTTGTTTAAAATATCAAATTAAAAACATGTTAGCATGATTTATGGAATGTAGCATTTTCAAAAAAATTAGTGGGAAAAATATCTGTTTTACACATTTTGCAAATCTCTTTAATTTCTAACTTGATAGAATATAGGTTGCTTTTCACATCTGCCTCTATTTTCAGTCCGTTGAGTTGTACATTTGGAGAAAGCAAGATTGAACTCATTCTCAAAGGGTCTCTGAAACCCTACAGGTTCTCAGACCACATTTGGATAATGTGCTTGATTCCTGGTAAAATTCTATTTTACTTGGATAAAAACTAAGGAAGTTTAAACAAAGCATGAACTTCAGTTAATAATAATGTACCAGTATTATTTCATTAATTGTGACAAAATGCATCATATGAATTTATTACTAATAGGTAAAAATGGCCATAGGTATAGGTGAACTCTGTACTATGTTTTTAACTTTTTTTTAAATCTACAATTTAATTATTATTTTTTAGTATTTTTTTTTAGTTGGCAATGGACTATTTATTTATCTATTTATGGTGCTGAGGATTGAACCCAGTGCCTTGCATATGCTAGGCAAGCGCTCTGCCACTAAGCCACAACTCCAGCCATTAATTTTTTTTTAATTATGTTTTTCTGTATCACATTTGCCATGTAGACTCCCACTTGATGGAAAAAGAAGAAACAATTAGGATAGACTTTTCATGGTTTTCTATTAAACAAAGAAGTCTTTTTTTTTTTTTTTTTTTTTTTTTGTTACTATAAGAACCATTATTTTATCAATTCCAAAAGGTGCGTGTTTGCAGGGAAGTACCTTTTACGTGACCAAGTCTGGAATGAGAATGAGCCGAAATTGTGATACTCCTTTTTACTCAGACTTACTTGGCTCTTTCCTGTGTTCATTTAACATTGGTGGCTGGTAACAGATTGCCATTCTTGACTTTGCAGTCAGAAACCATCCGGTAACAATTGAAGCCAACTCAGGACTGTGGCAATGGCAAAGCTATGGTCTAAAGAACCAGAGTAACCCTTGAGTTGGTTTTGGTTTTCTTTTAACATCATATGCTTTGCACAAGATTAGATGATTTTCACCACTTTGTTTTCTTCTAGATTGCTGAACTCAATCTGGAGGGGCTAGCTAGTCCCCAGGAACTACAAGCAGCAGGCCAAGATCCAAGAAATACAAGAGAAGTGGTTCAGCACCCAAACAGGTGATGTTTCCAATTCTAAACAAGAGCAGAGGCAAATGGAAAATATAATTTCGAATATTCTGAATCTAGGGGCTAGTATAAAATGAGTGTCTATTTTTATAAAATAATAAGATGCTAGCACATTGAACTAAATAGCACTGGAGGAGATGATAGACTTGTTAATTTGGTTGAAAGAGTCATTCTACACCTTGATATTGCCCATATTAAGAAAAAAACAAAACAAAAAAGAACAGATTCCAAAAAGAATTTGACCCAAACCTTGATGGAAGACTTGCTTGCTTTCATTTGCTCATTTGTTTTTTGGTTTGTTTGTTTTTGTCATTTTTAGTGTATCTCCCTGTTAGAGCAACATGGTCCACTTGTTTTCTGCAGTGATGAAAGTGTTCTGTACATATGATACCTAGTGTGGTGACCACTGATACATGTGACTAAGGCATTTGAGGGACTGAATTTTTAATTTAGTTTTAGTTAAATTTAAACAACTACGTGTTGCTACATGCAGGTATAGAAAACTGTCAGGATATGGAAAGCAATTATTCTTAACCCTTCTACTACTTCATTACAGTATTTTAGAATGCTTAGATTCAGTGGGTAAGAAGCTCTTCTTCTTGACCCGGGAGACAGATCATACTGAAATTCGCTCTTCTGGAAACTGTCGAACTGTTAAGTGCCTTTCAAATAAAGAGGTGAGTGACTTCCTATGCCTTTGTAGGTTGCATTTAAAGCAACATCCAGGAGCCACAGTAGAGTGGATATGAGCCTCCTTGCCTCACCAGGCTCTGCTGTTTTCTGCAGGTCTTTGAGCAGGCCAGAATGGAAATCCCTCTGTTCCCCTTCAGCATTGTCCAATTCTCTTTTGAGCCTTTTTCACCTCTCCTCACTGAGGAGATGAACAAAAGGGTAAGTAGATGGGTTCTGCTAAACAACTGATTTAACAAAGGAAAGTAATGCAAGCTTTTATCAAATTTACATTTCAATGTGTATCTTAACAGTTAAACACATTTTTATTAAAATAGGATTCGAACTGTGCTTATTGTTTTGCAACTTCTTTTTTTCATTAAAACACTGTATCCACATCTTTCCATGTCATTATGTATCTTATTTCTCAAACTTTTAAGTATGCATAATATTTCACTCTATGGTATACCTGTTATTGACAGCATTTGTGCATTGTAAATTTTTCTGTTATAAATAATGTTGCAGTGAACATCCTTGTAAACAATTTCTTATACATCTGGCAAGTATATGTCAAAAATTTTTGAGGTGGAATTATCCCATATTTTGACTCAAAATTGCAATTTTCTTTCCACATCCACCTTTTTATTATATTCTGTTATTTTTCACATAGATGAGGATCAAGTGGACAGAGATGTCAACTGTCTATGCTGGGCCATTTAGCAAAAATTGTAACCTAAGGGCTCTGAAGAGGCTATTTAAGAGTTTTGGTCCAATCCGTTCAATGACTCTTGTTCTTGAAACACATCAGGTAAGGAAATGAAAAAATTCATATTTTGACCTTCTAGAATAGTGTTAGAAATTCAGATGACTTCTGGAACCATGAGATAACAGATATTAGTGAAGTGAGCTTGATTGTCTCTAACTCTTGTCTGGTATGAGCAGGTATTGACCTATAAGAATGTATACCTTGCATTGCCAGATTTTCTGATTTGAGTTATGTGTTTTTTGTTTTATTTTGGAAATTGAGAAATATGTCAATTTTTATATGTTGGCTCCAACTTTCTTAATTATTATGTAGGCTGGACAGAAAATTCATCTGTTGGATGTAGCCTGTCAGGGTTTTAAAAGACAATATGCCCTTTCAGAAAAAAACAGTGACTTCCATATCTTGGGAAGTCTTGTAGTTAAACTCTCAGCTGCAAGGTACATTCACAGCATGGATAAGACACAGAAGGAGGATTATGGGAGGGGTTTTTGAATCTCTTAGAGTAAGTTTTGTGTATTGGATTTTTATTACATAAAAGCTTTTTAAAGGGGCTGGGGTTGTGGCTCAGTGGTAGAGCACTTGCCTGGCATGTGTAAAGCCCTGGGTTCGATACTCAGCACCCTATATAAATAAATAAAATAAAAGATCCATTGACAACTAACAAAAGTTTTTTAAATAAAAACCCTTTAAAAGAGTTACTTTTACTTTTTAAAAATAATGTATGTTTATCTTTTTTTTTTTAAGTATAGGAAAACTTTAATGTGCACTTGAGATTTTGGCACCATTTTATACCAGGATTTACAAGGAACATTCTTTTCTAACAGTGGATTGATTTAAGATCTATAACTGTAATCTCATTTTGTGGAGTAACAAATAATCACACATCTATAGTTACTTTCTAGACAAATTTACAGTAATCATTTTATTACTTTATATTCTATAAATATTTTCTTTTTTTATTATCATTTTAAAAATTTATGTAGCTCAAAACTTAATGAGGGGAATTGGGATTGTCACTCAGTGGTAGAGTGCTTGTGTAGAATGTGTGAGGCACTGGGTTCGATACTCAGCACCACATAAAAATAAATAAATAAAATAAAGGTATTGTGTCTATCTACAACTAAAAAAACATTTTTTTAAAAATCTTAACGAATAAGTCTCCATCTTCATGGTCTTACCAGTATTATTTCATGAGAATAGACTTAGGTTGATACCTAATGTAATATAAAATTCTCTGGACATTATGTAGAGACATGGAAGAAACCATGAAAAGAATTAAAAATGGAAATAGTATGATAGAATATCTATAGAATAACATGCAATGACTTTAATGGAGATCTCCAGAAAGAGGAACCTAGGGGCTGTGGTTGTGGCTCAGTGGTAGAGCGCTTGCCTAGCACACATGAAGCACTGGGTTTGATCCTCAGCACCACATAAAAAAAATAAATAAAATACGGGTATTGTGTTCATTAAAAAAAAGGAACTAGGTAGCTGAGGAAAGAGGTTAGGTGATAACTTCACTGTAAATTTTTTGTGCCTTTGAAATTTAGAACAAGGCTGCAATGAAACTGGTACTTTAATAACTATTGAGTAATGTAAAAACATAAAAACTTCAAAATTGATATAAGAGTTCCAGTTGTAAAAATGTGCTTCCAGGCTGGGTTTTGTAGCTCTGTAGTAGAGCACCTGCTTAGCATGTGTGAGGCACTGGGTTTGATCCTCAGTACCACATAAAAATAAATAAATAAAATAAGGGCATTGTGTTCATCTACAAGTATAAAAATATTCAAAAGTAAAAATGTGCTTTCCCCCAAATCTCTTTTAACATCTTTCCTGTGACTAAAAATACATATAAAAAAGATGGACTAGGGGATGGGAAGTTGATGACAAGGGACCACAATCTCTTCTTATAAGTCTTTCTGTTGGCTTCTCCCCCAGGCCTTCCAAATTATAATATGAGATTTACCTTTTAACTTTTTTTTTTGGGGGGGGGGTGCTTTTTCTTTTTACATTTTATTAGAGACAGGGTCTCACTGAGTTGCTTATAGCCTTGCCAGGTTGCTGAGGCTGGGTCTCCTCCTGCCTCAGGCCCCCGAGTACCTAGGATTACAGGTGTGTGCCACCACACCTGGCTCCTTTTTTAACCATTTAAGTGACATTAAGTACATTAATACTGTGCAGCCATCTCCAGAAATTTTCTCATCATTCCCTCCCGCAGCCCCTAGTACCCACTGCTAATTTCTATCCCCATGAACTTTACTCCTCTGTGTATGTCATATAAATGAAATCATTCATTATTTGATCTTTTGTGTCTGGCTTATTTCACTTAGTGTGATGCCTTTAAGGTTCATTCATATTGTAGCACACATTAGAACTTCATTCCTTTACAAGACTGAATACCACTGTATGTGTGCACCATATTTTGTTTATCCATTTTTCTTTCAGTAGACATTTGACTATTGTGAATAATGGTGCTTTTGAATACAGGAGTACAAATATCTGTTCGACTCTGCTGTCAGTCCTTTTTTGCAAATACACAGAAGTGGAATTGATAAATTATGTAGTATTCCTGTTTAACTTTCTGAGGAACCACCAAACTATTTTCCATAGCAGCTACACCATTTTCCATTCCCACCAGCAGAGAAGGGTTTAATTTCCCCACATCTTCATTTACTTGTTTTCTAAAGGTTTGATTTGCATTTCTCTAATGATTGGTGATGTTGAGCATCATTGGCTATTTGTAGACACATCTTTTTTTTTTTTTTTTTTTTTTGAGACACATCTATTCAGGTATTTTGCCCATTTTTAAATTGTATAGTCGTTGCGTTGTAGTTCTTTATAAGTTCTGGATACAAATCTCTTATTAGATATGTAATTTGCAAATATTTTATCCCTTTCTTTATGTTGCCTTTTGACACTGTTCAACAAGTGTCCTTTGGCTAAAAAAACTAAAGTTTTTTTTTTTTTTTTTTTTTTAATTGAAGATGGAACCCTGGTGCAAAATTCAACCACTAAGCCACATCCCATCCCTTTTTTTGTATTTTTTTAGTGATAGGGTCTTACTGAATTTCTTAGGACCTTGCTGAGACTGGCTCTGAACTTGGAATCCTCCTGGCTCAGCCTTTCGAGCCATTGGGATTACAGGTGTGTGCCACTGTGCCTGGTAAGTTTTTAATTTTGACAAAGTCTGGTTTATTTTTTCCTTTGTTGCCTGCCTTTGATGTCATCTTTGAGAGATATTGTAAAGCTCTTTGTAGTTGGGTTGGGGGAGTGCTTTTATCTCCACAGTGATTCTGTGGCTCAGATAATCATAGAGATTTAGGTACTCTTGAGTCATCAAATAGAAAAACAGACTGAAACATGTGGCCGAGATAACTGAAGAACCTAAAGTCCAGCTAAAAAAACAAAGGGGAATCTCTGCCTGTGAACTTTAGTGATATGTAATAAATGTTATAAAAAGTAAGTTGGGTAGTAAGGAATTTGTTAGTGCTTTCCCCATACAACTCACGGCAGTGAGCTTTGATTTCAAATGGTAATTAAAGATTAGTTATTGTCTAAGAACCAATTCCTCAACTTTATCTTTCTTTTTAAACAGTGTGCAGTCACAGCCAGTCTAGCCCAGGGTTTTGGTCACTGCAGTTTGGGTCCCTTTCCCAACCCTTTCTCTGGCAGTTTGTGCTGAAAGCAGTAGTTGAGAAATCTTGGTTTTTCTGCAGCCTCATCTCTATATACGGTATGAAGTCCTGGAAGCTGCCCAGCTGGCCATAGAATCCTTGAATGGCGTTCTGGTGGAAGGTATCTGTATCAAGGTAAGATCGCCAGCGAAAGCTGAAAGCAGCCCCTTCATTCAGGCCTGGCCTCGCAGTGCCTCATGACACAGAAACACCCTAGAAAGGCCCAGGCAAAGACTGAGGGAACATCTTTGGCCAACTCTGGCACAGTTATCATTAGCCTCTTTGTAGATTAGGAAGCTGCAAAATTAAATTATTAATATGTAACAGGCTCAAAAGAGAAAGAGGTGACTCTTGACCACTAATATCACCTTTCCTTGGTTAGGTGCAGAGACCTGTGACAGAGCTTACGCTTGATTGTGACACCCTTGTTAATGAGCTGGAACGAGATTCTGAGAACCGAGATACTATTTACCTGTCTGGAGTACATGATACCTTCAAGCAACACCTGTTGCAGCAGTCCAACCTCTTCCTTGGCCTGGAAGCTGTGATCTTGCCTAAAGATCTTAAAAGTGGAAAACAGAAAAAATACTGTTTCCTGAGTAAGTCTGTACCACCTTGAAGGAGGAGATTTGGGATGGTGGTGACCTCAAGGTGGAGGAACATTTCACCAAGCAAGCCTTCCTGGGACAGACAAAGGCATGAGCTTCTTGTTCTGTCCCTCCCCTCCCTCCCCACCCTGAGCCATCACCAGGCTCCAGCTTGTGCAGTGATCAGCTTTCTTTGATTCATAACAGAATTATGGGGGGGGGCGGGCTGTTCTTGCTTTCAGAATTCAAAACTTTTGCCAGTGCCCAGAGGGCCCTCCACATTCTCACAGGCAAGGACTGGAAGCTGAAAGGCAGGCACGCCCTGACCCCCAGGCACCTCCATGCGTGGCTCAGGGGCTTGCCACCTGAATCAAGAAGGCCCCCAGGTCTCAGAGTTATACCTCCTCCCTCAGAGCAGGAGGCCCTGCAGGTGAGTGAGACTTTTCTGGGTTAGAGGGGGAAGGCAGCTACTTTGGCTCAGAACTCTGGACTTAGGTTTGTGGAGTTAGTCAGGAAAGTCCTGCTCAGTGACCCTTGATCTATCGCTTTTCTGCCTTGCCCCATCTTATATCACTCTTCAAATTCTCCTAGCCCTAGCCAAATATGTTTTCCTCCCAGATTTCTCATACTCTTTCCCCTGCTAAAATCAAGTTTTTAGCCTTTAAGATGACTCTGAGGGACTAAGGTGGGTGGTTAGAGATCTGGACGACTCTTACTTAGGGACCTAGTTTAGGGTTTCCTGAACTGTACACATACAAACTAAATTTTGATAGTTGTAGGTGGGCTTTTTTGTTTTCACTTTTATGTGGACTTACTTTTCTAACAGTTACTAAAGTGTGCAGCCACATTAAACATCATGAGTAGTATTACTTAGGCAAACTAAGAAAGAGTTGACTCTGTTTAAAGGCACATACAAGAGGGGAGAGGGGAGGAGAATTGACTAAAGCTTGGGAACCTGGGTCCTAGTCTCATCTCCCACACTTAGCAGAAATGGAGGCAAGAGCTGGTGAGTGACTTACCCAAAGTCACAAAGATAATGATAGAGGCCTCATAAGTGATGTTGCTACCCTAGCTTGGGGTCCCTAGAAAACCCATCTGGAGGAAAGGATAGCAACTTCCTTGCCCTAAGGAGGTTCTAAACCACAATGGAGGCCCACAGAATGGGCTTCAGTTTCAATGGGATCTGTCCAGAATCTATACTGGGCTTTCATGGCATTAGAGCCTGAGGTGGCCCCTCCAAATGGGTATTCTGGCAAAGTGTTGATACCGGGCTTTAATCCCAGACTCTGAGGGCAGACCACCCGAAGATAGCAGCCTGGCGCTGGAGCCGGAAGATTGGAAGACTCTACCAAAGCCTGGGCCCAGGTACCCTTTGCCTCATCCTCCTGCCAGGAACCAATAGGTAAGGACTGAAGGATTTTCCCTTTTGACAGTGGCCCCTTGGCCTGTGTTCTTGGAGAAAGGCCTTCTAATAATTTCCAGATAAGGACTTAGATGAGTCATTTCTTAATTCTCATCAGTTCTGAGAGATAGGTATTATATTCCAATTTACATTGATATGGTTCTTTGTTAATTACACTTACTGGTTGGTTCCTCAAGAAGACAGCTCATTCCACTTTAAAACTAGAGGCCTTAGGTTCTGAAGTCTCTCTGAGTAAGAAAGAGCCGCATGCCTAACTCCATTAGAAAAAATGTCACGGTGTCCTCGGACAAGCCCAGATTTAAGTGTGATCAGGGCCTGTCCTCCCCACATATCAGTAGTGTGCCTCACCTTCCTGCCGTTTTCCCCATCGCCATCTGTTTACTTTTGAGAGATCGCAGGACCTATTTTGCTGATTCTAAGTCTTAGAAATACTGGAATAGAAATAGGACTTCTGGTCCAGTTCCAGTTTCTCTCACGTCTCTCTCACAAGTGGCCAAGCCACTTTCCCATCGTGGGTTTCAATTCCATTCTAAACCCTTTCACCCTTTTTAAACCCTTTTAACTGTAAACTTTCTCTTCAAAGAAAAATTGATGTCCTAAGGTGTGAAGCTGAGCAGTTTTGGAATAGTGGGTGAATGAGTAAGTGTGTAGAGTAGAGGAAGAAGGGAAAGAGGATTGTTTCTTAGAACAATTTAAAAATCACCAAAGTGTGTTATTTAGTCCCTGAAGATTCTGATAATGTGACACTCATTTCCCGTCATAAAATCCTCAAAAAATGTACTCAAGGACCACTGGTGAGATGTTTGCCTTCTGGGCAGCTTGAAAAAACTGCTTTATCTGAGCAACAAACATATTTACATTGGGCAGAGGCAGGATAGTGGATCAATATATTTTATAAAGGCTTGTGGGTAAACTGTTAACAGTAAGAGATTAAAAAGTGACGGGAAGTTGTCAATAAAGCTTTCTGGTTAAGAGCAAAGGGGAAAACAGACCTGTGCTTAGAAAGCTCCTCAAGTAGAAGTAGAATAGAGGACTTGTCTTAATGTTCTGAAGTAGAATACTTACATTGCAGTCTCCATTTAGCAGGTAAACTAAGTCAAGAGTGGTCCAGAGCATTCTTGCAGAAATTACCTGGATATTCCACAGAAGATGAAGGCTTGGGAAGGGACTATTGGGGTCAGAGAGTAAAAAGGCTTAGGTTCTGACTGAGTCAAAGATCCTAAAATGAGCTTGGCAAGTCAGGAGAGTAATGCCCTTCGGAAGTAGCAAAGCCCATTGCAAGGAAACCCAAGTCACTCCTTTTAAAAGACACACTGATCTCGGTAGCAGCAATATGCATTTCCCCAACTGTCTCAGCTTGGTGTGTGACAGACCTCTCCAGGCCTAATCTGTGTAGCTGCCACTGCTCAGGAAAAGCAAAGACAAGACAGCAGGTTCCCTGAGCCTTACATTTTAAGTAGCTACTGAAATTAATATTGAAAATAATTACTGCTATAATTTATCAAACCCTTAAGAAGTGACATGTACTGTGCTGTATATACCTTTGGTTGAAATTAGCAATCTCTTTAACAAAGAGATTCTCTGCTTAAGCAACATTACAAAGGTAACACAATTAGCAAGTACAAGGAATTTGAACCCTGATGAGATCAGAGCCACTCCTTCGTCCCCAAAAAGGCTATAGTGCATACCATTACATCACTGAGCTGTTTTGAGGATTAAATGAGACAGTGCTGAGAACAGTCCTTGGCATATAATATGTGCTTAGAGTATCTGGCTTTTATTGTCTGATTCTCACAAAAGCGCTGTGAGATAGTAATTTAAATATTTTAGAGCTTTATAGTTGAAAATTGAGTCTCAGTTGTGATATGTCTCCTATCTCCTAAGAGGCAAAGCTAGGATTTGAATCAGGCCTCTGGGACTAGTCAGTGTTCTTTGCATTGAACCATCTTTAGCAGGCAGTTTTTCATAAATTTATCTGCCTCTTGCCCCATGGCGCACACACACAGAAACTTCACCTTCGCTGACCTAGGCGCCTCAACCCTATTGATAAAGCTGGTCTTCATTCCTCATGTGTTGCAGCACTCATGGCTCACTCTCCGGCCTAGGACTGATGGGAATAAAAGATGAAGAGGAAAGCGTCGTCCCAAGCATGGGTTTGTGAGTCTGCCCACCACTTTTCCATGTGCCATTCTAATTTCTCACGGGCAGTGGCAGAGAAGATGGTCAGACTGCAGCTTCTCTAAAGACTGCTGGGCCTCTTCATTCACTGGACAGCTTTTTGTGGAACGTTGGTGCACCAACTAAGGAGTCTAATCCATTTACATGGCATGTGCAAGTTTTCAATAAATGCCTGAAATTCAAGCCTTCCTCATCTTAAACAGAGTGAGGAAGGAAATGAGCTTTTTCTTTGTGTGAGTTTGTTCCACTCCCATAAAGTGATGTATATTTAGGTCAGGAAACCAGGAGGAATGACGGGAGAAAGCACAGCCAGTTATGCAGTTTGTCAAGATAATCGACATATTGGAGCAAATTTCTCCTAGACACACCATTTCCACCTTGGCAGGTATTATAAATTGAAGGAGAAAGGCTGAGTGGAAAAATCTCAGCTTCACCACAGTTTCAGCTTTTTACTAATCCTGGAAACCCACTTCCATCTCCATGTTTGGGAATCTCTGCTTCATTAGAATGTGGCTGCAATGCCACCCTTTACCAGTAGGTGCCTCTGTCACATCAGCTTTCCGCCTGGTCATTGGAAACTTTGAGCTCAGTCTTGTTAAACAACTCTCAAACTGGTAACATTCAATATTGGAAAGAACACGGCACAGGCACACAATTCCAAATTGGTAGAGGTATTAATGATTTTCCAAAAAGGGTGAACTAATCTGTTATACGTTATGTATCACACCAAAATCTCTTTTTTTTTTTTGGTAGGGAGGGGGTACCAGGGATTGAAACCAGGAGTGCTTAACCACTGAACCACACCCCCAGGCTCCCTTTTATGTTTAATTTTGAGACAGGGTTTCACTAAGTTGCTGAGGTTGGCCTTGAACTTGCAGTACTCCTGTGAATTCCCAAGTCACTGAGATTGTACCCCATGCCTGATCAAAGTGCCTAACTTTGAATCCCATTTTTTTGTACTTATTCACTGTTGAACTTTGATGGTTATTTAGCATCTCTTGTGTTTGGGATATTGAATAATGGTCTATATCTCATAGAATGATTGTGAATGCAAATGAGATTATGTAGTCACAGGACTATATTTTGTTGAATGAAGTGTAAAGGACTACAGAATGGTATGTATAGTTCTGATTCCAGTTTTGTAGGAAAAATAATGTACAAAGTTATGCATAGGCTTGGAACCAAACTGGGAAGGCTGTTTGTCAAGATGTTTACAGTATTTTTCTCTAGCTAGTGAGATTGGCAGATAAGATCTTACAAATGATTTTCTGTGTATAGGCTAGATTATTTTCTTTTGATCTAGCATATTTTACTTTTACAATTAGAAAAAAAATTCTACTTAACTATCAAGGTTGGGCATTCAGGGCAGTGTTTAATCCTTTAAATGTAGCTTCTGTAAGATCTGGCCCTAAATGAAGCTTGATTTGGGATGGAGACACTATAACATGGAGCCCTCAGAAAGTTCTCCTTTGCTGCCAGCTTCAGTTGCAAGGACTAAGAACAACTTGAAATTCATAGTATTGCTGGATTCCTTCCTGTCCAGCTGAACTCCGAAGCTGTGGGAGCTTAGTTGATATTTACCTTTTGAGTTCCTATCTTGAAGACAAAGATGTGCCTGCCTTGGATATGGAAGGGCCTGGGTTAGAGTTTCAGCTTTGCTCCTGGATATTCTTGGGGAAGTTACTTAACCTTCTTTGAGCCCATTTGCACAGCTGAATTAAGCAAGGAAATATCTACTTATAATGATTGGTGTGAGAATTCAAAGAGAATAGTTTGTGAACAGTGACAGAATAGTGGACTGTGTATGGATTATTTTGTCAGCCTCCATTTTCCTCACCTTTAAAATGAGGAAGTTAGTATCTACTTAAGGTTGTTCTGACAACTATATTAGGGTAAAGCCCATAGTTAGTGCTCAATAAATGATATGTATTTTATTGAGAATTATTTTCAAAGTGCAGAAAGGACAGATAAGGGCTCCCTGAACCTAGACCACTCCCACTGCTCCCAAGACTAGCCAAGGCCTTTTCCTTCTGGGTGGGTGGGGCTAGAGGCTTCCCTCTGGGCCTGGACTCCAGAATTCTGCAGAGATAGACCTGGACCCAGTAGGCCTCTGAGACCTCAGTCTGCACACTCTGTTCTGTGAGTTGATGCTCCCACCTTTTGGGAGCCAAAGCTGCCAACTTGGCCTCTTGCAAAACACATTCCATTCATAAGTGCGTTTGTGCATTTTTCCTCCCACACCCTCCAGCAGCCAATGTGGAGCTGCCAAGGCAGCTGCTGGAGAAGCAGTGGCTCATGGGGGGGGGGGGGGGGGCAACGCCAAAATTTTTACAGAACTTGATTTAGGCTTTGAACACATTACTCCCATTTTCTGGTCTCCCTGCCTATAATGGGGTAGACACTTAGCCATGTTGTTTTCGTTTCCTTTGTCCGCTTCTTTGTAAATGTCTTCTTCCTTTTCTATAAATAGAAAAGCCATTAATGGAAGTTGGAAAATCCAGGAAAATTAAAATCACATCTAATCCTACCACCTGACTGCCAGTAACTGACAAGCTTCTATCAAGCTTTTCCCATCATTCAAAAGCAGAGGGCTTAATAGCTGCATAATACTGTACACCGATGTGTGTCACGATTTGTAAAACTATCCTGTTAACACAAGTTGTTCCCAAATGATGCTACCAACTATATCTTTACATTACACACTTGGCAGATAGTACTCTTTAAGTTCCCAAAAGAAATTACTGGATTAAAGAGTATTAACATTTAAGGTTATTTTAATGCCAGAAAGGCTTTACTGTTTGCCAGTATGGAGTTGTTTCAAATCTTTGCCAATCTGGTAGTTAAAAAGTTTTCATCTTATTTATATGAAAACCCTTTAGATTGGCGCCCATCTTTTTTTTTTTTTCCAGAAGCTTTTTAGGCCAGTTTTTTCCTTCAGCAGGTTGTCAATATCCTTTGCCCATTTTTCTGTTGGAAAATGAACTTTTCTGTACAAATTTTAAAAATCTCCTTATGGATTAGGTATCATGTCCATTTGTTAATTATAACAAACATGTTTCTAGTTTAAGAAGTTTATGAGTTTATTCCTTTGTGATTTCTTCAATTTGCTTTTATGCTTAGAAAGTCCTGATTGGTCCAGAGATCAGTTTAAATACCCACTGGCAAGTTCATGTATTTCTAATGATTTAATGTTTTTATTTCCATTTTTATTCTTCCTAGAACTTATTTTGGCATATGACAACTTTTCCCAAAGTCTGTGTAAGTAGTAGAGCCACACCAGGGTTTTGTCCTGTCTTGCAATAGAACACTCATAGCTTTTAATATACTAGCAATTTCAGCAGCAGCACCCAGGTAAGCACAGGGCCCTTGGAGAGTCCCAATCAGCACTATAGAGTTGATATGCCTTGCTGCTGACGGCATTGTTGATCTTTATTCCACCAAGACTTACTCAGCCACTCTATAAAGACTGGATCAAGGTCAGAACTTCACAAAGAATGGTAACCCCAGAGAGGCACTCTTAGCTTTAAGACAGGGCATTCTCAGAAGGCAAAGGCATGAAAACCAAATAAAGGCTCCCTAACCTCTCCTTCCCAGTCATAACCCTTTTCCATCTGAGCCAAAAACCAGAGCTAGAGAGATGATTTTCAGAGCCAATGCAGCCATGTACTTTGGTAACTGGATGTGACAAGAAAGAAGAGGCCAGTGCTAAAGTGACTTCTGGACCCTGTGGACCACCTTCAGTATACTTGTTAGAAAACCCATTCCACATGCAGCTAATTGAATTTTAGCTGTATGTAATTAGCGCGGCACTGTGACACTTGGAATAGCTCCAGGCTTTATACAAGCACCCAAATCAGCATCCTCCATTTGGTTATTGCCCAAATCTGTAAGGCCCTGGTGGGCTTAATAACTCAGGAGGGCCGAAGCAGAGAGGAAATAAGCCCAAGAGTCAGTGGGGAATAAGTGCATGTTCTGGAGGCATGCTTTTTCACAAGAAAAAAGTCACCCCCACCTGATGCTGACCTTGGTCATAAAGAAGAAAAAAAAAATCCAACTCACTGAAGAAAGCTGAGAAACCTCTCCTAGCTAGGGAATGTAGCCATGATTTATAAGCCCCTTGCAACTGACAAAGAAAAAGCATTTAGTCCCTGCCACTGTACTTATTTTTAGGAGATACCAACGTGGGGCTGGGAATCTTTGGGGAAGACATTAAGGCCTCCACCAAAGAAATGAGTGAGATGGCTAGTCAGTAACATTCCTAAATATAAACAAGAAATAGAAAAATACAATGAAAGGAAGCTCAGAATTGAAAGTGGTTCACCTTATCAGACTTGTAGCATGTAAGGCAAGTCCTGGTGATGACATTAGTGTAAACTCACCCAGAGGGAACCTAAGCCACTAAGAGGGGAAGTGACTTGTAAGAGATCACACATGGCGATTGCAAACCCCCTCTCAGTTTGCTGTTCCCTGCAAAACTCACCTAAAGTTCTTTTGCAGAATGCGAAGAGCTTGTAATGATTGAGCACATTTTTTTTTTTAATCTTAGGTGCTTTCATAGACTTTTAACACTCCCGTGGAAGTAGAGTCTCATTTTACAGATGAATAAAAGGACAACTTAGAATTTCACTAACTTGCCAAAGGTCACACAGCAGTGGCACTGGACAGTTAAAAGCCAGGTCAGCTTACCTCCTTTGTGTTAACTACATGCATTTTTATCACAGTGCTCAGATTTTTTTATTCCTTGTGGGAATTTCGTTATTAAGATAAGACTGTTTAGATAGTGACCCTACGATGACCCATTTGCTGTTTTTCTACAAGTACTGGGGACCCTAAAAGCCAACCATTAAGCTTGATGCATGCTTGGGTGAACACCCACATTTGGAGTCTGAGCATCCTTTACTATCGTTTATTTTCCAAAGCCTAAGAATTGTCCAATATGTTGGGCTTCCAGTGGGTAAAACTTTTTCCAGAATAAACTCACTTTTTCTTTTTTGTTTGTTTGTTTCTTGCAAAAATATCAATACTCAGGTAAACAAATTTATTAAATCCACCAGCAGGTTACCTTCCAAATTGGGGGTGGGGGGAATCAAATGAAAAAATGACATCAAAGACAAAAAAAAAATGTGTAACAAGTTAATAAAAATATCAAGGGGCGATTTGGAGAGTGCAACAGTGCAGAGAATACAAATAAAAGTATTAACTTTTGTCAAGTTTGTACAACCTCAAACAGACATGCTGGTAACAAACCAAGAGGGATCCACAAAGGTGGAGGGTCACATGAGCAGTGGACTCATCACCTCAGCAGCTTAAGGCAGGATATATGCGAGACCAATTCATCCAAGCCCCGTTTGCCTATTGTTTCAAATTCCCTCTTTGAAACCTAAAATCATATTCATTAGTGCAACAGTTAAGAGCAGTTAATCACAACTGACGACCAGGGTGAGAAGGAAGACACTTCCTCCAGAGCAAGTGTGTGTGTGTTGGGGGGAAAAGGACAGCAACTGCTGAATGGCTTCCTTTGGCATTACCCAAGATTTGTGTTGAGAGGAGGAGGAAGAGGAGGTGGTGGTAGGAGTGGGTTTCTGAGAGCAGGCTGGGTTTCCAAGAAGACAAGGTAGAACATGATGCCCCAGCGCCTGAATTAGAAGCAGAACCTGAAGGGTTACTCAAAGCTATTTGGACCATCTTGGTTTCTGCAACCAGTGCTTAAGCATCAGTCTGTCTTCTACGGGGGGAGGGGGCACTGATCCTCACTGACATGCAGTCACAGTCCAGGTTAAACTTAATATATGCTATAATTATAGCTTACCATGGGAATAAACTTGGGGTTGTAGGAATCCCCTCTCATGACTCAGTAAAGATTGGGAGTAAAAGGATCAATGAATGTCACATGTCCTCAAATGAGTCCTAATTAACATTTCAATAACATCATAGTCCTTTTAGCTGCTGAAACAAAATTCTGCTGGAGTCCTCCAAGGAAGATCTTTGTCCACCAAGAAAGACCTTTTCAGTTACCAAAATATTCAAGTTATCAACCAAACAACTGACACAGAAAAACAGCAAACAACTGAAGGAAAACATGTCTAGAAGCAGCTGGGTGCAGTGGTGCATGCTTGTAATCCCAGCAGCTCAGGAGGCTGAGGCAGGAGGATTGCAAGTTCAAGCCAGCCTCAGCAAAAGTGAGGTGCTAAGCAACTCAGCAAGACCCTGTCTAAATCAAATACAAAATAGGGCTGGGGATGTGATGTGGCTCAGTGGTCAAGTGCCCCTGAGTTCAATTCCTAGTAAACCCCCCCCCACCCACCCCCCAAAAAAAATTCTAGAAGCAGCTACCTTTGGGCTTTGCTGCACTGAAGACCTCACAAAATACTGCAAACCAAACACTACAAAATATAGATGTTTTGGTTCATATACTTTTCTACAAGTCTCATTCATTATTGGCATAGTATGTGAGGCCATCAAGTGAAATACTGGGTCCCAACACCCTGCAGCCTCCTGGCCTGAGGTCTGAATTTTGGCACCAGCCTTAGACCAGTACTGTTTCAGACTAATACTATGTGGCTTAATCCTTCCCTCTTTCACAAAAGGGCTAGTTGTATCCATCTTTTAATGGAAGTTTAATATTAAAAATACTGCCTTGTACATTTTCAATTTTATTTCCCTGGGCCTACAAGTTTGAGATTTGGATCTTGGGCCAGCTCTCTCCATTATTAAAAAAGTACCCATGGGTTCCTGGACCTCACTCATGTGAGCACACCTGGCAGGGTGAGAGGAGAACTAGGAGGCAACCAGCTGAAGCACAGCCAAGTGTCATAATAGGAGGTCAGGCTGAGAGTGACACAAATTTGGCAAGAATGGGGGAAGCAATTCAATGAAGCAGTGCTGGCTTGCTAATAAATGGCTGAAGAAACACCTCACAAATCCATCTGCCAAAACCAAGCAATTTCCTAACACCTACTATCAGTCACCCTCAGATGTTGCAGATCTTCAAAATGCCATCCACATCCTGCCTCCTCCATCCCACCCTGTTGTCACGATGCTAAAACGAGGGGTGCACTGGCTTACCTGAGGGGCAGACATTTGGCTTCCTCCCCCAAGTCAACTGCTCACCTGCCATTAAGCAGGAACAGGGGCTTTTCACTTCACAGAAGTACAAATCCTACACACACTTGACTTGGTTCCCTTTACAGAAAAACTGCTTTTCCTGTGGTCACAAAAGGGTCAAGCACTGACCCAGAGCTACTGTAGAAGCTTGACTTCCTTGCTGAGCAGGGGCTCAAACTTGCAAGTTCCTTCCCTAATTGTTCTCTTTTTTGGATTATCAACAACGGGATCATTAAAAAATATAGCCAAAAGTAATTTCTGAATGGCTCTTTTGTTGGGGGTGGGGGTAAAGAAGCTAAATAGTTAAAAAACAAAACCACTCACTGTTGTAAACCTGTAAACCTAATGCAATGAACGCAGGCTTGAAAGAGTTCAGCCGGTTCTGAAGTCCCCAGAGTTCTCAGCTGCCTCTTGTGCACTTCTCTCCCACACACCTGCTGATCTGGTAGAAGCCTTACCTGGCTAGGTAAAGCCTGCCTCTCCTTCCTCATTCAACCTCTCCTAATCCAGAATTGGCAAACTGTCTGGATGAGAAGGTGGTCTCTTTAAGAGACCACAACTGAACCCACCACAACGGGGGACCCTGGAGGCGCTTATACAAGGACCTTGTGACTTATTTAGCTAGAACCAAGAAAGACATCTGGCCTAAGAGCCTCTTCAACTTTCCAGCAGTATTGTTAGTTTACTGTGGCTGATTTAAAAATTTCTTGTCACTCTAGAAGGGGCAACTGACTGGTTTAGAATTAAAAAAAAAAAAAAAAAATTCCATGTTCCCTATGCTAGTATCAGTTTGAGAAAAACAGCCTAAACTCCTTAAATAAGCATCTTTGTAACTATGAGAGCCCAGAGCTACTACTAATAAAGGAACCCAAAGCATGCAATTCTTGTCCAGGTTGAGAAATATATACCTGGAGTGGGGTGGGAGACTAATCAGAGGAGGTAACTCCAGATGTTTAATAGCCAAACTCTCATTACCTCAAATGTAGAAAGATTTTTATAAGTTTTTATTTAAAAGATTCCCTTTTTAATCTGTTCCAAAGTGATGGAAGTTGAACTCAACAAGCTCCTGCCATCCACCTTCCGATACAGTTTTTGAGGATATATATATTAATGGGAAAATAAGAAGAGGACCCTTTACCGAACCCAGAGAGGACCAGAGTTAGCTCCTCAGGCCCCAGTGGCAGTACGGCCAAAGCTGGCCACATGGAGCGAGCATGTGGAGGAGTCTGGGGAACAGGCCCTCCCTCCTATACGGAAGGGGATGGGCAACAAATTCATGTTCTTATAGTAAAAATGGTCAGACACAAAAGCCTCCATCATGAGTTCTCTGGCACTCTTCTTACTTACACTTTATATATTGAAGGCGGCTCCCTCTTCAATGGCCAGTTTTAGCAGGCAGAAAAACAAAGAAATATAGATACATATATGTGTATATATATATATTTTATATAAGTAAAATATATACATATTTAATATATGTATATATACATATTCGAGGGTAGAGGAAGGAGAAGAGGGTCATGTAAACCTAAACAGTCATCACATTACCCCAAATGAGCCTGACATTAACAAAAAGATAATAAATAACTCCTAGGGGTTAAGTGACAACATGGGTGCAGCAAGAAGGGAAAGGGCACACATTTATTAAATACACTTTGACATTTGTTTGGCAGAGTTCAGACCAGCCCCAGGCTCTGCACTTGCCAGACAAGTAAGCTGATGACACTCAGAAAAGAAAAAAAATTTAAAAAAAAAAAAAAAAAAAAAAAAAAAAAAAAAATTCAAGCAGAGCTCCATACCACAGTTTTCCTTCAAGTCAGCTGGCCGGCAGGCACAGTTTTCCGACCACCAGGAACAGAAACTTTGGCTCCAAGGCAAATGAAAAACAAAGTATTTCCACTTAAAACATGAAAATACGGAAACTTCATCAAAGAAAGAAAACTATCAAAGAAGTCAACTTCCAGCAAAACTGAGGTAGCACTGCTTTCTCTGCATTCAACGCTTAAGTGGTTCTCAGTACAACGTGTTCTGAAAAAAAACTGCTCACTTGACTGACAGGTGCAGCATGTTGATGGATAAACTCAACATGAAACGCAATAGGTCAAAGAAGGAATGAGCAAGAAGTAAGGGAAATAGGGGTTTTGGATAAATTAGCTTAAAAGGGGGTTGTCACCAGACTGCAAATGCTCTTGATTGGCCTTGGCTCTCCAAGAGCTCTAAATTGTCTGGAAATTAATGCAATGTGGTTAACAATTAACACTGCTATTAAATCTGTGTAAATCTTTAAAAATAATTATTACAACCTAACTTCAACCATGTAAACAGCACTACACACAGTACAGACCTGCCCTGAAAAACAATATGCAAAACTGAGATCTGGCACTGTATCATTTTGTAATGTTAATTCAACCTAACAATCCCATTCTCCCCACCCGGCTCCACACCCTCCCCCACCCAAAAAAACAAAAACAAAACTGAAAAACCTAAATTTGTGCAAGAAATGGCAGGCTTATTCTATCTGAAGGCTTCAAAAAAAGAAGATACACAACATGTAGCCAGGTTCAAATATTTTGGGGGATTCCCCCCCAAAAAGAAATAACCAAAATAACCAAAAATGAAGAAAGTGCCTAAAACATGATACAGCATTTTAGAGCCCTTTCAGATACAAGGCAGAGAAAGGTGTAAAGTAGAAAATATCCGGATCTTCAGTAATTTCCAGAAAGGTCCAATTCCTCGCTTGGCTGCAGGGCAGCGGGCAGATCCTTGCTGCTGCTCCTGGAACAGAGCCACTAAGTCTGCTCCTCGGGACACAAGCCCTCGGGCCCTGAGCTGAGTGCACCTCTCCCTTCCCCTTCTCGTTTCCTCCGTTCCATTTCCCACTCCACAAAGGTATCGAAGAGACTTGGCCAGGCCTCGTCTTCACTGTAGTTGCTGAGGTCAGGGCCAATCACCTGAGTGAAGTTAAGGAACATGTTCCAAGTGTCCCGGGAGATGCCCTTGATCCCCGAGGGGTTCTCTGTTAAGAAGTTTAGCCATTGGTCCAATACGGGAGGATTGTTCTGGGTAAAGACTAGTTTCCACAGGGCAATGGCTATTTCCCGATGCAGTGACCGCTGCCCTTCTTCAGAGTCCAGGCCAAACTGAAATGTAAACCTGTAGAGATCCTTGAACTTGTCCTCTTGTTTGGCTTCTATTAAGAGGCTAGGGAACCGTGCACAGATCCCATCAATGCTGTCTGCACTTATTGCTTTGCAGCCATCAAAAAACTCCTTCCTACAACGGGAAGGAAAGGGCATAATTAATCATGACATGGTATCATCAACCAAGAGGCAACAGACTATAGCGACTAATAGCAGCGATGCTCTGAGGTCTAAGGATCTGGATTAGAATTCCAACTCCTCCCCTAAGCATTCCTCTTTCCTCAGCAGTCACACTGAGAACACCGCCTTCACAGGGTTCCGGTGAGGACTAAAGCTAACAGATGCTAACTGCTTCTAACTATGCCTGGCATATGGGAGGCAACTGATAAAGAAAGGTTCATTCATTTATTCATTCATCTTCCCAAAGCTAAGAGCAAGTCTGCTGCTCTCTGGCCTGTTGTTTCCTACTCTGCAAAATTTTTAGGGAAAATTTTTCCTCCCAGACAGGGAGGCTTCATGCTTCCCTTTTGATTCTCTAAAGGATGTTCTATGTATATTTTGTTAACAGCCAAGGAGACTTTTGGAGCCAAAGATTCTGGATGAAACTGGGTAACTCTGCCACTAGAGATGAAAGTTCTGTATTAAAAACAAAAATTGCGTATGTATTTTAAATAGCTGTACAACACTTTTAAGGTTACAACATGGTCTCTCTCACACTGATCATCTTCTCAGGGCCTGCTGTACTTGCTGAAGAGGTGAGGCATCGGAGCTCTAGAAAGTAACCTACCCCGTTCAGCTTAAGTCTTAAAGCTTGCTCTTACGCACACCCTGTGCTCCTCAAAGCCCACCTCAAGATGAGCCTGCCACGTCCTTGCCCTTGACCTCTACAGGGATGCATGACTGTGGCGATATGCACAGCACAAGTGGCTCCACAGAGTCCCCGAGGAATAGCCCCAGAGGCACTCACTGTACTCACTTACGCACCGTGCCTTGCACAGGATAGAGAGATGATAAATATCAAGTGAGATGAGCAAGGGTGTGAAAGGAAAGAAAGGTCTAAGATAGCAGTGGGGCTGAGCCGCAGCTTGGCAATAGGACTTGCCCTGGATTACTCCTCATTTAACTTTAGGCAAAGATGGCAGGTGTCCAGGTTCTCACAAGCTGCCTGGTAATGCTATGGTAGGATTCTTAAATCTGACCTACAAATTAGGCAAAGGCTTTCTCCTGCGAGAAGAAATGTGAAATACACATAAGATACAGGAAGCTTTACCAAAATACAAATGCCTGAGACTATCCCTTGAGATTCCTTTCAGTGGGTCTGCCGTAGTGCCAGGTATGTGTTTTTTCAACCAATGGGGAAGTCTTGGGGGGGTTCTCTGAATCAGAATCACAACTTAGGTCAGAATTTAAGCTTTAGAGAATTTGGTCAGAAAAAGAATAAATAAAACTTACCCCAAACCCTGTGAAGCCAACCTTTCTATCCTAGTCGGCACCACTGCTCAACAGTGCTTTTTCTTTTCTTCTCTGTTCACCTGCTGACCTGAAGTGTTTGTGACTTACCTGGTAAATTTGCACATGGTAGCAGCCTGGAACTTCCAAGCCAAGAGCAGCACTCGAAATTCCGTGGGGTCAACACATAGGTCATTGCAAAAGCGCTCCATGCCTTCCTCCAAAATTGCATCCTCCCGCTCGTCCTTGTAGCGCCTGAATAGTTCTTCCAGTCTCTGCAAGGAAGACTCCTCAGCATTGGACTTGGACTCCCTCCCAGCATCTCCCGAGGATGTTGGCAGCTGGCAGGTCTCAGCGGCAGCCTCCGCTTTCTTGGTCCCATTGACGAGGATATCCCCACCTGGCTTGCCACAGGGTGGCACCTGTTCCTCACGGTGGCCTGCCCCTCGCCTGCTGTGTGACTTGCTGCTAGGGTCCCGGTCTCCATTCTTACTGCCCAGGGTTGATGAGGGATTCTTGCACTTGGTGACGCACTGGCCCATGGTGGTGGTGGCCTGGCCTCTAGAGTGGCCCCCTCTGGATTGGATGCCCTCGCTGCCACTGGCCCATGTACCTCAACATGCCATCAGCCAGAAGAGCCAGCCAACCTGGAAGGAAATTAAAAGTGGTCACTTCTCAATAGAGTGGGGTATGGACACTACCCTGCCAGGAACCATGTACTAGTGACCACTCCATTTCAGTGAACTGATAGTGAACCAAGGGAGACACCCTGAGTTCATCATCGCCTCCCTCATAAGCCAGCTCCATAACTCCCCCTAGAAATTCAGGGGCCAGGGTACAGGTGGAGAACCAGTAAGGGAAATTCCTAGAATTCTTAAAGTAACACGGGTTACAAAAGGCTGTTTCATGTGCAGAACACATCAGAGACTACAGTCGTGACAGGAATGTTCCAAAGGAAATTTGTCTTGCCAAGTAGCCATCACATAACAAAGTTATTTGGACCCTGGTTAAGCCAGAAGGTCCATCTTTTGGTTCCTAATCTCAACACTGTCAGATTTTCTTTATAAGAAAGAAGAATAGGGAGACGGGGTGGTCATATCCGAGACAATTACGCAGTCTCATTATGGCCTAAATATGAGGTAAAGGATTTGCAGCAAAGTGAGATGTGTCTGATCTCTCCAGCCTCCTTCCTGGGCCTACCCCTCACAGCATCGTAATATCCTTTCTCTGCCCTGCTCCACCCCACACCCACAGAAATCACCCACCAAGCCTGCATGCCAAGGAGGAGCTTCTTTTTCCTCCTCTGGGTCTGCAGCAAGGCTGTACAGAGAATGCAAGCCCAGCTCATAAGAAATGTGACTATCCTAGAGGATCGTCAGGCCCTGCCTTCCAAAGAAGTTGTCTCCACTTTAAAAAAAAAAAAAAAGGCTGATTCACCGGGTACCATCTCTAAATGATAGGATAACTAACTGCTGGAAGAAAAAGAAAAGTCTGCAGTGATACATAACAGATTCATCATGGTGATTTATTAATTACTTGTTGTAATTAATAAGTTTTTAAATGAAGTGCTAGAACTGTGTGAGCCAAAGGGAAGGTGATTTCTCTAAGACTACATTGTCTGTTCAGGACTCATCCTTACCCTCAATTAGTTTGCTAGAAAATCCATTTATAATTTACTACTTGCAAAATTTTGCCAGTTGCAGCCACTGCAATTACACTGTTAAAGAGAAATGTGGATCAGGAGCCAGAAGTAGGAAAAGCAGACACCAGACAAAATCAATGTCAGTCAGATGGGCCTCCTCAGTTCTAGGGAGTTCCTGTGGGCCATCGTGATGCAAATTCAAAGCTCCTGAAAGCCTGGCAAGGGGGTACAGGGTAGTTTTTATGAAAGGCTGAAACTTAAACTTCACCTTAACTTGACTTCCTCCAAATAGTGTCAGGATAAAACGGGAGTTGTCTTCAAGAGGAAATTCTAAGGGTAAGCTCTGAGTGTGCAAGCTTAAAATGAAGCCAGAATCATTCCTGTACTTACTGGGGAATCATCATATCAGGGAGTGTCCCATTCTCCAGCCTCAAAGAGAATAAATGACAAAAAGACATGTCCATACATGTCCTCAACAGATCTGAAGTTTCAATTCAGCTTCTAAAACACAATGAACCCCTTATGACGGCTTTTGTTGTGAAAATGATAGACCTCGGTAAGGTTTTTAAAAAGTCTTTTCATGCTTTGAGAGTATAACTAGTCATCCATAAGCACAGCCTATTCAAATTTTCAAAAGGCAAGGGGTTAATTCTTGGAAGACCATCATACAAGAAAAGCAACTGTTCAAGCAGAATTATCTCCAAACAAGAAGGACTGTACCATGTGGAGGGTCTGGTTTCCAGATTTGTGTTTCTAAAGACTGGAGTGCTGAAAGAAACAAAAGGCCCAAACTTACACAAACCCCACATGCTCACAGACTGGCAACTAATTCCCGGGCTGACTCACCAGGGTTTGCTGCTCAGCTCCTGCTGCTGAGAGAGGCCGGGCACCCGGTGAGATAAAAGGATTTCTTGGCCTCCACTGACCCATCCACCCCAGGCCATTCAACCCACCCACAAGGGCAGACACCTCATTCCACAGCTTCCTCCAGAGTCTGGCACCAAGGACTCCTGCAAGCACTAAACAGACAGAGCTCCCAAAGAGGCCTCAGTCCCATTTACCCCATCAGCCTTCAATGTAAGAGCATCTTAGATGACCTGACACAGTGGAACCAGTTGAAATCTGAAGGCTTTTAACATGCCCAGCAGACGAGAAAAGGAGGGGAAAATCAATGTTGACAGTTGATCAATCAGTAAATGCCAGAAGGTCGCATCCTTCTTCCATTCTGGCTCCTTTCTTTGAAAGGCCCCCATTCCAGTTGCATGTTGAGGCAGGTGGTGGTCTCAAATCAGAAGAAAATATTTTCAGGTCTAATGGTGAATATGGCCCCTGATTACTCTGATGACTGTCCAGTGGGCCCAGTGGGCTCCCTTCTTCTGTGTCTACCCCTTCCCTGGGAAAATACTTGTACTCGCAGAACTTTTCCCAGGCCCAATCACAGTAACCAGTCCTGCATCTCAGGCTGGCAACATTTCAAGTCTTTTAAAGTTAAAGGTCTCCCTGGACTCACTAACTGTTGACTAATAGCTAATAATAGCAGTCATCGATTATTGAGTACTTGATTTGGTGACAGGCACTACGCTCATATATCCTCGCCACAATCCCTTTTAAAGACAGGAACACTGAGGTTCAAGGTAAAGTAAATTACCCGAGATCTCACACCAAACAGAAGCTGGAATGTCTGGTCCAGGAAACGATGACCTATACTATCTGCAGCAGGCACCAGGGGGAGGAACACCAGGGTCTAGGCCCAGAGTTCAGGAGTGACACCACGGCAACCCCAGAACAGCAAATCTCAACCATCCAGCCATGGGTAGGAAACAACACTGTGCCCAGTGCTCAAAAAGGATATCCTCCCCCAGCCCTCTCCCAGGCCAGGCCAGGCCAGTCCTGCCGCCATGATCCCGGGAGGCAGAATGCCCACGGGCTCAGCCCCACCACAGGTGGGGCATAGAATTAGTCCAGCTGCCCTAGTCCTGTGATGTTTCAGTCCACGAGTATGGTTAAAGCTCCACCTCAGAAACCAAAGCCCAGTCCTGCCACTGGCTAATTATTATCCCTGATGGAAACCAGAATTTCTTAGATCGGCAAAATAGTATAGTTGTTGTAGGGATTCAGTGAGGAAATGCAGACAAAGAGTACCTGGCACTTTTCCTGATATGGTACCTCTTAAAAAGCAGCTGAAAAGGTTAGTATGGTTAGCCTTTCTTCCGGCTCAGCTTGTTCCATCTGAACAATGGGCTGCAGGCCTCAGTTTCCCCAGGCCCAGCTAAGTTTTCTACCCCGACCTTGAGTCATTAACTTGGGTCTTGCTCAAAATCAGTCTCCTTATGTCCAACTGTAACGCACCTGCACCAGCCTCGCACAGCCTCTACTCAAGGGCACCACTGCCCCAAACACCAGGAGGGTCAGACTCTCCATGGGACAGGAGCTCCTTGTGACTGATCCTGAATAAAACCCAAGGTGAATGCTTGCTGTGCCTGATGAACACTTTATTAAACTGCTGATCACGCCCTGTCCCTAACCTGAGGCAGGCTTTCAGTCAGCTCCAGACTCCTTTCCCTTTCCACCTGGTCGGACTCTGCAGGTTTACAGGACAGGGTTTCCAGTTTTTACTCAGCTCATTTAGTGGAACTGCCTTCCCAGCTGGTCCTCCTCCAGACCACTGCCGCTCCAGAGGGCAGCCTGAGCACAATCCAGGCACCCAAATGTCAACATTCCAAAAACAACCACATTATTATTATTAATATTATTATTAATTTCCTTTCTATGTTAATCTATTAGTAGCTGTACGGCAATGTAGTTCTATGAACTAATTACCCTCAATTATAGGAAAATAAATGGAGACACACTAACTAGGAGGGGAGAAAACAGGAATACAATAAGAAGATGAACAAACCTGGATTTCAATTAGGGGAGGATACTACGGAACTGTCAGAAGCTCATCCTGCTGTACTTCCAAGGACCGGGGGAAGAATACTTGAGCTAATCCATGTAAAATGCTCTGCTTTTAGTAAGCATTTAGTAGGAGTCTCAATAACAGCTGTTATTATTTTATTATTGTTGTTATCACCAAGTTGATGACAGAATCAGGCCTCCCCTATGGTAGGAACAGCATTCAGTAGCTGCCATGGCAACTCAGGTACATTCTCAAAGTAGGCAACTCTGCTCTTCTGCCTCAGCTACGTGGCACCAAACGGTTAAATGGAGCCAAGAAAAGGCAGAATGGGGATAAAGAAAAGGGAGGGGGAAAAAAAAAGAGTGAATAGAAAAAAAAAAGAAAATGTACACACACAAAGTGGGGAAACCCACTTTCTAAATAGTTTATCTGAAAGACCAACATGAATAAATCTGCTCAGCTCTGCTCAGCTTAGGATGGACCAAGATCAGCCTCCCTCCCTCCCATCACACAGCCTCCGGACTCCCTCCTCCTCTGTGCCAGCCCTGGCTGCTGTTCCTGGGAAGAGGCTTGGCTGGCTGCCCAGCCCCAGGCCTGCAGCAGTCACTGCCGGGCCCAAAAGGCATTCCCAGAAGCTGAGGTCCCCATGGATGCTCTAGCTCCAAGAAAAGGTGAGGAAGCTGCTTCTACCTCTTGCACAGTTCCATGAAGTGACAGTCAGTCTCCCTGAGCAATGTGTGTCCTTGAGGAAGTCTTCTAGGGGACTATTATCAACTGCTGTGACAGACGGCCTCTTATGGAACAGAAGCACTCTGAGGACTAAGCCCACTAGGACCCAGTATGAATGGAAAAGGAAAGCGATGTGGGAACTACTATCATGGAGAGAAAGAGAGGGACTCAGGAATAAAACCAGCTTTGCAGAGCCTGGGGCTGCATGTTCGTAGCCATCATCACCTTCAAACCTTACAACAAACCTAAGAGAGGTTGTTCTGTCTTTTATAGATTAGGAAACAGGTTTCTTAACCACTAGCGGTGGGACTGGGGTCAGGGGAGTCTGTCAGATTTCTCATGGGAATGTTTCACAAAGAAGGCAGGTCTTGTTTTGGTCCTTAAATGATCACAGCATGAAACAGGAGGAGGGAGAGGGTGAATACGGTAGGTCCACGTTATTAACAAACTATCAATATTTTAAAAATCATTATATTTGTGAGTAGATTAACATGAATTGTCATGTTTAATTCACACACATAATCTTCATTTTATAGTGGGAGGAAGTGAACAGAGATTAAGGGAGTTGGCCTGAGGTCACACAGCCAGCCTATGATTCAAACCCAGGACTCTGACTCTAGACTGCTTTCCACTTCTAGCCTCACTACGGTTCTTGCTGTGATGTGTGCTTGCTTACACTCCTCCCATGAGGAGATGATGACGCCCCTAGAAGAAAACATACTCATCAACAACCTAAGTGTGTTCCGGGGGTACTAAGTCAATCTGCACGAGCTCCCAGAAAGCCTCTGGTTTTTGTCTGAAGTCTCCCTAAACAATGTGTGTCCTTGACGAAGTCACCTAAATTTTCTCAGTTTCTGTGACCTCAACATTAAACAAGGGTCTGGCTTAGTGTTCTGGGACTTCCTTCACAAAAAAAAAAAAAAAAAAAAAAAAAAAAAATTTGTGGTTGTAGATGGACAGAACACCTTTGTTTTATTTGTTTATTTGTTTATTTGTATGTGGTGCAAAGGATCAAACCCAGTGCCTCACACGTGCTAGGCAAGTGCTCTGCCACTGAGCCACAATCCCAGCCCCTCCTTCACATTTTGACATTCAACCAGCTGAAGTTCTAAATGTGAACCCTTTGGAGGACGGGTCCTTTGCCTCCTCAGAGAATGGTTCTCATGCCCCTTCCTGTCCATGCCCGTCAGAGCCAAGCCCAAAAGGAGAGAGAGAAAGACAGAGAGCATAAGGCTACTTCCACCTGAACAAGGGGTATGGAGAACACTGGTTCTGCTGCATTTCTTTTCCTTAATCATCTCAGTTTGATCTCTGCAGGGTCAGCAATAGGCTCTGACATATGGCAAACAGACCAGAGCAAGCTGGCTCGCTGCTGCAGCTGGTTGGGTCAGGGAGCCTGTTCTGAGGAATGCTGCTGCTGATGGGGAGCCCGTCATCCAAGGAACAGCATTCTGAAATGAGGAGCTAAAAAACAGGAGGCAACTGCCAGCACCAAAAAATAGCGTCGGCCAAGCACTTGAGATCTACTCTAAGACTTCCTTGACAGAAGGGACCAACCCAATCCACTTCTCCTTTCTGTTCCCATCTAGAGTCTATTCAGGAACAAGAAGCCACTGATGGATGCTGGTGTTCCCACATATTAGCAATAAGAAAACCATCTTTTCAGCTTTTATCTAAATAGTTTGCAGCACTAGCTGGGCATATCTTGGCGTATCTTTTTCTCACTGTATATGCCAAATACCCAAAGGCTAATTCCTTAGCTTTTCTACTGGTGCCAAAGGCTAAAGTGGCTGTAGAGGCAGAAGCCATCCTCCGGAGAGTTTCGAGGCAAGACCACCAAAGCACCTTGATTCTACCTGGCAGCCACAGATCCTGATCCCCCTGAGAAAAAGATGAAGAGGGTGGTGTCCATTTGTAACCCACTTCCTAGAATTACAAAAATACCAAAGAGGAAAGATCAAGGAGTGCTATAAATGCAGAGTCGCTGCTGTCACTTGGAACTTGGGACTTAAAAGATCACCTTTGGAGATTAGGTCTTACTCAGAGCTGCTTGGGAGGGAAAGCTGCTCCTTCTGCCAAAGCAAACAAGACCCATCTGCTTCTATTTTCATGCTTTTAAGAGACTTTTTGTCCTAAAATGTCCTACAGCAGCAACCCAAGGCAGCAGTTCCAGTTAGGAACACATGACCTTCTACACCAGCCAATTCAAAAATGCAAAAGGAAAGAGGGATGAAGGGAGAGATGAGAGAGAAAACCTTTTAAAAAGAAAATAAACCAACTGGTTATATTTCTATAAGATAATCTTAAGTCACATGACCAAGACTAGCTAGCTCATCAAAGTAATTTCTCTTCAAAGTGTCCTCACTGTTCTTTACCTGGCACGTCTTGAATACAATCAGGCACCACAGAAATGATGCTCAGTGGACCACATATACAACAGCTATTATATCGGCGCTGAAAAACTGCTATGGCCTCATGACATCGAAACCATCCTGGCCATCCTGCTGTTGCCATGGTGCAACACCACTCACATTTTCATGTTGATGCTGGTGTAACAAAACTGTGCTGCAGTCATAGAAAAATATCACAATACAATTATGTATAGTACATGACACCTCGTAATGACAATAAACTGCTGTGTGACCAGCTTAAGTATTCACTGTGCTTTTTATTCTTAGAGTATACTCCTACCTATAAAAAGTCTACTGTGGTGTGACACCAGCAGCAGCCTCAGACAGCTTGTGTTTACCATCTCTTGACTGCTACACCAACTGACTTTTATCATCAAAATTTTAAGTACGTTCTGTGTTGTTTGCTCAATGTCAAAATCTCCTAATGACACATTTCTCCAAACAAAACCACCTCATTAAGCAACACATACCGTACACTACTAAGAATATATATCCAGTTGAGGCCTGAGGACCGAAACCAGTGTGGACTGGTTAAACCAAATGTTTGCCAAATACAACCAAGCCAACACACATGCACTACTATAAAAATTTCTAAACATCAAATAACAAAGCATTTTTGGTCTCTGAGCTTAAGAACGGAGGTATTTATAAGAGCTACATCCCACGTGACTCAAAATAACCAAAAAAGGGCCAGATCAATTCACTGATCCCCAAGTGAAGTATTTTTTATCATCACCATTGTTCTGGGCGGTCTGACTACTCACGTGGAAAGAGGGCAGGCATCATTAAAAGGTATGAGATTTCTATGTTGGCCACTCTTTTTGTTCCTGTGCCAGCTCTCCCAGTAACGTTCCCTGTTTAAAACCAGAGGGTAGTCTTGGATTTGTTTGTGCTCCATGGTACTACAATAAAACTGGCATGCCTGCTACACCTATCTCTGGTTGTAAGCTTGCAATTTGTTTCCTTTCATAGGATGGTGGCTCATTATACTTCACTGAAAGTAAAGTTCTGAGGCGGCACCAATTCTCTGCTTCCGGGCTGCATATAGATACCAGCTACTCTGGAGGCTCACCTGAATGTAGCTGATTAGCCCTCTAAACATCCAATTACCATATTGCCTATTCACTTTTCGGTTACCTTCTAAGGAGTTCAAGAGTCAGCAACTAACTGAAAAACAGTTAATTGGAGTCGATTTTTGCATCTAAATAAAAGGCAAAAAAGGAAACTGAAATGAGTCAAAAGGTGAGGAAGGAACCCGATACAAAGATGATAAATGATTGCCTCCAAATGTCTTAAAGGGGCACCTGAACTACCATAAATGTACAGATGTGGTTTCTAGAATGACACAGCCTCTAAGTAGGCCTCAAGTTCATCACATGGTAACTAATCAATGTCTTTTAATGTCTGCTAATTCTTAACCAAAAACAAAAACACAAAACAATAACAAAAAAACCCTAAATCCATTAAGACTACATTTATCAGCTTTCTCCTAGAGGCCCATGAAGGAGGCTGATGGCTAATGTAGAGCAGACAGGAAGAGCTTGAAGAGGGACAGAGAAGATTTGTACAATAAAAGAGTACCTGTTTCCAACCACATCAGCAACCTGGTCAGAAAAGTGAGGCCACTAAGACTTTCATTTCCTGCTGCCCAATTCAAAATTATTACATAGTTATTCTGAGAAGTTTAGAAAATGTAGAGAAGAAAAAAAAGAAAATGTAAAGAAGCATAAGGGGAAAAAAGAGTCAGTGAGTGATCCCACCACTCCAATTATATTTTAGAGCACCTAATTTCAGTCTTAAATAAGCACACCTGGATGGCACCCATATACACATAAATACACACGCACACAGTATGCACTTAAATCTTTAAACAAAACTGAAATTATATTGTGCATCCTATCTTACAAACTTTCCTGCTCAACACTTTTCATAAAAAATCTTCCCCTCTCAAAATGTTTTTAAAAGAGCAGCAATTCAACAGTATTACTGGTATCACCACTAATGCTCCAGCTATTTCACATAACCCATGGACTATTTATACCCAACTATTCAATCTGTCAAAAATCTGGCACCGCACTACAGAGGTGGACAAAGAGACTGAAGCTTTGTGTTAAAACATTTTTAATAGCCAGATAAGTCCTCTGCTGAATGCGAATATCATAATTTGTCGATTTAATCCCTTATTGTTTGTTGGACGCTTAGCTTGCTTCCAACAGCTATTATAAACAATACTGTGAAAATAAATAGAAAAATGCAATTAAAATTCAGCATATTTATAATTACTTCCTGAGAATAAGTTCCTAGAAAAAAAACTAATGATCAAAAGAATACACACACACACACACACACACACACATTTATATACATATGACTTTTTAAAAAAGGAAGTTCATTTTTTCTGGCAGTGTATTGACAGTATTTATTTCTCTTAATATCTTCTTATAATATCTGCCAACTGATTCAAGTTCCTTATAAAAATCTTTACCAAAAGCACTTAAGGAAAAATATTGAACTATTAAAGGAGGACATAGGCAGCTAAAGAAAAAAATATTTCCTTCACAGTGAGTTCAGGATCTTAAGAAAATGTTGCTAAATAATAGGATAGGGCGAAGAGACTGAAAAAAGATTAATCATGAGCACATCTTTCAAGTTTTATTTTACCTAAATTTCCTCAATATGTTTTTCAAAAGACAGATCTCTTCCCCCACACTCAACCGGAAAAAGAGAAAAAGACCATCTTAAGGTCTGATAAGTAACTGTCCCCTTACCAAAGGTTTAGCATCTAGCACATGGGCTAGCCAGAACCAATGAATTATATTCCCAGGGAGTAAGAGGTTCACTTGAATGGGAAATGTGGAATCTGTTAAATAGTTCATGTGCTAAACTTTCCCTTTTTTTTATTTATTTATTTTTTTTAGTCTTTGATGGGTCTTTATTTTATTTATTTTATGTGGTGCTGAGAATCGAACCCAGTACCTCACACATGCTAGGCAAGCACTCTACCCCTGAGCTACAACCCTAGCCCCTAGACTTTTCTTATGTGCTTTCAAACCACAATTGAATCAAAGGACATCACTTCTGTAGCAGAGACTTGTCTGCCTCCCCAACAACTGGGCTCTTGATCAGGTGAACACCCAATTTCACCAGTAGTTCCCTGACCCTTGGTCTTGGCAACAAGGCAGGGTGGAGTTCATAATGTTACACGTGCCCAGGACCAAAAAAGCCTCATATTCTTCTGGCTTCGATGGAGGTTGGATCAGTAATAATGCAGGTAACCTAAGCTAGTCAAAGTGAATTCAGCCCTGAAAATACCACAGCCACCAGGGAAAGTAACAATGCCTATTCAAAGGATCAGTGTGAGGATTATGTTGGGCCCTCCTTACTAGACGAGTCTCAGCTCTAATGCATGTAGAATCCAAGAATAAAATCCCCAAATAGAAAGGAGCACTGAAGACAGAGAAACTGAATTTTCAAGGCATTATTTGCACCCTAAATCCAACTGTACCTAGAGTAAGATAAAAGTCTGAACTTCACAAATATGTGAGCCATAAATAAATAAATTCCCTTTTGCACAGACCAGACGTCAGTTTTGTCACAAGAAAAAGAGTCCCTAACAAGCTATGTCACTCAGTTCTCCCACTTCACAAAGCACAGGAAGGGAAGATCTAATACTCAGACTTCCTGATTCATGCTCCAAGACCAACTTACTAGGCCACAATATGAGAGAACCTGTAGCTGAACAACAGGACCAAAGATCCCCAGCTCACAAAAGCTGTCAAATTCCATTACAGCTCAATGGACCATTAGGATGCTAGTTAGAAGATTGTAGGACTAACAAGCTAAAAGTACCTTTCCAATTGCAATTTTCACAATCTTAGCCCCAGAGTACTTAAAGGTGCTTTGCTGTACTGTGGTCATATTTTCTGTCCTCATCTTCCCTCAGAGAAGTCTCCTCCCAACACTCAAGGCTGTAAAGTGAGAGCTTCTGGAAGTCTTTTCCCATGCAAAAATAATATGATCTTCCAGCTGAAACAGGTATTTGATCTAAACCACATCCTATGAAACAGAAAGACCAGAAACTGACCAGAACTTGGCTACCCTCTTGGTTTCAATTACTATCACTGAAACAATTTCTCTTTGATTTTAAGTGCTGAAGAGCAAATTTAGAAAGTGTTCAGGCTTCGAAGACAGTGACAGGAAATGGTTGCATTTTGTGTTTTTATTGGAAATATATTCCCTGCAGGTTGAAACCTGAGGCTCTGCTCTTTTTTTTTTTTTTTTTAAGTTACTTATTTTCACAAATGATTATATGGCATGAAGCCCCAGGATACATTAACATGTGCAGAGATAAGCAGATAATTAAATCAAAATAGAACTCTGCACCTTTTGCAAAGTAAGGCATCTGATAATCCCTACCCAGTTCTTGTCCACTTCCCACCCACATGACCTGCCAAAATTGCCAAGCCTTAGGGCCACTGCACTGCTGTCTACTCAAACTCTGTCCTCACAGCTAGTCCCTATTTTAAGAACAACCAGTATGAGAAAATTCTAAAACAAAGCAAAAGCAAAAGAAGCATAAGCTCTTTTGGTACATATGAAAACCTGAGGATAGCTATGGGCCCCAGAACAAACTGTAAGCACACACACGCACCCACACACATTTTGCACCCAATGATGGAGGTCCACAGAATTACAAGTAACTCTCTGAACTGCCAGTACTGTTTTAGCTGCACTGCAACCACATTCAACCCCTGCACTCAAAAACCAGTTGTTCAAAAACTGCAGCTTCTTCAGCTGCTCTAGTATAGTCCTGCACCTTTTTGGAAGGACAGAAAGTGATTTAGCCCCAGAATGAAGACGTTTGTACAATCTGGCCCTCTCAGCTCTCCAGCACCCACTTTAACCATGTTGCACCTCAGTTTTCTCACCTAAAAGTGGGAAAATTAAAAAATCAAAATGAAGAATAAATGGCTCCTTCATATCTGAGGGGTCTCAGTTCAAATGCCAAGATGGATTTCTTTAAGTGTCATTTCATCCAACCTGGAACAACACTGTTCTATCTCTTCACGACATACCACTCTCTGAAATTCTTATTTATTGACTTATTTATTGCCTGTTCCCACTACTCATAGGGATTCTATCCTATGCAACTAAGTTATGCAGCACACAGCAAGCGTTTGCTAAGTATGTACACTGAATGATGATCCCTGATACTTACGAGCACTCCCTCTGTACAGGGCACCCGTCTACCACTTTAAGTGTATTAACTCTCAAATGAATGAATGACCAACCTGACATGCTCAGCACTTTCCCTAGAACAGTTATTAACAAATGGTAGATATTTATACCAATTCTGACCAAATACTGATTTTTAACAAATACTCAGCAATAAAAGGCGCTGAGTTTTAAGGATGCAGAACTCAATTTTACTTCTCAAGAGTTGGTTCTCAAGATCCAATTCCTCCTAGACCTCTCCACTCCCAAAACCCTGCTACCTTTAAGAAGAGAGGAAGAAGGAAACTGTCTCATTGCTCCAATTATTCCTTCCCTTATCAGTTTCTCAGATAATGTGATACGAACATGGCTTCTCAGTTTCTCAGAAAGCAATATAAGGCTATGTCTCTCCCTAACACTTTACCAGTTGATGATTTTCACCTCCCACACAGCAAATGTCAGAATTTGAAGTTGAAACAGGCAGATGTTTAACCTGTCTCTTTCTGACCTGCACCCTGGCCTCTTGGGAAAAATTCACATTATTAATGGAAATCCCTCCTGCTTCTTCTTTTACCAAGGGCTTAAGTTTAAGGGTTTACTGAAGCTGCTGCCACACAGCACTCTAGGAAGCCCCAGTGAAAACCTTTTGGGTGCTGGTGTGAAGTGTCTTTCCCATTTCAATAAACGAAGGCATCCTATCAAAAGGTTTGAGATGCAAGAACAAAAACCAGCAGCATTTCTGAACACTGCACACTACTTGTTTTAAACAGGTATTCAGCTGTTTAAAACAGAAGGACTCACAGCCAGTTTTACATTTCTTAAGATGTTATACCACTATGTTATTTACAAAAACTCATGTGATGACAGGGTAGCTTTTGATTCAGACAACTGACGTGGGTACCTTGGCAAAGAGGGTAAGAGACGTGGACAATAAAGGTCCTCCATGTCTTTCAGAACCACTGAGACACAGGCTATGTTGCATATGACGGCAAGAAGACCAAGCTCTAAAGTCCTAAACAGGGCTTCCAAAGCCAGAGGCACTTGCCAAGAAAGCAAAGAGCAGATTCCACCTCCGCTGGCTGGCGGGCCCACACATTCTGCTCACCCATGTGAAAAGGCAGCTCGTGCTCTCCCCGCCCCCAGGCCCAGTTATGATACTTGGGGTAGAGAGAATAGCAACGCTGGTGACTTTTCTAGGAGCCTGCTTCATAAAAATAGAGCCTCCAATTTTAGGACTAAAATCGAAAAGAAAAATAGCCAGAATTAGAAGTTTGTTTTAACACAATACATTGAAAATTACAAGTTTAGGTGCTGGTAGCTGGGGATGGGGATCACACCACCACATGACTTCCCAGTGAGTCATAAAAAGTAGTACAGGCTTGTTAACAGTGGATGTCCACCAACTCCAGACTCACGGAGTCCACTTGTGTCAGATGGAAAGCCAGACTGACGTCCTCCCACGTTTGTTTCAGCAGTGGCAGGGCTGACACAAATGAACGGCAGCAGCGACTTACAAAACAGAAGCATTAATAAACCTTCTTGAGGCAAGTCAAAGAAGACATGTTGATTATGACTCATTTTTTAGAAGTCAGTTTAAAAGAAGGAAAAAACCTAAACTATTAATAAATCACTAAAACACTTGTGAATTTCAAATGCCCATTCTTGATTAACACACCCTTGTGTCAAAGCAAAAGCCAAGTGCAGGTATTAACAGCAAGTTGCTATCCTTTAGTTATGAGAATCACTCTGGTGGACTTAGATAAGAACAACAAAATTCATCTTCAGGCCTAGATGGATACTGTCATGATAATAAAGACCTCCCGAAAGGGCTTGTGGGTACCAAATTACATAACAAATTCATTTCTGCCAGGCAGCCAGGATTAACTCCTATTCACCCAGGTTTCAACTCAGTACTGCCAATGGGTTTATCAAAATGGAAATGTCATTATCCACCACTGTTCAGCAAAAAGCACAGTCATCTTTCTCACTACAAATCAGTTTGCTGACATTAACTGCAAGACATCAAACTTAAAACATTCTTTAAAAACTTTGACACTGGTTTCTTCCAGGCCAAAAAAAAAAAAAGTTTTTAAGAACCAAAAAAGAAAATGCTTCATTACTTCTCCTTCATTTTTCTGACTGAATTTTTAAGTGTCTAAGATGACATTTTATTATAAAACACTTTATTCTATTATGCATTCAAGGGTTAAATGAATGACAACATTATTTGCTCCTAAGGGACACGAACATTCATGGGTCCCAAGTACACAGTCAAATATAATAAGTGAATAAAAGAAACAGGACATTACTGCAAGCTCCAAGAAGGAAAGAGTGTAAGGTGACATGAAAAGGGCCAAGACTCCTAAGAATCGCCTTCTAAAGAATCAAACGAAAAATAAGCACCTACCATGTATCTCCTGCACTGCACAAATCTACCTATATGCACATTATTCATCACGTCTTTCTACCACTGAGCTACATCCCCAGCCTGTGTGTGTGTGTGTGTGTGTGTAGACACACTTTTGGAGATAGGGTCTCACTAAGTTGCTGAGGCAGGCCTTGAACTTGTGATACTCCTGCCTCACACTCCCAAGCTGCTGCGATTACAGGTGTGCACCACTGCAACAGACTACTCATCACTTTTACATAATAGTATCCACAAATATTTCCATAAGGTTTACTATGTACCAAACCCTTTTAAAAACATTTTGGCACATACTAATACAACCCAACAATCCATGCCAAGACCCTGGGGGTAGATGTTATTTTCACCATTTTACAGATGAGAAAATTGAGGCATTAAGTGTGAGTAACACTGCTAAAAAAAGGTAAAGCTGAAATCTAACCCCACATTCTACTCTTTCTCTTAAGGACAATGCTTTCAAAGTCATTTTTTTTAATGCAGGTTTTTAAACTGCCTCTTTCAAAACAAGCATATTACCCTAGAGTGGCATTCTGTATGTTGTGGTGCTCCAATATCTTTCAGTTACTCAGAATGAGAGCTTGAACTAGACCAGTAGCTTTCAAACTTCAGCTCCAACCTTCAGTAAGAAATCTATTCTACATCCCGACCTAATATACACATGTAAATACACGAATAGCTCAATGAAGTTTCACACAAAATTATTTACCTTCCTGTGATGCACTCTGCTTTATGCTATTTCTGTTTCATTTTGTTTTTAAAATGGTTGGTAGGACCCTCAATGACATACGCCCATAGATTGAAAATCTCAGGACCAAATTTGAAAGTTCCCTCCAATTTCTTTACTGTGCCAGACACAACACTGAACATTTTCCAGTCATGATAGCATTTAATCTCCACAGCTTCCCTAGGAGGATGGTACTACTGTTATCTCTATTTTACAGATGAGGAAATAAGCTCAGAAATAAAACAGCTTACACAAGTCCCTACTCTGTAACAGAGTAGCTCACCAAACACTCCCTCTGCTCCCCAGTTTCCAAGTGTCCTTTCTATTAGGTGGGGAATGTGTGTCTACTTCTGGCAAATGGGCTGTAGACAGAAATGACACAGTGTCTGCAGGCATGATATCTCGCCCATCTTTGCCCCTTAGTGAGCCAAGCCAGTAACCCAAACAGCACAGGTACAGTACGAGAGAGCGGAGACTATGTCAGACTGAGTCTCTGTGGCGATGTGTGGAGCAGAGCACTGGTCTATCTACTGACTCAAGTGGAATATACAAGTAATAAGCTTTTATCAGAATAAGCCAAATTTTTAAGTTCTAACTCCTGAATATCTACCCTTCTATTCCACAGTGACTGACTTAGTTCAGCACTCCACTGTCTTTACTGCAGTACTCTCACAAAAGGTTCACCTACTTCCAACCTCTCTCCACACAGCCCCTGGAGTGATCACACGCACATGTGTGCACACACACAGTGGGCATGCCACATCCTACTCAAAATAACTTCCCTTTCATCTACAGAACGAAATCCAAAGTCATCAAGGCTCGCCTAGATTTGTCCTCAACTGCTGTCATTATTCTTCCCCTTTCATCCCAGGTAGCTCAGGCATACTGCAATATCTGCCATTCCCCAAGATATCAAGGCGTCTCATGTCACTATAGTTTTACATACACATTTGCACTGCTAGGAATCTCTTCATTCCCTGTTCTCTAATCTTGGTCCTTCAAGTCTAGCTCAGATGATCTTCCCACAGGACTCCTTCCTGCTGACCAAGTGTGTCTCTGTTTCTCAGCACCTTCTTTTATAGCACTGATTTTACAACCTTAATTGTTCTTGTGTCTGATGTTCCTAAAAAACTATTAAGGTCCTTAATAACAAAAGGCACTCCAATTTGTTGGAATGAAGAGCTGGCAACATATAAACACATTTCTTCTTTTAAAAACACTATGTATTTAATCCTGGGATCAGTCAAACTATAGTTTCCCTAGGAATACAATCAAATTTTTCTAGCTTATAATACTGGTTTTGCGTTTCAGAAGTCCCCTATAAATGATACACATTCCATCTAGGAAAGCCAGTCCCTTACTCATATACTTTCAATAGGAAGACTACAAAATTGGGCTCGTCTTAGGGAGAAAATATCTTTTATCTGTTTGGAAACCTTAAGCAATGTTAAAAGTGTGCTTTTAAAAATTTTTGTTCTGTTGAGCTATTAGGGCAATCAAAGCTCTTTTGCTTAAGCAGATTTTGTCAGAAGTATTAAATGCTGGAAAGCTTTAGAATTTTGTGTTGAATGAATCAATTTATGTATTTTATGCAAATAATAAATATGCAAATCAGAAAAGAGAGGGGCTTGAGCCAAATTACTTACTGGGAAAGAGAAACCATTTCTTTCCAAACAGGGGAAAAGGCAACTGGAAAGGTTTTTACCTGTTGCATAACTTTTTATTAGCTCTTTTTGCTGGGCCAAGCAATAGTTGAGAGCTACACACTTAGAAAAGCAAATGCTCTGATAAATTAAGCAATTTCAGTTCCTTGACTAGGGAAGTTTTAAAGTCAGAATTAAAGATTAAGTCTTCAATTAAATGTTTGTTCTTTTTATTTGAAGTTACCATGAAAGTTCAAGTTTCCAACATCCTGAAAACACTTTATTTTAGAAGTAAAAAGATTCTGGGTGAACTGAAGGTTATTCCACCATGAGAAGATCACAATAAGTGGTCCTGGAAACAGGTAAGAATAGCTTGAAAAAGTACTGAAATCTACCACGATGTTACTTTCCTTCTTATGTATTGTCTTTTTAAATGTGTGGTTTCAAATGCTTATACTTTTATGGAGATTATACTACCATGGAGATAATTATTTGTATGACTGGGAAAGAATCATCTTCTTTCATGTGGCTCTCATCTCTAAAAACCCAACTGCTCAGCTGCCCACAAGAAAGCTTAACCAATACACATTGATCCAATGGCAATTTCCCAAGAAGAGAAGGAAATAAATAACTCCACTTTAAGGGCTTTGCAAAACCTAGTCTGTAGCGCTAGTGCAAATGTTACAACCCACACCCATCCCTTTCAGAATTCATCCAGACTCATCAATCATTACCTATAAATAATGAAAACTTCTACACCAAGGGAATGAACTAGTTCAGAAACCTGATACCTATCTGCTCTGAGTAGGGTGGTCTTGGGAGTTTTATATCCAAGGAGTGAGGTAAATTGTTTGGTTAAAATTCAAATAAAATCTACTTGCTGCAGATGCATACCATGAAGTACATCTTCCTGGGAATGCAGGAAAATACCCTGAAAGTCTGATGTGGTGTCCCATGACAGTAATTCCAGCTACTCCTGAGGTTGAGGGAGGAGGATGGCAAGTGTGAGGTCAGCCCAACTTAAGAAAGCAACCTGGTGAGACCCTATCTCAAAATAAAATTTTTTAAAAAGGGGGATAGAGGTATAGTCCTTGCAGGGCATGCATGAGAGGCGTGGGCATGTGTGCATGCGTGTACGTGTGTGTAGATGCACATGTATGTATGAATGTACATGATCTTGGGTAACAGACTTCCCCAATGTTCCAGTAACACAGGTCACAGTTATGCTCAGAAGACAAGACAGTGTGAATGAAAAAAAAAAAAAAAAAAAATCAAAATTACATGAGGATTTGAAGCATGGAACACTAGATCCCACCTCAGCTGGGAAACATGAGAGGAGTTTCTCATTAGGAAATCAGGTAGAGGGCTGGGGATGTAACTCAGTGGCAGAGCACTTGCCTAGCATGCTCAAGGCCCTGGGTTCCATACCCAGCTCTGCCAAAAAAAAAAAGTAAAACTCTTATATTACACAAATGAAGTAGAAGAAAAACTTTATGCTACATCACTATCATCATTTTGCTCAATATTAAACCAATCCTGACCAGTAACATTTGGCACAGAAATGAAATAGACTTGGAAACATCTCTACAGCAATTTCCAAAAATTATAATTTGAAGCAAAAACAATTTATTACAAGGAGCTATGTCAAATCCCTGGTCCTGTATGCCAAGTAAATTTAGAATAAGATCACTTGAAAAACACATACCAACAACCAAATGCAGATAATGAGAGATTATAGTGGTAAGATACACAGAAAAGAGCCAGGAATACCGATAATTAAGGCTTAAAACAGAAGAAACAAAAATCAAGAAACACAGACTACATCTGGAAGCCACTTTCTCAACTTCTATTGCTCAACAGAGATTTCAGTTTTATTCTTGGGTTTTACTGAAAAAAGCACCTCCCACAATAGATGGTATCATTTCCACCACTACTAGTCTGCCTTCTTAAGACCTCACACTATGTTGAATTATGAGCAACAGGAAAGAAAGTGAAACAAGATTTCTAAAAACTGCCTGCCTCAGTGCACTTCACTTTAGGGCATATGTTGCACTGTCCTTTTTCGTCCTCTTCAACAGAGCAAGTCAGACCCTAACTCCTACCACAGGGAGCCCCAACATCAGAGTGAATGGAACTAAAGATCCATCCAGGTGGTAGGGAAACTGCTAACAGTGAAGGGGGAAAACAATATTATTTATTTTTCATTTCTTAAAAAAAAGGCAGGCTGGGGATGTGACTCAGTGGTAGAGCTCTTACGTAGCATATTCAAGGCCCTTTTTTGATGCCCAGCATTATGTAAAAGAAAAAAAAGGCAGTGGTATTAATGTTCATGACTTAAAATTCTATATAACCTATGGGTATTCTTGCCATGAAATAAAAATAAAAATTGTTTATTTGCTTGAGTTAGAAAAGTCTATAAATCCACTCAAATTTGGACCTGCTGTACTGTGGCCATCACCACAAAGACTTAACATTAAGATGTGGCACTGCAGTAGAATTACTGTGTCTTGGAATTTACTAATTTCAGCATTCCTTACCACCTTTATGATCTTACATGTCCATTTTCCATCCCAACTACTGTTCATGTGATCTTTCTTTAAAACCTTAAAAGAAATTCTATCTACTTTAGTATTATTCTAAGCCCAAATATCCATGTAGTCACAGGTGTCATATGCTACTTATGTTTTCATTAACACACATTAAAAACTAGAATTATAAGTGAAAAGCACTCATCACACACCACCAAAAATTACCTCACATACCATCAATGACACAAAAATACACACCCTTGGGTGCTCCTAACAACAGTCCATATACTAAAAGTATAACCAAAGCCACACTTCAAGAAATTTAGTCCTAAATCCTTTATGTCACAGTTAAGGAAACAAAGAGGGAATATGACCTGCCCAAAGACACAGCAACTAATGAAAGAGTCCAGGCTAGACATGAGGACTGTCCAGGGGTGGTCCTACTGAAGTACTCTCCAGATGGTTGAGCTAACCAAATTAGAGACCAGGCCTCAACAGAGTTCACCGACAAGTGAGACTAGTCAGTAAGCCCTCTGCATGTGGATCTGGGCTTTTTACTTCTCCAGGAAGCAACATTCACAACATGGTACTTACCAGCTGACTCTCTTGTCAAAGATTATCTGGACTGGCTAAAAGAAAACCTTGTTTCCTTCCAAAGTTTCAAGCAATTTTGCCCAACTCACTGAACTTTTAAGGCATATGGCCAAAGATTAAAATGTCTCCTGGATCAGTTTCACAATTTTTAATCCAACAGTATCCTAACCCTTTGTCCCCACTGCAGCCTCCATAGGGTTTCAAGAGGAAGATTTTCCATCTCTGGGTTTTAGGCCAGCTTTGGAAACAGGCTGGAAGTTTCCATTACAGAATCACTCGTGTATTTCCCAGATACCCAGAGGGCAGGTTTTATTTTCAAGTGATAGATAAGTTGTATCTGCTATGTGCCTAGCAGTGTTTTATACACTGCCCCATACTTGGACTTCAGGAGGAGGTAAAATGACATAGTTCCTAGCCTCTTGAAAGTTGCCAATCCAGGTAAGCTTAGCTACATGTATGCCACGTAGCTAACCATAGCGAAGATTATTACACATTTATCTATACGCGAGGCCCTGCCATGTACTTCAAAAATGCATTATCTTATTGAATCTTCACACTTATTTACTGGGATTACTGTCACTCTACACATGATAGACCTGAGGCCTGGAGATAGGTGGCTCATTAAAGTTCAAGAGGCAAGTAAGCACTGAAATGCAGACTGACTCTAGACCTAATGTCTTCACTACTGCACTATGTATACCCAAACTGTTTTAAAATCATATTAAAAGGTAATGTGAAGTCTGTATATCTAACTTCCTATTAATTTTTTATTCTATTAGGGAAGTCAAAAGTTAGTGCACCAGTGCACTGTGAAGTTTAAGAATACAGCACGTTCTGGGAAGGCCACCTCCCCACAAACCTCCACCCCAGTGCTGGGCATGGAACCCAGGCACAGGTTAGGAAAGTACTCTACCACTGGGCTACACATCCAGCCCTAGGAATGCCATTTATATGGAGGGAAGTTCACTCCCTGTAATCTGAAGTTATTCAATTGTTTGCAGCATCCTGGATATCAAAAAGTGTCATCAAATAATAACGCACATTAAGTGTCATCTAAATCAACTATAGGTAGTCTTATTCCATTACTACTTATACAAGATACAAAAATGGAGGACAAATGTGATATAATAAAAAATATATTGTCTTTGTCCCTCATTCCTCGTTCCTGCCTGTTCCTAAAACCCTTGGCATTTCCTGACTGATGTGTCTTTTATTATTCAAGAAGCACACCTTTGGACCACACCACAGAAAAACAGGCCCACATTAAAGCCAATTTCGCTGATGCTTAGAAGCCACTTCCCAGGCTTGATCTAATCATGAAATCTACACCTGTCACCAATTCAGAACACTGCTAAATTTGGCACTAGTAAGAAATCACACCCTTTAGGCAGATTCACACACACGTTGGTAGAATACAACACAGCACCAGGCATGGTGGTGCATGCCTATAATACCACCTACTCAGGAGGTTGAGGCAGGAGAATCGCAAGTTCAAGGTCAGCGTGGGCAACAATGAGATCCTGTCTCCAAATAAAATAATAATAAAAAAGGGTTGGGGAAAAAAAAGCGGCGGGTGGGGGTGCTGGGGATGCAGCTTAGTGATAGAGCTTGAGTGAAGCCCTGTATTCAGTCCCCGGCACTGCCAAAAACAGAAAACACGGGCATGGTAGAAATGCAGTTAAAAATTGTTGTGTTGTGATTTATTGCACATTTATTCTAGTTTCCAGGAGAGAAGCAATCATGAATTACTTCAAGAGTTTACCTGTTCGCTCTGAATTGCAGAGGTTGTTACATGACAACAGCCACCACCTACTGTTCTCTTCCTTATGTACTCTACCCCAAACCCTAACAGACCCAGGCACATTATTTTTCCCATCTTACTTACCAACTTCCAATTTGTGAAAATAAAGTCCTAAGTGACAGAAATTTAAGAGAAAGCCACCACTCCGTAAGCAGACCATCGTGAATGTCTAGTCAATCTTGAAGACCGAGCTAGTCAAACCAACCACTGCATCCCTGCACTCCTCTCTCTGCAGCAGAAATATACCTTCTAGTTGTGGGAAAGAGGACTTGGGTTGGGGCCCTGGTCAGGGCCAGTATATTGAACAACTCCACAGGTCCCTGTCCCCCTCCTAGTAAATGGTATTCCCTGAGTTGGGCAATCATGTAGGGCTTGTACCTCATTGTTCCCTAAGTAAGTGTCATTATTAGTATTTTCTAGCCCTTCCCTGCTGGATTACTAAGGATAGGTCTCTTCCCCACTGTATCCTGGCCATAATAACCTCCTCTACAACTCTGTTCCTACAAAGGTCTACTCCCCTATACCTAATTCTCCCCCTCAACAGAATCACCTTAATGGCTCCTGAAAAACCTTTGGAGTTTTCTCTTTCATAAAGATTTGGAAACCTCAAGCAGAATTCTCCAGCCCATGGCCATAACATATAACCAACTGTTTTGAGTAAATGACTGGACAAGTGACAAGTTATGTCTAAGAAAAACTAGTTTGCTAAGACAAGAGCACCATGGAAACATTCTTAAAGATGGACACAGAGCATTCATCAAATTACGTTTTCACTCCTCAATTCCACTTCCAAGAAAGACAACATCTCAAGTGGGAAAAATACTCCTTATAGGGCCTGAAACTTTCAGCATGTCCCTTGATCCTGCCACCTAGGACTCATGCTGTTAGAGGGCTAGCACCCTCCCTGAAGGGGTATCCCAAACTCTCTCTCCTGATAAAAAGAGCACCCACTAGGAAGTAACCAGTGGATATAAAGCAAGTGTTTAATTGAAAGAAACCTGCTTCATAAATATTTTACATATATATACACATGTGTGTGTGTGTGTGTGTATTTTTAGATGTTGACAGGCCTTTATTTTTTATTCATTTATTTATATGCGGTGCTGAGAATCTAACCCAGTTCCTCACACATGCTAGGCAAACACTCTACCATTGAGCCCCAACCCCAACCCACACTTTATTTATTTATTTATTTTTTTAAGTATTTGTGGGGCTGGGGTTGTGGCTCAATGGTAGAGTGCTTGCCTAGTATGTGTGAGGAACTGGGTTTGATTCTCAGCACTGCATATAAATAAATAAAATAAAGGTCCATTCACAACTAAAAAAACATTTTTAAAAAAATTTTTAAAAAGAATCTATATTTATTGTGGTTATTTCCACAAAGCTATTCTGTCAATGGGTATATCTGCATTTTCCTGTTCAGATTCCAAAGCAGGTCACTGGGAAAAGGAAGTACTGTATATGGTTTAATATTTTGCACAGGGCTTCTTTAAAGCATGCCCATTAGTATAAGATTTAAAGTGAAAAAAAAAAAAAAAAACCTCAACTCCTATTTGAATGCAATGTGATGATTTTCAGAAAGATTCTGAGGGAGAAAAGCCAGGTCTCCAAGTAAGCATCCACAACCTTTCTCAACTAGGGTGCTCTCAACCTGTTAGTCATTAATAAATTCACTTCACATATGCCATGCTATAAGGAGTCCTATCTAGAAGATTAATAGTTTGTGACAAAACGTTTAGGTAAAGAACCCAGGAATATAGAAGACCAACACCGAGGATTTAATTAGACTCGAAGTCTACTGGATGTCTACACAGACCAAGAGAGGCAACACTCGACCACGGAGCCACAATCCTGGCCCCAAAAATGGAAAGGATAAGAATTAGTGCCGAGAAGGCTCTATAACTTTCTTGATTTGTTTTCCCACTAAAAACACTGCTACTCAGCCTGTTTTCAGCTTAAGAACATTTTGTTCAACTGAAATTTTATGGGGAAGCCCAATATACAAGAATATTACAAGAACTTTTTTCAGAATCAAGCAGTGGGGTAAAATGGAAGGAAGAAAGCAAAATTCCCTCATCCCTGCCACAAGCATACTCCAGTAATGGTCACCAAGAGACCTTAAAGCTCAGCTTATAAAAGAATCTCAATAAATATCCTAAAGTTCTGCAAGAGTCTGACTTTTACCTGCTTTTTCATAGACTAGAGAAAGTGGAATTCACTGTATTCAATGAAGTATTCAAGACTCAACCTGAGTCTTGCTCAGAATCAAAATTAGAGGTCACACTCCAATCCACTTCAGGTCAACACTGGAGAGTAAACCCTTCATGAACAAAATAGAGTTAAAAGGGGTAGTCAAATTCTGCTGATTGATAGTGTGGAAGTAATCTATTCCTAAAATAAGGAGCCAGGTCCTTCCAACGCTGCCTCCTAAAATAACAGGCGGCACGTAAGGCAATGCCTACAAGAAGCTAAACTCTCCCCCAAAATGAAAAGTCCTATACTGTGCAGTGGTCCTATCCAAGATCCTCAGTCAATCATCAGCTCTGGTTTGTATACACAGGTCTCATGACAAAATTATTTCCAGTTGCCAGGTCCTGAGATTTAGTCCTCCAGCAAGACAGGGCAGAACCAGAAAGTGGATGATGCTTCCCAAAGCTATGTAATTTAGGTTCCCATGATGCAATTCAGCTCAAAACCCAACAGCGCAGCACAGCCCAAAGACACACCTGAGCAAGGCCAAGCCTTCAGGATGGTAGGAGGAGTCATGCACATGTCTACCTATCTGTGCAATCAGGCTAGTAACCAAATGCTGGGCAGTGACTTATTCTGTCACAACAAGGGCTAATCACCATCTCAACATCAATTTACTGAGTTTCCCTATTCTTATTTGCACACATCCTAAAGAAGATGACTTGGCATTTTCCCCCTGTTATTTTCTCTTTTCAGCATACCACAACTTCAGAGAATTAGAGTTTGAGTCACTTCCTACCTTTTAGCTATTATTCCCCCCAAAATCTCCTTTTTTGTCCCAAAAGAAATAAGACCCTCTATCACCTCAAAAAACAGAACAACTAGTAAAACCAGATTTGAACTTAAGGACACTAACTCAACTGACCCTGGTGTGCAAAGGGCTCCAAACACTGTCCCAACATTAGGAAGAACTGATCCTGGTTCACTGGTATCAACATCTGTAAACAGACACAAAGAGGTAATTGTAAGTTATCAAGAGCTGGGGAAACAGGAGTTACCACATAATTACCATTGTTTCAATCTGAGTTACCACTTCTTCACCTCAAAACAACTGGCAGCCAGTGTACAATTAACTCTCCTTACTGTAGAACATATATCAAAACAGTAACAAAATCAGATTAACTTTAAGTCATCTATGCAATGCAAAACCACTTACCCACAACTCCAACAAGTGGTGTCAGCTGACTTTTTAGGTGCACATCTTTTAGAAGAGTTAGCCCAAAGCTTCCATCCAATGTTTAAGAAACAAATTCACTGGTACCCTACATTAAAAGACCAGACTAACTCCAAGGCTCCAAATATACTTGGATTTGCAGATTCTTTCTTCCAAACACAATTAGTAGCCAATGTAGGAGTCAATGGCTTCTCCCTGTGTTCAAGTCCCCTCCTACCCATCCACCCCCTTTCAAAAATTAGAAAAGAGCCACCAGTCTTCAAACTGGCTGATGAAATTTCAGCCTACAGGATATTTTCATACTTGAGTTATAATAAACCATTGAAATGAAGATGAATAGTGGACAGCTTAATAACCCATTGGGTAGAGCATTTTATGCCCAGCACGAGCATACAAAATTAAGTTTAAAATCTTTAACCTGGGCCCAACCAAATGTGTGGTCAAATATGTATACAAGTGTGCACATGTATATCCACATACATAGGTATGTATCTATATGCATATATATATATATATATATATATATGTATCCAGATACATATATATACACATAAACATACCTGCATGTGTGTATGTGTCTGTATGTGTATATTACTACCAATTCTCCATGCCTTTGAGCTACTCATAGTACGGAGGGTGGTGTTTATTGTTTGCCTGGCCCTAGCTGTTCACTTTAGTTATTTGCTTGCTAAGATTTTCTAATTGCATTCACGTCAGAATTCAGTAATTCAGTACCAGGCTCTGCTGCATTCCTTTATCACCCCAGAACTAACCCAGAAAGCTCCATTCAAATTCATTCATGACAACCATCTATAGGTGCTATCAGAATACTAGAACCTAAAACAGGTGTCAAGTTCTCAATTTTTTATTCATCTTTCCCAAATACTAAAAGGTTTTATTTAACATTTCTAATACTGAGTTTACTACAAATAGCCCAAGCAACATTTAAGTCTTTTTTTTTTCATTTTTTTAGTTGTAGATGGACACAATACCTTTATTTTATTTATTCATTTTTATGTGGTGCTGAGAATTGAACCCAGTGCCTCACACATGCTAGGCAAGTGCTCTACCACTGAGCTACAGCCCCAGCCCCCAACATTTAAGTCTTTTAACTGCCTGGCTCAAAAGGCTGATTTACTCAAATAACACACTAGCCACTGTGTGTAAAGTTCAAAAGAAGAAAAAAGCATATTCTTTCTGTTTTAGCCCACTGTGATAGGGCTTAAGAGGACTCAATCAAGGAGAAGTCTCCTTAGACCTCTCAAGTGGACAATCTGGTCAAGGTGAGGCTCCAAAGCAGTATACTACTAGAGATGAATGCCCCCAACAAAAGGCCTTGGTTAACCCAAAGATGCCAACATACTGGAAATGAGCCCTACAATGGTCATTATCTAATGTAATCCATTGAGTGAACTTTTAGTACCAACCTACATCTCAGCTGTGTATTATTATTAGTCATCAGGAGGACCAGACAAGAGTGGAACTATTGCAACACAGTGTTCCTCCCCACCAAAAAACAGCTCGAAACTTGGATCTTCATGGTCATCTTTGTAGACCAATGAGGCACATATTAACACATGCCCAATCCTGCAACCTTAAATTCACACAAAGATGGAAGATTCACATACCAGCACACATAAGGTGTGCCCTCAACTGAACATCCCACGTAGCCCAGAGATGTATCTGTCAGAAAAGACCCAGGTGACCATTGCCTCCTCCTCTCCCACTCTCAGCAGGGTGACTTTTTGTTACAATAGTCCAACAGTACCTGCAAAAACAGTAAATGATAAGACCCTTAGAAAGGTAACAGATTTAATCAAAAAGGAGCTACATTATCTATTTTGTCTACCTATTTTGTCTCATATTTTGTCTACCTATTCTGAGCCCTAACTCCACTTCTCTGACCCTTTCTTTTCACTCAACATTTTGCTCCCTAAGCTCTGGCTATTACTGCCCCCTTCCCCTTCCTTCTACCCTTTTCTTCCCAGTCCCTGGAACATGCCAAGTTCATTCCAACTAGTTTCTGCACTAATTGTTCGCTGAACCTGGAAGGCTTCTCCCTTTATCTTTCATGGCTGGCTTTTTATTTAAAGATCAGCTTAAGTGTCACCTCAGAAAGATCTTTCTTGAAGTCAGGTATGATGTTACACACCTGCAGTCCCAGTGACTAGGGAGGCTGATGCAAGAGGATCACAGATTCAAGGACAGCCTCAGCAACTTAGTAAGGCCTTACCTAAAGAACTTAGTGAGACCCTGTCTCAAAATAAAAAATAAAGGGATGGGGATGCAGCTTAGTGGTAAAGTGCTCCTGGGTTCAATTTAAAAAAAAAGGAAAAAGATCTTCCTTGACTGCATTATAAACATTTTCTGTCACGTCACTCATTTTCTTTAGCATGTCTTCAAAATCAGATTTATTTGATTATGTACTCTCACTGTCTCCACCCTAACTCCGAATAAGCTCCATGATAGAGTAGACCTTCTTGTGTTCACCTTTGTACAGCTAGTGCCTAAAACACTGGTTAGTATTTAGTAGCCAGTCAATAAATGTGTGTTGAATGAATGAATTTTGGACTTTTCATTCAATGGCAAACTAAGCTCCAAATGTATTAAGGTAAGGAAAATAGTCACTCTTTTGTTATTATTTCCATGAAACATCTAAGCACACTGTTAGGTGTACAATCAAGGCATTAAGCTTTCTGTTTTATCAGGCCTGAAAGATCTGATAAATAGAAATGGGACTCTTCCCAGCATCAGAAAAACATGTTATGATAATTCTTCTAGCAATATGCATATCAAGTTCAGTTACAGAGGGACAGGATTTTTACACACTTTCTAATAAAAGGACTCCTAAAATTTAGGCACTATCAAAGTTCTTAAGAAGACAGTTACACATTCAACAGAGAATTTCTGGAAAAAAAAAAAAAATAGACCAACACCAAAACAAGAATCATTACACTTCACTGAAAGCCACATGACAAGCTAGAGGCATGCTACTTGGCAATTTTTATTTTTTTAAACAACAGAGTATCAAAGACATCTTTTCAATTATTCTTTGCTTTCTTCAAACATTTTTTTCACACCCATTACTGGCTTGTATTCTTCTCTACAACAAAACTGAAGAGATCACAATGTCTCATTTAAGACCACCTATACACAAAGAATCAGCTAAATAAATAAGATGAAAATCAGCACAAGTCGATTGTGTCACTGAAGACGTGTGTGCCAGACACAAATGGAGAAAAAGATAAAAGAGCTATTGTCCAATTGTAGAAACAAAAAAGTAATATGGGGTTTTCTGTTCTCTGAAGTGCATCATGAAGTGTGGGTGGAGAAAAACAGAGAAATCCAGAATTAGCCTAACATCAAATCATTTTGGAAAGAGTTGACAACATGTAAATTCCTCACACATAAAGTATTTAGAGCAAGAGACCTTGATTCCTGGGCTATGATGCCATTTAGGATTCCTTGCAAGGGCTCTGGAATTCCACTATTCATAAAAGAAATTGCTCATTATAATAGGAAGCTACAAGGCGCTGAGAAGTACTCCCAATGCACAGCCTGTTACTGAAGTATCACAAAGCTTGCAGTTAAGATCTGGGATAGAAGCTGAACACCACATTTAAAAGAGGTAACCAAGATACTAAGTGCCAAAAAGGCGGGGAAGAGGGGGCACTACGACTGACACTCAGCCACAGAGAATTAAAGTGGAAACCAGGGGTGTGCATGGGGGGAAAGGGGCTTGGAAAAAAAACAATACATTTGTCACCCCGTCCCACTTCCTATACAGGATACAGGCAAAGCCCCATTACCTCAGGCACAGATGGTTATCGTTCGTAGCAAAGGTGCATAGAAAGGCCTTCAGGTCCGAGCCCCTTAATTCCGGGGCTGTTAACGATTAAAGAGAAGGATGGGGGTGGGGAGGGAAATGAGGGCGGAGGGAGCTGGAGATTCACCCACCGTCTCCCCCTTGGGTTCCTACCTCACAAGGCTTCCCCGGGACTTAGGACCAGAGTCTGCACCTCCTCCAGGGCAGTTCCGGCCCCAGACCCTGGGTTGAGGGGTGCTGGCGGTGGGGAGGCAGGGACAGTAGGCAAGTTTTCTGAGCCCTGCGGCTGACACGCCACAGGATCCCCTCACAGCCTCTTCTTCCAGGGGGACCAGTCCAGACAAGGCGCTGATTTCCACTCCTCCCCTTCCACCCCCATTTTCTCGAAGGAACCCAACCCCCGCCCCTGCATCTCTCAATGCTCCCCCCTTTTTCTTAACTCCCCCCTCCCCAAACTCACAGCTGCTCCAGAGGTTCCTCCAGTCAAACCCTTTCTGGAAACGACGGCGGCCCGGCGGGTCCAAACCACCTACCATCCCCGCTCGCGTTTCCAGGTTCCCTACCCCCGCCGCCGCCGCCTCTTCTTCCACCACTGCCGCCGCCTCCTCTTCATCTGCGGCCCACCGGCGGCGGCCGCCCCGAAGCCCCGCCCCCTCCATCGCCTCCTGCATCATCACTTCCGGTAACCCCGCCGGCCGCCAGCTCCAGGAGAGAGAATGGGAGAGGGGCGGGGAGGGAACGGGTAGAAGGTTGCGTCACGACGTAAGCAAAGACGTACGAAGCCATAGCCAAGTAAGGGCAAAGACGTACCACCAGGAGGGAGGGCCAGAAAGAGCTGGGCTGGACCATTTTTTGACTGGGATGGGGGAGCAGGATAACGAAAGGGGTGAAGGATAAAAAAGAAAAAGTATGAGATTGGCTACATTGTCGGATGCGGCGGAGAATGGGATAGCTCTGGAAGTTTAGGAAAGCTCGAGACTGCCCCTGACCTGGGACTCATGCTCCCACATTAGTCCTCCCGGTGGTTTGGTCCGGCCTGTCCTACCCGACCTGCGGGAGCTCGGTCGGCCACCGCTCTGCAAAGCTGCTGGCGCCGCCTCCTCCCTGTCAGCCGGGGGCTGCGGCGCTTCTGTGGGTGGGGGAAGGTAGGACTGACGCAGAGTGAGTGTGAGGGATGGAGACGCTTACTCCTGGCGCCGGGAACCCGGGGAAGGGGTTGGCTCCCCAGAGGCAGGGATGCCGTGCGGGTGCGGGTGCGGCGTCGCTAGGAGACGCGCCAGTGTGACCCCAGCCTCGCGAGGGCGGCTGGGTGTCATCGCCACTGGCCTTGGGGACCTGGATCCAGGAAATGGGCCAGGAAGGGGAGGTCTGGTTTGGGAGTCCCTCTGAGACTTTTCTCAACCTTTTGGAGTCCGGAGATGATGGGGGCAGTTCCCGGGGCCAGAGGCGCCTAGCTGAGGAAGGTCGACCTCAACTAGCCCCCGGACGGAAACGGAGGCTTTCTAGGACACCGAGAGTCGGCGTCGTACTTCCCTGATCAGCAAACTCGAGAACATGTTAGTGCAGGAGTTAACAAGTAAATTAATAAGAAGGACCACAGCAAGTGAGAAATGCCCCCCAAAGACCGGGTGCAATCATGGAAGAGAGTGGGAGGGCTACTCTCAATAGGGTGAGACTGTCAGAGAAGGTCAAGGTTTGGGGAGAATCCAGGAGCAGGAGGAAGATAGAGAAAGCGCTTTCGGGGTGGAGGAAGGAGCTAGTGGGAGGACCACGTGGTTGAAGCAGAAATGGGCAGTGTTCTGTGATGAAGTTGGAGAATTGGCAGAACCTTTTTGCCCAAGGCAAGGGTTTGGCTTTTGTGTTACCAAAGGATTCTAAGAAGGGTAGTGACCTGACCTGATTTACATTTTTTTTTTAAATCACTCTGGTTGGGCTGGGGTGGTAGGTCAGTGGTACAGTCCTTGCCTAGCTTGCCTAGCGGGCACTTGGCGAGGCACTGGGTTTGATTCTCAGCACCACAAGTAAGTTCCATTGACAACTAAAAAAATAATTTAAAAAAATCATACTGGCTGCTGAATCGAGAATGGCTGCTGTTGAAAGGTTGTTGCCTTAGGCCAAGGGAGAGGTGACCATAGTGTTGAAAGGGCCCTCACTGTGGAAATGAAGAGAATTAGGTTGGGTAGTATTTTTGAAGCTTGCAGGACTTCCTTCAGAATTGGATGTGAAGTGTCTGGGAGACGGGGAACCAGGGATCACTCCCAAAGTGAAAACAGTTTGGAAAAGAATGTTATGGGTTCTCCTGAACAGAGCTAAGTATGAAAACTCTGTTAACAATTCAGATGAAGATGTTGAGAGAAGCCAGATATTCAAGTTAGGAGGAAAGTAGTATTGGAGATAAAAAATATATGTGTGTGGGGAGGGGGGTCTATTCCTAGATCACTTAGGAAGAGGGTAGAGATAAAAGAGAAAGATTCCCATACTCTTTGGGCTTATAACATTTAGAGATTACCCAGAGAGGGAGAGATCAGTAAAGGAGACTCTTAATATGGACAAGACCTCAAAGATAAAAGAAGTCCCCCTTAATATACTGGAGTAATGGGACCCACCCTCATGATGTGAGATGAATCCTCAAAGGTCTGGTTCAAATCCTTCCTTCCTTCTGCTCCCAGCTGTCAGTGCTTTTGGACTTATGCACAGGTAATTTGTGTCCATTATAGAAATGGTGACTTCTCTGACAAATGTTTATTTACATGTCTGTCTTTCTCATGGACTATTTCATCTTTGTCTTCCTGACTCCATAGAGCCCGACATGTGGTTGTAACTGGACAGGAACACAAAGTTCATATGTTATCAGCCTTGGAATTCAGAAGCTTTTGAAAAAGGGATTTTTATGCTTGCTGCTACTGCTAACATCATCACAATTATGATCCATCTCATAATATAGTAGAAAGGGTATCAGAAGAAAAATCAGAAGGCCTAGGTTTGAATCTGCTACTAACCAACAGAGTGGCCTTGAATAAGGCCCTTTGAGCTAAGAGTTCACCTAGATAAGAAGTTGCAAAATGGCAAGACACATTTTGCCTACAAACATATCTTTGGGCCCACAAAGTAATGTAAATACTTTAGCTTGATAACATTTAAAAATTGGACGTGAAAATCCAGATTTTTCAACTTCATTTGAAAAAAATCAATCTGACACTAGCCTGAGGTTCTTAGAGGTTCCTACACAGCAAGACTGCTGAAGCTGAAGAATTGCTTCCCCCATTTGTGTGACTTATTCCCCAAGTGTGCTGAAGGCCTCCTCTCCCTTCCAGTACCTAGCCAACCCCTGTGGGCATTTGATTTGCAGTTTTTGGTCTAGAGCTATGCTGTCCATATGCAGCTACTAGCCACATGTGACTCTTTAAAATAACAATTCAGATCTTTGGACACACCATATTTCAGACACTCAATAGCTACACATGGCTGATATCTGTCCTATTGGATAAGGCAGACAGAACAAGTATTTCTGAAGACAGTCTGTAGTTATCCAGGCTGGTCTTGATCAGCCTCATCCTCCCAGGTAGCAGAGATTACAGGCATGCACCACCAGGCCCAGCCAGAAGAGTTTCATCACTGAAAGTTCTGTTGATCGGTGCTGAAACTGGAGGAACTCAAGGGTACCCTGACTGCTTATCATTCATATCATAAGAATGGTCAATCATTGTTCTTACTCTTAAAGGGACTTAATCTAGTAAAGAGCTGATGTGCCTCTACAGATAAGAAAAGTTGATCATTTGGTAGTGGATTGGAAAATGTTCTGCAGCCATGGTCCCTTGTGCAGAGTGAGGTTTTCTATTGAATAGTTGAATCTAGGGTTAGTTGCTAGAAAGCTCCAGCTGTATCTAATGTATTCTAACCCTTGTATCAGTTTTCTAATCCAGTTTCTAAGAAAATTATCACAAAGCAGGAATTTACGTTAATGTTTTTCCTCTCTTAACCTCTCTAACTGCTATGAAAGGTTGAAAATCCTGGCTTGGAAGTTAATGACTGGCTGATCTTTAACAATGGCCTGTGCTAAGCCTGTCCCACCTGCTCTGACACCACCTACTTCTAGTAACTGGTTTTCACCACCTCTGACTGACCCTTATCTTGTCTTTATCTCTTAAAATATGCTGATAAGGAGCCAGCATGATAGCTCAGCCTGTGCCTCAGGAGGCTGAGGCAGGAAGATGGAGAATTCAAGACTAGCCTGGGCAATTTAGCAAGATGCTGTTTCAAAATATTTTTAAAAGGACTGGGGATATAACTCAGAGGTAGAATCCTCCTGGGTTCAATTCCCAGTGCCCTCCCCCGCAAAAAAAAAAAAATGCTAATAAGGAAATAGATATTCCTATTTCTTTTGAATTGAGGTACCATGGCTTGATATTCACATAGAATTTCTATCCCTAAAGGGGAAAACAGCTGTATGTCTATTGGTTGATATATCTTGGTTACAGTGTGAGTAGCCTGTGTGTCTGTTGGTTGATATAGCTTAGTTACAGTGGTCTGATTGGAGTTCCCCTACACAAGCATAATCTTGTGTACACTCCAGTGCTGACAGAATACACAGATGGATCCCAGCTGAACGATGGTTTAACTTAGGATTTCTTGACTTTTATGGTGGGAAAGTGATAAGTGTTTGAATTTTGATCTTTTCCTAAGCTAGCAATATGTCTTCCAGTACTCTCCCAATGCAGGGCAGCCACTGGTAGCCACACAACTCCCACTCGGCATGAGGGTGAGCAACCAAGGCGTCACAGTGTGGCTAAGCTGTGATGTTTGGTAGGTTAGGTGTATCACCTGCATTTTCCACTTAAGATGTTTTCAACTTCAAGGGGCATCTGTATTTAGAATGAGTGTGTTTGCATCCTATGATCTTATTTGGGATAGTTATTTTAGAAGCCTTTCAGATATTTCAGTTTTGCTTCTTGTTCTAAAAATTTGCCAATTTGCAGAGAATTTCATTTCCCTTAGGTAAAATGAAAGTACCTTTCCTCCCTGCCCCCACCCAATCTCTGACACACCATATTCTCATCACTTTCTGTGTTAAAAAAAAAAAAAAAATGCTGTTTCAGAGAATAACTGTGGTAAGACAGAGTACACCCACAAGCACATCCTGAGATTTGCAAAAGTGCATGGCATTACACTTCCCTTTTTGAATTCTAGTAACCAAAAACTGAATCCAGGACAGGAAACAAGTCAGAGTGTGTGTGTGTGTGTGTGTGTGTGTGTGTGTGTGTGTGTGTGTTTCTGTTGATTGATGGAGGGGGGAGGACGGTAGAGGACCACAGGCTTGTGGGGCAGTTTCACTTGAAGGTTATTTGATTGTAGTGACGATGCTATGGTATAGGATACTGGTGTATGCCAAAAAGTAGGAAGTGTAACAGATCTAGGAGGAAAGCACACCAAAGGATAAACAAGGAGTAAGAGATAAAGGAAGAAAAATAGGAAGGAAAGCTTGGTCATGCCTTGGAGTTGGCACCTGCACTATATTTCCAGTAAGAAGTATGTGCTGTGGTCTGAAGATAAGCAGTGTCTCCAAAAGGTCATTTACTCATACTGAAGAACAATGGCCCTTTACTGTAGAGGGATTATTAATGATCAGAGGGAAACAGCTTTAGGAAAATCCATTCTACCACCAAGCAATAAATTCACCAACAGGCCACACACTTCTCTTCCCCTCTCTGCAGACAAAGCATGGCATAGATACAAGAGGCCTCACTGTTCCTTCTGTATTTCCTCTTATTCAGGTAATTTGTGCCTTTAACTTGTAGCATTGTTTTGTCTTTTTAAAAAAATGTTTTAGTTTTAGATGGACACAATAATTTTATTTTATTTTATTTATTTTTATGTGGTCCTGAGGATCGAACCCAGTGCCTCACATGTGCTAGGCGAACACTCTACCACTGAACCACAACGCCAGCCCCAGTGCTAAGTGTTTTAATAAAATATCTCATGAATAATCCTGACAGTTCTTCGAAGACAGTTCTTTTGTAACCCTGTAGTACATTTTAAGAATCTGAGGCTCAGGAAGGTTAATAATTCGCCCATTTCCAGAAGAAAGTCAGGATTCAAACCCAAGTTTGTCTACCCACATCCCATAAATTCTTTTTTTTGTATTATATGTTAAGAAATGTACAAAAATTTTGAGGCCCCAAATCCAGGATGGGTGTTCTCTACTCTGCTACTCAGGGCAAGAAAGTCTGATTGCTTTAGCATTGTCCAGAGCATTTCAGTACCTTAGAGGTTTTCCAAATAACAAACACTTTAAGTTACAATTCCTTGGGTTGGTTTTAACCTCTGATCACTGGTTGAAATGGACCTTATTCCCCCCAATTTTTTTTTAAGAAAAAAAAGATCAGAACCCCATTTTTCCAAATCTTTGGTTCTGAGCTTCCAGAAACATTATAAAACATTTCAGCCAGTGAGCAAATGCTAACTGGCCTTAAAATAAGTGAGGATTACATCATAGCCGTGTATCTTAGGTGACCCTGGATGGAACTGATAGGGCCTCCCTGCACCTCTAAATAATACTGAGTTTTCGGTTCCTTGTCTTGACCCCCACAGCTCTTGAAAATACCATTGGGAGAGTTAATAAGTATTTTGAAGTGCTCTGGGAGCTTCACATTTGAAACCTGATCTGAATACAATCATGAGAATGGATATTGCTGATGACTGTTTCGTATGCACAAATTTATTCTTCTAACAAATATTTTTCATACTCCAACTTTGTACCAGGCATAAGAGTGTAGTGAATGAAACTCAGTCTCAGCCCGCTTCCCCTCAACCCCACACATACACACATGGTAGAAGAAGAAAGGTCGACTAGGATGAATGTAATCACAGGGGCAACCTGGAAATGCCAGGGCTGCACATAGTAGGGACACTGACCCAGTCTTAGCATAAAAAAGGCACTCTCCCCACAGAAGTGATGGAAGCCAAAGGATGAGAAGCAGCAGATAAGCAAAGAAAGAATATGTCCATCATGTGGGATGGGGCCTTCATGTGGCAAGAGGAAAGGGTCCCCAGATCTAAGCAGACAGCCAGCAGGTTATGGGACATGCCACCGGTGCAGTGAGTCATGAGACTGATTTCGTTTGGGTGGATTTCACAATCTCTCCCATGCCCCACCAAAAATCATGAAGTGCTGGAGAGACAGATTTCAACTAGTCCTTAGCTGTGCTGAGAAAAAATAAAAACTCCATCCAAAATCAGGTCTTTCTTCAAAGAATGAAAGAAGTCTTTCCCTTCACCTCCTGGGGCTTAGTGTCTGGGTTAATTTCCCTTGTCTTTTTCTGTCCCTTTTCTTGTTTGTACTGCAAAACTTTTTTCTTCAGTGGAAGGCAAAGCCTCCTGAGAGTCCAACATTTGGAATTTGGACATTCCTGAGACCAGAGTCATACTTCTATAAATTTCATCTGAGGAAAGGGAATTTTCATCTCTTCTCTGAAGTGTTCTTGCTGTAATGGTCTTTCCAAAGATGGAGGAAATTGTTCCAGAGGTGGGTGGTACTCGCAGGTCTTTTCACTGACCTACAAAACTGAATTGGACATACCCTGTGTGCCCATATACCCTATATGCCCTATAGGGACATACCCTGGCCCTTTCACTGTACTTATACCTTAACAGCAAGTGGAAAGATTAGTGGGTGTTTTGTTTTATTTTTTAGACTGATCACTGCATCTTACGAGTTCCATTACTGACTCCAAAATAAAAGCAGGGAAAAGCTTGTGGTCAGACAGGGAAACAATCATCCTGCTTTTTGGGCTCTTGATCCTGACTCTCCTGTCAATTAGTTGGGTGGCATTAAGCCAGATTCCTGTTTTACCATCTACAAGAGTGATGAAATCATAAGTGGTTATGATATGCTTTGACCGAAGCACATTTTAAAAGGTGGAAAGCACCCCACGTTGGCACACTTTGATGAGCTTGAATCTGCCCACATCTTCCTTTTCCTCTTAGACTACAAACCCCCTTCCGAGGCCCACCCTCCCAGCTGGTGTTGACCCGAGGCCTCCTGCCCTGGAGGCTCTCGCTGCACTGGCCTTCACCTCTGAAGTTGCTTCCCATCTCCAAGTCTTTGCTCCTGCTGTTCCCTCTTTCTGCCCCACCCTCCTCTTAACTCTTCCCACTGTTAGGTTCTTTCACACCATTCAGGACCCAAGTGAAATGTCACTGACAACCCAAACGACTGATTTCTGCTCATTTTTAACATTACTATTTCTTTCATTCAGATCATACATCACTATCTGAAATTCTTCATTTTTCTTGACTATCGTCTGCCTCTGCCACTACATCATAAGCTTTAGGAGGACATGAGTGCTTGTTTATCACTGTATTCTTAGACCCACGTGTGTCTGGCATGTTGTGGGCTCCCAGTAAATGCTGAGTAGATGAATGGATGGGTCCTTGGGTAGGAAGAGTAAAGCCTGCAGGTGGAAGCAATGGAATGAACCCCTGCCCTGGTGTCTCTTCTGTGATGTCAGCTCCCCTTGGAGTCAGAGGGGACAGGGTTGCCACAGGGAACAGAACAGAGCATTCTAGCCAAGTGCACAACCTCCTTGAGAGGTGCTGATATGTACTATAATTGAAGAAGGACAGTTGCAGGGGCAGACAGTATATGAGAAATTTTATAAAAGATTATTGTAATTCATAGCAAGGTATAAAAATTGCTTTCTTTGCTCTTTGTAAAGGAAGGGAATAGAACTGTTTAGTTCTCTTGGTTCCACTGGCTAAGCTCTTTCAAGCAATCAATCAACACACATCCAACATTTATTGAGATGGAGCTGCCTATATAGTGATTAAAAGCACACACAGGCTCTGGCTCCGAATAGGTTCGAATCCTGGCCCTGACTATTACTAGCTTGGTGACCTTGGACAAGTTACTTAATCTCTCTGCATCTGGTTCCTCCTTTGTAAAATGAGGATAATGGTGGCACGTGCCTTATAGAATTGCTGTGGTGATTATGGGGTTGATATTTGTAAAGTACCTTGGGGAGTATCTGGCACACAGTAAATTCAAAGCAATGTAGCTTAATAATATCACTGTAATGAGCAGTCTCTACCCTCCAGGAGTTTAGAGACCCTATGTTACACACACACACGCACTATAACTGTAAAAGAGCAATAGGTGGCTATGACAGGCCCAGGGGAAAAGGTGCTCTGGAAAAGCATAGCTCCCCTGCTTCTTTTATTCAGAATTATTACTATTCTTTTTTTTTTTTGCTATTTTCATGTACTTTAAGCCAACTTTAAAATGTTGATAATGCATTTCTTTAGAGCAAGCTCTATATCACACAGTTGCATTTAGTAGGCTATTCTAAGATACATTAAAATAATCAGAGCTAACAAATGTGTGTATTATTTGTTTATTTTTAATATGTGTAGATCTAGAATCACCTCCCCAAACAGACTGCAGAGCGCCTGCTTTAGGGGAAACTTCTCCCAACTAGGACCAGAGGCCAGGACCCTAGCAACCGCCTTCTCTACAGAAGGGGCACTCCACAGTGAGCTGTGTCTCCTCACTCTGCACACACGAGGTGTGATTTTAAGAAAAGAGACCCACTTCCAGTTACATTGCCTTCTAGGCTCACCTCATATTTTCTGTCTTCCCTCATTCTGGGATTTAGGGGTAAAAAAGATGAAAAGGAACAAAGAGTTTTAAAAAAGTGTCAATCTCAAAATAAAAGTCATAAAACTTGAACCGTAAAATTGTGTAAGAATATACGTCAAGGCCAGTTGAGACCGCAGTTCAGTTGTGGTCCTCTGAACAACCGATATTCCTGAAGGAACCCTCCCAATAGACCCCATTGTGCCCAGCTGACCTCTTACCCTACTGAAGGGCTACCTAGACTTGCATTAATAGTCTAGAAAATAGAGAAGAAAAAAATGTTGATTTCAAACCATTAAATCCATGCAGAGAAAATCTCTTTGGGAAAAGGCAGTTTTTGTAATTGAATTGCTTTCTAAGAGCAAAGACAAAAGTAAACCAAAAACAAAAGAGCTGTTTTTTTTTTTGTTTTTTTTTTTTTAAATGTCTGACCAATTCTGTTTCTAGAATCACAGTCTTTCTGTAACTGGAGATATTTTCATTTATTCCTCAAACATTTGTTGTATACCAGTGATGCACCTTTTTAGGTTCTGAAATTTCAGCTGTAAATAAGTTGGGTGTAGTTACTGTCCCCATGAAGGTTGGAGTCCACTAGGGGAAACAGACATTAACAAGCCATTACTTGAGTGATGAATGCTACAAAGAAGAAGTATTAAGAGCCATGGGAAGCTTCAAGGGAGAGACCTACCCCAAAGTGTGTGGTTAGGGAAGGAGGTACGAAGGGAAAGGATTTTCTGAGTCATCCATGTTTTCAAAGGGAGCTGAAAGATGTGTAGGGGTTGGTCAGGTAAAAGGGAGGAAGTCAGAGGAGCCTTCTGGAAAGAGGGAACCAGCATGGATAAGATCATGGTTCCCTCAGAGAACTGAAAGAAATCCAGTAAGAAAAAAAAAAAAAAAAAAAAAAAGATGCACCTTCCTTTTTCTTGGTTTTATTCTCAAGACTTGTTGGTAGTCCTTGATAGTGACTACAGCTTTAAAACCTCTCTGAAAATCTTTGGAACTCAAATTTTCTGTCATCTAATGGAGAGAAAAACATCACCTATCTCCTTTTCAGGGTTAGTTTTCAAAGTACATCAATTAATGTGTTTTGAAAAATGGTCCTTCTAAGTACCAGTTGTTCATATTCCTTGTCACTTTGAGAACCTGTCTGCAAGACTTCTGATTATGGTATGTGATCAGAGTTTAAAGGGTGGTTCTTACAGCAGTGCAAGAAAACTAACTGAAGTCAGGCTTTGGAGAAGTATGCTGGATCTTAATATGCCTGACCTTCACTTTCATTGGCAAGTTCCTCCAAGGGAAGGAAGCGTTGTCTGTTAATGACAGGGAAGTGAAGCATTCATTAATAGATGTTAGTGCCCCTCACAGGAACTGACTCACGTATTTTCAGATGAAACCATGGAGTTTTAGGGAGAGCCAGAAACTCAGAAACCTGTTTCCTTACCAGGAAAAATGTCGTCATCTCATCTGGGTTTTTATTACGCATGATGTTCTCTCTTGGTTTTTATGAAGTTCTTTTAAGCATTTTTTCTGTGAAGCATCATGGAGGACTTCAGAATTGGTATTGCACATGACTTTGATCTATTTAACCTTTCCCTTGGGTGGAGTAGTGCTTTCAAGGTTTTCATCAAATGGCTAAGCCTTGGTTGTTAAAGAAAGGTCACCCAGGGTCAGGGTAAGTAGGAGGGGCCATCATCTTTAAAAAGAAATTCTCTGAAAGGTGAATTCCTTGAAGGTGCCTAGAATTTCCAGATATATACAACCCCAAATTCCTGTAAGCCCAGGACCACCCTAAATATCACTGGATATTTAGACATCCCTGGGTATTAAGCCTTCTCCTTGGACTGGAAATGGATCATGTTCCTAAATGGCAGTGAGCCGCCTACTCCCCAATCCTGATAAGCCTGTTTGAGGAAAACCCAGGACTCATAATGACCTGTCCAAGTGCCTGACCCTGCTACTTACTCACCAAATCTGTCCCCCTGGTCTTCCCAGCCTGTCTGTCCCCTTGTCAAAGGCAGTATAACATTTATTGTTCTGACTAGGCAGAACTCTCCTCAGGTGGAACATCCCCCCCAGTTCTCCCTAAAGTTTAGATGCAGAAATGTAAATATTAAATAGGCTGAAGTTTTTGCGGAAGTTAAAAAGAGAATGAAATAATAATGCCCATCAGCAGGATAAACAGTTTGTTGGGCCGTCTTCATTAGTGGACCAAATTGCAGCAGCGAGAACGTGTGAACTAGAGCTCAGTTGACAACTCAGATCTTACAAATGTGATGCACAAAACATGCAAATGGCAGAGCAATACCATACAGTGTTAAGTGTAGAGCAACTCATGACGATGGTAAAGAGCATGCAGGATAACAGTTCCTTCTAGAGGAGGGGAAGGGGAATGTGATTTGAAAGGGGCTCAATGAGAGTTTCATCTCTATATACCTAATTTGTTTAAGGTTTGTTGTGAATATAGGACTTATACTATTCTCTATATTTTTGTATTTGAAATATTTTAGGACAAAAATAAGTAATAATAATAAATAATAAGGGGACAGATTTTTTTTTTTTTTAATGGTACCAGGAATTAAACCCAGGGGCACTTAACTACTGAGCCACATCTCCAGCCCTTTTCATTTTTTATCTTGAGACAGGGTCTCACTAAGTTGGGTATGGGCTCACTAAGTTGCTGAGGCTGGCCTCGAACTTGTGATCCTCCTGCCTCAACCTCCAGAGTTCCTGGGATTAGAGGCGTGCAACGTTGCACCCAGGTGACAGAAATTTCACTTAAAAAAATACAGTTAACTTGAGGGAATTGACTTAGGTCAGTTCTCATCTAGCCAAGCCCTCTGGAATTAAAAGTGTTACCACTAGAAAGATTTTCAATTATAATTATTTTACAGTTCTTATTAGATAAAAAAAAAGATGAAAAATTTTGAGAAATATTTCCTAAAATGTTATGATGAACTTAAGAGAAGTCAGAACTTACTAGGTGTGGCACACACCTGGAATCCCAGCTATTCAGGAGACTGAGGCAGGAGGATCACAAGTTCAAGGCTAGCCTGGGTAACTTAGCAAAACCCTGTCTCAAGATTAAAAAAAAAAATTAAAGTACTTTCTTAGTTGTAGGGGGACATGATACCTTTATTTAATTAACTTATTATTTATTTAATGTGGTATTGAGGATTGAACCCAGTGTGTCACACATGGTAGACAAGCACTCTACCAGTGAGCCACAACCTCAAAATAAAACTTTTTTTAAAGGGCTTGGGATGGGGATGTGGCTCAGAGTTTGAGTGTCTCTGAATTCAATCCCCAGTACCCTCCCCACCCCCCACCCCCACACACACACAAAAGGGCTAGGGATGTAGGTGAGTGGTAGAGTGCTTGGATAGCCAAAAAAGAGACAGAGTCATTTTATTAGACCTGCATGGTGCTCACATTTTCAAAAATAACAAATGAGTCTGTTTTGAAATTTCATATTATAAAAGGCTGTATTACCACCTATTCTTAAACTGTAAGGAAATCTGTCATCTTCAGGCCCTTGTTTCTGCATGTTAACAGCTGGCTAGAGCTGAATAGCAACTGTCCCCTTTCAGAGGGTTATGTCCTGTCCAGTTGGCCACTGTCCCCATCCAGCCATGTGCCCTCATGTATTTTGCCTGCCAGGCCCTGGAGGCACTTGAGTACACACCCTAAACTTTGAATACTAGTTCTCACTTAACTAGAAAGTTCAGTTGTCCCACATGCGTCTTCTAGGCACTCAGGTTTGTGATGTAATTTTACCACTAAAAGTATCATTTCTGATATAATCTGTTGACACTGGCTTTAAAGAATAGTAAATGTGAATTTTGGTTTTGCCACTGTTTGCAAAAATGGCTTTCACGGCAGACAGCATGGTAGAGCCACCCCCAGCCACGGATAATGTTCAACCTCAGTTTGTTGTTTCTGCCATGCCTTTCTGGCAATGTTACACAACAGATCTGTTGACAGAAAGCAGTATTTCTAGACTAATTAAAAATCTTGATTTTTTAAAAATATACATCTGCCTAGCTGCTTACTGTCAAATTGCATTTTAACGCAAATTTTCCCTCTTCTATTTTGGTGGGTCTGGAGATGACAACAGCAACACGACAAGAAGTTCTTGGCCTCTATCGCCGCATTTTCAGGCTCGCAAGGAAATGGCAGGCAGCATCAGGGCAGATGGAGGACACCATCAAAGAAAAGCAGTACATACTCAACGAAGCCAGAACACTGTTCCAGAAAAACAAAAACGTAAGTAGGCCTCCGTTAGAGATTGCAAGAGTAGTTTCTCATGGTGTTTGTTCATTTCTTTTCTTTCCTCAATTCAGAGGACTGAGCAGCACAAGTCAAAATGGCGGAGCCGAAGGGGCCAAGGGTCCAAAGGGACCAAGTACAGATGCACAAGCTTGTTCAAGCGCTAGAAAGTCGAACGCAGCCTTGCTTCTCTCTTCACTTATTCCAGGTCTTAATGTAGCCAGTAAGTGGCTCAGTGTCCTCAGAAGACCTTATGAACCAGGTGACATAAATCAGACCAATGAAAGTTTTTAGAGGAAGAGTTGTTTGTCACACACTGTGCCCTTTGCCAGCTACTCCCACAGGAGGTGCACAGTGAAGTAGTTTTTTTCAGTTCAAAAACTAGTCATTGCCTCCAAATGTCAGTCCATTAGAGGGAAGAGAAAGGATTAAGACACAGGGTTCCCCACATAACTGAGTTTTGAACTCAAGCCTCTTTGGCTAGCAGAGTGAGGTTGCCCTTTGGGACATAGAACTGAATAATATAGTGCCTTCACTAGCCACTTTAGCAGAGCTGCACACCCAGACACCAGGGAGCCAGATTTGACCCATTCCAACAAACCGTAAGGCCTGCGCTCTGAGCTCCTTAGGGAGACCACAGGTGCCAAGCATGGACGGAGGTGCTCAGCACCTCATTCTTTTCGCCTCTTTTGCGTTGATCCAGTGGATTTATTGCTGTCGGTTTCCCTCATGAAACTTCCTATCTGCTCTCATACTTTTCCCTCCCTAACATCTTTCCCGCTTTTCCACACTCCCTCCCACAAGCTGCAGGGGTCCCTGAAAGTCACCCCTCTGCACTGAAGCCCGTGCACCATACAGCCACCTATGGTTTCAACTCTCACATCTGAGTACCTGGCCTTGGCTCTGACCAGCGCCCAAAGGCCTTCAGCACGGCCTGTAATCTAGACAGGATTCCTCTCTACAGAAGCGCCTCCCCTCCTGCTTGTGCTCGTCATAGCTCCTGTCCCCACCCTGCAGCTCATTGTTCCATTCCTCATTCAGAAAGTATTCAAGGGCCCATCATGTGCCCAACACCAGCTAGACATCAGGGATTTGAAAATGAGCAAAACCAAGACAGGGTCCCTCCAGGATGTTTCAGAGTTAGATGGAAAGAGAGGTAAAATTACAACCAAGACAAGTGCCTCTGAAGGAAACCTCCTGATCTAAAGTGCTCCCCTTCTTAGAGTCCCTGAAGCTCCTTAGGCCAACTTGGTAATGATGTTTCTCCATACTCTTCTGACCCTTCTCCAGCCTCTCCAAATTCTTTCCGCTTAGTGTAGACCAGGCTTGCCAAACCAGAGTTGTGTTCCCCCGAAGTCCTTAAACAGTCCTCAAAGAATAGAAATAAAATACTAGAGTTGATATTTCTATTTAGTTTCTTATTTCATTCTATAAAAATGTCTATTTTATATATTATTTCTAATGAACTTATTAGTACATATGTATAGATGACCCCTAACTTATGATAGTTTGACTTACAATTTTCTGACTTTACAGTGCAAAAGCAGTAAGCATTCAGTAGAAACTGTACTTCAAGTTTTGAGATATTCAACACTTTATTATAAAATATCTGTTGGCCAGGCATGGTGGTGCAAGCCTACAATCCCAGCAGCTTGGGAGGCTGAGGCAGGAGGATTGCAAGTTTAAGGCTAGCCTCAGCAACTTAGCAAGGGCCTGAGCAACTCAGTGAGACCTTGTCTCAAAATAAAAAATAAAAAAGTTCTGGGGGTGTGACTCAGTGGTAAAGCGCCTCTGGGTTCGATTCCTAGTAACCCCCCACAAAAAAATAATAAAATAAAATATGCTTTGTTAGATGATTTTTCCCAATGCTAAGCAAATGCAAGTGTTTCAAGCACATTTAAGGTAGATTAAACTGTGATGTTCGATAGGTTAGGTGTGTGGTATTAAATGCATTTTTAACTTACGATAGGTTTATCTGGAATAATCCCATTGAAAGTCAAGGAGCATTTGTAATTTATAAATTAATACATTTATAAATTGATAAACAAGTACACATATATGGGAGCTATAGTTTTAGAATCTTTTTAACATAGAAAATAGGTAGATGATAAAAAGTTTGGAGGCAGGTGCAATGGCATACACCCACAATCCCAGCCACTTGGGAGGCTGAGGCAGGAGCATCACCAAGGCCCGCCTCAGCCCCTGAGCAAGACCCTGTCTCAAAATTGAAAGGTATAGGGGTGTAGCTGAGGGGTACAGGGCCCCTGGGTTCTATCCCTGGTATCACAAACACACACACACACACACACACAAAGGTTCGGAGACCCCTGAGTAGATGGTCACGTTCTTTTTCCTTCTTTGTTCAGTTTATGTTGGGATGGTCTTTCCAACAAAGGTCAGTTTCTAAAGTACATTTGGACAACATCGTACACTTCTCTGGTATATTCCGTGAGACCTGCCTTGCGGTTTTTGCTGAATTAGTGAACATTTACAAATCCCTTGATTCAATTGACCTCCAAGAAGTTCTCCTCAATTTCTCTGCTCCTTCTAACCCCATGTTAGCTACCTATTTTGAACAACAGGTCTGCAGCCATCATTGCCCTTGTTAATTATATGCCACAGTGCCTTTTATGTAGCATTATTTATTAGAATTATTCTGCACAGATAGCAGCTTTGGTAGTTGAAAGCAGAGATCACGGCCCCACAACGTCCGGCCTGGTGTGGGGGAGTATCATAGCATGTGCCCAATAAACTTAGGCGGGCTCACTCACCTGGAAACTACTCAAGACTCTGTGTTCTCAGTTATCATGGTAATCCTGCTTCTGCTTGGCTTGGCCCACGAGGTGAGCCAGATGGTGGTGTATGTGCCACCAATGGCACATGAAATTATTTGTGGGTGCAGATAAGAGGTGCCCTGGTTTCTAATTTTAAGAGATGTATCATTTTAGCATGTAGTAGGAAAAAAATAGCCAAGCTAGAATTTCACAAATACTATTGCTTAGGAGAGAGTCCATTTAGAGAAGAATTTTACTATTAGTATAGGTGGTGTAAGGACATGGCAAAATCATGCAGGCAGCCCATGAATGGCTGAATTTGGAGTACTCTAGCCTGAGCTTGTTCAGAGAGACAGCTGGAGCCCAGAAGCTTCAGCCTCCCTAACCATATCTTTGTCAGCTTTCCTTTTTCCTTAATCCCCCATGCAGACATAAGCAGTGTCTTGTAACTTTAATTGCACTATGAGTTTAATAATCCAAAGGTATCTCATTAACTGCTTTGAATCCCAGTAGGCAGATGGAAACATGGAAATCTGTTCCCAAAGTGGCAGCAGAACAGTAGCTTCTGAGAAGCACAGAGGTCAGACAGTTGAGCCTCTGCCCCAAAGGACTCAGCTGTGCTTCTCTGTGTTTCTGTTCCTGGAACTCTTCCCCTCTGCTCCAGCAGGCACTGTAGGCAGGAACTCCCTTGGAATTTCCAAGCCACATGGGCCCAGACTTCACTGAGGGTGTCTTCTGGGGCTGATGCAATCCTCGCTCTACTCTGTGGCCCACTTGCAAACTGACAGCAGGTCCACGTGTTGATTCATTTTCCATCCTCAGAATGAAGCAGTCTCTGCCCTTCTCCTGTTGGGCTTTCTGTTTTTCGAAATGAACTTTTCATTCCTTTACTTGAAAGTAGACTGCCACAATTTGACTAATTTGGGACTTTGAACCTCTTTGTTCCCTGTACTAATGAGCAAGGCAATTTACAGTTTGGGGGATTTTGTTTTGTTTTCGTGGTGCTGGGGATCAAAGAAATTATAGTTTAAAACAAGAGGCAGATCATTCTCCAATATCTTACTCAAGGGGTTTCTGAGCAACATTACTGAAAATATCAGGTTACTTTAATGTTAATCAACATAGAAAGGCATTAAAGAAGCACTTTTTCATTCATTGTTGGTGGGAATATAAATTGGTGCAAACTCTAGAAGGTAACTTGGTAGTACTGTGAGAATTTAAAATGCCTAAACATATACTCTTAGTCCTAGCGGTTCTTTTTCTCTATGATTCATCTTTTAGATATATTTGCATGTAAGCCAAAAAAAATTTCAGAGGGATCTTTAGCAGAATTGTTTATGGTGACAAAAGATTGGAAATTACCTAAATGTCCATCAGCAGAATATTGGTTAAATTATAATAAAATCTTAGATTGGAATTTTGTATAACTTCTAAAAAAGAATAGGACAGCCCTATATTCAGTATGAATATAGAAAGAACTTCAGACTGTTAGTGAAAAAGCAGGGCTCAGAACAAAGTGACCTATTGTTAGTGTAAGGGAAAAGCTAAGTCTCCACATACATGGGCTTATATATGCATTGAATATCTTGGAAAGACACAGAAAAAACTTGGCAAATTATCTCTTGAGAAGGGGAATTGGAAGACAAAGGTAGGAGGGAGACTTAGTTTCTTCATTATATCCTTTGATATTTTTACCATGCTCTTATGTATTACCTATTCTAACTATTTTAAAAGTTTAGTCCATAGTAAGTTTTAATTTTAAATTGATTTTGATTTTTCAAATTATCAATATTTTTGTGCTGGGAATAAAAGAAATGATCAATAGTTACTGGCTAGTGAACTGAAAAAAGTTTGAGAAAGCATGTGTACCTATACCCTATGTGCCATTAGAAAGATGCAAAAAGCCTCACTTGTTTTCCAATTTTAATAGCTCACAGACAGAGACCTGATTAAACAGTGTATAGACGAATGCACGGCCAGAATTGAAATTGGACTGCATTACCAGATTCCTTACCCAAGGCCTGTAAGTGTGACTCCAGTTAACAGGTGGGGGGTACTTATCCTTGTCAACCCAGTTATTTCTCAGAATGTATACCAGGAAGGCAAGTGCTAGCTGAGAGGCCTACAGCTCCTGTATGAGGCATGTCCTTGCATGCCACCAACCCTTCACAGCAAACTAGGGTGCCCGTGAATGCCTGGTTTCTCCTTCCGGGACAGCTTCTCACGTATGGAAGGAAAAACCAGCTCACGTTTATATAACGTTCTCTTTTGACCTTCACCTTTTTTTGAAAATCCTTTTATTTTCCTTATTATAAAAGGCAGGATTGTTGTTACTAAAAGAATAAAGTTCAAACATTAAAAGAATGCATAAATTAGAAAGTAAAAATTGTCAAAAATTCTTACCCTGAGTTCAATCCCCAGCACTGCAAAAAAAAAAAATTCCTACCAAAATCCTCACCATGTGGTAATAAGAACTGTAACTATTACATTGGAACAGACAAAATTGTCAGTATTTGGTTTTTTACCTTAAAAGGCAGCAATTTGATATTGTTTTGATTCAATCTAATCATTTGGTAATATATCTTTTAGTTTTCTTTTCTATACTCATGTATAGACATATTCTTTACATGCATGGGATTCTAGGCATACTATTTTATTATTACCTACTTATTTTACTTCATCTCTTCTGAACATTTGTTATTGTTTGGGGTTTTTTTGGTACCAGGGATTGAACCCAGGGGTGCTTAACCACTGAGCCACACTCCCAGTCCTTTTTTTATTTTTTAATTTATTTTGAGACAAGTTCTCACTAAATTGCTTAGGGCCTCCCTAAACTGCTGAGGCTGACTTTGCGTTCCTCCTGCCTCAGCATCCTGAGTCACTCGGATCACAGGCATGTGCCACCATGCCCAGCTCTTCTGAACATTATTGTATAAAGCTCCACCTCGATCTTTTTAGGTGGTTGCGTTGTCTGCTGTTGTGGGACTGTACCATTGTATTAGGGTTCTTCAGAGAAACAGAACCGGGAGGATGGTGATATACACTTGAATAGATTTATCTAAGTGTAGTTAAAAGAAGATGTATTACGAGGAATTTGTTCACACAGTGACAGAGACTGAGAAGTCTCATGTTCTCCTCCCTCAAGCTGAAGTCCCAGGAAAAAGCCAGTGGCAGAATTCAGTCTGGGTCTGAAGACCTAAGAACAAAGTAGGCTGATGGTGTAAATCTCAGTAGGAAGGCAGGGGAAGATGAGGTGTCCCAGCTCAAGCAAGGCAGGCAGAAAGCAGAAGGGGGAAATCCCTCCTTCCTCTGCCTTTGGTTCTGTTCAGGCCCTCAGCAGACTGGAGGACTCCCATCCACACTGGGGAGGGCAATCTGCCTTACCAAGTCCACTGATTCCAGTACTAATCTCATCTAGAAACACCCTCACAGAAATACCCAGAAATAGTGTTTAATCTGGGCCAGATTGACATGCAAAATTAACCATCACAGCCATTATTTAACTAGCTCTCTATTAGCAGACATTCAAGTTGGTCCCAGTTTTCCACTATGCATTGACTATTTGTATACAAAGATACCCTTTGGGTACCTTTCCATCTTGCTGAGTGATCTGTGCTCACTATTTTTAAGTAATATGGCAAAGAAGAGTACAAGAGCTGGTATCAGACAGGTCAAATCCTGGTTCCCCACTTAATGTACACTCTTGAGCAAGTTAGGATGTAACTTCTTTGAGCCTCTATTTTCTCATGTATAAATATTGGAATAATAATTTCTTCTGAGGTATTAAAAAGAACAATGAGTGAAAAGACTGTAAAAATTAGTCAGTGATAGATTTAGCACCTAGCAGGCAGTACAGTAGGAAGCACATCCTCAATAAATATAAGCAGCAGCAATGCTTTATGAGTATAATTCTTAATATCATCATTATTCTTATTATTTAGATTCATCTGCCTCCAATGGGCCTCACCCCACTACGAGGCCGGGGACTTCGAACCCAGGAGAAACTGAGAAAACTTTCCAAACCAGTGTATCTCAAGTCTCATGATGAAGTTTCCTAACCAGAAGACAGCTTGTTTCCAAGAATGATGAGCCATTTCAGTTTTGAGTGGAAGTCAGAATACATCACTCTTCTTCACCTTGATTAGGGACAAAACCCCAAGTACCTTCTTCGGACCTCCACAGCTGATCCTTACCCATAATGGGTGTCTCTACATCCAAGGGTTCGTTTGGGTCTTGCTGCCTGAGCAGATGACAACCCTAGAGGTCAGTGAAGTCAAACAGATGAGAGGAAAGCTGAAGGTGGTAGAACTTTTCTTGGGAATGCCGTTTGCCACCCCTCGGCTGGCACACGGAATCAGTGGTAGACGTTCTTCTGGCTATTCCAAAAGTACGACCTCCCTCAAAATATGTTTTTAAAAGTAGACTTTTTGTACTGGCAGTTGACCCAGGGGTGTTTTACCACTGAGCTACCTCCCCAGGCGCACCTCCCCCTTAACTCCCTGCTTTCGATTTTGAGACAGGGTCTTGCTAAATCGCTGAGGCTGGCCTAAAATTTGTGATCCTTCCACATCAGCCTCTTGAGTCACTGGGATTACAGGCGTGTGCCACTACACCCAGCAAGCAGTTACAGATTTGCTTAAAAGTGGGTTGTTTCTGTGAGCTTTTTTATGACCTGTGACCCTTCCAATTTCCAGATGAACTCGCCTTAAAAAGTACATCTTTAGACTGATTGTGGTGTTTCATGGAAATTTCATGACACCCATTCCCCCTCCCCAAACACCAAAGTGCATGCCTTAGTTAAATGCATGTGTTTATTTTTGTGTTGTGGGGGGCACGGTACTGGGGATAAAACCCCAGGCATTCTTCCACTGAGCCTCATCTCCAGCCATTTTTATTTTTTATTTTGAGACATGATCTCACTAAACTGCAGAGGCTGGCCTTGAGCTTGCGTTTTTCCTGCCTCCACCTCCTAAGGCACTTTGATTGCAGGCATGTTTACCTTCTCTTAAAACCCGTGATTACCTAAGATGCACTTGGGATCTGAAAGCTTACTAGAAATTCATCCTGCATTCATTGAGTATTTGACTTTAACATAATTGAATAGTACAAAGTCTGAAATGGCTTTCAAGTATGTCTAAGCAGAAATAAGACAAACAGGATGACACAAAGGATTTACACCTTGTGTGGAGTCAGGTGAGAGTCCATGTGAAGTCACTTGTGTATCACTGTCATTCTCTGTTACTGACAAAGAGAGTCGGCATCACCAATAAAGACAAGTCTCTACCAATTTTGGTCTCTCCGTATTCTTTCCAAAATGGGCCAATGACCCTCAGAAGCAGCAGGTGAAACTTAACCTCCTATGAGCAGGAACATACTTTATCGTGCTCAGGGTACATGTTCCAGGGCTTGGCCATGATGCAGAACAGATATGACACGCCATCAGTGGCGTAGTAGCATATGCACACGCACACTTAACACAGATGCAACTATAGGCCTTTGGTGAAGAGAGACAGAAATTGGCCATTCAGTGTGCAGTGTCCCAGCCTTGCTTGAATTGGGAGATAGGAATCTGCCGTTCTTTCAATCACTCTCCTTCAGTGGGTCTCAGCATGGAAGCATCTCCTTGCCTGGAGTTGGTTCTAATGTTTAAAAGATTTCCCATGCAACATCGTGTCTGTGAACTCAAGCCAACTGCTTCATCTGGTAGTTGGCCAATGAGACAGTGACCTGGACCCACAATGGAGGAAAACCTGGCTATGTTGGACCAAGTGAGCCAGGGCTTGTCCAACTCAACCATGCTCCGTTTTTAGGGAATTTTTGACTTGGTGTAATTTTTGCCTTAGTCCATTGAATGTGGGAACCACCCTCCCCACCCAGCCTTCTCCACAATCAAAATTCATTTAATTGCTAGCCAACCTTTGAGGACCTTCTACATGCCAAAAATCTTACCTAAATGTGAATTTTATGTCCAGCTGCCTTTGCAAAGATGCATATACTATTGCACAAAGTCACACTTGACAATGTATTATCAAACTTTCCATGTATGTTTTTGTTTTTGGGGTTTTTTTTTTTCTTTTTGGTACTAGGGATTGAACTCAGGGATACTTTACCACTGAGCTATGTCCCCAGCACTTTTAATTTTGTATTTTGAGACAGAGTCTCGCTAAGTCTCTTAGGGCCTTGCTAAATTGCTGAGGCTGGCCTTGAACTTGAAATCCTCCCAGCTTAGACTCCTGAGTCTCTAGGATTACAGATGCTTTATTTTTAATATGATATCTCCCCATGTTCTTTCCAAGTCTATAAAATCCCTCTTCAGTCTTTTAATTTTAAAAGTACAACCTACCTTCCTACATCCCCTTTTTTAACGTAATTTTCTTCCATCACTGAGCAGGACTGAACTGGCTACTCAGCAGCTAGATTTTTAAGAGCAAGGACTAGCTTGTTGGCCAGGTTTGTCTGATGTCATCTGTGGAGCTATTTATACACAAGCCTGCTGCTTCTCCCAGAGCTGACTTCTGGCCATCTCTGCCCCAGGACTGCAGCCTCTAACTCACCATGGTTTCTGAAGAGCATATTGCTTTTTCCCAGGAGGAGACCTTATTACCGTACTGGCCCCAATTAAAAATGACCTCAAATTTAGGGCAATCTTGTTTTCAAAGTGGAGGAAATTTTTTGAATTATAAAAATGTCATCCATCACACAAAAACATTCTCTCCCTTGACCCCTGAAGAATGAGACAGTCCCTGCCTCCCTCAGGTTTTTGTTGCTGAAGCTGGAACTAGATAACTGTAATTAAAATTCAGTTATGCTTTTAGCAACACCCTCACTCACTGCCAGTTCTTTTACAGCTTGCAATGTGACTTACCTACCAGTCCCAGATTCAGGGATGTGGGATCCTGACCATCTTTCCAGCTCACATGTCTGACCGTGTCACTTGGAATGGTACAGCAGACCCAGCTATCTGTGCATTCTGATTTTTCCCCCATTGGAAAAAGTCAGTTTTCTTCTTGAAAAAATGGCTACTAAGCTACCTACTTTGAGCTAGACATTAGTTCTTCATCATGATCTCTACTTCCTCAGTGGCAAGATTTGGAGAAGAAGGGTGTACTTAATCTCTAGGGCTGCAAATCAGGATGATTTGCTGATCTCAGAAGTCAGATTCCTCAATCTGAATTTAGTTGGCGCCATGAAGGAACTGAAATGGAAGTTTTCTGAAATGTATTTACTGGTTCTCAGAAGCTTCCCGCATTCAGAAGAAAAATCAAAGACCCTGAGTCAGGACATTTGTTCTGGTGAAGGGGAACCTGGCCAGATACATTAAGACTCAAATAGCTTTATGTCTGCTCAGCTGTGAAGTGACCAATAGAACACCCAAAAGAAGCCACTGAGAGCCAAAGAGCCACATGAGTTAGTGAAGACTAAATCAAGAATTCAATCTTTATCTCCCTCAGGATTCTCTTCCAGTTGGCCCTGGGGAGAAACAAATGACTGAAATTTCTTGGCAGGGTTGTGTAGTTGGAGCTAGACATCTCCTCCAGGAGTCTGCATCAACACAGCCACGTCCTTAGTCAGGGAGGTAGCATGTGGCAGTGACAAATGCATGGGTTCAAGAGCTAGACAAACCTCGACTGGAAACCCTGTCTGCAAGTTTGAAAAAGCTGGATGATCTCAGGCAACTTACTAAATTCCTTGAACCTCCACAGGGAGAGGCAATCAGGCCCAGCCTACAAGATCAAGTGAGATGTCTGAGTCCTGGGCACGAATCTTGGTACACAGTAAGTGTGCAACAAAAACGGTTCTCTCTCCTTTCTTCCTGAAGTGTTGGTCCGTCTGTGTGGGCTGGCAGAGAAGCAGCTGAGTCCCAGCTCTACCACTGACTAACTGTGGAACTCTGTGTTGATAAAATGAAGATAATAATAATACCCACTGCCTAAGATTATTGCAAGGTGTGCATTTTAAATCGATGAAGAGCCTTAACAAATAAGAGTATCTCAAGCCCCTTCCAACCTCTCAGGGGCCTTGAAGGTAGCCCTGTGGATAGACTAGGAAGAAATCATTGAAATACAGTGACAGCTACAGCAAAATAATAGGTACAAAACAACTCCATAAAAAATGATTACAAGAGAACTTAAGTCATATGTGCAAAAGTCCAGGTAGAAGAGTTCCACCGCCTGTGTTTAAGTTCTACTTTAGTGACTGACCCTGGGGGACAGTAAGTACTGTATCATGGTTTCTGTATCATTCCTTTTCTGTATCATGGTTTCTGCAGCCATAAAATGAGCCCTGCTCTACAGGGCCGCCATGAGATACCTGGTTCACAGCTCTATCGTCACTGTCACCACCATCACCACCACCACCATCAGCCAATATGACTCTCAAGAAAAGAAGCCTAGGCCGTAGTAGAGAATAAAATGGCTTTTACTTTCTGTTTTGAGACAAATGCCATCAGTTATCCAGCTGACACAGCGAGGCTACCCCTCGGTTTATCCAGTGCTTCTGGGGCATGTCTGTTGGGAGCTCAATGGAGAGGACGTAGTTGGTGGAGTGGCCTGTGGTGGAGAGGGTTCCTCTCCGGGCACTCGTTTTGTAGACTGGACACACATAAATGTTCTGATGCAGAAATGCTGCACTCTCCCCAGGTTTCAGCCAAATGATGGGCAATGGGTCATAGAGGATTTTGGGGAAAGACTCTGCAATCTGCATCCTTGTCCGGTCCCAACGGGCACCTTCTAAGAAAAGTCCTTTTACATAGGCCCCATCTTCTGGGTTTCTCTCCATGCCTGTTTCTTGTGCCATTACCTAGAAGAGTGGAAAGCTGTGAGTTCCATAACCTGCCATTTTCCTATGTGGGGCAGCAATAAGAACAACCTGGTTGTAATCTCTGCATCTACCAGGAAGCACACTGGAGGATCAATAGGGTTTCTGTGACATTTCTGCCAGCCATACAGAGCCAGGTCTGATCCTGGTTACACTTGCTGTCCTTGTATATCCTAGGCATAGGGAATGTGCTCAAGAAGGAATCAGGAGGCCACGTTAACTATAACTTAGTGATCTCACACAATCCTTTCCATTTTGGGACCTGGATCTATGAAGTGAAGGGTTAGATTCTGATTCAGAGGCAGGCTGGTAAAACAGATCTGGAATGGGGGTGGAAAAATGAAAATTTTTACCGGGGATTGAATTCCGGGGCACTCAACCACTAAGCCACATCCCCAGACCTATTTTGTATTTTATTTAAAGAAAGGGTCTCACTGAGTGGCTTAGCACCTTGCTTTTTGCTGAGGCTGGCTTTGAGCTGGCGATCCTCCTGCCTCGGCCTCCTGAGCTGCTGGGATTACAGGCACGTGTCACCAGGCCTGGCATGAAATTCTTGATGTCTAGCTTTTTGTCCATTTTTTGTGGTGTAAAGACTCCCACCAGGGTTAACTCCAGGCTACCAAATAGGAACCAGCTCACAGAATCCCTGAGAATGTAAACTGGCTCTGGTGAGTTGGTATGAGTGAGTCTCAGCATACCAGTTATAAGAAGTGGTAAACTCAAATTCCTTCAGATAAACAGAGAGGATGGTCCAAGTACAGGATAACAGGGAGGGAGTGGTAGGGATTACAGTGAACCAGAGAACACAAGCTCCATTTAATACTCTATTTTTTTTATTATGAATGGAATGTTTTCCTCCACTTTTTTTTTTTTTAATTTTTTTACATTTACATAGGGTAATGATGTTTATTTTATTTTTCCCCTCCCCCCACCCCTCCCACCCCTCTTTTTTCTCTACACAGTCCTTCTTTCCTTCATTCTTGCCGCTGTCCTTAGCCTAACTCTAAACCTAACCCTAAACCTAATGCTAGCCCCTCCCACCCCCCATTATATGTCCTCATCCGCTTATCCGCGAGATCATTCAACCTTTAGTTTTTTGAGATTGGCTTATCTCACTTAGCATGATATTCTCCAATTTCGACCATTTGCCTACAAATGCCATAATTTTATCATTCTTCATTGCGGAGTAATATTCCATTGTATAAATATGCCACAGTTTCTTTATCCATTCATCAACTGAAGGGCATCTAGGTTGGTTCCACAATCTGGCTATGGTGAATTGAGCAGCTATGAACATTGATGTGGCTGTATCTCTGTAGTATGCTGATTTTAAGTCCTTTGGGTATAGGCCAAGGAGTGGGATAGCTGGGTCAAATGGTGTTTCCATTCCAAGCTTTCTGAGGAATCTCCACACTGCTTTCCAGAGTGGCTGCACTAATTTGCAACCCCACCAGCAATGTATGAGTGTTCCTTTTTCCCCACATCCTCGCCAACACCTATTGTTGCTTGTATTCTTGATAATCGCCATTCTAATTGGGGTGAGATGAAATCTTAGGGTAGTTTTGATTTGCATTTCCCTTATTACTAGGGATGTTGAACATTTTTTCATATATCTGTTGATTACTTGTACATCTTCTTCTGTGAAGTGTCTGTTCATTTCCTTAGCCCATTTGTTGATTGGATTATTTGTATTCTTCGTGTAGAGTTTTTTGAGTTCTTTATAGATTCTGGAAATTAGCGCTCTATCTGAGGTATGGTTGGCAAAGATATTCTCCCACTCTGTAGGCTCTCTCTTCACATTTCTGATAGTTTCCTTTGCTGAGAGAAAGGTTTTAAGTTTGAATCTATCCCAGTTGTTGATTCTTGCTTTTATTTCTTGTGCTATGGGTGTCCTGTTAAGGAAATCTGATCCTGAACCAACAAGTTGAAGATTTGGACCTACTTTTTCTTCTATAAGATGCAGGGTCTCTGGTCTGATTCCGAGGTCCTTGATCCATTTTGAGTTGAGTTTTGTGTAGGGTGAGAGATAGGGGTTTAATTTCATTCTATTGCATATGGTTTTCCAGTTTTCCCAGCACCATTTGTTGAAGAGGCTATCTTTTCTCCATTGCATATTGTTGGAACCTTTGTCTAGTATGAGAAAATTGTATTTATTTGGGTTTGTGTCCATGTCCTCTATTCTGTACCATTGATCTACCTGTCTATTTTGGTACCAATACCATGCCGTTTTTGTTACTATTGCTTTGTAGTAGAGTTGAAGATCTGGTATTGCAATACCCCCTGCTTCGCTCTTGCTACTGAGGATTGCTTTAGCTATTCTAGGTTTTTTATTCTTCCAGATGAATTTCATAATTGCTTGCTCTATTTCTGCAAGGTACATCATTGGGATTTTAATTGGAATTGCATTGAATCTGTATAGCACTTTAGGTAGTATAGCCATTTTGACGATATTAATTCTGCCTATCCAGGAACATGGGAGATCTTTCCATCTTCTAAGGTTTTCTTGAATTTCTTTCTTTAGTGTTCTGTAGTTCTCATTGTAGAGGTCTTTCACCTCTTTTGTGAGATTGATTCCCAAGTATTTTATTTTTTTCGATGCTATTGTGAATGGGGTAGTTTTCCTAATTTCTCTTTCTGAAGATTCATCACTTATGTATAAAAATGCATTGGATTTATGAGCATTGATCTTGTAACCTGCTACTTTACTGAATTCACTTATGAGTTCTAAAAGTTTTCTGGTGGAATTTCCAGGTTCCTCTAAATATATAATCATGTCATCAGCGAACAGGGATAGTTTGAGTTCTTCTTTTCCTATTCGTATCCCTTTAATTTCTTTGGTTTGTCTGATTGCTCTGGCTAGAGTCTCAAGGACGATGTTGAATAGAAGCGGTGAAAGAGGGCATCCCTGCCTTGTTCCAGTTTTTAGGGAGAACGCTTTCAGTTTTTCACCATTTAGAATGATATTAGCCATGGGCTTAGCGTAGATTGCCTTTATAATGTTTAGGAATGTTCCCACTACCCCAATTTTTTCTAGTGTTTTGAGCATGAAGGGATGCTGTATTTTATCAAATGCTTTTTCTGCATCTATTGAAATAATCATGTGATTCTTAACTTTAAGTCTGTTGATATGGTGAATGACATTTATTGATTTCCGAATGTTGAACCAACCTTGCATCCCTGGGATAAAACCCACTTGATCGTGGTGCACTATCTTTTTAATATATATTTGTATGTGATTTGCTAAAATTTTGTTGAGAATTTTTGTGTCAATGTTCATTAAGGATATTGGTCTGAAATTTTCTTTCCTCGATGTGTCTCTGTCTGGTTTAGGTATCAGGGTGATATTGGCTTCATAGAACGAGTTTGGTAGGGTTCCCTCCTCTTCTATTTCATGGAATAGTTTGAGAAGTATTGGAATGAGCTCTTCTTTAAAGGTTTTGTAGAACTCGGCTGAGAACCCATCTGGTCCTGGACTTTTCTTTGTTGGTAGGCTTTTGATGACCTCTTCTATTTCATTGCTTGAAATTGGTTTATTTAAGTTGTGTATGTCGTCCTCGTTCAGTTTAGGTAGTTCATATGTCTCTAGAAATTTGTTGATGTCTTCGAGGTTTTCTGTTTTGTTGGAGTATAGATTTTCGAAATAGCTTCTAATTATGTTTTATTTCACTCGTGTCTGTTGTGATGTTTCCTTGTTCATTCCGAATTTTAGTAATTTGAGTTTTCTCCCTCTTTCTCTTTGTTAGTGTGGCTAAGGGTTTATCAATTTTATTTATTTTTTCAAAGAACCAACTATTTATTTTGTTAATTTTTCCAATTGTTTCTTTTGTTTCGATTTCGTTGATTTCGGCTCTGATTTTAACTATTTCCTGTCTTCTACTACTTTTGGTATTGGTCTGCTCTTCTTTTTCTAGTGCTTTGAGCTGTAGTGTTAAGTCGTTTATTTGTTGATTTCTACTTCTTTTTTTGAATGCACCCCATGAAATAAATCTTCCTCTAAGTACTGCTTTCATAGTGTCCCAGAGATTTTGATATGATGTGTCTTTGTTCTCGTTTACTTCTAAGAATTTTTTAATTTCCCTCCTGATGTCTTCTGTTATCCATTCATCATATAATAGTGTATTATTTAGTCTCCAGGTATTGGAGAAGTTTCTGTTTTTTATTCTGTCATTTATTTCTAATTTCAATCCATTATGATCTGATAGAGTACAAGGTAGTATCTCTATCTTCTTGTATTTGCTAACAGTAGCTTTGTGGCATAAAATATGGTCTATTTTAGAGAAGGATCCATGTGCTGCTGAGAAGAAAGTGTATTCGTTCTTTGTTGGATGGTATATTCTATATATGTCCGTTAAGTCTAAATTGCTGATTGTGTTGTTGAGATCTGTAGTTTCTTTATTCAATTTTTGTTTGGACGATCTATCCAGTGGTGAGAGAGGTGTGTTAAAATCGCCTAGTATTATTGTGTTGTGGTCTATTTGAATTCTGTAATTGAGAAGGATTTGTTTGACGTACGTGGATGAGCCAATGTTCGGGGCATAGATATTTATGATTGTTATGTCTTGCTGATTTATGCTTCCCTTAAGCAGCATGTAATGTCCTTCTTTATCCCTTCTGACTAGTTTTGGTTTGAAGTCCACATTATCTGAGATGAGGATGGATACTCCAGCTTTTTTGCTGTGTCCGTGTGCATGGTATTGTTTTTCCCCATCCTTTCACCTTTAGTCTATGGGTGTCTCTTTCTATGAGGTGAGTCTCTTGCAGGCAGCATATTGTTGGATTTTTCTTTTTAATCCAATCTGCCAGTCTGTGTCTTTTGATTGATGAATTCAGGCCATTAACATTCAGGGTTATTATTGTGATAGGATTTGTATTCCCAGTCAATTGACTCATATTTGTTTTTGACATGATTTGGTTTCTCCTTTATTTGGCTATTCCTTTAGGCTAGCGCCTCCTGTTGCTGATTTGCATCGTTGTTTTTCATCTCTTCCTCATGGAATATTTTGCTGAGAATGTTCTGTAATGCTGGCTTTCTTTTTGTAAATTCCTTTAGCTTTTGTTTATCATGGAAGGATCTTATTTCATCGTCAAATTTGAAGGTAAGTTTTGCTGGGTATAAGATTCTTGGTTGGCATCCGTTTTCTTTCAGGGCTTGGTATATGTTGTTCCAGGCCCTTCTAGCTTTTAGGGTCTGGATTGAAAAATCTGCTGATATTCTTATTGGCTTCCCTCTGAATGTAATTTGATTCTTTTCTCTCGCGGCCTTTAAAATTCTGTCTTTATTTTGTATGTTAGGTATTTTCATAATAATGTGCCTTGGTGTGGGTCTGTTGTAATTTTGTATGTTTGGAGTTCTATAAGCCTCTTGTACTTGGTTTTCCATTTCATTCTTCAGATTTGGGAAATTTTCTGTTATTATTTCATTGAATAGATTGTTCATTCCTTTGGTTTGTTTCTCTAAGCCTTCCTCAATCCCAATAATTCTTAAATTTGGCCTTTTTATGATATCCCATAATTCTTGTAGATTCTGTTCATGATTTCTTACCATCTTTTCTGTTTGGCCAACTTTGCTTTCAAGATTAAATAATTTGTCTTCAATGTCTGAGGTTCTGTCTTCCAGGTGTTCTATCCTATTAGTTATGCTTTCTATGGAGTTTTTAACTTGGTTTATTGTTTCCTTCATTTCAAGTATTTCAGTTTGTTTTTTTTTTTCAGTATCTCTAACTCTTTATTGAAATGATCTCTTGCTTCCCGTATTTGGTCTTTTAACTGTTGATTGGTGCGATCATTTAATGCCTGCATTTGCTCTTTCATCTCCTCCTTCAATGCCTGCATTTGCTCTTTCATCTCCTCATTAGCTTCCCTGATCGTTTTAATTACGTACATTCTGAACTCCCTTTCTGACATTTCTTCTGCTGTGCTGTCATTGGGTTTTATTGATGTAGTATCTAGGTTTGTTTGGGACATTTTCTTCCCTTGTTTTCTCATATTGGTCAGTTGTCAGTGGGACCCTGAGATATTGCAGTTTTCCGCTACTGGCTTATAGTGTTCCGGTAGATTTCCAGTGTATCACCTCCCAGCCTTCAGTAGCCTGATGTCTTGGAGGAATCTGATAAAGCAGCTCATCCGAAGAAAACTGCCCCTAGCCCCCTACTGGTTCCACAGTTTGGAACTGGCTCTGTGCGGAAATGCTCTCACTGTGGGCCTGCGCCGTGCAGCTGGCCGTGTGGGAGGAGCCCACTGCCAGAGTGTGGAAGGCTACCTTGGGAAGACTCTAGCTGCCCTGCCCGGCTCCAATAAGCCACCTCTATCAGGGCCTGCCACCCGGGCCGAGCTTTACCCAGTGGGCAGACTCACCCGTGGCTCTATTTCAGTCCAAGTCTCTCAATGCCTCCCCTTCTTAACTCCAGGGTTCTGGAGCGACTGGGGGTGCAGTCTCCCTCTAGGCCGCCATCTTGGATCGCCCCATGAAGAGAGCCTGCAGCTGGAGTGGGCAGAGCCACCTGAAGAGGTCTCTGGCTGCCCTGCCCTAATCCCAGAGGCTGTTTGCGGATCGCGGCTCTCCGCTGGTTCGTTGCTGGAGTACGCTGCGCTGCAGGGGCTCCGGGACTCAGAGCTTGTTCTGGTCAGAAAGGCTCTCACTAGCGGGCCAGTTCCGTTCCGAGAACCTGGAGAAGCTGGCTGTGTGGGCGGGGCCCACCGCCGGAGTGCGCAGGGCTGCCTGTGAATGACTCTAGCTGCCCTGCCCGGCTCCGATAAGCCACCTCTATCTGGGCCTGCCACCCGGGCCAAGCTTTACCCAGTGGGCAGACTCACCCGTGGCTCTATTTCAGTCCGAGTCTCTCAATGCCTCCCCTTCTTAACTCCAGGGTTCTGGAGCGACTGGGGGTGCAGTCTCCCTCTAGGCCACCATCTTGGATCCTCCTCCACTTTTTAAAACATTTTTTGGTACTGGGAATTGAACACAGGGGCCCTCAACCACTGATCTACAGCCCCAGTCTTTGAGACAGTCTCTTGCCAAGTTTTTGAGGCTGGCCTCAAACTTGTGATCCTCCTGCATCAGCCTCCCAGATTGCTGCAATGACAAGCCTGCACCACCTGGCTTTTTTTTTTTTTTTTTTTTTTTCTCATTTCTAAGGACTACCCAAGGATATTAACATTTTTCCAAATAAAGAGTCCACCATGTTGAATAGGCTTTATGAAAGGATGCTTTCATTTTTCTTGGCATCATGGTGACAGAAGTATCCTCTGAAAAGATTCCTTTTTATATACACAGAGACAAAGCCTTGGGAGCCCCCTGATTACATACAGAATAGCTTTTGGAGTTACTATAAAAAATGCTAAGTGTTTCTCAGATGCATTTGGGCCTTAACACACCCAATATTTGGATTTACAAAGATATTGGGCAATGTTGCTTTCTCTGACTGGTGGTTTGAGCTGCCCTAACCCAAAGCACCCTTACCTCAAACTCAAATCCAATGTGGTCAATAGGGATGGTGTATTTCCGGGCATAATTCTGAGAGACACCCGTCAAAAAAGACTGTGTGAAGTAGAATCCAGAAATCCAAAAGACCATAGGGGCCCCCTTGTCAATCCATTCCTGCAAAATCAACACCACATCAAAGACAGTTAAAAGGCAGGTGCCAGCAAATGAGTCCCATGAAGAAATATTCCAATTCTCATTTTCTTTAACTTGGCAGCCCTCGGTTTAATTTATATTAAATTATATGAAATAGAAATATGTTAGAAAGAAATATGCTAGAAACATGCTTTTTTTTTTTTTTAAAGAAAAGCACAGGTGCAAGCTGGTGTTAGGGACACAATAGAGAGTGGTGGGGACAGTAGCAGGGGCAATATGTCTCTCGTCTAAGTGAGCAACAGCCACTCAGCTCCAGCAATCGTTGCCATGTATGAACACTGGCACATTGTTTCAGGTCTTTTGTTTTTTGCTGGACAAACATCTGGATTTTCTTTTTTTTTTTTCCCAGCACTGGGGACTGAACTCAGGGCGTCACACATGTGACCAGAGTTACACCCTCCAGGCCCTTACATTTGAGTTTTTATGTATAAAAATCCAATGTTCACAGGCTAACTAAAATTTTTTAAATTACCAGACAGCCAAAACAAGTATATCCATTAGCCAAATCTGTCCCATGAGCCTCCAGTTGGTGATATTTATTCTAGTCCCTACTCCTGCCTCCAGATTATAATTTCTCCAAGGACTCTGCAAAGTCTCTCTCCTGCTTCCAGATCTGGAAAGACCATTCTGGATGCTCAACCTGGGGTGCTGCATGGCTGCCTGCCCTACCCCCTCTACCTCTCAGCTGCAGTTTCAGAATGTTCTGTCCACCTGAACAAGCAGGCCAGGCACCCATTACCCTGACTCCCAGGTACCTGAAAGAAGGCCAGGCGGGCCAGCAAGTCAGCCACATAGCCCCCCAGGGGCTTCAGTGACGGGTAGGACTTGGCAGCCCACATAGCTGGCACTTTACCCACGAGCATGCTATTAAAGACTTCCTCCAGCTCCGAGGACATCAGGACCTGCCCTTTGATGGCTCGGCCAAGATCAATGAGGCTTCTGCGAACCACTTTGGTCAGCCTGCAAGAACAAAAGATGTGGCTGAGCCTGGCTTTCCAGTGGCCCCAATCTGGCCAACTACTCTAACTCCAGCTCGCTTTCATCTTTCTCGCCTTTAAAAAGTCAATGAACATATAATCATTAATTGAGGGGGAAAAAATCAAACAACCCATTACCAAGTTAAAGATAACTTGGATATAGATTTTTTAAGATTTTTTTTTCTATGTAAACACAAATCATTTTTAATGGGTTCCTCCCATATTACTTTTTTGTAATCTTTTTTTTTTTTCCCTTGGAGAAATCTTTCCAATTCAATAAATGAGACCTAACCTGTCCTTTCTTTTGACCACAAAGTGTTCCGTTTTAGTTATTCCCCCATCACTGAAACATTATTTCTAGGTTATTGTCATTATAAACAACAGTTCAAGGAAAATCCATGCATATCAATCTTTGTGCAAACTTCTGATTATTTTCTTGGTAAAAGAACTTTGGGGGCTGGGGATATCTCTCAGTTGGTAGAGTGCTTGCCTTTTATGCACAAGACTCTGGGTTCAATCCCCAGCACCACAAAAAAAAAAAAAAAAAAAAAAAAGACACTTTGGGGTCAAAGAGTACATGCAGTTTCAGGGCTTTTGATCCACAGTGCCAAAGTAGTTTTCTTTATAGACTGTGAGGTGCACACCTGAGAAAAGCAACTGAAGGGCAGTCTGCAAGATGCCAAATCACCTGCCTCTCTTTCTGGCCTCCATGTTCTGAGGCTCCGCCCAGCCCACAGGAAATTCACCTGAAGATGCCAAAGAACCTGCCACCAGAAGGAACCTGTCATCTTTAAAGATTTATGCAATCTCAACCCAATGGGCAAGAGAATGGTTCAATGCCAAAAAAGGGCCTCTTGGTTGTGCAACCACTGGACATTGTATCAGGAGGAATCGAAGGTTCAGACACTTGGCACATGGGCCTGCTGAGGGGTCAAGGGGCAAAAATACCATCTAAGGGATCACGCCATGGGCCTCTGTCTCCCTCAAGGCCTATTATAACTATGAACTCTTGCCAGTTTAGAAGTTTTAGTGCTTAAGAACACTTCTGCCAGAAGATTCAATAATGGCCCCCTGGGTTAGAAGCTGATCTGTCACCTAATATTTTGGACTTCCCATGCCATTGCGAGAGCAGGCAAAAACAGGTAGTGGGGCAGGCTGGTAGTGTATTGTCGAAGATGAAGATTGCTGTTACCCTTGTGTCCTCTTGTACACAATGGCCAGTGGTAGTCTGGAGAAGGCCCCTGCAATCACCAAGAAGGAGCTCCAGTGGCCTTAAGGGAGAGTGGGTAGCTGTAGAGGAGGGAAGCCACCAGGTCTGGTGTCTGATTCAACCAACAAGGACTACAGCCCACTGTGCGGTGGCATCTGACTCACAGCAGAAGTGCTGTGCATGTCCCTCCTGGGTGCATATCCCAGACCTTGCTTGGTTTCCCATGTGGCCAACCACATTGTTGACTTTAGAGACTAACCCTAAGATTACAGAACCAGGAAGTTCTCAGATGACATTTCTGCAGGTCCCTAGTCCTCTAGAGCCAAGGCTGTCTCTAAAACTGAGCCATAGCCCTGTGAGGCAAAATGGAGATAGCAACACAGTGTGTGCAGCAGGAAGGACCTCGGAGGCAGAAGTGATGAGTTTTAGTCCACGTGGCTCTGAGTTAGTCTTGAGACTTGTATCAAACCACTGGTATGTCTGGGCCTCAGTTTCCTCATCTGGCCTATGTGGTCTTTGATAACCCTTCTGGGTTTTTTGTTTTGTTTTAAAATTTTTTTAGTTGTCAATGAACTTTTATTTATTTATATGCGGTGCTAAGATTCGAACCCAGTGCCTCACATATGGTAAGGACTTTACCATTGAGCTACAACCCCAGCCCAACCCTTCTGTTTTGAATGTTTAGAAATCAAATCAAGTTGACCTAATGGGATTTGTACTAGAGTAATTGGAAGAAAAGTGAGGTGGGACTGGAAAAAAAGACAGAGACCCTTGGTCTCATGGCTAGCACCTAATACCCCAACTCTGCAGAAGAGGGATTTTGTAACCACTTGCTACACGTACCTTGATTTTTACACATTGGCTGAATGCATTGGCTCTGAAATCAGACAACCTGGATTCAAATTCAGTGCTGACATTAAGTAGCTGTGTGATATTGGGTAAATTCATTAACCCTTCTGATCTCAATCTTATATTACAATGGCCATTAGTAAAGGAAGGGCCCCAGGGGCCTATGGGAGACTGAGTAGTGGAGGAGGGTAGCTATTCGGTCTGGTGTTGGAATGGACCAGTGAGGACTACTGACTACCATGCCAAGATGAGCTTCCTCATCTGTAAAGTACTAGTACAGGATTAGTAACTGCATATTTCAAAGACTGTGTGATTTGGATGAGAACCATGCGTAGTGCTTGGAACCATATCAGGTACTAATAGGGGCTCAAAATATAGCTCCAATGACTGCTTTTACTATTAGCCCGTGCTTGGTTTCAGTTTGAACTTGACCATAGATGTCACATGAATGTGTGGGACAGAATAAATGGGAGTGATTTAACCCTGGGCCAAAGCAGGCTGGGGATGGCCCTATGGGTGGGGTCACCACGTCTACATAGCAGCCCCTTATCCAGTGTCCATTTCAGCTACTGCCATGAGATCCTACCCTTCATGCTCCGACTCCCAGGATCCGACAAGATCCTCTGGCCCACCTGTTGAATCTGATGATCTCCTGCCTCAGGACAGTGTTCATGGATTCCTCATAGACCACAGGGTACAACTTCACCACCTCTTCCAGGTCAAAGTCTTTGGGAAGCTTGGAGAGTATGTCCTGGGCCAGCTCCTCGACCACCTCCTTAAAGTGCCAACAACAGAGATGTAGATGAGAAATAAGACCTGCAGGCTGTGGCTTTATTGCCTTAAAGTTGAAGTAGTGAGCATTTTTTTTTTTTTCTTTTTAAACATATTCTATCCAACCTTTCTGGAAACTCCCCTTCAGAAGCCATTTCTGCCTCTGGGGGTAAGGTGGGCACTCATCACCCCATAAGCCTTGGAATGATGGACATCACCCCTTTCCTAAAAGCAAAAATGCTGAACCATGAGCTGTTCTCACACCTGGAGTAAAGGCCCGAGGACTAGGTAGGGACTTCCTACTCAGCCAGGTAACCTCGGACAGCAATGAACCCTCAAAAACACCTGTCTTCAAGGTCACCCCTGGCTGAGAGTCTCCACAGCTCTCACAGCCAGCTCCTAAGGACCAGCTGTTGCAGATGGGCTGTTTCTCAATCCCAGTGACATTTGGGAAGGCTGCAAGTTGTTACTCAGCATTGAGCAAGAAAAGCCCAGGGCACTGGGTTTAGCCAAGTAGGGAAGGGTAGAGGCCTGGAGGACCGAGGAGAAGTTAGGCCTGGATGTGGAAGACCACGGTTCTGCAACGCTCGGGTCTCGGAAGCTGGAGTGTGCACTTCTTTCACACCAGCCCGGCTGGTCTGCCTTCATACCAGTGACCACTTATGGCAGCACAGACCCTATCACAAAACCCAGTGAGTGAGATTCCCAGCTGACAGGGGCTGAACGTGAGCAGCGGGGGAGGCAGGGAAGGGAAGGGTGGAGTGGGGCGGAAAGAGAATGGTGGAAGATCCGGTTCTGGGCCTGGCTCTGTCTCTGATTTTGCAAAGGACCTGGAGCTGGTCACTTCCTCTCTCAGGGTTCATTTACAGACTGGGTGAGTGCTTCACAGAGTCTGCACTGGGACCCGTAGAAGTACCCAGAATGATTTTAGGTGTTTCCAGAACATGAAATAAGTGTTGAATTGCATGGTGAGAAAATCACTCTCTTTTCAAATTTTAATCATCTTTCCCCTTTCATTCCTCTCAAGTAGAAAGCCTCGGATTAGTGCTAATTTAGCAATTCTGAAACACTTGCTCATCTTCCTTCTTTTAGCAAGAAGCCAGCATGGCCTCAGCTCCAGGGCTTTGGACAACCATATCATCTGGGAAGACCTTAACTGTTTAGCTTCCTTTCTCTCTCCGTCCCTTTCCTTCCTTCCTTCCTTCCTTCTTTCCTTCCTCCCTTCCTTCCTTCCTCTCTTCCTTCCTTCCTTCCTTTTTTCCTTTCTTCCTTCCCTCCTTCCTTCCTTCTTTCTTTCCTCCCTCCCTCCCTCCCTCCCTTCCTTTCTTCCTTTTTTCCTTTCTTCCTTCCCTCATTCCTTTCTTCCTTCCCTCCTTCTTTCCTTCCTCCCTCCCTTTCCTTCATTCCTTCCTTCTTTCCTTCCTCCGTCCCTCCCTCCCTTCCTTTCTTCTTTTTTTCCTTTCTTCCTTCCCTCCTTCCTTCCTCTCTTCCTTCCTTCCTTCCCTTTTTCCTTCCATACCTATCATGACTTTAAAGAAATTATACTGGGTTTCCACTTATGGTTCTGATATACTGGTTTTCAAATAAATGTTTTTAAGTAAAAGAAAATTAGTTTTAAAATATTACATTGAGTATAGGTGATTCATGGATATAGCAAAAAAAAAAAATCATGAAGGTTATATAGGAATAGTTGACACTGTGGAAACCCTGATCCTCTTTCAGTTCCATATTTAAGGCTCCTCGGTAGTGAGGGGAGAACCCATCCACGCCCTCGGGGGTCTGCCAGGCCTCTCTTTTGATGTCTTCCTGGTCATCATCCACAATCCTGTGTGCCCAGCAGATGAAAACCAGCCTGGGAGACTGTATCATGTCTCTCCTGAGGGGTTACCTGAGGGGACTTTCCACTCCCTCCTGACTGTCTAGGGAGGGTCAACAGCACCCCTTGAAAGAGCTGGTTGGTTTCCTGGTTGTCCTTGGTGATGTCGGCATTATCGTGGAGGCCAAATACTTCTGGGTGGGCTGTGATGGGGAGGGTCCTCACATAGTCAATATAGGACTGGAAAAGAAATCTTGAGTTGACAAAAACGCAGGGTCCCCAGGGTCCCTTGGATGACTCAGGGCTGGGCTGGGCCAACCTGAACAGGAGTCACACTGTGTTAGCAATTGCCCCCCGACCCAAGGCTGGGCGAACACATCACAAGCTCTTCTTCTTACAGTTTTCTGGTAAAAGCATGAAAGCAAATGGGCCAAACAGCTTCCGTCCAAACCCCGACTTCCTCTCTGTTCCCCAGAGTCCAGGTTTTAAAGTTACAGAGAACAGGGTTTGGAACCTAGTCCTAGTCCAGACTAACTGTGCAGCCGTAGCCTGTCATCTGAATCCCCAATTTCCTTATTTGTAAATGGGAAGACCAATGGCTATAAAGGGAAGAGGCTTGGGCATTTGACAGGCAATTGATAGAAGTACTGCTCTCCATCCTTCCTCCAGATGTCTTGTTTCCATCTTACCTATTTCATTCTCCTGTCCTCCCTCCCCTTGACCACATTCTGAACCTCTTTTTATAAGCAGCAATTAAGAGCTGGTTCACAACCACAGCTTCATCTTCTCATCCTTCTCTTCCCCTCACCACCCCAGGAGGATGTCATACTTTCAAGGACCTTGTCTATCAAATACCCAGCATTTGTTGAACAGTAACAACATCTTCCTTGAAGGCATCTGGAATATTTGAGACAGTTGATAAATCCAAGTAAGGAAGCCCAAGGCCACCTCTAGTCATCGTATAGAGACTACTGAGTCCCTCTGGGGAAAAAGGTAGTTCTTACCTGGTAGGGGCCATGGGGAGGGATGTAGTAAGTCTTTCCAGGTGCAAGGAAGTACTGGTCCTGCTCAATTTCCTTACAGTAGAACGAGGACAGAAGGGATAGCAGGAGACGCCTGTCTTTGTCATCTGTCACTCTGCCTCCATAATTACATTCCCCTGGGAACAACCAACAGGGAAAGAAGTTGAGCCCAGGGAAGGTCATCACCAGCTTGGTCATTAACCTGAAACGGGGATTTTTCTGACCAAGAAGTGCTATTGGAAACGATGGTCCCAGGGACACAGGGCTGCTGATGTCATATTCAGCTTGAGCTGAGAAGGACATGATTGCTATAAAAACAATGTTCTCCATATTCAAAATTAGAAAGAAAGAGAAAAAGAAAATACAATCAGCAAAAATTCCACCAAAGATAAATTCTGATGAGGCATCTTCCAGACTTTTCCCCAAGTATCTGTATACATCTATGTGAAAGGCATTACAAAAACTTGGCTTAGGACAAGGACTTTGGAATGAGACAGTCACATCTCTACCACTTAACAGCAGTTTCTTGTTGAACAAAAAGTAGAGATAATCGTCATACCAACCTTATAACGCTATGGTTAAGATCACTTGAGATGATGCTTAAGAGGCTTAGCCTTCAGGAAGCATTTAATTAATTATGGCTATTACAAATACATATATTTTAGAAAAATAAGATTGTCCTATATATACTGCTTTGGGATCCCTCTTTCCCTGCCCCTCCTCACTTCCTCATTGTTAACATTATTCTCTGAATCTGGATTTCTACACCCAGATTTTTACAAACAGGTGACTCTTTGAGGGGACATCAAATCAACCGTTTCAGGAAAAGACAGGTTTGCAGACAGAAAGAGAAGCCTCAGGTCCTGACATAGAGGGGTGTAGTGTCTAGAAGGTGGGCCTAGGTGGCAAGCGAAGGGAGATGTGAGGGAAAAGAGGAAGCGAATGCAGAAGCCGTTTCACCTTAAGCCAGCTAATCTAGCTTTCTGCAGGCTTCTAGCAAGGTCAGTTTGAATATGACCGCTTGTTTCACTGCTAAGGAGGTTTACAACACACTTGAACTGCAACATCAAAGGGAGAGTGGTTTTCTTCCTGCTGAAGTCAGTGTGGCCATGTTCGAGAGCACCCAGGGTTGTGGCACCAGGTCCCATCACCACTTCGTCACTGTGAATTTTCTTCAAGGGACACTCTCACAGGCTCGTTTTATGTTTATGAAGGAAGGTTCATTTCTTTATAGTTACATACATGTCTGCTTTTTGTAGCAAGAGCAAAAGTTCCTAGAGGGGCCAAGATGAACCTGAAACATCTTCTAAACGGTCCCAGTTGCAGGGCTGTGTACCAGATCAAGAATGGGTGACTTTGGTCCCTCTGACTTGACAACCTTTCTAGATGAGACCTGACTCTGGTCAGTGTTTGTAGAGAACTCAGTGATCACTGCATCTGGTTCTTCTTTCCTTCTAGGCACATAGAGTAAGGAGGGCCAAGTGACACATTCTTGTAATTTAATTGCTGGTGTGAGCCATTCAGGGCTATCCCTGTTGAAGTGACCACACAAGTATGTCAAAAAGGTAGCAGTAAGAATTGGTGGAGCCTTTACCAACTGTGCATCTGATAGACAATTCTAATGAGCAGAAACCAAAGTCGATCTGCACTAGGCACGTAGAGTGGGTGAGAAATGGACCTTTGAAGTCTTTCACTCTTGAGGTTTAGGGATTGTTGCCTCAGCCCAACTAGCCTATCCTGACTGGCATCGTTGGAAGTGGATGATCCTCAAGCTGGCTGGCATAGGCAGGGCAGGTTGGTTTATGCCCTACATGGTCCTCCACTGAGACCACATTTCAGGACAATCATGCACTTATTCTGTGGTTTGAAGGGACCCCTGAGAGGTGCTTCTGCATGGCATAGAATCATGGGAACAAGACCCACTTTGAAGATGCTCTTTTACCAAACTAAGACCCACTATACCTGAGCTGTGTATGTCACTTGGGGTTTTGTTTTAGGGGACGCTGTGCTGGGTTAAGGTCAGCATGGCCTTCTACAACTGAATGTAGTCGCTCTCATGTAGGGTTTTCAAACTCGGCACTCATAACATAGTGGACTAGTGAGCTCATGTCCTGCGTGTTGGAGAATGTTTAGCAGTAACCCAGGCCTCTACCCAGCAGATGCCAGTAGCATCCTCTCTTTAGTTGTGACAATCAAAATATCTCCAGACGCTGCCAAATGTCCCCTGAAAGGAAAAGTTCAGAATGACTGTGCTGAAGCCTGTCTCCCCTCAGCTGTAAGATGGGGTTACTGATGTGAAGATTGCTGAGAAACTCGAAGTGTATAAAGTCACTGCTTGGGGAAGGATCCAGACAAACTTAACATATGGACCTGAAGAGGGAATTGTGTGTGATCTTGAAGATGCTCCAGCCTTCTTAGGGAGATACATTTTAACCTTTGGCCATGGCATGTCATCTCTAGTTTATCTCCCATCTCTAGGATCACATTGTATATTCCTTGAAAACAGCCACCAACTTTTATGCCTCTGCATTCTTCCATATCATATACTAGTATGGATTGGGTGACTATGTTGCTGATAAATTGCTTAAATACAAGCCAGCTAGGAGGGTCCCCACCTCGGGACCTCTCTGCAGGAATGCTTCCTTCTTCCCATTCTCCGTTCTTCTTCCACTCATAAAATTCTTACTCATTCCTTGAAACCCATCTGCTAAACTTTCAGAAATGTTTCCATGATCACCCCCCCTCCACCCACTTCGAGATTTAATCATCGGGCTGCCTTTCTGCTTTACAAATATTTTTCTTATTGAAATTATCACTGTAATATCATCCATTTATCATTTCTACCTCTGTATACCGTAGACTGACCATAGAGAATATTCCTTCATTTTCTTGTTCCTGTTTTTTACTATATCCAGAATGATGACCAGCATTAGGAAGAGTTCAATGCTGGTTGAATGAATGAAGGCGGGAACAAATAAGTCCATAGCGACGGGTACTGGAGGTTTACAGCAACAAAGCCCCTCCCACAAATACCTGTCAGGTAGGTCAGAGCTTCAAATGGCACCTCCTTGTAATCATTGAGAAACATCTGGATCTGCCGCATACTAATCCTGAGGTCAGATTCATTGAATTCATAAGGAATATTCCAACCTGTAAGAGGCAGAAGAAGAATTAGAGGCTTCAGTGCTGAGAGCTCTTAATTTCCACTCAGAGACTGTGCTGGTGGAGTTAAGTATCATTATGGATCAAGAGCCTTTTTCAGCCCTATGAATATCCAGCACCAGGCCAACTATTAGCCTTGACATTTATTGCCAACGTGGGAACCATTCTGCCTGAGAAAACATCCATTCTAAAATCAATTTCCTTATGGGTCTCCCCATTTGTTAAGGAAGATGTTAACATCCTGGGATTTGTGGAATGAGGATGATTCAGCCTGGCTGTAGTAATGCACGGAGCTCCAAAAATAACACTGAAGCGTAGCTGAGAGCAGTAGCTACGACTGTGCAGCAGAATGAAGTTGGCTTTGAGAAGTGCCTTTCCGGAGCTCCTGGGAGAACTGGATGGTCAGCCTTAAAGAAACTGCCACTTGCATTTCCAAGGGTCAGTGATAAATGCCCGCTGGGCTGGACAATGACATAAATGTGTGCACAGAGACCCGTGTATGACAGCAGGGAATGGAGGGCCCTGTGCTGAACCGAGGAGTTTAATTTCCTCCTAAAAATTCACATTCATATTAAAACATAACAAGATAATAAAATTCATGTGCTGGCAAATGAAGCACAGTGGGGTTCCAAGCCAAACTGTCGCATGGATTTCTAGAAGCCTGGCATGGCAAAGAGGTAGTGGGAGAAGGTGATGGCTGAAATGCAGGTGCAGAGGGAGCGTCCTTCACCCTCCATCCTCCACGGAAGAGCCGTGTGCCCTGCAGGGCTAACTGGGGCTGGCCAGAATGCAGAGGTAGGAGGAAAGGAAGTAGAGGCTCTGAGAGAATCACCGTGAGGACAATTTGTCTCCTTATCTAACCCAAAAGGACTGTGGGAATACTCTGTGGTAGGTCCTCTCATGGCTATTGAACAGAATCAGAGGCAAACCCTGGATGAGAGAAAGGTCATTCAAGTTGAACACCCTGATATGGGATTTGCAGGTAATAGTTTGTCAATCTGCTCTAACAAGATCATTCATTACTTGTAAGTTAGGCCAAGGGTAGCTCACATTGATAAACACGTTTATTATTAGTTTGGGGGAAGAATCATAGACCAATTTCCCTGCCGTATTTCTGTCTCTATGGTCATGCACATGTAAAGAGAGTCACCTAAAATGTTATAAGTCACCTGGTGACAATGCCCTGGAGAATGGTCCTGGTGCCTAAGACAGACACACACAGGGCCAAGTGAAGAGCCTGCAGCCTTCCTGCTACCACATTACTTCAGTAGGTAGCGACCACTGATTCTGGAGCGTGGCTTTTTCCCCTGACATCGACATTAATGTGGTTATTGGGTTGCCAGATTTAGCAAATAAAAAGACAGGACACTAAGTGAAATTTTAATTTCAGATAAATAACAAATAACAAAAGAGTATACATATGTCCAGATTATTGCCCAGAAGAGATTCTGTTTTTCTGGTCATCTGAGTGCAAAAGCTGAACACCACTTGTAAGTACACCTCCATCTGTCTGTGATCCTCCCCGCCAGGCAACCCAGGTGCACTGTCGTGGCTCACCTAGGGGTCCAAAGTTCCTCCTCTCTTGAACAATGGCGTGGAAGAAGCAAAGGCCAAACAAGAGCTTTTGCCATATCACTGGCTTGGCACAGCTTTGGAAGAACGTGGGGTCTGAGATGGGGTCATTGAGGTAGGAGCGCAAAAGGTTGGCCCGCAGCCCTTTGGGGGGTTCGTTGGTCATTTTGATCCCATTCTGGAGAATGCTAACTGGAAACTTCTCTGATGGATAGCTGGTTAACCAGAGTCTGGAAAAACAATGGATTCAACTCTTGAGAGCAGTGCAATCAGTTATACTGAAAAAAAAAAAAATAGCAAAAAATAATAGCTATCATTTATTAAGCACCCCCAGATGCTAAACACATGCTAAGAATTTAGTATGTGTCCTTTGATTACCTTTGATCCTCACAGGCACCCTGTGAGAGATTGACCACCCCGTTACCAGCGAGGACACAGAGGCATGGAGCAGTCAGGTGGACTTAGAAGTAGCTGCTGTGCACCTAGGACTCCCTGGCCCCAAAGTCACTGCTCTTGGGCCCCTTACTTGGACTTTTTGAGCATCAGTTTTAGGTAAAGAACTATTCAGGCACCCTCTCACTGACTGAGGTGAGCAAAGCATTGTTTCTGGCCTCTAGATACTCACAGACTTCTTGCTAGGGAGAAAATGGGGACCAGGAAAGAGATAAAAGGCAAGCTAACAAGATGGTAGGCATTATAAGACTACAGGGAGACCAGAAATAATGGGCTGTGGGATCCATGAGAGGAAGGTTTCAAGAGGTTGAAGAGAACCAGGAAAATATTAGATTAAAAGCAGTAGCCCAGTGAGATAAATCTTGTCCATCATCTGTTTTTGTAAATGAAGTTTTACCAGGACATGGCTAAGCCCCTTCATTTACACCTTGTCTATATCTGCTTTTGCCCTAAACTTCAGAGTTTTATAGCTGCAAGAGAGACAATACGGCCTGCAAAGACTAAATAAATTTACTGTTTTGCTCTTTAGAGGAAAAGTGTCCTGACCCCAATATGATAGGAAATCGTATTTAAAAGGGGCCTTGAAACTGTGGGAAATTTCTTTCTTTAAAATGCAAATTTTTATTTATGCCCACAAAAAAGTGGGAATATATGTAAATGTGTTTAGAAGGAAACAAAATTTGTAATTTTTCTACCTGTAGGTTAACATTTTGATATATAGCTCTCCAGACTTTGATCCGTCTGTTTTTCTTATCCAAGCTCAAGTCACGCATACACTGTGACATCCTGGTTTTTATTTGTTTGCTAGACATTAGAGAGACTGCCAGCAGGTGGATGGCAGATGGGTGGTCTTTAGAGACACAGGACATAGGCTGAGCAACCGCATGCACAAGGGGAGCTGGGATGTGGTTAGGCTTGGTGGGCAGCTGGCAGTGGTCAAGGGCCAGGGCTGGGAGATGAGAGGAAGGGTCCTAAACTAGGGGTCCTCAGCCCGACGTCAGCCTTCAGAGGGGCAATCTCTGGCTCACACCATTTACAGTCACACAGTGCTTAACAGTTTTGAAATAGTTTCCCACTTCTCAAAGACGAGGGCTTTCTTTTAAAAATTTAGATCCAACTTTCTCTTTAAAATCGTCAGAAAACCTACTCACAAGAAGCCGGTATTCTGCATAATGATGAATAAGCATTAAGCGTAACACGTCAACAAGATGAGATTTTTCTTCATCAAGTGTCATCAACGGTCCATGAATCTCAACACCATCCCAAACCAAATAATGTTCATGAAACTAATGGACTTCCCTTAAACTCTGTCCTTGGGAAGCTTCCACGACTGTAAGTCAACCGTGGGCCCTAAAGTGACTTCATAAACAAGCACCACTTCCCTATTTTCAGGCAGACATGAGCAACATGAGAACAACCAGCAAACATGGTTGCCTAGAGCAGAGGTTGGCAAACTTCTCCCACAAAGGACAGAAGAGTCAGTATCTCAGATTCTGTGGGCTCATGTGGTGTCTGCCTCAACTATTCAGAGCACAAAAGCAGACACATACAATACGTGACTAACTAGGGGTGTTTTTCAACAAAACTTTATTTATGCACACTGAAATTTGAACTTCACATAATTTTCATGTGTCATGAAAGGTGGTTCTTTAGGGTCCTCCCCACCACCTATTTGAAACTTAGACTGCAGTTCATATCAAAAACAGGCAGCAGACTGGATTTAGCCCACAGGCCATTCCCTGGCCTAGAATCGGGAATTACAGACTCCCTGCACATTTGAGTTGAAAGAGGCTTTAAATTCTGTCTGGTTCTATTCTTCATTCCATGAATGCAAAAACTGAAGTTCAGACTTGCTGGGCTTGAAAGAGCACAAAAACCAAATAGCTGTTTTCATTGTTGATTAAAATTCCATGGAGCCCAAAAAACAGAGGCTAGAGGAATGACAAATGGTGCCAAGACCACAGGTGGCATTTTTTTTTTTTTAGATCAATAGTAATTAAAAAAAAAAAATCGGTCTTGACGACATTTAATCTAACTTCCTAGACATGTCTTCTATCACTTTCCCAAACAACTTCTTACAACATACACCTGAGAGTCACTGGCTACCCTCTCAGTACTCCCTGATATTACCTCTTCGCTTTTACAAATGCTATCCCTTACGAATGGAAGTTCCTTCATGGCAAATTCCTACTCATTTTTCAAAACCCCAGGCAATTATCTGTCCTCCAGACGACGCCCAGTGATCTTGTCCCTCTTCTGTGCTCCATGTTTCTTGTTCAGCTATTACATGGTCTCCTCATTATTCATCTATGAGTTGTCTTTCCCTAAACTGAGAGTTTCTTAGGGGCAGGAATGTGTCTTGCTATTTTGGCATCCCCAGGTACCAGTATGCTGCCTGGAGCTTGAGGCTGGGTCCCGGAGACAGGTAGTAGGGGACAGCATCTCACCTGAATCTCACATGAGTGCTCTCAGGAACAATCACCTCCTCACAGATCTTCTCCAGCGCAGGCATCCAGCTTGTGGCCAGATGACAGTTCTGTAAGACTACCCAGGTACCATCTTTTATGGCGTTGTTTATCATTTTGGCGGCGATAGGCCCTTGGCCTTGGCCAAGGGAGATGGTCTGCGTTTTGGAGCCTCCCATGCTAAGGTCATCTGCAAACTTCAGCAGGCCTGAGACCAGGAAGAACAGGGGGTTTGAAAGAGGATAGGCCAGTTAAGCCCATATCGGCAGTAAGGCAGGTGGACATTTAAAAGTTAGGATTCACAAAGAAACGCATTGACTTTTATTTTTTTAAATGGTCCCACCACGTTGCCCAGGTGGCCTCCAGCTCATAACCCTCCTGCCTCCGGGACTAAGGTGAGTGCCACCACACCTGGCTTTCATTGGTTTAAGTACAAAATAAATGTCCCTCTGAGAAAGCTTTTGACAAGCTAGTAAGACGGCAGATGAAGCCTTTTGCTCTAAACATGTAGATATTCTTGCTGTAAAAAATTTACATAGACTGAAAAGAAAAAAAAAAAATCAGGGTTTGAAAGACAGGGAAATTCTTAGGTGCCAAAACTGGAGGTGTGCATTTCACCAACTAGGAACTGTGTTTTTATGAATTTTAGTAGAAAATATAAGAACTTTTACAGTGAGATTAAGTCTTTTTCATGACTCTCTTCCCTAGGGGTAGCCAATGTTATTAGATTTGTGAATCCTTCCAGAGAGATTTTATGCACATACTATTAAATTATATGGATTATAGAACATTTGCTTGTTTCACTTAATGATGTATCTTGTAGCTCTTTCTTCTCCTATCAGTATAAATGTAAAGACCTTGTGCTTTTTCGTTTTCTGGAGTAGGAAAGATCTTTTTAAGCAAGATATCAAATTTAAAAACCATAGAAGAAAAGATCCATATACTTGAATAAAGACCTTATGCTTTGTGGCTTGATAGTATTTTGCCATTGGAGAAATACCGTATTTTACTTAGCCAATCTAGAGGATGGAGTTTTGACACCAATGGGAAACTTAGCTTTGAACTCCTAAGAAATGAGAAGCTGGAACTGAGACTTATGTGTACATCCCTCAAAGATCTGGACCCTCACATTAAGACCAGAAATCTGCCTACTAACTCATGGAAGCAACACAGAAGTTTGTCACTGACTGGGAGCCTGGGTGGAAAAAGATAAGCAACAATTCTCTGTGAGAAATCAAAACACTGAGTTCATGCCACATGCAGATGGAGGTATGAATTCACAAAAACCTTCCGGTAGAGAATTCTCTAGCTGAGAAATTTTCATTAAATTGATCCAGAATGTCAATCCGTGTCTGCAGAGGGAAAGTTGTCCTGTGAGGACACTCCTAAAAGAGACTTCGACAAAATAACACAACCCTAATTATTGTGAATTCACCTTTAAAAAAAACCCCAAACTACAGGAGGAAGTATATCACTAAAAGGGATAGTTAGCACATAGAATGATCAGATTCCATAGGTTCTCTGTGATGAGTAAATTGTATCCCTCCCAAACTCATAAGTTGAAGCTCTAATCCCCAGTTTCTCAAAATGTGACAGTAATTGGAGATAGATCTTTCATAGAGGCAGTTAAGACAGAAGGCAAGGAAACTATCAAAAGGTTTTGATAGGAGGACTAGGGTTGTAGCTCAGTGGTAGAGCACTTGCCTAGTGCATGTGAGGCACTGGATTTTATCCTCAGCACTGCACAAAAATAAATAAATAAAATGAAGGTATTGTGTCCATTTACAACTAAAATAAATAAATAAAAAACTGCAAGGGTTATGTGAAAAGTACACAGATATAAAAAGGTGCTTCCACTAGCAGAAGATTGAATGATATGAGAATAAAAACAATAATGGCACTGGAGGTCAACACCACCACATTGAAACTGTGGTATATATATACAATGGAATATTATTCAGCCATAAAGAAGAATGATATTATGGCATTTGCAAATAAATGGATGGAATTATAGAAATCATGCTAAGTGAAATAAGCAAATCCCCAAAAAACCAAAGGCCAAATGTTTTCCCTGATAAATGGATGATGATATATAATGGGGATGAGGAGGGTGGGGAGTGAGAGAAGAATTGAGGAACTTTAGATAATGTAGAAGGAAATGAGAGGGAGCAGGGGTATGAAAAATGGTGGAATGAGATAGACATCATTACCCTATGTACATGTATGATTACATGAACTGTATGAATCTACATCATGTACAACCATAGAAACGAAATGATGTACCCCATTTGTGTACAATGAATCAAAATGTAGTCTGTAAAAAATAAAAAAATACTTACAAAAAAAAAAAAAAAAAAGCAAAAAGAAAAATCCAATATGTTAAAATCCATGCATTCGCAACGGTACAGAAAAATCTTAGTGATTCATTGTTCACTTTGGAGATTACCAGGGCATCAGTTCGATGTTCTGAGTGCTGGTTAAAGACAGAGAAAGAAATCAAACATCCATTCTGCCTGTCCTGTTTGGACTATATTCAGAGTAAACCCGAGAGTTGACAGGGGACATTTCTTCTGTATAGAAGAGTTTCAGCTAATGAATGTGGGAGGAAGAACAGAATTAAAATATCACATTTCACAGCCTCTAATGAAATAATGGATCTTGGTAATGATTTTCAAAGGCTGCTGAAACCATTAAAGTCAGTGGTTCCCATCACGGACTGTACACTAGAATTTCCTGAAAAGCTTTATAAAACATGATGCCAAGGTTCCACCCTGAAGATTTTAATCTAATTGGTCTGGCATGCATCCAGATTTCTCTTACAGCTTCACATGGGATTCCAACGAACAACCAGGATCCAGAACTATGGAATTAGATGAAAGGCCGATGGCAGACTTTATAGAGGAGGAGGAGAAGGACTGGCTTATTCATCAATGCCTGACCCCACTGCTCAGTCCTAATCAGAAAAGGGAAGATGACCAGGCCTGAAGTGAGACACTCAGAGGGACACAGAACCGATGAGGTTCCCTCTGAACCCATCCGAGCTGAATCTGAAGAGGCTTCCGGAGCAGAGACAGGCCTCGGCTGCACACGCCACCAGCAAGGCATCTTAGATTCCTTTATTCCTTCCTCCCATTTCTGTTTGACTCCTCTTGACTTCCCCCAAATTTCTCGCTTATAAATTTGCCACAGAAAGGATATGGGGGCGGGGAGCAAAGGCGACACAAAGGGTCACTCGCAGACTGCTCCTTGACAGTAGCCTTTCAGTGCTCACAGGAACCTGGAGCCTGTTCCTTTCAGCTCCCTCCTCTGCCTTCCTCCCAGGGCAGGGTGCTGGCTTTCTCCCTGGCGAGGGTACATCCTCAGCTCTCCCAGGAGAGGGTCAGCCTGTCACTTGCATTTCTTGCACTCTTTCTTCATTCAGCAAGAGAAAACTAAAGCATTGAGAACCCCAAACTACTCTATTCCTGTCAATGACTCATATCCTTCTGTATCATAAGATATTCTGGAAATCTTGGAATTATGTATTTCTGGAAAGATACAGAAAATGGGTAATGGTGGTTACTTCTCAAGGTGTGAGAAGAGAGATGTGCCTACACTCCATGGCGGGCTTTCTCGACCTTGGCAAGAGTGATGTTCTAGGCCAGGCCGTCTGTTGTGGGAACTGTCCTGGGCACTGCAGGCTGTTGAGCAGCACCCTTGACCTCTGTCTTCTAGCTGCTAGTAGCATCTCTCCTCCCAGTTGGGACAACACAGATGCCTGCATATGTTGTGAAATGTCCCCCCTGAGGAGGCAAAATCCCCCTGCTTGAGGCACGATCCTACACTTTTGTGCCCTGTTTAATTTTTTTTTTAACTATATGCAGTACTAATTAGTCAAAAACATTTTAATTAAAGAAGCAATAGAGAAGATTGTTTCAGACAAAGATGAGAAACTAGCAGCCAGCAGGCTGAGTCTGGCCCTTGCAACACTTCTAGGAAAATAAAATTCGCAGGAGTTATCAAGATTTTAAAATGGGTCATTTCTACCTTTCAGGTCTCCCTTGAAAAATCAGAAGATCAAGGTTGATTCTGGGTTCACATTTCCAGATGGCTGATTAGTGCTACCCCTTTAGGCAGAAAACGAAGTATTATTCACTTGCCTCAGTTCCTGAGCTGGTAACAGGCTAAGGTGACTGTTACTGGCTCAGTCTTAAGCCAGGCGAGTTTGTGATCCCTGCCATCAAGGACACACTGCTGTCAATCATTCGCACATTCTGGGCTTTCGACGTTCTTCGAATAATACCGTGTCCTTACCTGCCATTGGATCTGCACCTGGAGACAACACGAAAATCAATGGTGCACAACAACTGGAATCATTGTAGGATCCCTGGAGATCAAATGTAGGGGGTTCGATGTACACCTTTCCCATGTGATTAGAAATGAATTCCCGAACGGCTGGGACCACCTTGTCAGGCCGCAAGCATCTGAGGACGACCATCCTCTCTAGTCCCTGAAGGGACTTCCAAATTCCAGGGAACTTCTCCTCATGGGGCCAGGCTGAGTCATAGATCATCTTCCACTCCGTCATATGCTGTTCCAAATGGTCCATCAGGCCTTTCAGTTTGGGTAGTGAGGATGCGCGAACCACTTCTGCCCACGCCTTCTCAGACAACCATTCGGAAGCTGGGTTGGGGAAGGGGTTATCCAGGGCAACGCCGCCCGTCAGAAGGAAGTACCACATCTCCTCATTAATTTCTTTTTTCTCTTTCAAGATACCTATGGTCAGGAGGAAGGAGAAGAGCAGCTTGTCCTTCTCAAACAGAGAGCGGCACACGTTGTTGTAGATGCTCAGGGTAAAATGTTCAATGATGTAATCAATACGCTGCTGCAGCTCGTCACTCTTGGTGCTGTGGGCCAGGGAGTGCACGTAGAGGTTGATGAACCACGTCAGAGAGTACTGGTACATGGGCTCGATGTTGGCCAGGTCAGAGATACAGAAGAACATGGTGGCAGAGTGCACAGCCACGGGCTTGTAGCCCATTCGGGTTTCATCGATCTCCATTTCCGTGGCGGAAGCTATTTTCTGTTTCTCCGAGATTTCTTCAGAGAGCAGTTTGGAGGAGGACAGAACTTTGATGGCAGTTTCATCCTCCAGGATGTTGCCCTCAGACTTGGAGAGGACCTCTAAGATCTTATCTTCAATTTCTTTTAACTGCTTCTTGTTCTGGGCGCTTTCCACAATTAACATGTTCTTTTTTTCTTCCAGTTCTGGCTTCTCCTTGGCAGCCACGATACCGAGGAGTTGATCCTGAAGACCCAGGGGGGTGATCATGAAGTTGAGGAGACAGACTTTCACAGCGACTTCCGGGAGGTAATGTGGGTTCCTCAGACGGGTGGTGATGTACAACTTAAAATCCCTCGAGTACTCGATGATGTTTTCACCCAGCCTCATGTACTCAACCCCCTGCTGCTTGAAGGTCACCTTAAGCAAGATGGGTTCGATGAAGGCATCCAGTTCTTCTCCGACATTTTCCAGTAGGACTGGGGTGCCAAACTGCAAAGCGTTTTCCAGAGTCCTTACGTAGGTGGCATCAGAGAACTTGATGACAGACAGTTTATTCACTTTCTCCATGTTCTTGATCCACTTATTGGCCTGCCCCTGTGGGTCAATCATCAAGGCCCAGCGTCTAGAATTAGACACGATGATGCCATTGTCAATGGAGAAGGAGTCAACAGGAAGCCCGGCAATCTGCCAGGCTCGGATTTTTACAGGATCCCCCAATGTGTTGCTGAGACTGAAGTCACTGGAGCCCGGGATGACCTTCTCCTTACAGCTGGCCAGCCACTCCTTTTGGCATTGGGCCCGATAATCCACAGTGAAGGCACCCAGATAAGCCACAGTCCCCGAGGACAATAACACGTCCCCTGTCAGATTAGTATAGCGGATCCCTAGCTGCCGGGCAGCTTCTGTCCATCTGTCCTTCTCTCCACCAAGACCGCTGATCAACTTCTCTGCCCTGATGAGCTTTTGGGAGCAGATTTCAATGTTTTCCTCCAGCGTATTTTTCTTGGTGTTCATCTCTTCGAAGTCGTCGTTCAGGGCCTGGAGACGGTCTTCCACCAGCTTCAGCTCTGCTCGCTTCTGGTTTAGCTTCTGCATCTGTATGTCCAGCTTCCCCTCGGCCTCCCTCAGTCGCTCCCGTTTGGGAGCCACCACCTTGGCCACACGATCGTACACCTCCATGGCCCTCACCCACTTGCACAGACCCTCACAGGCAGATGACACGTTTTTAATGACAGCTGGCTGGAATTCTGGGTGATCGATAAACCTTTCCCGGATCCGTTTCATGATCAATGGGGGGATATTGTCTTTGTCATATGTCTTGAGACTCTCCAAGAACTTCAGATCTCCAAGAATCTTCCTTGACACTCCCCAGAAATCTTCTATCATCTTGCCTATTTGGTACAAGAAACAGAGCTAGACTATGAGCAAACCTTGGCTGAGAGGTAAAGTTCTGCACCCAGCCCCCAGGATTATAGGTGTGCGCCAGCACGCCCAGCATAGTTTCATGTGTTTACCTCTGTGGTTCTGGGGATCACACCCAGGGCCTCACACATGCTAGGCACACACTCTGGCACTGAGCTACACCCTGCCTCCAGCTGACCTTACCCACATCATCTCTGTTTTGTTCCTTGGACTTAGGCTACAAAGGACCTCCCTTCAAATCCTCTATGATCCCCTGTGTTTCTCCACCATGAGTCCTTTGCCTTGGCTCTACTGGCTGACCAGACTAAAGTTCTCAATTTAAAAGTTATGTCCATCCAGAGGTTTCCCTTGACTTCTCTTCCAAGGGGGATCCCACTTCCTCCCTCCCTTAGTGTTTTCTTTCTCTTTTTCTTTTTTAATTTGACAGTAGGGATTTAATTCAGGGATGCTTTACCATGGCTACATCACCAGCACTTTTTACTTTTTATTTTGGGACAGGGTCTTGCTAAGTTGCTCAGGACCTCGCTAAGTTGCTGAGGCTGGCTTTGAACTTGGGATCCTCCTGCCTCAGCCTCCAGAGCCACTGAGATTACAGGCATATGTGTACTAGCAGCTCTTTTCCCTTGATAGCATTTATTGCGTTCAGTCATTTTATTTACTTTCTACTGTCTACCTCTCCCTCAAAGTGTAAGCTTCTTCTACGTTTTCTAGAACTTGGCACTGTGGTAGTCAGCTATCAATAAATATGAATCGAGTGAATGTTATCTCAATACCCCATGGATAGGTGCGAAGAGTAACAGGAGCCAGAGCCTATGGTTAAGTGTTTCTTTCCCAAGTCTGGGAGGTAGGTGGATGGAACCCAGTCTGCCCTTGTGACAAGTGGCGTGAGGCAGTAGTAGACTGTAGGCTTACAACTGGGCAGAGGCCACCCATGGCCAGCCCTGAAATGAAGCCAGGTACTTATCCTCAGCACTGGTCATGCTATCAGCTAATCAAGTGAATTTCAAATCCCATCCTGAAATGGGGTTCTTTTTGTTGACATGTTAGAAAAAATGTGAGAGCCTTTTCAGCTCACAATACTCACCAAGCCAGGGCTCATCAAAAAAAGCTACACTTTGAAACATGATAGTGACCATGATTTGTCCATTCCTAAGAGCAAGCACAGCAACCAGTCAAATATTTCCCATGAAGGTTTTTGGTTGCATTTTGCAAAATGACCTGCTTCATCTGAATTCAAGCGAACTCAACTGCTCTTTTGCTCCCTCCCAACATACCCACTACATTCTACAGGTCTGAGGAATAACACTCACGATTGGTTTACATTTTAATGGTGGATTCTGTGTTGATCATCAATGATCCAAAATGAGAACCGACATCCATGACCAGCCCACACTGTATCTCAGTAGGTCTCAACCTGGCTGCACCTTACAACTTCCCCAGGGAGTTTATAAAAAGTACTGAGGCTCAGGTTGCATGGCAGACCAATAAAATAAATCCCCCTAGAGGTGGGGGCTTTCACATTCTCCAAACTAACCAGGCGATCCTAGTACAGCCAGGATGCAGGCATACTGGCGTGCTCATCCCTACTCAGGCCCACTTTTGGTGTCCCTGTGGCTTCTCTGAAGAATTATTTAACAAAGTCTGCTCCCTGCTTAGCCATTTTTGACCATCTTCAACCACCTTCATATGGTTGCTCCTCTGAAACTGGCCAGACAAGAGGGGATGTAAAGCACAGGAAGCAGGAGATCGAGGATCCCAAAGGAGGGATCAGAGGTTTCTGACATTTCAGAAGGAATGAAGGGATAGGAGGACTGTTTGCAGGGTAGGAGTCCTTGTTCAGTTCTAAGGCACTGATTTGATTTTATTTTTGAACCCTGGGACACTTTACCACCAAGCAACATCAAGCCCTTTTTCTATTTTGAGGTAGGGTCTTCTTAGGTTGTCCAGGATGGCCTTGAACTTCTGGTCCTCCAGCTTCAGCTCCCACAAGTCGCTGGTCTTACAGGTGGGCACCACCACACCACCTGGCTGTCTAAGGCACTGGTCTTAATACAAGGTCCTACAGCAAATTCCCACTTTAAGGACAATAAATATTCACCTTTTATGTATGTATGTATGTATTTATTATATATTGCTGCTCGGTAAACTCATATAAAGAGTTTTTCTCCCTTCCTCTCCTGTTCCTTTCTTTCCTTTTCTGAGTCTCTGTATCTCTGTCTTGCTCCTCCTCCATCCCAAACCACCAATTTCTCTTTCTCTCTCAATATGTTTGTCTTCTCCTTCTCCTCCTTCTTCTCTTTTTCTTTCTTTCCCTCTTTTCTTCCTACTCGTTCTTTCTCCATCTCCTTGACTCCATGTGTTTCTGTCTCTATTTCTCTCTCAGCATTTCTGCCTCTTAGTCTGTTTCCATCTGTTTCTTCTTCCACATCTCCCTCTCTCTCTTCTGTTTCTCACTGTGTATGTGTATCTTTGTCTCTCTTTCTGTTTCTCTGTCTCTTTCTCCCTCCTAATTTTTCCCCTCCTCATCTCTCTGTTCTTTATGAGTGTGAGTGTGTGTGTGTGTGTGTGTGTGTTCCCACAGGTGTCTGGGTCTCTCTACATTTATTTTTCCAGTCTTGCAGTCTCTCTCTTTCTTTGTCTCTACCTCTGCTCATGTTGTCTTTGTCTTTGTCTCTCTCTCCTTCTGTCTCTGTCTCTCTCTCTCACTAACACACACACACACACACACACACACACACACAGAACTCAACTCCAGTGTCTGCTCCACACAAGGCCTTCTGTCTGCCTGATGTTCATTTTTGTAACAATTTTCAGGCGGGGCTTTGCCTAAACTCAGTTCTACTCACCTATACTTGCATTTTCCCAGCTGATAGAGAGGGAAAGGTTGGTGAAGAAGCTCCAGGAGGCTCTCTGAGTCCAAACACATGTACACATACACACACACACACACACACACACACACACTCGTCCGGGCACCTTTCGAAATCCTTCTAGAACTCAGTGGCCCTGCCTGGGGCCTGTGGCAGGTGGGGTGGGATGGGTCACTTGCATCCTTCCTGCCAGGGAGGGCAGCCTGTGCAGGCATCTAGGTCGGGCTGGGCTGGGGGTTACCGGAGCCGCTGGGGTCTGGCTTCCTCTCTGGCTTCAGCCCCTTCATGACACAGATGCTCTCCATGACCAGCTTGACAGGGCCGGGTGGGTTCTGCATCGACTTCACCAGTGAGATGTCAGTGGGGTTCAGGGTGTCGAGAGCGGCAAGTGCGGCCTCAAGGGCTGGCATGGCCTCGGCCAGGTCCCCCTCACATTCGTTCTGTGGAGCACAGGGTTGAAAGGGATGAATGCCCGGGGCGCAGCACGCAGGGGTGAAGCAGGCAGAGGAGGCAGGAAGAGGCAGGGCCTCCCCCAGAGCACTCAAGGGCGGCTCTGACCACAGGGGGCAGCGGCAGGAACACGTGCCTGGCACCTTGGGGTGGGGGGTTGGACGTCCTGCACATTTGAGGAACCACTTTGTTTGTGTTCTTAAAAAATTTAAACATTGTTCGAAACAAGGCAATTAGCATTTCCGTATCTTCAAAGATTTATCATTTCTATGTGTTGGGAAATTTCAAACTCTTCTAATTATTTAAAAATATATAATAAATTGTTGTAGATTGTAGATACCTTTCCACACTATAGAACATGAGAACCAATTCTTTCTATCTGGCTATACTTTTGGTACCTGTTACTAAAATTCCTTTAAAAAAAAGTTAGAAAAAGAAAGAGAACCTCTCCTGGCATATCAGATTGAACACATCTGGAAGGCTTGTTGATTTTGTTATTTTGTTAATGGCCACTATTCTTTTAGTTGGAATTGAAACTAGTTGGACTGCATAACTAATCGACATCCTTTCTTTTTTTTTTATCTCCTTTGTCAATAAAATCTACAATTCAGTCTCTGGGAAAAAAAATGAAGCATTTAATTTTTAACAAGTTACTAGAAGATACAAATGGGTGTTTCCCCTCCATTCATGGGGTAGGTTGAGAGACCGTCAAAGATGAGGCTTAGAGGTGAGTAACAGGAGGAAAGGAGGCGAGGCAGGCGGAGCAGAGACAAGGCACCAGGGTGGAGAATGTCAGGCACTGGTGAGGGTCAGAGATGGCACTGGGGGAACCAGGGACAGGGCAGAGTTTCAGGCAAGACGGGATGGGCACAGGGAGAAAGATGAGAGCTGGCGGAGCTGGAGATAGGGCCGAACTCAGGTGGCGTATGTTTTATTCATTAATTGCCAATTTAAATACACAATTAACACACCGCGGAGCATTATCCAGCCATTAAAAAAAATGAGGTACCCATGCCTGCTATGACAAGGATAAGCTTGGAAACATCTTGCTAAGTGAAAGAAGCCAGACACAAAAGGCCACCTGCTAATACAGTCCCATTGATACGAAATGTGCAGAATGGGCAAATCCATGGAGGCAGAAAATAAGCAAGCGGTGCCCAGAGTTGAGAGGAGGAGGGTACGACAGGGAGTGACTGCTAGTGGGTCTTATGGGGTGATGAGAATGTTCTAGAGTCAGATAGCGGTGGCGGTTGCACAACTTTGTGAGTGTACTCAAAACCACTGACTTGCACAATTTTAAAGGGTGAATATTAAAGCCATATGGATTATATCTCTATTTTTTTTAAAAAGACAGTGCTTAACATGAGAGTATTTTAAAACTGAAAGGGACTTTAGATTGGTTAATAACCCAATTACCAAACTCCATCAAAAATAAAAAATAAAAAAAATCCCAAGATGCACAATGAGTTAGCCCAGGTCACGCAGCTGGGTGCTCACAGAGCCAGGATCCTGGCTCCCCCACTCTGTGAATTCTGCTGGGTCCCCCCAGTCCAAGGAGTGATCACACAGCCACGGGGCAACTGAAACTTCACAGAGAAAGGCAATTCTCAGGCGAGTTAGAGCAAGCATGTATCTTTATATCCCTCAGGGTTATTGGGATAGGCAGATAAACAAAGCTGGCTCCACCTTCTTGCATGTGTGTGTGCACACATGCGTGACACATATACTCCTGGGTATGTTGCAGATTGTTTCAGGGATTCTGCTTCTCTTGTAAACACAAAGCAATGTTTTATTTCACTTCATCATGTTAAGGCTCCACACCCTGTAAACCACATCGGATGCCCTATCAAAATGGAATCTGGAATGTTCTACCTCAGGTGGCAATAATGGCCCAGGCGTGGGGGCAACTCCGGCTTGCACATGTGCCAGATTAGAAAGCAAGAGGAAGAAGAACTCGGGTTGGTCCTAATGTTTCTCATCAGCTTCAGACAGGGTTTGGCAGCAGGAGCGGCCAAAGGTGCTGGCTCAGGGGTAGCTCTGGACACTTGGTGCATGTCAAGGATCCCAGGTGCCCGAGGCTTCACAGCAACAGTCCACGTCACTTTCTTATAATGTTGCCAGTCGAGGTGTGGCCGCGCACGCTTCGGGCCCCTGGTGGCCGGGCAGCTCCACTCCCTTTCCTAAGGGACGAGACCTGAATTCCACCTCAGTTTTGGAGCTAGTTTGCCAAGTGACTCAAAGGGGCTTCTCACTGTGGCCTGATCTGTGACAGTGATTCCCAGCGTCGGTGGTGCCTCAGAGTCACCGAGCAGCAGTGAGAACACCCTTGTGGTCAGGCTCCACGCCCAGAGGTTCTGATTCATTCGGGCTGGGTGGGTCTGGGCATCTGCATTTTTAAAACTCTGGAGGTGATTCTGACACACAGCTCTGTTGAGAAATCCACTTTACACCATCAAAACCCAGAACACAAAGGGCCAGAGGGAAGGGGCTCCAATGCCCAGTAGGGGAATGGCCACTGATGTGTGGTGTACCTCCTCGAAATGGTCATGACAATGATTACGGGACTTTCTGGGAACTGTTTGTGATAAGATTTTAAGTGGAAAAAAAAAAAAAACAAGCATGGTGGAAATCATAATTATACTATGATTTCCGTGATATAAAACCGTGCCTGTGTGTGGACGGGGATGAGAAGGCTAATTGACATTCAAACTTGAACTTGTTTCATCTGTGCTGTTGCATCATTTGTATGATTAAAAACCTCACAATTAAAAATGGCCTGTGTCTTAGCCATGCCAGCCACGCCAGGGCTGTCAGAGGAGCAAGCACGGCCCACTCTGATGAAACGGAGTCAGATCTGCAGCAGCTCTGCCAGGTTATCCTCATTTAGGGGGAAAGCAGTGACTCATGAGCTCGGGAAGAGCTGACCAGTTTACACAAACTGCTGAACTTGTGCATCCGGTGTTTGGGACCCGTCTCTCTTCCATCCCAGTCTTCCAGCAGGAACTCCACTTGTCCTGTGGAGGCCCCAGCGCACAGTAGGCACCATGTCGTGCACTTCCCGTGTGATGTCGTTTTGAGGGGTTCAGGGTGAGTGGAGGAAATTAGCATCCTGACAAGGAGAGGGGCGACTGCCCTGAAAGGTTCAGGAAGGGACTCGGGTTCACACCAAGCCTCAGGGAAACTGCAGAGTAAACACCGGTTGCTTCCTTCTCCTCCCTGGGCAGTTTCATCTACCTCCTGACTCACCTCCAGGTTGTCACTCCCGAGACGGGGGATGGGGTGGCACAGTGTTCAACCTCACCCTCCCACAAAACCTGAGCTGTCAGTTTACTGCCCAGGCATGGGTGGGTGGGGTTCCTGGGTCAACTCATTAGGAATCTTACGTCACCTCTCACCTTCCTCCCACTCCAGCAGATTGCTGCCTCGCCTGACTCTACACAAGGGAATCCTGGGTGTGAGGTGCCCCTTCTGCACTGTCCCCACAGGTGGTGAGAGGCTGGACTTCATCACACTTGGTACAGGGCAACGAACAGCAGCTCTGAAGAACAGTCAACCTGGACCTTAAACTCTGACACATGCTATCAACTTTACGTGTTTCCCCCTTAGTACCCCCATTTTCCAGATGAAGAAACTGAGGCTGGGAAAGGGGCAGAGCCAACATAGAGCTCTGACGTGCCTGATTCTAGTACAGAATGACAAAAGAGTTCCAAATTCACATGGCTTCAGGGGGCAGGCTGGTGACATGGGAGTGGAAAGTGGGTTGACTGGGGCTTTGGTGGACTGCGACACGCAAGAACCAGCACGTACCCAATGCAGCTGACAGGTGCAACCCAGGAATGCAGGGCTGACGTTGCCAGAATGCCTGATTTTTAAAGGAAAAGCTAAATATTCAGAATATTTTTTGAAATCTCCTGATTTTTTTTTTATCTATTTTTTTTTTTTTTTTTGTACTAGGGATTTAACCCAGGGGTGCTTTACCACTGAGCTACATTCCCAGTTCTTATTTTATTTTATTTTTATTTTGAGTAGGGTCTCTCTAAGTTGCTGAGAATCTTGCTAAATTGCTGAGGCTGGCCTCAAACTTGCAATCCTCCTGCCTTGGCCTCTAGAGTTGCTGGGATTATAGGCATGTACCACTGTACTCAGCTTGAAATATCCTGATTTTTAAAAGTTGATAACCATTTCTGATTTAAAGCAAAATATTATGTACATTACAGTGTACATGTTAGTCCCAGGATACCGGTTTGCAATAGAATAATGGTCAAATGCCTGGGCCTTGGAGTCAAAGGGATTTGGTTTTGAATGCTGATTCTGTCACTTGGTAGCTATGTAACCTTAGACAAGTCTTGTATCATGATTTTCTCATCGGAAAACTGGGAATGGTGCTTTTTGCATTGCAGGGTTGATGAAGAAAGTATTGCAGGCAAAATAACCTCCACAATGAAAAGATTTGGTCTATCTATTCACTCCTATTTTTTTTTTACCACCTAAAAAAGTGTTAGCACATAGTAGGTGTTGACTAAATTCTTGTTAAATGAAGAAATACCCACTTCAAAAAACACCATGGTTCTGATGAGTATTAGCTATAATTATTTTGTCAGAGAATGGCAAATCACTCACAAGATTATGGCTTTTGGTGCCTCACAGTCACTATTTTTTTGGGGGGGTATGTTATTATTTTCTTTAATATGGTAATAGTCAGCATTTTTATGATTTCCATTTGTCTTCTGTCCAAGTCACTAGAATTGTGAGTAAGCCTTCATAATCCAGGGTACTCATGTGGACTCTGGGACCCAAAAGAATACCCCAGAGACCAAGTCTCAGAAATCATTAGAGAAAAGTCAATTTGAAGGCCTGTCCTTTTTGAGAAAATATCCATGACTTATTTAGGTAAGAAGTCAGACACAGGCTATTCCTGCTGAAACCCAGGAAGAATTGAAGAATGATGGAAAGATTTCTCTAAGTGCAAAAAAAGGGCGTAGGGACATGTGTCTTAATATAAGTGCCATGAACCTTAGATTCTAATGCCACCAAGTAGCTCTGCAGCTCGGGAGGGCCATTTCACCCCTGACCTCAATGCCATCAATTCAGATATTGATGCCTGTCATTCCTAAGCCTCAAGATGTTTGTGCTGCTCAAATGGAATTGCATGCTCCAAAAAGCTTTGAGAAATACGTAATATCACATCAATGTTAATCAGATTTTCTTCTAATATCTGAATGTAGGCCAAGACCTCCCCAGAACTTTGGTATAAGAACCACCTTCAATAAGGTCTTCTAGTTTGATCCGACAGATATCTGTTCCCACATCTAAACCATGTCAGGCATGATTGAGCACAGTGTGACAGAGATGAAGGAGAAAGCCATTTGGACGCCTAAAGGAGGAGCATCTGGGCAGAACAGCCTGTGCAAGGACCCCGGGGTGGGAGTGTGTCTTATGTTTATGTAAGGAATAACCAGGGGGCCAGTGTGCCCAAAGAGAGGAAATGAGAGGAAAGTAACGTAGAAGAGCTCAGATCATGTTGAGTCTTTTTGGCCTTGATTCTGAATGAGATGGAGAATGTTTGGAAAATGGTAATGCCTCTTGGAGAAAGCCAGGTGTCAGACTTAATTCCTTACTAGCTGTGTGATGCCAGAAAAGTGGCCCACCCCTCCTGAATCTCACTGGTCTCATCTGCAAGATGGGCGTGAGCGCGCACAATCTGCAGGGCTGGCTCTTCATACCTTGATCCCTTGAGCGACGGCGGCAGCAGCGTTGGCCTCTTTCTCATCTGCCTGCACCAGAAGCTTTTTGGCGTCGGCTTTCCTGGTCTCCTCCTCGATTTTCACCATCATCTTCGCGGTCTCCTCAGAGGTTTGGATGAGTTGAGGCTGAAGGGCGGTCAGTTCTACTTGCATGACTGCCACCTGGCAAGACAGAGGGGTGGGAGGTTATCCAGGGTCGGCTGGGTCAGTGCAGAAAATGACAAAGTTGGCAAGAACTGACTGCATCTCCAACAGATGCAGAAAATATGGACGTGGTCCATGGTCCTGGGTCACATTTGTTGGCTGGTGTTTATTGCTTTGACCTTTTAACACTCGGTTGTTGAATTCATTCTGTGTGTTGGGGTCATCAAGCTCTGTGCTAGGTGCCAGTCATACGGTGGCAAGCTAGAAAAATTTTAAAGGTACAATTTCTTCCCTTATTCCTTCCAGTGTTGGGAACAGGGAAAGACAGAACAAAAGCAAATTAAGAAATTTAAAAATAAAAGCTACCTTTTTTAAGGCTATAAAGGAAAGTACACGATAAGATACTTGAGATAAAAAGAACTTTTGAGGCTATGATTTCCACCAGTGCTGAGAACTGAACGCTCATATGTTGCAGCCTAATCCCCAAATCAATGGTATTTGGAGATGGAGCCTTTGGAGGTAATGAGGGTTACAGGATGTCATGAAGGAGGGGACCTCATGATGGGATAAATTGTCTTATAAAAAGAGGAAAAGACATGAGATTCGTCCCTTCCCACTATGTGAGGACACAGCAAGAAGGTGGCTATTTAAAAGTCAAGGACCCCAAGTTGGACCCAGGATCCCCAGGAGCAGAGCAGTGGAGGCCACCTCTGATGTTCTCTCCCTGCTGTTGGAGTATCTGGGTTTGCTGTATACAGCACACGCCAACCTACTGTCAATCAACCCACTGCCTCAGTAATTACTGGTGGTGAAAATCCATCTCTTAATATGGCTCTAACTTTAGATGGTTTGTTAAGGGGCTCCAAGCACAAATCAGTTCATAACTCATCTCTGGGCACTTTGCTAAGGACTGTGCAATTGTGTTGGCTTCTTTAATTCTCCTGCTAGCCCTATACAACGAAAACTGTTATCATGGCCTTTTATAGAAAAAGAAACTGAGGCCCAAAGAGGTGATAGATTGTAGAGATGAAACTTGAGCCCAGGTCTGACCCCACAAAGCTCTGCTCTTACTGCCTTACTTTGTCCAATTTCCCACAAGGAGGGGACAAGTGAGGTACTAGCCCCAGGCACAAAGCTTAAAGGAGCACCAAAATACTCAGCATTCCAGATAAATACTACCTTATTGGAATACTTTAAGAAATCAAAATTAGTGTAAAAAAAATACAAGAACCTTTAATAAAGGCAGGATCCTGTGGGGTCTGGATTAGGAGGCAAGTGAGGTGAACAGTGTAAATGCAGGCTCAGATCCTGTCTTTATTTGGTGCCTTTTTAAATTCTGTGCCTGAACCAGTGCCTCGCCACAGCCACCCAGTCCTGGGCTCCTCTGTCCCTGTTCTGTTTTGGTGGTGCTCACTTGGGAAGCTGCAAAATCGAGTTTCTGCAAGCCCGTCAGGTAGCGGTTCCGCATCATGTCCACTTCCTGCCTCTTGATATTCAGGAGCGCCTTGAAGGTGAGAATCAGTTCCAGGTAGGAGGTGGGGGTGACATAGTTGTGTCTGCGAAGCGTGTTGTAATAATCAACCGACAGCTTCTTCACAGTCTCCTGAAAATATTTGCACATGGAGACGACCCTGCCAAGGACACCAAGGTGGTTAGGCAGGACCCAGGTTCCTACAGGGAGACTTGGCACAGCTTTGGTAACAAGACATGAGGGCATAAGAAGGCACGGACACTGACTGTGGTCCATTAGAATGGAGCAGGTCCTTAGAGAGGAGGCTGCAAAGGATGGAGAAGGCGAACACTCTTACTAGAATGATCTATCCCAAGCCCTTTGATGAGTCACTGGAGCTCAAGAAGGACTTTCTAATCCTCACAGTCTGAAGAAGCTTTCTGACTATGCAGAATAATGTTTTAAAATGCATAAAATAAAATATATATGATTACCAAGGAAATCAATTTTATTGAAATAGACTTTTCAAAATATTTTTAAAACCAAACTTCGGATACTCTAATATGCATGCTTATTGATACATTAAATCAGGGCTCACCAAACCTTTCCTGAAAAGGGTCAAATAATAAATGTTCTAGTGTTTCTGGGCCACATGGTGTCTGCCACAGCTACTCAACTTGGCAGGTCTAGCACAAAAACAGCCATTGACCATGTGTAAATGAACGGGCATGACTTTGTTCCAATGAACCTTTATTGACAAAAACAAGTTGTGATTTTGAACTTGGCACATACGCCATGGTTTGCCAACCACTGTACTAAATAACAAGATTGGGCAGCAGGTCTACAAAACCATAGTTTTGAAGGAAGTGATATATGGAGGTATCTTCAATGACTAAATCCGTTAAGAAAAGAACTGTGATTCCTACTGGTAACACAGTCAGAGGCCCTGCTAATCCAACTGGGGTTTATTATTTACACTCATCATTGAAGGAAATGCAAGATACCAGCTGGGTATCAGTAGAATTAGAAAGATGCAATTTATCCCCAGTCATACTCACAAACTAACTGACCTCTATCCAGGAGCCTGAGGACCTAGACTGATGGTTTTCTGATCTGGAGAATAAAGTTCAAAAATCTCCAACTGGAACTTAAGAAGGTCAATACTCTGACCCTTGCCTACTTTGTTCTTCATTCATTCATTTAACAAACCGAACCAGCCATGGCGCCCACCACCAGGCACTTGCCAGGCACTATGGATATAGAGGTAGATGAGGCGGGTTGACTGATCCTTGCTTTCATAGAGCACCCGTGGTGGTTTTGAACCAAAACAAAGTGCCGTTTTTAGACATCTGTGCTTTTCACATAAGAGAACAAGCGTTTTCACCCTCCCATGAACCCGTTTTCATCCTCATGGCAGTAAGACCGTTCCTGTCATGACCGCACGTCCAAAGACTATTGAAATTACTGTATTGTTAGATCTGGGTCCTCACAGCTGCGACAACAGTGCATCTCCAGGCTACTGCCGAACAATGGTACCTGATTAAATATCTAAATAAATGCAATTCCACTTATAAGTGTTAAGACATCTTCTACATGTAAATTAAGAAATCTTTAAAACAATAACATAAATACAGCCCACGTATGAATTTTTAGTTTAGAATACTGCAGGTATTAAAACGTAGCTAACACTCACTCTTTCCGAATGCTGTCATCAAGCTCCACATCCTCTAGAAATTTGTTGGCCACCAACTCCAGGGCGTCCGTGGGCCAGGATTGGAACCAATCAATTGTGCAGCAATTGATCAGTGACGGGAACATCCGCAGGCGGTTTCTGAAGGCATCCCCAATTGGACTCATGGCTAATGAAAAGTAGACTGTGTTAATTCACTTCCTGGGTAAAACTCCCAGGGAGGTGAAAGGGAACAGGTATTTCCCAGGGTTCTGGTAGGGCAAGGTAGTGGGTATCATGAGATATTTTCATGTAACTTTGTGATGAGATCGCAATGTATCACAACAGCCTTGACTACCCTCCCAAACACACCATTGTCCCTTCTGGATCTTTGGGGTCACTTAGAGCCCTTTGACCCACTTGTTCTATCTATGCTGACTCAGACACAAGAGTCCCACTGATGTCCCCTATAAAGTTATTTATAGGAGTTGCCATCAGCTAGTTTCTGACGCCATCTGCATAGGACTACAAATTTTGCGTTCGACTTCTCAAATTCCATTCATTATTTACTGAGACCCAGTGTGGTGGGGGAAGCGTGATGTACAGGGAGAACTATGGGGTGGTCAGTGTGGTTCAAGAACAAAGAGGAGAAGAGCTTGGTTTGAGATGAAAGTACAGAGGATACAGGGCACAGTCTGGTAAGTGGCCTTATGAGACTGCAGGTTAGAAATTTTGACCCTCATCCTGATGGAAAGCAATTAGAGTATGGGTTTGGGTTTGTGCACACACTTGCACATGTACACACTGATGCACGGATGCAATGATCACATCTGCAGTACATAAAACTAAGTTATCTTAGCTCAGTGGAACAGAAAGGTCTAGAATGGACAAGAGTGGAGATTGAGAGAACAGTAAGAAGGTTGCAGAGGTGAGATGACAATGGAGAAGGTGATGGAGATGGAGATTAGAGGGTGGATATGAGACACAGTGAGGAGGTAAAAATCACCAGGACGTGGCAAAGATAGAGAGGTATTAAATATGACTCCAGGTTTCCAGATAGATGGGGATGTCATTCACAGAGAGAACACAAGGTGTTGATTTGTGCAAGGGTAATGCACTAAAGTGTGCTCTTTTACAGAGGAGAATTCAGAGAATTAGGAGAGTGGAACAGGTTTAAGTTATTAAATGGTTGTTAAGGAGAAGAGTGGGAGAAGTTGCTAGGGAAGTTCCAGGCTGAACCTGGGTGGTGCTTTGGTAGATTCGACCATGGGACCATGGTAAGGGGATTGAGTTTAGCGTACATAGGATACCCTAAAATACCAGGGGAGAAAGGGCAAACTGAGTCTGCTTCTTCTCACCAAGCACAATGTGAAGATTCTTTTTCACTCTCTCAATGAAGAAGTTGTACATGGAAAGAGGAGTGACTTCCACCTTCTCGCCTTCTGTCCGGGCGGCCGTTTGCATCTTCTCCACAATTTCAGCCTTCTCATCAGCTGGAAAGATATTGGGCACGTCGCCCGTGTTCAGAAGCATGTTGATGTCCTCCACAAAGGACTCATCCTTGATCTGGTTGTCAGCAAAGAGGAACACGGTGCTCTTGACGGCCACGCCCACCTGCAGCATGATCTTCTTCAGGTCCTCGCGCCAGTCGTTGCTGGTGTAATTCTTCGTGATCTCAATCTGGTACAGCTCGTAGGAGTTCATGAACGTGGACAGTTTGGTGGCACTCTGCCGCCCGCTGCCCCCGATGCCCACCAGGAGCAGGTGGCCCTTGTTCTGCTTCAGGACCCTGCAGATCCTGGAGATGTGCTCAATGGCAAATCTGAACATGACCAGGGACATGGGGGCCTTGCTGACATTGTTGAACTCTTCCAGGTAGTACTCCATGACCACCGTGAGCTGTTTCAGGTCAGTGATCTCATCGTAGATTTTCTGATCGCTTTCTGGCTTGAAGAAATCCCCAAAGAAGAGACTGCGGATGTTATCATCGACGATCTTTCCAGTGGGCGACAAGTGGATGAGCACCTGGGAGAAAGAGGAGGGTCAGCTGGCCATTCAGCCTGTGGCCCAACCAGGCTGGCAGCAGGAGGTGGGGAGGGGAGGGAGCAGGACGTGTCTGTTTCTCCCGAGCACACCCTTCAGTCACGGTTTCTCAACAGTTACACGTTTTTCAAATGTCACAGTGCACCTGATGGTTGTAAAGCCTTTGGCAAAAGCATGTTAGAGAGTGTGAAGGGGAAGGCTGGTCTATGTTCTAACTAGTTAAACATGGTGGTCAGATCGGAAGGTCCCCAGAGAAGGATGCCATCATTTTTCACACACTTCCTCCTTCAACAGACAGAGGTGTAGGCACCACCCCGGCCCCTGCTCTGTGCCTGGAGACGGAATGCTTCAGATGTTTCCCCTTGCTGATATTAGAGCCTGGCAATGCTTTGCACTGGGCCTTTGAAGGTAATATATCTAAAACACGTCTACAAATTTTCTATGGAGCAATCACACCTTCTTAGCAATGCAGGTAAAAGCAGATGATGCACAAATATCAGTTTAAGACAACTTTTCATATATCAATGTGAAAAAGAGAAATTATTCACAAATGGAAGATCATAATAATCTTCCATTTGGGTATTAGCAGGGCCTCAGTCAAACCATGAAAAAAATCTCTTTTTTCCCCCTCAACTCTCAAATGAATTGACCCTAAAACTGCATTTTAAATTAATTATAAACAAATAACAACATATACAAAACCCCTGTGTATGGATACAAATTTATGTTATTATAGAAATGAAGCAAAATTGGACCAAGTAAAATATCACCAAATTAAAAGACCAGCTGATGCATGCAGGATAATTTCCTGGGATTCAGAGCAGCGTGGTGAGTCGCTATTGGGAAGGGAACTGGAATCTGAGACTAACATGGTCAAACCCGAGGGACCGTTTCTGAGGCCAAATGGTCATAGAATCTTGACTTACCTTCTCTACAGTCTGCTTGAAACAATTGGAGGTGGTTTCTTTCACCATGTTAAAAAAGACCTCTCGGTCACCCTTGTCAATCAGGCGATCATAAAACACCCTGTAAACCTCATGGATCCAGAGCCGGATAAATTTTTCCAAATCCTAAAAATTCAGAGTTAATTATTTGAATGAATGGAAGGTGGTACCTGAGGTGGTAGGTCTCAAGCAGTATCTAAATTCTAGGGTTGAGGGTTGGGGCAGTAGCTCAGTGGCAGAGCGTTTGCCTAGCATGCGTGAGGCACTGGGTTTGATTCTCAGCACCACATATACATCAATGAATAAATAACGGTCCATCAACTAAAAATTTTTTTAAAAATAAATTCTAGGGTTGAGGTGAAGAGTAAATGAGATAAAGCATATAAAATATTTAGCATGATGCCTAGCAAGGACTAAGTGCTTAATAAATCCAGCCATCACTACGATTATCTATCTGAGCATATTGCTGAATGCTCGTGGTGATGAACTGATGAGGGCTGACCTGCAGGTGGGTGTGAGGGCACAGTAGGACGCCCTGGATCACCCGTGAGAAGTCCCGCAGGTTAAAGACGTAATGTGACTTGGAGGGAGTTGGCAAGAAGTTCTCCACTGCAGCTCTGTAAATGGTCTTGGTCGCTTGTATCATCATCTTTCCATGCCTTGGGAGGAGGAGGAGGAAGGTAGGTCATTTCAGAAGGGGCCAGAATGGAGAACCACCCCCCAGGTCAATATCCAGGAACCTCTCACCTTAAGAATGCCACATCGAATCCTTTCCCGAAGTGCCAATCCGCAATAGAACCGAAAATCTTGGTTAAAATGTCATCCTCAAAGGCACTGATGGAAATGATATTCAGATGGCGAGTGAATCGACCTGGAGAACACACACATTCCAGTTTGCACACGCTCGTGCTTCCTGGACCTAGTGCCCCGGGATACAGGAGAGTCAGTTTCTCCTCTGCCTTCATGTTCTGCTGCTCTGCTGTCAGCGTGTCAGTCTCTGGTCGCATGTGGCTATTTCGACTCAAATTAATTAACATTAAGTAACATTAGAAATTCAGTCTCTCTGGCCTCCCCTCAAGAGCCACACAAGGCTGTGGTTACTGTACTGCTCAGTATAGACACAGATCATCTACCTGATGGCAGAAGCCCTACTGACAGCACTAATCGAGTGCACAGGATTCTTTTCCAAAGATTAAGGCGGGGCTGGCGTTGTGGCTCAGTGGCAGAGCACTTGCCTAGCACATGTGAGGCACTGGGTTGGATCCTCAGCACCACATAAAAATGAATAAATAAAATAAAGATATTATGTTCACCTACAACTAAAAAAGAAGACAAAATTTAAAAAAAAAGACTACCACACTATACAATTCATCCACTTAAAGTACACAATGGAATGATTTTTAGTATATTCAGAGTTGTGCAACCATGATCGCATTTTTAGAATATTTTAATCACCCCTAAAAGAAACCCTGCAGTCATTCCCATTTTTCTACCATTCTCAGCAACTAAATATTTACTTTCTGTCTCTCTAGATCTGCCTGTTATTGTTTTCTTTAAAAAAAGTTTCATTACAAAGTAAGACACAGACTCAGAAAACCACGCAAAACCAATGTACAGTTTAGTGAAGGCATTCAACGCCCTTAGGTTCACCACCCAGGACAAGAAACAACTCTGCCAGTCCTCCACAGAAGCCCTTCCATGGCCACCATCCTGGTCATCGCTCTCCCTTTTTCCCCTCCAAAAAGTTATCACTAGCTGGGTGCAGTGGTGCACGCCTGTATCCCAGCGGCTTGGGAGGCTGAGGCAGGAGAAGCCCAGATTCAAGACCAGCTTCAGCAACTTAGTGAGGATGGAAGCAACTCAATGAGACCCTGGCTCAAAATAAAAGGTTAAAAAAAGGGCTAGGGGGGCTGGGGTTGTGGCTCAGTGGTTCAATCCCCAGTACCACCAAAAAAAAAAAAAAAATCACTATTGTGACTTTTGCAGTAATCCCTCTTACATTTCTTAAGGGTTTCCATCACTCAACTATTATTTCTAGACACTACAGTTTAATTTCTGTCAATTAAAAATACTTTATATATCTTTTCATTGTTTTTTGATCCATAGGTTTTCCCCACAACCCAGTTCTCTTAACTGCTGTGGATCTAGGATGTTTGACCTGTAGGACTTTGTTGATTACTTACCCCCGGGGCAGTTTACCATGCTCCTCTCCTCTGTATTTCCTACACATTTATCGCTGGATCTAGAGAGAATCGGACCCGGGCTTCACCCCTCTGGTCAGACTGCAGGTGCTGCTGTGTTCCTTCATCAGAAGGACCATCATGGTGCTTCTCCTTTTGTGATGTTGGTAGCTACTTGTGCAAACTGACCATATTTTGAGTTATTTCTGTTTCCTTTTTCAAAAAATGTTTTATTTTGGCCAGGCGCAGTGGCACAGGCCTGTAATCCCAGCACCTCGGGAGGCTGAGGCAGAATGATCGTGAGTTCAAAGCCAGCCTCAGCAAAAGCCGGGTGCTAAGCAACTCAATGAGACTCTGTCTCTAAATTAAAAAATATGAAATGGGGCTGGGGATGTGGCTCAGTGGCTGAGTGCCCTTGAGTTCACTCCCTAGGCTCCCCCGACCACCGCCAAAATAAGTTTTATTTTTGCAGTGCTGGGGATCAAATCCAGGGCCTTGTACATTCTACCACTGAGCCATATCCCCTTTTCTAAAGAGACACTTTCCTCATTTACCATGTGGTTATATAGTGGTACATATCATGTCAGGGTAAAGGGGTGCACACCTGTACTCCCAGTGACTAAGGGGGCAAAATTAGGACCAGGTCAGCCTTAGCAATTCAGTGAGAACCTGTCATTTGTTAGTAAATAAATGGAGCTGCGGAATATTATACAATAATAATAAGCCAATCCCAAAAAACCAAAGGTTGAATGTTTTCTTTGATAGGTGGATGCTAAGTCACAACAGGGGAAGAGGATTAGGGAAGAAAAGAAGTACTATGGATTAGACAAAGGGGAATGATGGGGATGGAGGAGGAATGGGACTAGGAAAGACAGAAGAATGAACCAGACATTACTATCCTGTGTGGACACATGAATGCACAGCCACTATGGTTCCACATCAGGTACAACCAGAAGAAGGGGAAGTTATACTCCATGTATGTATCCTATGTCAAAACCCATTCTACTATCATGTACAACTAATTAGAACAAATAAAAAATTATTACAAAAATAATGATTAAAAAAAGACTGGGGATGTAGCTCAGTGGTAGAGCGCCACCAGCTCAATCCCCAGCCCAAGGGAAAAAGGTGTAAGGGCGTGATTCTGTTTATTAGTTCTGAAGATAACGAGTTGTTTCCTTATCAGCCTCTGATGTTAACCACCTGTGTTATGATGATTACGCTGCCATGGATTAAAATGTATTTTGGCAAATGCCAATACATGGAAATCACCATCACTGCTGAAGCTGAAATGTGCTCACCGTGGCAATGAGAGCCTGTTTCTGTTGGCTCCTGGAGTCTTTCTGACATACCTCTAGTAGTCTCAGACAGCTTTCTCATTATCTGGTATATCGAGAAGTGACAGGCTTATCTCATATATTTCCTGACCCAGCCAAGCAGCCAGTCAGGTCTACAGAAAACATCCTGGTTTCTTTCAGTAGGAAATTGGATTTCGAGATGGCAATCTGGGTGGTAAGCCTGCTCGTTGCTAATGAGCCGATCATTATTCCTAGACCTTTTCAGTGGCTATCAGGGGACCTGATGAATTATTACTGCATTTCCACTTCAAGTCTAAGACCACAGGACACTGGCTTAACTTCTTGTATATTATATCTTGATTTTTTTTTTTTCCTTCTATGCTGAGACTCCAGGACACAAGGGATAAAAGAAATAGAAAATTGCACAATTACTCATTTGCATAATCTCACCTGGTATACATAATGCCTTTAGAATACAAATATACCACCACTGCCATTTGTAATAGCTGGCAACATTAAGTTTTTGTATGCATTCTCCTAATGACTGTTGCATTTTCGATTGTTCTATATCGACATACCAAATTCTATAATCTCTCCCAGTTAGTCTTAGTTGATCAAGTAATCCTACATTTAATGCTTACTACCAGTGGTTTCATTGTAATCATTTTGACTATTTGAAAACCATCTTCTAGGAGATGCCTAAGAAAGGGTTTATGGAAATAATAGTTTCTGTGTTCTTGTATGTTGGTAAGAATTTTCCTTTTAGCAGTATAAAAGGTTTTGTTATCTAGTTATCTGTATTTATGTGGGGATTTGGGAGGATTCAACATCTGACTTGCCATTGCTGCTGACATTTCCTCAAAATTCTTTCCTTAGTTTTTCATATGTATGTATCATGTGTAAATATTATATATGTAACTAGATATAGTTTGCAAGCCTATATACAATCTACACACAAAATATATTATCTGTATATACATGTCTACACTGACATATGCAGGTTTTGCTTTTTTAAAAGGGATAGAATAATATTTTATATATCGTTGACGTGGGACCATTGTTAGCTATGGGGAGCTGAGGAAGTCACTCAACCTTGATGACAGGGATAACAATGGTACTTAATGTCTATCTATGTTTGCTCAGTGTCATGCAAACACAGATCTGTGCCAAACTGCTCTCAATACCACACTTGATCCTCCCTTTCCCCATCTGAGTCCTGGCCACGGGTCATTCTCAGCTGGGCAGCTGGTTCTCTGCTGAACCCAGATTCTTCAACAATCAGCATCTGATGTGATCACTCCAAGACTGTGGTGGAACAGGATGGAGACAAGACTGCTCTGCCAACCAGGAACGGGCCAAACCTCCTCCCCCACAGCTAACGTGGCTCAGCTTCTTCACCAAGTGACAACTCTATCTCGTCTTCATTCCTCCTGACTCTTGGCTAAAAATTCTTAACGATGCTCATCGGATTGCCTCCACTTGGGGAGTAGCTAACCCAGAACAGGGCCCCTGCTTCTAACCTCCCTCAAGCCTGCTTAGCGCCCTCTCACCAGGCTCTCCCTCGGCTCTCCCTGGTACACAGAGACCCTCGCTGTGGCCAATTAATACACCTAATTTTATTTGACTACAGATGTATTCCTGGCAAGTGCTGGGCACTGGGCTTTCTTATTGGTCTTTTCCCAAAGATCATAGTTGAAAACTGTCCACTGCTGTGTGTGCTGGAAACAGGTACTCCTTTTTGAACAGTTAAATCTTAAATAGAAAAAAGTAATACACCAAGCTCCCTCCCTCCTCCTCCCTGGTGAGACCAGTGCTGAGTTTATGGGCGCCAGGTTCCTTAGATCCCACCATAGCCAAACCCAAGGCAAAAGTACCCCTCAATGCTACACTTGAGATGGAGGGTGATGGTCTGGGCACCCAGATGAGCCATTTCCCTTATTTTACAGATAAGAAAGCCGAGAGCCAGAGGAGAGAGATTTGTCCAAAGACACAGAATCCAAGTCCGGAAATGGAATGAAGTTCTTAACCAAAGGTGTACTTCGAAGTACAGAAACATAAGTGGATGGATCGAGTTGTACCTGAAGCTTGAACTTTCTGAACTGTGAGATGATGGGGGATTTTACTTATCACCTGCTATTACTGTTATATATTTTGCCTTGGCCACTTTGTTTAGATGTTGTGTCTTTGGCAACTCAAAGATCGATAACAATGACAAAAGGGGACTCTGTCGTGCACCCCTAGTTGCCATCGAAGCTAGCCTCCTGGAACTCTCCACATGCTGAGCCCTCCTCTCACACGACACCCTGTCTCCAGCACCTCGAGATGACTTCCTGTTGTTTATCTCCCATCCTATTCACACTTCCTACTTCTCACAATATGAAGACTGGAGCTGACCCAAACCCCTCCAGCTGTGTGCTCCCTGCTCTCCCAGGGCGAGTGCCCTGCTCCAACCCTCCATTCACGAAGGTCAGCCCTGCTGCGGAGTCGGGGGAGGAAGGAGCTCCTCCCTCCACATACCAGTGATGTCATTCCTTCCTCCCCCAGGAGGGCCCATGGCGGTCACAAGCAGCACATCTACAATGTCCAGCCTCGTTGTGTCTTTCTTGTCAAACCAGTAACCGTGGTCAACCCACTGCCTCAGGAGCTCGATGGGGGGCTGGGCTCCATACACCTCTTTGGCCGGCATGTTGAGGTCGTCTGCAGAAAGAAGCACAGCGACATATCATTAAGTCCATGGGTCCTCTTCTCTCCCAGGAGGTGACAGATTCCCTCCATGACCAGCTGTCCCATTTCCCCTCCAGGCAGGGCTCAGTCACTAGACATCCTGGTCAGATGGGAAGGGGTTTTCTGGGTTCTGGACTCTCCTGCCTTGTTGAAATTTCTGCCCATTGTGATTACAGGACTGGCATCAGCAAACAGGTCTTTAATTTTTCCCATTTTTTTCAAGCAAAATATACTGATGGTCTACTCTACGTTAGACATTTTCTCAAGTGCTGGAGAAACGAGGGTTGGGAAGAGAGTCAAACTCCCAGACAACAGACAACAGGTTTTGTTTTTTGTTTTTGGTTTTTTGTTTTTGGTTTTTTTTAGATGGAGTCTTACTATGTTGCCAACCTGGCCTTGAACTTCTGAGCTCAAACAATCCTCCTGCTTGGAATTGAACCCAGGGTCTTGCACATTCTAAGCACAGGCTTTACCACTGAGTCACAACACAGTTCCCAGTAGAGAACTTCATTTGACCAACAGGTAATAACAGTTGAACTCTAGCAGGAGCAAAGATTTTTTTGATGAGCAAAACCCAAATGGCAAGAATACACTGTGGGCTTCCGTGAGGGCAGGGATGACCTTTTCCTCAACAGCATATTGCTCAATCCTGGCACCAGGAGCTACTCAGTAAGACAGAAGCTTTTTAAATATTTCCTCAACAAACACTGGTAGAATGCCCAGTTTGTGTCAGGTAACATTTTAGGAGTGTTATACACATGATCTCATCTAATCCAAATAACGACTTTAAAGACAGTATTACCTCCAAGTTAAAGGTAAGGAACTGACCAGGGCCAGGGAGATTAAGTTACACTATGCCCCAGTTAAAAACTGGTATTTGAACCCAGATACGTTTAGCTGCAAAACTTAAAACTGTTTTTGGATACACCAGAAAAATAGGGATGAGAAACCGGGCACCATGGTGCACACCTACAATCCCAGGAACTTGGGAGGTTGAAGCAGGAAGATTGAAAACTGGAGGTCAGCCTCCGCAATTTAGATAAGCTCTAAGCAACTCATTGAGATCCTGTCTCAAAATTAAAAAAAATAAAATAAAACAAAAAGGGGTGGGGATGTGGCTGAGTGGTAAATTTCCCTAGGATTAAATCTCTAGTACCAGGGTGGGGTTGTAGATCAGTGGTAGAGCGCTTGCCTAGCATGTGTGAGGCACTGGGTTTGAGCCTCAGCACCACATATAAATGAATAAAATAAAGGCCCATCGATAACTAAAAATTTATTTCTAATCTCTAGTACCAAAACAAACAAACAAAATCAACAACAAAATAATTAGAGAGGGAGACTTGTCTGCAAGAAAGAAAAGAAACGGACAATAAGACAAAAAGGGGGCTGGGGATGTAGCTCAGTGGTAAAGCACTTACCCAGCATGCACGAGCCCTGGGTTCAATCCCCAGCACCCAAAAAGAAGGGGAAAAAAGGATCTCTGTCCCTTAAGGCACTGGTGTTAGTTGGCAAGATTATAAATACATGCAATGTGAGCTTTAAAGAGAAGACATGTGAGAAAAGCGGGGCGTTACAGAACCCTTTGAATCAGCAGTCGAACATGAAAAATGTGTTTGGTACCAAGAAACCTGGGTTTCGATCATGGCTCCAGAATTTTCTAGATGTTTGATCCTGAACAGGAAATTTAACTCCCTAGAGCCTCACTTAACTGTCTAGTAAAATTATGATGATGATTAATAACTTCATAGGGTGATAAAGCTCAAATGAAATAAATGAAGAAGAGTTTTGTAAACAGGTAAAGCCCTGAGAAAATTCAGTGTTGTTCTTATTTCACAAGCATTTGTTTAACAACTATTAGGTTCATTTATTGGTGATATATGTTATCTGATGCAAAAACGGGACAAGGGGCTTGTCTCAACGTGTATGTCGCTTCCAGAGACGTCATTGTCAGAGGGCAAATGCCACAGTGCCTTCTAGAACTTCTGCCCCCTACAAGGAGGGAAGGAAAGTAGGAAAGAAGGAGGAAGAAAGGGGAGGGAGGGAATACTAAATTATACAAACCAGAATTTTTTTGATCTCCTAGAGAGAGTAAAAAAGACTGTACGGTGGCCCCTCAAAAGGAAGCTCTGGTCTGCTGCCGCCTGAGGTGGGAGAGCCAGCTGTGTTCTTACCCACGAACACCACCGACTTCTTCCCTGCGGGAGGCCCGAAAAGGCCCTTCCGCCGTCGATCCAGCTTGGACATGATGATATCCTGGGTCTGATTGGCTGACGTTCTGGCAGAGAAATTGATACAGTTGGGCAGGTAGGTATTTTTGGGAAGGCGGAGGAGGAAGTTGCTTGTGATGGCCGATTTGCCAGTGCCCGTGGGACCCACAAATAGCGTCGGGATTTCGTGGTTCAGGTAGGTTTTCAAGAAGAAGGACTGCCGGGCCGTCTCCATTGTGGGGATGATGAGTTCCGAGACCTGTACCACAAAGACAGGGAGGATCTTGGCCCCAGGTCCTGGGGGCTGAGACTTGGCATGCAGGGCCCTGGGTTTGAATTTTGGCTCTGTCCCTGAGTGTCTTTATGACCCCGAATGAGTCTTTAACCAATTTAGAGTCCTCATTTCTTCATCTTTGAAAGGGAAATAATACACAGGATTGGTCTGAGATTAAATAAGACCATGCACATAAAGATGAGCATTATCATCCCCATTTTGTAGACAAGGAAACTGAGGTCAAAGAACCCTTCTGTAATTTGCCCAAGTAACACAGTAGAGTAGAAATGCAGGGATTCAGGTCCCAGCTTGTGTGATTTCAAAAACTACAGAGTCCTGGGCTGGGGTTGTGGCTCGGTGGTAGAGTGCTTGCCTAGCATGTGTGAGGCACTGGGTTACATTCTCAGCACCACATGTAAATAAATGAATAAAATAAAAGTCTATCAACATCTAAGAAATTTTAAAAAATAAATAAAGAGCATATACTTAAAAAAAAAGACTACAGAGTCTCAGGTGGACTCTGAGGGCTCCATCTTGGGCTCCTGGAATCCCTATTTCTTTGGGTAGAATATCTTACCATTGCTTAGCCTCTCTGAGCCTGAACCTTGGCATTGGTCATTTGACCACATCTATTCCCTCCATGGGGACAGAAGAAGAGGCAGGGAGATGTATATCAAACATGGAAGTCTCTTTGTATGTCTGAGCTGAAAGGGATTCATGGCTGGGGCACCTCTGCTTTATGACTCTGGGGAGTAGCCTTCCCGCTATGGTTTGTGTAAATGATGCTCTATCAAACGTGAAACTAGTGTAGACTACGCCACCCGGACTATGCAATTCGGGAGACTTTGTAGACAAAAGCTTGGCTTCTTTCGAGAAGTAATTTCACCAAAGGAAAAGGAGAAGACAGGGCAAGGTGGTTGAAGTAGAGAAAAGGAATTGCAGGTGTTAAACTCTGGATCTCTTGTCTGCAGAAGTCTTCCCAATAACCCTCTGAGGCAGGGGTATAATAATGTAGATGAAAAAACTGAGGTCCAAGGAAGCTGGCCACCTGGATGAAAGTTGCTTAGCCAGAAAGCAATGCTCAAGGCAGAACCAGGTCCAAGATGCCTGTTTTGCAATCAAGACTGGGAATTTAAAACAAGTTGGGTTTCACAGTATTTTATTTTCAGGGACTACATTGATAGTTTGACAAGGAAAAACTCCCAGATGAATTGAAATTATTTTCTACACTGGACTCTTGTCTGTATGCCTTCAGCAAGGTTTCCAATCCCTGGAGTTCAGGTGCCAAGCTGTGTCCTGAGGCGGGCACACACTTGCCCACCTAAGCATTCTTACATAAAGATGAGCATTATTGTCCCCATTTTGTAGACGAGGAAACTGAGGCCCAAGAACCCTTCTGTAATTTGCCCAAGTAACACAGCGTGGTTGGTCCCACTTGCTTTCTAACTGGGTTGTCTATGTTCCCAGTTCCCCATCCACTGCCCACAACTGCACCCAGGGTCTGAAAGATCTGCAGTCACCCCAGAAAGACAAATTATATCTACTAGATGTCAATGGGCATAAAAGTGCCCATCTTTACAAAGTTTCCACAGGCAAGAAGTGAATAGTGGCTATAGGTGTATTATCTATGACCTAGGGGAAAAAAATCTATTAATCAGAACCTGCTTTTCTGCAGATCAAGAAAATTGAAAATCTTTTTTTGAGGATTTTAAAGATTTTTTTGGAGAGTTAAGGTGACTGAGAGGTAGACCACATGGTATTATTGGTAATGACAATAATGAAAATAGCAACAAATATTCATCTAACCCCTGGTATGGGCCACAGGCTCATGTATTCTGCCTTCAATCTTTGCAATAATTTAAATGTTTTTTCTTCCATTTTATGGTTGAATAAAGGGAGGCAGAGAGTGAAGGCTGAGTAAGGAACATAGGTCTCTGGTTCTAAAGTCTATGCTTTCTTGAAGCTTGATCCAGCTCATGCTGGAATCTTCTACTAAAGGAATCTTTAAAAAATGCCCACGTAGACCTGTTAATTCCTCCACCCCGGAGGATATCTGGGTAATTCTGGAAACCACAGTTCTGTAACCAAGGCTTTTCTTTTACCTTTGCACCAGCAGGAATAATTTCCTCCTCTTTGGTGATGTACTCTGTCCATGCTTCCCAGTGTCCACTACCTTGTTTGAAGAAATAAAAATCATAGATGCTTCCTGGATCCAAAGAAACAGAAGAGGTCATTAGTTTACCAAGGATTTCCATTTCACATTTTGATGTATCTCAGCTTCAACAACCAAAATGTATAATAACCAGTGTTGGCATAACTGTGGTGAAACTTATACATTGCTGTTATCTGTTCAAATTGAGGCAACACTTTTTAAGGAGTGGTGATTTTATTTAAAAATAAGTGTTGACCACACAAGTTACTAAATTATTTTTTAATAACATAAACAGCAAGTATACACACACAAAAGGAATAAATCACTCCAAATTCCACACCACTGATGCACTAATCCACTAGCTCTTTTTAGGCACACTAACACTAAAGATGAAAGATAGAAAGATGAGAGAAAATATTTTACAAGAATGGAAGCATGCGACAAAATTTAAAATAAAGATGTTAGAATGAAACAGAAGGTTCCACTGAACTTTAGACACATTATTCACTATGGGGATATCAGTTCCTAAAAGGTGTTTCTTAATTAAAAAATAATTTTCAAGTCTTTAAGGAGTTAAGGTCAATATGCTTTTAAAAGACAGTTAATCTAATTTTGCTACTGTGTTTTTTACTTATTTATTGTGGAAAATTTAAAATGCACAAAAATAAAGAGAAAGGGATATTAAACCGTCAAGTGTCATTCTCCTGCTTCAGTGATTAATGTTTTGCAATTCTTGCCTCATCCATTTCTGCTTTACCAAGGGCCACCATATTTGTCTTCTTCCTTCCATCCCCCTTTTCTCCCCTCCTTCCTTTCTTTCTTTGAACTTTTTAAAAGCAAATCCTGAATCATATAATTGCATTTGTTAATACGCATGATTCAATTTTAGATGGGTTTCATGGATTCCTTTATGAACGGTGAGGTGGTCAACTTTCCCTCTTCCTTCACTTCTCCTTTCCTGGCTCTTGTTATTAATGGTACAATTTCTACTTTGTCAGGGTTTTCAACATTCATGTTTTGATTGCCACCTTAATCCTCCCATTCCTCAGTCTCAGGTCTATACAGTATTTAAATAATTCAGTGCTCAGACTCAGGCCTTTTAGCAGAACATTTCAGAGTTCTTTGTTTTGACTAATTTCTTAGTTGGCTGATTTAATTTTTTTTTTTTCAAGAAGGGGCTTATCGCTGCTCACTTCTCTCAATCTTTACACATTTGAGAATTCTGTCTGCTGCTGTTATATTTTAACGGAGATTTGGCTGAGAGTAATATTCATATGTCACATTTTCTTTCTCTCTGAATTTTGCAGAAATCATTCTGTTTTGTTGCATTTTAAGTTATGAGCAGAAGTTGAGGCCTGTCAAATATTTTTTTGACTCTTTTTTAAACTCTAGTTGTCTGATGGAATCTGTTTTAACCTGAAAATAATTTAATTAAGTTGTCTTTTGGTCAATTACTCTATCAGTTTTTCTTGGAATATAGCATACTCCTACAATTTATAGAAACAGTTCATTTTAGGAAAAATTTATGTATTTATATCTTTGTATATAGTGTCTGTTGTATTTATTGTGTTTGTAACTCAAGGAATTAGCATTTTTTTGTCTCTATATTAACCATATTCTGCTTCACTTTATCTTTTTCTTCCATAGCATGTGTAATTACATCAAACTTTTCCTCTAATCCACTTATTAGAAGCCTAAACTTGTATATTTTATTTCTCACTGGTTATAATTTACTAACTAGATCATTAACAGCATTACTTGATTCTCAATTTCTTTGATTCTTCAACCTCTTTATCATGTCTTACAAACTTTTTTGAGTTTTATTAAAATATAATTCACATACCATGTAATTGAACCATTTCAAATATACAATTCAATGGTTTACTAAAAGTTTCTGTATGAGTGGGTATGATAAATATCCACAGAGTTGTGAAATCATGACCACAATACATGTTAGAACTCTTCAGTACACCAAAAGAAACCTCATAATTCTCAGCCATCAACCGAGTTTTGAGATGAAACTTGATTCACTGCCTCTGCGGGCACGTGGAACCTGCATGAACTATGGGTCTCTATAGCTGAGAAATGTGGGCCCCGCCCTCTAGTGTTGGGGCAGACCCCAGTAGCTCTCCATCAATTTCTTCTCTGGGGGGTTCTTGTCTTGTGAATTCAAAGAATGAAATTCACAGACCAGTATGGGTGAGTGTAAGAGTAGGATTTATGGAAGAACAGAAATAGAATTCTTGCAGTGCCAAGCGGGATCTGATAGCACACTTTCTCTCCCAAATGTGCTAGTCTAGGGTTTATATGGATCACTGCTATTGGCCCAAACTTATGCTAATGAGGGTTTGAAAAAACTACCAAAGCTATTGGTCCAAACTTATGCTAATTAGGGTTTGAAGAAACTACCAGAGCTATTGGTCCAAACTTATGCTAATTAGGGTTTGGAAATGTACTAACTTCTATTGGTCGATTCCTGAGTCCCAACTCTCATCCAAGCCTACTCCACTTCCATCTTCTGTGGCAGGTTAAGAAGCGGAAGTTGAGGTCACCGGATGGGGCTTCTGCAGCAGGCATCTGCACCTCACTGTGCCCAGGTCTGGCCACTGAAGGCTGACAGTGGTCATGCCTCGTCTCACCTTGGCACTCACGCCTCAAGCCCGCCAGCCTGTGTGCCGGGCTCCTAGCAGCCCGCTGGCCCCTGCTTGCCTTGGACCAAGGCTGGCGCGAGGCTTTGCCTATCCTCCGCCGGCCCGCGCTAGACAGCCCCTTCATCTCCTCTCAGTCCTTATCGATTTCCCTGTTCTGCACATTTAACATAAACGGAACACACAATACGTGTTCCTTTTGTGACTGGCTTCTTTGACTTATCACAATGTTTTTAAGGTTCATCCATGTTGCAGCATCTATACTTCACTGCTTTTTATTGCCGGGCAGTACTCTATTATATGGATATATCATATTTCATTTGACCATTCCATGGACCTTTTGGATTCTGTTTAATTTTGAGAAAATGCCAAATGCTCTTTTCCACGATGGCTGCACCACTTTTAAGTCCCCAATGAGTATGTGATTCTGGTTTTCCTATGTCCTCACCATTGCTTGTTGTTTGCCATCTTTTTCTTATTATACTCCTCCTAGTGAAGTAGTATCTCATTTTCATTTTAATTTGAATTTTCCTGATACTTAATAATGTTGAGCATCTGGTCACGGGCTTATTGGCCCTTTGTATGCCTTCCTTGGAGAATTAGCTATTCATGTACTTTGCCCATTTTCAAACTGGGTTATTTGTCTTTTTGGGTTGAAACAGTTCTTTAGATATTCTACATATGAATCCCTCATAAGATATGGAATTTGATATAAAATTCACCCCCCATTCTTTTTTTAAACATCATATATAATGGATACAATTTCTCATTTTTTTGGCTATATATGATGTGGAATCCCACTGGTCATATAGTTATATATGTACATAGGATAATAATGTCTGATTCACTCCACTATCCTTCCCATCCCCAATCCCCCCCCCTTTACTCATCTCTACCTAATCTAGATTTTTTTTTGGGGGGGGGTGCTGGGGATCGAACCCAGGGCCTTGTGCTTACAAGGCAAGTACTCTACTGACTGAGCTATCTCCACAGCCATCTCTACCTAATCTAAAGTAACTCTGTTCTTCCCTAGCTGCCCCCAATGTGAATTAGCATCCACATATTAGAGAAAACATTCAGCTTTTGGTTTTTTGGGATTGGCTTATTTCACTTAGTATGATATTCTCCAGCTCCATCCAAGTACTGGCAAATACCATCATTTCATTCTTCTTCAAGGTTGAGTAATATTTCATCATACCACCACATTTTGTTTTTACCCATTCATCTGTCGAAGCGCATCTAGGTTGGTTCCATAGATTTTTAGCTATTATGAACTGAGCTGCTATAAACATTGATAAAAATCACCTAATCTTGATTATCTTTTTATTTGAAATTGTCCTTTGAAATACAAAAATTCCTAATTTTGATGATGTCTGGTTTGTCAATTTCTTCCTTTTTTGAGGTTAATTTTGGTGTCCTAAGAAATCACTGCCTAGTCTAAAGTTACAAAACTGTGCATCTGTATTTTCTTCTAAGAACTGCATAGTTTTAACCCTTAGATTCATGCCTTTGATATATTTGAGTACATTTTTTGGCTATGCTATGAAGCAGAAGTCCAAATTCATTCCTCCAGCTGTGTGATGCAATTGTTCTAGCACCCTTTGTTGAAAAGACTCTTCTTTTCTCACTCAATTATCTTGGTACCATTGTCAAGATTCAAATCAGATAAATATGAGGGTTTTTTTTAACTTGCAATTCTTTTTAATTAATCTGCATATTTATCTTTTTATCCCATACTATTCAGCAGAAATAATTTGTTTCTTGGATTATATTTTCTCTTATTTTTAAATTACGTTTTTATTAGTGCATTATAACTATAACAATAGTGGGTTCATTGCGATAAATTCACAAGTGCACATAACACAATATGCTCCATTTCATTCCCGAGTACCTCCCCTTTCCGGCTCCTTCTCTCTCCCACTACTCCCTTCCTCTGTTCTACTGGCCTTTGAAGTATTTATTCTACTTAGACATTCTCTCTGTCTCTCTCATTTGTACAAATGCCATACCGTTCTTACTCGGATATAATCAAGTAAATTCTTCCTAAAGTTACCCAACAATATCTTACCTACTTTCTGGTCACAACTCAAGCACCGGCATGTGCCTTTCTTTTCCGAACCCAAGGTTACAAGGGTTGGATAAAAAGAGAGTTACCATTCCTGGGACTTTTGGGCTCTTCAGTCTTTCTCTGAAATTTGCTCAACTTCCCTAAACCATGAACCCAGCTCACTCCCATCCTGGCTAGGGACGTGCACTCCGCTCCTGTAGGATTCGACTCTCATTCCCATCCAGCACAGGAATCTGGAAGATGCAAATCAGAGTAGTTTTTCTGGCCCCAGCTGAGGTGCTGCAGCGTTATGAAGGGGTTTCTGTGCTCGAGGGGTTCTCTTAGATCTTCTACAGTCACTTAGTCACCACCACCGTCCTCTGACTACCAGTGAGAACAATCCACCTCCTTCCTCCCTACAATACTGTTTGCAGGTCACTGAGGTGGCAGGTTCTGGACCGTAGCCCCAGTTTTTTTTCTCTCTGTCCATCACTTTCCAATGCTCATAGAATTAAGCTGTAATGTCTTTGCTTATTCCTGGGGAATTTTTAGGATCAATTTGTTGTTAATTCCATTAGGTATTAAAGAAGGGAGCTTCTGTTATTCTACGTCACCCTGCAGCTTTACCTAGAAGTCAATCTGGCACGCTCTCAGAAAGCAATCTGGCACTACGCTTACAGAGCTAAAAATGTCCTCTACTCGAAGTCAGAAATCCTGCTTCTGAGGATTTATCACATGGAAACAATTCACAATGGAAATAATCTGTATACATGAGTATGCAACACCATCTGTGATGGCAAAGAAATAGCTTACATGTCACACATTGGGAGACCAGTAAAAACCGTGTCTTATGAGATGGATGGAATGTTTTTCAGTCATTAAGAAGATCACTGCAAAAACTAAGATTAACACAGAAAATGTTTTTAAGAAGCAATGGCGGATGAACATGGATATCCACCATTACAGAAATGAGGTAAAAAGATGAAAGCAGGTTAATACACAGGAGGAAGTATTTTTGAAAACTGAAATACCCATGATAGGGTAGTAGGAACAAAATGTACTTTTCAATTATTTTTTCTTTAATAAAATTATATTTACAGTAAAAAAAAAAAAGGAGACACTAAAAGCATGAATCAATGAAACACTTTCCCCCTTCCATGATAGTGCTGAGCTAGAGTTAATTTGTGGCTTGATTAAGTAACATTTAGGACAAAGAAAATATTTAAATTAACTGTGGTAAGTGGATTTACCAGCTGTGTGACCTAGGTCAACTTTACCATCTGCACATCTGTAAAATGGGCCTGATTATATGTTGAGTTTAGAAAATCACTATGGAGACAAATGCATGTGTCAAGCATTAGCATAGGTCTGGGCCCACGGTACACTGGTAACATTTAGCTCTAGGTCTTTTTGGTTCTCATCAGAATAATGGCCCTTATTTTCTCTGCATTGTGTTTATAACTCAAACTCCACTTCGGGTACAAGGGTGGGGCAGGGAGAAGTAGGAACAGTAGAAATCCTGGAAGATAAATGATTCCTAATGTCTCCTTCACCCCAGCTCTTTTATCCTCTCCTCTACTTGGAGAATAAGGCAAATGTCTCGATGGAGACATAAAAGCTTTTCAGAGGTAAATTGGTGAATAAAGAGAAAAATAAATCCTGGTTGACCAACAAGGATCTACGACCAACGATATGGACCCCACCTTGGGAGGTTCCCCAAAGCCTCCTGCTGTCCTCAATGGGATTCCTCCAGCACTTCCTTGAGAGATCCATCACCCCCAGACTCCTGCATCATGAAAAGCTCAGACAATAACATTCCATAAGTCAGGGAAGGCTCTCCTGAGCTCTCACATTTAAAATTTTAACCATAGGTCCTTGTGGAAAAGCTAAAAAAGGCATTTTAAGAGTTTAACAACGGGCCTGGGACAGAGCACTTGCCCAGCACGTGTGAGGCACTGGGTTCGATTCTCAGCACCACATGTAAATAAATAAATAAAATAAAAAATAAAGGTCCAACAACAACTAAGAAAATATTTTTTTAAAAAGTTTAATGATAGTTATAGGAAAGTGCAATCAAAGCCACACCCAAGAGGCCGTATAGTAATTCATTCCATGTATATTAAATGCCTAGAAAAGACAAATCTATACAGAGGTTGGAGCTAGCAAAGGAACTGCAGTTAATTGGAAATAGTCATGAAGGGTTGTATAGGGGCTAAGCAAACATTCTAAACCTGGATTCTAGTGATGGGCACACAGCTAGGTAAATTTACTAAAAATCATTGATTCTCAGACTTCAGTGAGCGGGTTTTATGGTGTGTAAAATACATTGCAATAGAGCTCTTACATAAAGAGATTGCGTTCTCAGCCCTGTAAAGCACACCTTTTGAGTCAAGTGGGTTCTGGTTAGTAGCTTCCCAATTTCCCACTAAACTACTTGTGACTGGAGAAAAAAGAAGAATAATGTTATTATAAACAAAAACTGGAAGAGTCTGGGCAGAATCTCTTCTAAGTAGAAAGCAGAAAGAGCTGGGCTGAGAAAATGCTGTGGTTTGGATGAGAGTCCCCCTGAGACCCATGGGCTGAAGACCACCTCCTGATTGGTAGGTGATGGAACCTTTAGGAGGCAGTGCCTCCAGGAAGGAAGTGGGATCATGCCCTTGAAGGGACCCAATCCTCCCTTTACTTTCTCTTTGCTTCCTACTGCCATGAGTGAGCAGCTTTGCTCTAGCATGAACTCCCCGCCGCAATGGTGGACTTCAGCACAGGCCCAAAAGCAACAGAGCCAACTAACTGAGCACGGACTGAAAAACTCTTAAAATCTTGAGCCAAAATACGCCTTTCCTTTTTTAAAGCTGATCATCTCAGGTATTTGGTAAGTAATGGAAAGTCAACTAACACAGAAATCAATCAAGAAATTATATGAAGAAAGACATGAGAGTCCACTGGGTCCTTCCCCCATGGCTGCCCCAAGATGCAGAGATACAGGTTAAACATACACAGAAAGTTAGACAGCGGTTCATCTGCATGCCAGCAACTATTCTGGAAGAACTGTCTCTACATACTGTTGTCCCCCCGTTACTAGGCCATAATAATAATATATAATGTGTGATATATATAATAAAATATTTATAATGCATAATAATAATAACAATGCATAGAGCTGGGGTTGTGGCTCAGTGGTAGAGAGCTTGCCTAGCATGTGTGAGGCACTGGGTTCAATTCTCAGCACCACATATAAATAAATGAATAAAATAAAGGTCCTTTAACAACTAAAAATATAATAAGAATGCATGCTGAAAATGATGGTTTCTTTTATGCTACTTCAGTTAGGTAAGGTATGGAAGCAGATGATGAGGTCCTCACAGTAAACAAGGCATGTTAGAGGGGAAAGTTACCTAAAAATTGAGTGGGAGCTGTGCATGTCAATGCAAGAGAGAAGGAAAGATGTCATCACAACGTGGGCCAAGAGTACAGTCAAGGACCATCTCTGTAGATACAGAGCATAGACTGATCTCGAAGGATGGAGAAGACAAAAGTAAGCAAAGAAACAAATGTAACCAGTGAAAAACTATTGTAATATAAAGGAACATAATATGGAAATTAGCCTGAAGAGTATCCCTCTTAAACTTGCTGAATGTGGACCTGGAAACCAGTTTCAGGAAATGGTTTGGCATCCTCAATAAGGTGCAATAAAATAAAATAAAATAACCACCCCCCAAAACATCATTTCTTATGAAATAGGAAAAAAAAAATAAGGAGAAAATAGGCTGAGATGAAATGGCAAGGGGAGAAAAAATGAGATGGATGATCTAAGAGAGATGATGATGATGACGATGATGATGATGATAAGAATGATAAATAGAAATTGGTAATATCCACTTAATGCTTTCAACATAAAGCACTATCCATTTCCCTCATGTATATCCTAAGTATTTTTGCATGCATTAGCCTGTTCAATCTTTCCAAGAACACCATGAATATGGCCCATTATTATTATGCACACTTTATAATTGTGGAAACTGAGAGGGGTTAAGGGAATTTGTTCAAGTTCACCCACCTAGTTAAGTGCTGGAGCCAGGACTCCAGCTCTGACACTTTCGTTTCCAGCCTGGGCTTTTAACTGTTACACTAAAAAAGGGTAGCAAGGAAACAAAAGAAATAAAGCAGAATTAAAATCAATCAAGACAGTGAGGAGACTGATTGAAACTATGGTGACTTACACTAAAATGTCAACTAGAAAGGGTAAACACACACACACACACACACACACACACACACACACAACCGAAAGAGGAGAGAATAGATATTAAAACCAAAGAGAATTTTCCTTGCTGACTGAAAGGATGGATCAAATCCCAAGCAGAGTAAATGGAAGGAAACCTACATCTAGACATAGTCTGTCAAAACAAAAACAAAAACGAAAACCTACAAAGGAACATTAAATAAAGAACATACTGAAAAACAAACTACTGCTATATATAAAATCCAGCATCATTTCTAATTAAAAAGAAGAAATTTAGATTAGATTCTGTTTTCATGTTTCAAATGTAAACAGAAAGACAAAATACATGAGGGAAAATGGAAAGTGCTTCAAGAAGAAACAGTTTCAATATTACAAGTGGACACTCTGATGCCCCTTTATCAGGAATTGACAGTAAGAGAAGGAGTGAGAATACTGTTAAACTGAACAGCGCCCTTGTTGATCAGCTGGATCTACATCCAGATCTTTTCCTCTGACAACAGCAGACTATACGTTCTTCTCCAGCTCACGTGGAATATTCACCAAGACAGGCCACATTTTTGGCCACTAAACACTTCAACACATTAAAAAAAAATTGTTTGATGGAATTATACTAAGAGAAATGAGAGAAAGAGGATGGGAAGATCCCCAAATACTTTGGGATTAAATGACACACTTCAAAATGACACACAAATCAAGGAAGTCTCGAGGGCAATTTAAAAATATTGTGAACTAAATGGAAACACAAATACAACTTTGCAAGATCTGTGGGATGCAGTGAAAATAAGGCATGGAGGGACATTTATACCATTAATTAAATTGATTAGAAAGGGAGAAATATCTAAAAATAATAACCCAAGCCTTCATCTTAATAAGCTAGAAAGACAAGAGGGATTTTCCTCAATTTGATAAAGAATATCCACAAACTGTACAGATGATAGCACAGATAAGGGTCAAAAAATGAGCAGCTTTCCTGTTAGACTGGGCACAAAATAATGATGGCTTCTCTCATCACTCCTGTTCAAAAGCATACTGGAAATCATAGCTAATGGAGTAAGAGAAGAAAAGGAAATAAAATAATATGAAGGAAGAAACAATACTGTATTTGCAGATGACATGAGTATGCAGGAAATCCTAAAGAATCAACAAAAAAAAAAACTCCTGGAACGTATTAGTGATTATGGCAAAGTCTGCAGGACTTTAAAATACAAAATTCAATTTCTTTCTTATATACCAGCAATGACTAAGTGGTATATCTATCTAATGGAATATTACTCAGTCTTCAAAAGGACATATACTACAACACGGATGAGCAATGAGGACATGATGCTAAATGAAATAAGCCAGGGTATAAAAGGGTATAGACCATATGATTCTGGTGATACAAAGTACCCAATGCAGTCTAATATTAGGTGACAGAAAGTAGAGCCATTGTTGCTGGGAAAGGGAGGAAGAGGCAATGGGGAATCATTGTTTCATGGGAATGAAATTTCAGTTTGGGAAAATGAAAAATTTCTGGATTTGGATGGTGGTTAGGTTGCACAACAATATGAATGTTCTTACTGCCACTGAATTCAAAATTATTAAAATGGTAAACTTTATGTCATATGCATTTTACTACAATAAAAAATAAAATCATCCCAAAACAAGAGTGAATGAATATACTACCACCCAACTAATGGAAATGTACGGGCCTCCGTGCAATTAGTCTAACACGTAATCGTGCATCACCTGAAATGTGCCAGGTGTGTGGGTGAGAGTGTGAGGTAGAGGGCCAGGAACCTACTTGCTCATTCGTTGTTTTATTGTCATGAAAAATTTCAAACACACATAAACACGAGAAATACTGCACAGTGAGCACTGGATACCGGACTCCTAGAGTTTACCATTGACTTTTCTTGTTTTATCATGTTCCTGTTTGTCCCTCTCTCTTATTCATTAACCCATCTTATTTTTTTTTTTGAAACATTTCAAAATAAATTAAAACACCTCTATACTTCCCCATAAAGGCTTCAGCATGTATGTTATTAACTGTGATTCAAAGGTTCCCGATTTGTTTTTCCTTTTGACCTAAAGCTAACATATAATAAAATGCCTCCATCCTAAGCCTACATTCTCCAAGTTTTTGCAAAAGCATACGTCTGTGTGACCAGCTCTCTTAACACATCACTGTCAGTCCTGGAGGTCCCTCTAGTTCTTCATATGATCTTTTTCACAGTCATAAAAAGTAAAGCTATTTGGAAAGTATTCATAGTATGATCCTCCTCATGTTGTAAAAGAAAAGCTACACACACACACACACACACACACATGTGACATTTCTGGGTAATGGGATTCCTACTGATCTTAACTTTTTTCTATTTCCTCTCTGTATTTTCTAAATGCTGTATATTGTATTACTTGGATGGTAGGAAAAAGCAATAAAATCTACTTAAAAGAAACATCTTTCTTTTGGTCAAAGATGTCACACATGTAGAAGAATACCTGTAGCCATTAAAATGATCATTTTGAAGATTATATAGCAAAATATATGGAAACATATGTCCATGGAAATATATGAATATACTAGATTATAATGACAAAAGTTAAAAGAAATAACAGCATCATCACCATGACATGAAGTAAATAGACACAAGAGTAAAAAAACAAAAGTGGAGAAATTTCTCATTCTGTTTGGAATCATGGGTAATCCCTCCCGAAACAAAACCAATGCAAGCTGTCAAATCACTGTAAAGTAAAAAAGCAGTTAATATCCTAGAAGACCCTGCCATCAGAACCACCCATCTCTTGCATACCTGGACCAGCCCTGGAGAAGTGAACCCACCTACAAAACTACAGAACCTTCCTTAGCTTTTATAAAGGGTCTTACACAATTCATGCATTTTGGTTGGGTTTGGGACATGTGATTAAAACTCTCATAATCGGATGTATCAAACAAGTACTGAGTTACCTCTATCTGGAAAGATGTTGTTTTTGGTGAGTTTGACACTTTTGGGCCTTGGGTGGCTATCATCCATGCCCATGATCAGGTTGCGGAAAAACAGATCGAACTTCTTTCTGCTCTCCGCGTTGATGGTGCCGGCCACTGTCCATACCAAGGAAAAGAGGAATAGTCCTTGTAGCCAGAGGAAGACTTGTTGACTTGATAGGCTTTCAAATAAGTCAGAGTCCTCCTTATCAATTTCTCTGATTTCATCTAAAAGTTTAAAAAAAAAAAAAAAGGGAAGCTCAAGATTGGCAGCAGTGTGTCACGGATATGAAAGATGTGAACTAACAGGTGTTGGCTCTGAAGGACCTGGGGAGGTGACTGATATTGGCTGAGTGCCCACACATACCATGTCCTTTACCATACACAGCTTTTATTGTGATAAAATACACATAGCATAGAACCTTTACCCTTCACAAGTGCACAGTTCGGTGACTTTAAAAATTCATATTGCACAACCACCAGGCCACTCATGGGCAGAACTCACCTTGCAGAACGGGAGCTCCAAACCCGTTAAACAGGAACGTGCCCTTCCGTCCTCCTTCCACCCCTCATGCCCCCAGCAGTCCACTTTCTGTCTCTGTGAGTTTGGTGACTCTAGGTACATCACAGGAGTGGAACCGTGCAGTCACTACGTGGCTGGCTTATTTCACGTAGCGTCATGTTTTCAAGGGTTTGTCCATGTCTTACCATGGGTCAGGATTTTCCCCCTTTGAGGAAGAATTAAATTTCCTCATGTGATCATCCCATAGTTTGTTCACCCATTCATCTGCTGATGGACATTTGAGTTGCTCCCACCTTTTGGATATCATGAGAAAGCTACTAGAAGCTTTCTGCTTGAGAACCTGCTTTCAATTATTTTGGGAATATACCCATAAGCAAAAAACATGGATCATATGGTAATTCTATGTTTACTTTGTTTGAGAAACCAACAAATGATTTTCAATGGCCGGGCATTATGTTAAATTCCCACCAACAGTACATAAGGGTTCCAATTTCTCTACCTCCTTGCCAATACTTGGCTATTTCCTGTGTTTTTTATTGCAGCTATCTATCAATACCACCAGACTTTGATTTGTATTTCCCTAATGATTAGTGACATTGACCCTTTTGGGTGCTTATTGGCCATTTGTATATCTTCTCTGGAGAAATGTCTCTTCAAGTCCTTTATCCTTTGAATGTGGTAGTTTATATTTTTATGTTGAATTTTAGTGGTTCTCAGTGTGGTCTTTATCAGATAAATGATTTGTAAACATGTTCTTCTAATCTGTGTGGGCTGTCTTTTAAATCTGTCAATAATGCCTTTTGATACATAAAAAAACTTTAAATTCTGATGAAGTTCAATTGTTTTATTGTTTTCATTTTGTTGCCCGTGCATTTGGTCAAATCTAAGAAATCATTGCCATGTTTGGTGTCATGAGATTTTTGCCTTATGTTTTCTTCTATAAGTTTTATAGTTTTAGCTCTTATGTTTACAGTGGCTCATCCATGTATGTCAAACAAATCCTTCTCAATTCCAGGAATCAAGTAGACCACAACACAATAATACTAGGTAACACACCTCTCTCACCACTGGACAGATCTTCCAAACAAAAATTGAACAAGAAACCATATATCTCAAAAACACAATCAATAATTTAGACTTAACGGACATATATAGAATATACCATCCAACAAACAGCGAATACACTTTCTTTTCAGCAGCACATGGATCCTTCTCTAAAACAGAACATATATTATGCCACAAAGTTACTATTAGCAAATACAAGAAGATAGAGATACTACCTTGTATTTTATCAGATCATAATGGATTGAAATTAGAAATAAATGAGAGAATAAAAAGCAGAAACTACTCCAACACCTGGAGATTAAATAATACGCTATTGAATGATGACTGGATGACAGAAGACATCATGGGGGAAATAAAAAACATTCTTAGAGGTAAACGAGAACAAAGATACATCATATCAAAATCTCTGGAACACTATGAAAGCAGTACTTAGAGGAAAATTTATTTCATGGAGTGAATTCAATAAAAAAAGAAAAATTCAACAAATAAATGACCTAACACTACAGCTCAAAGCCCTAGAAAAAGAAGAACAGACCAACACCAAAAGTAGTAGAAGACAGGAAATAGTTAAAATCAGAGCTGAAATCAATGAAATTGAAACAAAAGAAACAATCAAACAAATTAACAAAATAAATAGTTGGTTCTTTGAAAAAATAAACAAAATCGATAAACCCTTAGCCACACTAACAAAGAGAAAGAGAGAGAAAATTCAAATTACTAAAATTCAGAATGAACAAGGAAATATCACAACAGACATGATTGAAATACAAAACATAATTAGGAGCTATTTTGAAAATCTATACTCCAACAACACAGAAAACCTCGAAGACATCAACAAGTTTCTAGAGACATATAAATTACCTAAACTAAATCAGGAGGACATACACAAATTAAATAAATCAATTTCAAGTAATGAAATAGAAGAGGTCATCAAAAGCCTACCAACAAAGAAAAGTCCAGGACCAGATAGGTTCTCAGCCAAGTTCTACAAAACCTTTAAAGAAGAGCTCATTCCAATACTCCTCAATGTATTCTATGAAATAGAAGAGGAGGGAACCCTCCCAAACTCATTCTATGAAGCCAATATCACCCTGATACCTAAACCAGACAGAGACACATTGAGGAAAGAAAATTTCAGACCAATATCCTTAATGAACATTGACACAAAAATTCTCAACAAAATTTTAGCAAATCACATACAAAAACATATTAAAAAGATAGTGCACTACGATCAAGTGGGTTTTATCCCAGGGATGCAAGGTTGGTTCAACATCCAGAAATCAATAAATGTAATTCACCATATCAACAGACTTAAAGTCAAGAATCACATGATTATTTCGATAGATGCAGAAAAAGCATTTGATAAAATACAGCATCCCTTCATGCTCAAAACACTAGAAAAAATAAGGAGAGTGGAAACATTCCTTAACATTGTAAAGGCCATCTATGCTAAGCTCATGGCTAATATCATTCTAAATGGTGAAAAACTGAAAGCATTCCCCCTAAAAACTGGAACAAGGCAGGGATGCCCTCTTTCACCACTTCTACTCAACATTGTCCTTGAAACTCTAGCCAGAGCAATTAGACAGATCAAAGCAATTAAAGGGATATGAATAGGAAAAGAAGAACTCAAACTATCACTATTTGCTGATGACATGATTATATATTTAGAGGAACTGGAAAATTCCACCAGAAAACTTTTAGAACTTACAAGTGAATTCAGTAAAGTAGCAGGATATAAGATCAATGCTCACAAATCCAATGCATTTTTATTCATAAGTAATGAATCCTCAGAAAGAGAAGTTAGGAAAACTACCCCATTCACAATAGCTTCGAAAAAAATAAAATACTTGGAAATCAACCTAACAATAGAGATGAAAGACCTCTACAATGAGAACTACAGAACACTAAAGAAAGAAATTAAAGAAAACCTTAGAAGATGGAAAGATCTCCTATGTTCTTGGATAGGCAGAATTAATAGTCAAAATGGCCATACTACCAAAAGAGCTATTCCAATTAAAATCCCAATGATGTACCTCACAGAAATAGAGCAAGCAATCATGAAATTCATCTGGAAGAATAAGAAACCCAGAATAGCTAAAGCAATCCTTAGCAGGAAGAGTGAAGCAGGGGATATCGTAATACCAGAACTTCAACTGTACTACAAAGCAATAGTAACAAAAATGGCATGGTATTGGCACCAAAATAGACAGGTAGATCAATGGTACAGAATAGAGGACACGGACACAAACCCAAATAAATACAGTTTTCTCATACTAGACAAAGGTGCCAAAAACATGCAATGGGGAAAAGATAGCCTCTTCAACAAATGGTGCTGGGAAAACTGGAAATCCATATGCAGCAGTATGAACTAAACCCCTATCTCTCACCCTGCAAAAAACTCAACTCAAAATGGATCAAGGACCTTGGAATCAGACCAGAGACCCTTCATCTTATAGAAGGAAAAGTAGGTCCAAATCTTCAATATGTCGGCTTAGGATCAGACTTCCTTAATGTGACTCCCATAGCACAAGAAATAAAAGCAAGAATCAATAACTGGGATAGATTCAAACTAAAAAGCTTTCTCTCAGCAAAGGATACTATCAGCAATGCGAAGAGAGAGCCTACAGAGTGGGAGAAAATTCTTTGCCACTGGTACTTCAGATAGAGCACTAATTTCCAGAATATATAAAGAACTCAAAAAACTCTAAACCAAGAATACAAATAACCCAATCAACAGATGGGTTAAGGAAATGAACAGACACTTCACAAAAGAAGATGTACAAGCAATCAACATATATATGAAAAAATGTTCAACATCTCTAGTAATAAGAGAAATGCAAATCAAAACCACCCTAAGATTCCATCTCATCCCAATTAGAATGGCGATTATCAAGAATACAAGCAACAATAGGTGTTGGCGAGGATGTGGGGAAAAAGAAACACTCATACATTGCTGGTGGGGTTGCAAATTAATGTAGTCACTCTGGAAAGTAGTGTGGAGATTCCTTAGAAAACTTGGAATGGAACCACCATTTGACCCAGCTATCCCACTCCTTGGCCTATACCCAAAGGACTTAAAATCAGCATACTACAGAGATACAGCCACATCAATGTTCGTAGCTGCTCAATTCACAATAACCAGATTGTGGAACCAACCTAGATGTCCTTCAATTGATGAATGGATAAAGAAACTGTGGTATATATATACAATGGAATATTACTCAGTCATAAAGAAGACTAAAATTATGGCATTTGCAGGCAAATGGATGAAATTGGAGAATATCATGCTAAGTGAGATAAGCCAATCTCAAAAAACCAAAGGATGAAAGATCTCGCTGATAAGTGGATGATGATACATAATGGGGGGAGGGAGGGAGGCAAGAATGGAGGAAGGAGGGACTGTATAGAGGGAAAAGAGGGGTGGGAGGGGAGGGGGTGAAGGAAAAAAATAACAGAATGAATCAAACACCATTACCCTATGTAAATGTATGATTACACAAATGGTAATCTACTTCATGTACAAACAGAGAAACAAGTTGTACCCCATTTGTTTACAATTAAAAAAATGCCTTTTGATACATAAAAAAACTTTAAATTCTGATGAAGTTCAGTTGTTTTATTGTTTTCTTTTTGTTGCCCATGTGTTTGGTCAAATCTAAGAAATCATTGCCATGTTTGGTGTCATGAGATTTTTGCCGTATGTTTTCTTCTATAAGTTTTATAGTTTTAGCTCTTATGTTTAGACCTTTCATCAGTTTTAGCTAATTTTTATATGGTATTAGGTAAGGATCCAACTAACATTCCTCCTTTTTCCTGCCCCTACCCTTTCCCCTCAATCCCCTTCCTCTTCTCAACTGATCTCTTCTGTTTTTATGAGATCCCCCTGACACACACTTATTTTGGTTTAGCTTCCACATATGAAAGAAAACATTCAACCCTTAACTTTATGGGTCTGGCTTATTTTCTTTGGTTCTCCAGTTCAATTCATTTAACCAGCAAATGCCATATTTTCATTCTTCTTTATGGCTGAGAAAAATTCCATTGTGTACATATACCATATTTTTTTTATCCATTTGTCTGTTGACAGGCATCTGGGCTGATTGCATAATTGGGCTACTGTGAACTGTGCTGCTACAAACACTGCTCACTGATGTGACTATATTCCCATAGCATGCTGATTTTAGGCTTTTTGAATATACCTCAAGGAGTGGGATTTATATAACCACTCTGGAAAACAGTATGGAGATTTCTCAAAAAACAGAATGGAACCTCCATAGGACCATTTTTAATGGAAGTGGTAAGAGTAGACATCTTTGTCTTGGTCCTGATCAAAGACGAAAAGCTTTCCGTTTTTCATGTTGAGCATGATGTTTGTTGTAGGTTTTTCATGCGTGGCTTTTTATTACGTTGAAATGGTTTCTTTTTTTTTGCTTTTCTTTTCTTTTTCCCCCTTTGGCTGCTGTGTCTGTTTTAGGGATCATAAAGAATTATAAACTTAAGGTCTTCTCAGGTTTTTCCTTTTTTTAAATATTTTTTTTATTTTTAGTTTTTAGTTGCCTAAGGACCTTTATTTCACTTATTTATATGTGGTGCTGAGAATCGAACCCAGTGCCTCATTCATGCTAGGCTAGCACTCTACCACTGAGCCACAACACCAGCCTGAGGTTTTTGGGTTTTTTTCCCCATTTTTTAATTGGTGCATTATAGTTGTACCTGATAGTGGGATTTGTTGTTACGTATTTGTACAGGCATACAATATAACTATGATCTGGCCAGTATCAATTCCCAGCACTTGCTTAGGTTTTTTTCTGAGAGTACATTTTTTTCTGTGGCTATCTGTGGTGAGTTTGCAAATTCTTCTGTGTATGTGGCTGTTTCTGAATGTCCTGATCCCTAAATGTCTAGCTCCTAAAAGTAGAAAAAGAGAAAAATTCAGGGGTGGGAGAAGGGGCTGGTCCTTGAAGTTTTTTGGAAGTTACTCATCCTAACGTGATGTGACTTACAATCATGGGGTGAGTGCAGCAGTGGCTGCCTGCTTCTGTCTGTACCTCTGCAATCAGAGGCAGATCCCTGACATTTGGTGGACAATGTCCCTGTTGACCATTCTGACTCGCACAACCTACGTGCAAGCTGATCCTGGAACACATGCATCGCTCCTGCCAGAGCACTGAGGGGTGGAGAAGGGAAGCTGCTACCATGTTGAAAGCTGAAATTGACCATAATTAACTGCAATTAACCAGCCAGGCCTTCCCCAGGAAGTTGCGAGCCTTGGAATAGAATCCAGAACTGCAAAATAGTTATACTGGAAAGATTCTGCTGGGCCATTTGTCCAGATGGGAGACTGATTCCTCATGCTTCCTACTTCTTTGTCTTTACAAAATATTCTCTCTCAACACATATCCTTATTTAACTTACATAACAAATTTATGAAAGAGGCATGGTAGTTCCCATTTTTAGATGAATCAATTAAGGCTTGGAAACATCACGGGTTACAGAACACACACATTCTGAAACTAAGATTTGCATCTAAACCTGGCTGACTCCAAAGCCCAAGTTCTTTATGACTTCTCCCGTGCTTCTCAAAACTTTCTCGAGCATACAAATCACCCAGGATTTTGTAAAATTGCAGACTCTGATTCAGTTGGTCCATATTTCTCCTTTTCTAATGAGCTCCCAGGTGAGGCAATATTTCTTCTCAATGCTACTTCAAGTAGCAAAGCAGCACAGGGCACTTACCTCTTTCAGGTCAAAGAACAGAACCAAGTGGGGGAAAAAAAATCCAGATAATGAGATAAACACTGTCCCTCCCTTTGAGCGCTCCTCCTCGCCCACCCCAGTAGATACTTTTCCCAAAGCCACACAGCCCATGGTTACCCAGGAGTCGCTGCACTTTATCACCTGAGTCTGCTAACCACAGTCAGTCCCTACAGCCTTTCTGTTCCTTCTCCACCCAGCAGCACATAGAAGTATTTGACATTCCTCTTCAGTCATGGTGAGCACCTCTAGGGCCCATGCCTGGTTTCTAAATACCGCTGTTCAGCATACAGAACTGGGGCTCCTTTTTTTTTTTTTTTTTTATTGTAAACAAATGGGATACATGTTGTTTCTCTGTTTGTACATGGCGTAAAGGCATACCATTTGTGTGATCATAAATTTACATAGGGTAATGTTGTTTGATTCATTCTGTTATTTTTTTCCCTTCCCCCCCCACCCCTCCCACCCCTCTTTTCCCTCTATACAGTCCTTCCTTCCTCCATTCTTGCCCCCCTCCCTAACCCTAACTCTAACCCTAACACTAACCCCTCCCACCCCCCATTATGTGTCATCATCCACTTATTAGCGATATCATTCGTCCATTGGTTTTTTGAGATTGGCTTATCTCACTTAGCATGATATTCTCCAGTTTCATCCATTTGCCTGCAAATGCCATAATTTTATCATTCTTTATGGTTGAGTAATATTCCATTGTATATATATACCACAGTTTCTTTATCCATTCATCAATTGAAGGACATCTAGGTTGGTTCCACAATCTGGCTATTGTGAATTGAGCAGCTATGAACATTGATGTGGCTGTATCTCTGTAGTATGCTGATTTTAAGTCCTTTGGGTATAGGCCAAGGAGTGGGATAGCTGGATCAAATGGTGGTTCCATTCCAAGTTTTCTAAGGAGTCTCCACACTGCTCTCCAGAGTGGCTGCACTAATTTGCAGCCCCACCAGCAATGTATGAGTGTACCTTTCTCCCCTCATCCTCGCCAACACCTATTGTTGCTTGAATTCTTGATAATTGCCATTCTAATTGGGGTGAGATGGAATCTTAGGGTGGTTTTGATTTGCATTTCTCTTATTACTAGAGATGTTGAACATTTTTCCATATGTTTGTTGATTGCTTGTAGATCTTCTTCTGTGAAGTGTCTACTCATTTCCTTAGCCCATTTGTCGATTGGATTATTTGCATTCTTGGTGTAGAGTTTTTTGAGTTCTTTATAGATTCTGGAGATTAGTGCTCTATCTGAAGTATGATTGGCAAAGATTTTCTCCCACTCTGTAGGCTCTTTCTTCGCATTGCTGATAGTTTCCTTTGCTGAGAGAAAGCTTTTTAGTTTGAATCTATCCCAGTTATTAATTCTTGCTTTTATTTCTTGTGCTATGGGAGTCCTGTTGAGGAAGTCTGGTCCTAAGCCGACATGTTGAAGCTCTGGACCTACTTTTTCTTCTATAAGATGCAAGGTCTCTGGTCTGATTCTGAGGTCCTTAATCCATTTTGAGTTTAGTTTCGTGCACGGTGAGAGATATGGGTTTAGTTTCATTCTGTTGCATATGGATTTCCAATTCTCCCAGCACCATTTGTTGAAGAGGCTATCTTTTCTCCATTGCATATTTTTGGCCCCTTTGTCTAGTATGAGAAAATTGTATTTATTTGGGTTTGTGTCCGTGTCCTCTATTCTGTACCATTGATCCACCTTTCTATTTTGGTACCAATACCATGCCGTTTTTGTTACTATTGCTTTGTAGTACAGTTGAAGATCTGGTATTGCGATACCCCCTGCTTCACTCTTTCTGCCAAGGATTGCTTTAGCTATTCTGGGTTTTTTATTCTTCCAGATGAATTTCATGACTGCTTGCTCTATTTCTGTAAGGCACATCATTGGGATTTTAATTGGAATTGCATTGAATCTGTATAGAACTTTTGGTAGTATGTCCATTTTGACAATACTAATTCTTCCTATCCAAGAACATGGGAGATCTTTCCATCTTCTAAGGTTTTCTTTAATTTCTTTCTTTAGTGTTCTGTAGTTCTCATTGTAGAGGTCTTTCACCTCTTTTGTGAGATTGATTCCCAAGTATTTTATTTTTTTCGAAGCTATTGTGAATGGGGTAGTTTTCCTAATTTCTCTTTCTGAAGATTCATCGCTTACGTATAAAAATGCCTTAGATTTATGAGCATTGATCTTATATCCCGCTACTTTACTGAATTCACTAATGAGATCTAAAAGTTTTCTGGTGGAATTTCCTGGTTCCTCTAAGTATACAATCATATCATCAGCAAATAGGGATAGTTTGAGTTTGGGGCTCCTTAAAGAAGTCATTGATTACAGGCTGAGCCACAGAAATCAAAAGATGGGTCTGGAATACCTTGAAGTGTCAGAAAAGCAGGACATGCTTGAAAAAGGATGGGAAAATACAGAAAGGACACAAGAGCCAACCTGAAGGGAGTTCCCAATGACCAAAGCCGTTTGAGCAACAAAGCAATTTAACTACAGCATGGTATTATAATCTGCAGAATAAAATAAATATCCGTAAGTACGTACATATTTTGATCCACAAACAATTGCATAAGGAATTAAGTAAGGAAAAGCACTTCTTCCAGAAAAATTCTGATGAGTAAATACAGGAGGGACAGAAACAGAAAATTATCATTAGGCAAACACCATCATAATTGTTATAGATAAGATGCATCAATAGATGTGCATCTGTGGGTGTATATGTGAGGAGAAATAGGATATCTGCATAGTTCTCAAATACCTTCTCCAAGATATTTATTAAATGCAAAGGAAAAGGAACAGTGGAGAAATGTGTCTCTGAGCAAAGTTAACCTTCATCAGAACATTCACTGGAAATAAGAGGTGTACAGTGGGCTGGAGGGGTGGCTCAGTGGTAGAGCACCTGCCTTGCACGTACGTGTGAGGCACTGGGTTTGATTCTCAGCACCACATAAAAATAAGTAAATAAAAATAAAGGTATTGTGTCCATCTACAACTGAAAAAAAGTTTTAAAAAGAGACGTATATCACCACTTCTTCAGTATTCTCACCAAGCATGCATAACCTCGATCGAATTATAAGAAAACAGGAGGCAAACTTAAATCGGAAAGCATCCTATAGAACAACTGGCCAGTACTCAAAACAAGGAAAGGCTGAGGGACTGCGATAGTGCTGGGTAACGCGGACACACAGTTAAAATCAACGTGGCCTTTTGAATTGAATCCTGGAATACGAAAAGGACATTTGTGAAAAAACTGGTGACATTCAAGAAAGTACATAGTTCAGTTAATAGTACAAGAGTACCAGGCTGGGCCTGGGGCTCAGTGGAATAGCGCTTGCCTAGTATGTGTGAGGCACTGGGTTTGATCCTCAGCACTACATAAAAATAAATAAAGGCATTGTGTCCATTTACAACTAAAAATAATAATAATAAAAAAACTACTTTTTAAAAATGAGTACCAGTATTGGTTTCCTTGTTCTGATGACTATACCTTGGTTAGGCAGAGTGTTAACGTTAAGGAAAGTTAGGTGAAGGATCTGTGTATCTGTACTTTCTGAAGTCATCTCTATGTGTGTTCAAGCTCCAATCTCCAGTTTTTACTCATCATGTGCATCTGAGTACTTCTGAGAGGTTCCATCGTTATAGATTTTGGAAGGTAAGAGGTGAGATTATTTAGGGCAGTGGCAAAGAGTTTATTCTCCAGCTGTTGTCTTCTTTTCCAGGAGATATCACATTAGGATGGTGGATGGGGCTTAGGAAAACATGTAACATTCACAAACAAAAATGCAAATATGTGGCTTATATACACAGCTGGTGTGCTTCTGAAAAAAATGCCTCAAAATTTAACTTTTGAAAATAAAATAACATGTAGAAATTCTCCACTTAACTGGAGAAGAAATGCTCTCCCTGCAGTTACTACAAATGACAGTTACCTTCTTCCCTTCCTTAAGGAGGTAGGAAGGTTCAGGTCACATATTTTAAAAATCTACAACTACAATGCTTTAGAAAGAAATGAGATCAGAAAATATCTTTGTGTACCAGAAAATATTTTTAAAAAGATTCATCTTGAGTGTGACTTATGTGCCATCTTGAAAAAGGAATGGCATCCAAGAAAAGTTCTCCTAATGGACACATCTTTTGTCATTCACACTGGAATTTAGCTATATTTGATTTGTGCAAAACTGTTATTGAGATATATAATATATATATATTATATATATTATATATATATATATATATATAGGTAGTAGGTAAATCATAGAACCATTGTTTTAAGTATTCTAAAGCAGTTGCCTAGTTTGGGAGGATAACATGATTGGTTCTCTTATGGTGTATTTATGTTTTGTGAATTCATATCTTTGCAATGTAAGTTTTCTTAACATGTGAAAACTTCCTATCTTTTTCATAATTTTTTTCCTGAGATATAGTCACATGTATCAACTAAATTCATCTCCCTCCAAGATATCTCTGTGAGAAGGAGGACAGGGATTATTATGCCATTGTATGGATGAGGAAACTGAGGGTGGGGTAACTTGTCCAAGAACCCCCTCCTCCCCGCCAATCAATATTAGACCAAGACAAAACACAAGGATTTTTTTTTCCCCTCCATTATCTAAAATTTAAAGTCTTGTTTATTCTTGGCCAATCAGCTGTTTCTATTATAACTCAAGGGGGACAAAAGGGAGTGACCGTACCCAACCCTCATGTGGCTTAAGGACCCACAGGTGGCACTTACCAAGCAGAGAGGAGTACAGCCTCATCATTGAGAAGGCAAGGTGGATGGGAGACGTTTGGACCACAAATTTACACTGATGGCGAATAAAATCCAGGCAGGGCTGGACCAGCCACATGAACATATCATTGACCTGAGAGCAGAAAGCTGTGTGAGACTTGCAGACATTACTGAAAAGGGAGTTGAAGGCCAAGAGCTTGGTCCCTCTGCCTCAGGAGGCTGGGGATGTAAGATTGCTGATTACTTTTGAGTGTAGGTTCAAAATTTAAATGTCTCAAATTCCGATTTTTATCTTTTGTGGGTTGGTGATATTTGGCACAATACTGTCTCATGATGCTGGGCAGTGGCAGCAAGGTAGCTCCCTGTCAGTCCTGTGGTCACAGGAGAAACAACTGATACTTCACAGTGTGCTGTGTTGCTGAACTCTAATGTTTGGTAGATTAGGTGGATAAAATGTTTTCAATTTACAATATTTTCCATTTGTGATAGATCTGTTGAGACATAACCTCATCTTAAGCTGAGGAGCATGTGTATTTATCCAGTAAACAGATATTTATTGAGCATCTACTAATTTGCATTGAAGGGGTGCTGGGGAAAGACAGCATGAGATAGACAAAGTCCCTGCTGGCTTACGACCTGAGGAGCAAGGAAGACAGACAATAAAAAAAACAAACAAGGAAATAAATAAAATACAGATTGTGGAAAAGTATGCACAGGAAACAAATGAGTTATGATGGAGAATAACAGAAAGGGTGTAAATCGGTTGGTCAGGGAAGGTAGGTCCAAACCATGAAATGAACTGGGACAAGATTTCTAATATGAGGAATAAAATGTGCAAAAGCTTCGACATGGTGAAACCTGGAGATTTCTAGAAGGAAGTCAAGGGAGAAGAGCTGGAGGATAATGAGGTGAGGCTGAAGAGAGAGCACCAGGGATGAGGTCGTAGAGGCAGCCAGGACCAGGTGACAGGGGACTGTGGGGCCTTCTGAGCTGAAGACCTTGGGGACAGGCTGGGGATGTAGCTCAGTGGTGGAGGGCTGGCCCAGCATTCATGAGGTTCTGGGTTCCATCCCCAGTATTATAAGAAAAAGCAAAAAAGACATCAGGGAGTCCCTGAAGGATTTACAAGCATGGGCCTTGGTAGCATTTAGTGTGTGTGTGGGGGGGACTGATTCCTGGATGTGCACATGGACATGTACCTGTTTACCAATGCACATGTTCATACATATTATACACATATGTACATGGTAACAGTATCCCCGTGGTTGGACAGAACTCAACCCTGGGCTCCCTCTGTGGGGACTTTCCTAAGGCTGTCCCTTAATACAGGGATTAACAGACAAGAGGCACCACAAACACAGGCTGTCCCTATCTCCTTCCCTCGTCCGAGGGTGCAGTTAGGTGTCTGTGACCTGAATTTTCCTACCTCCTTAAGGAAGGGAAGAAGGGAACCGTCATTTGCAGCAGCTGCAGGGAGAGCATTTCTCTCTGGATCTGGCTTCCTCCTTGAAGGAGATGTGGAGGATGGGTTACAGGGAGGGGGAATGGCCGCAGAGAGGAACATGGCTCTTCCTGACAAGGTATTCCTCTACAGCGACTTCTACAGAGATTTCTGTTAACAGGTAACGGAAGAAAGGGTGACAATGGAGGAAGGAGTGACAAAAAGACCATTCCTAAGCACCAGGATTCACCCCAGGGAGCTGAGGAGCGATGGAGAGGGTGGAGAGGAAGGAGAATTGACGGCACCACTCCATCCCCACGACATGAAAAATACAGCTGGAAAAAAAAAAAAAAAAAAAAAAAAGGCAGGCAGACAGGAAACAAGATAACTGGGGACAGGCAGGGCGTCCCCTCCCCTTCTTGCAACTCTGGAACTCTGAAGGTGAAGATGTACCTAGAGTGTCCTTCAGATGAGTAGGGAAATGGGGATGGTGTGGGAGCAAAGGGGCCCACGGGTCTCACCAATTCATGGTGTTCCTCTGTGAGGCTGGTGGGCAGAGTGTCCATGTACGAGTCTTTCAGGGGCTTCCAGCCTAGCTGGAGCGGCTCCATGTAGATCATCCCACACCTGGGAAGCACAGAGAACCAGGCTAGTGCTCTCCTGTTTGTTAGGAATGCTGGCCAACATTTACTGAACATCTGCTATATTCCATGCACTATGCTAGGCCTTAGTGGACCTTGACAATGACCTTCATCTACCCACATGACCTCCCTGTCCTATTCCTGAGTTCCCCAGCTGAGGTGACACAGCATCTTGAACCTTGACTTCTTTCCTTCTCACATACTTTTATAACATTCTTTGTGTTCCTAAAATGTATACCCGCATATATTTTAATTTTAGTTGTTTTTAACAATTTAAGTGGGGACTGAAGTGGAGCAAATTATATATCATGCATATATGATTATGTCAAAATGAACCCCCTTATTATGCATAACTATAATGCACTGATAAAAACATTAAAATAAACAAAAGGGGTATCATGCTGAAGGTGATATTGTGGACTTAGTTTTATACATACTATTGCTATGATTTGATCCTTAATATATTTACAGACTTATCTGTATAGTTTCATGTTAGTGCAGCTCATTTATTTTGCAAGATATGCATATTACAATTGATGATTATACTGTACTCCAGTTACTCCTGTTTATGGGCACATTTAGACTGTTTCTAAATGTTTGTTATTGTGAGTTGTGACACAGTATTCTTTATAGATCTCCTATTGTTCATAGGTAATTCTCTGCTGGGCATGTAGTTAGGAGTCGAATTCCTGGGTCATGCATGGGCAAATGGAAGCTCAACTGTTGGAGATAAAGTCAAATACTTTTCCAAAGTACTTGCTCAATTTTAGACTCCCACCAGCAGTGTTTGGATTAATGACTGATTTATCACAAGTGTAAGTGAACAGCAAATACAACGGGTGATTTGCAGGGCTTAATCACCTTTGTGGCTTTTCAGAGCTTTCCTTCCTGATTGGGTTTGGATGCCAGTGTTGGTGACTCACCTACTCACGGTGGCAGGGGAAGCCTGTTCCAGGTCTGCTGGCTCAAAGATCAGACTCATCTTGGGGCTCATCTGGATGATCTCTCCACTCATTAAACACAGCTGAAAGGGTAAAGCAGAGGGGTGAAGGTCAGGCATAGGGGTTAAATTCCACCTGCAAGTGAAAGCACTCAGTGGAGACAGAGCTGGTTTGAATGCATTCCACAAATACTGAGCACCTACTACATGCCAGGCACGTAGTCGTTTCTAAGCCCCTTTCTCTGAGTTTAACCACACATCCTCATTCTGTTTTATCTGCTCAAGTCTCTTGAAAGACTAAATTTTGAACTCTGTCAATGGACTAGTCCATGGCTGGAATGACAAGAATCTTTCCATAAATCTTTTTTGGAATGGAATGGAAGACCATTGGAAGTCTTAGCATTCAGCAGGTACTTCCCTGTAAAAAGTGTGCAAACGAAAGATGAGCCTCAGAAGGTATATACCATCGCCATTTGCCCACCTGGGCTCAGGTGAGACCTTGAGGTCCAAAGGGAAGCCTGAGACCCGGGGAAGGAAAACACCTTGGGTCCCTGCTGCTCCTCTTAATTTGTGGTTAAAAATTTCCCTGCAAGGGGCTGGGGGATAGCTCAGTTGGTAGAGTGCTTGCCTTGCAAGTATAAGGTCCTGAGTTCAATCCCCAGCACCGCCAAAAGTTCCCTGCATATTACCTGGCCCACATCGCTGCATCCCCCTTGGGAAAGGTCACGACTACTGTAGGGCTAACACCACCAGCTGTGTCATCTCTGAATATCAAGAGAAGTAACAGAGACCACCCCCTATGACTGGAGTCTGATTTATATCCAGAGTTGAGAGGAACCATTAGGGAATACCCTGATTATAACTCTCATAATACTTCTTAAGACTGTGATGGGCTGACAGATCTGGCTCCATGAGAATGTTCTAGGTCAGACTTTAAGGGAAATGACTAAACAGACTCCATTTTGCTCTGAGACTCCATGTTATGTAGGAAATAAACTTCTCCCATGGGAACACCCCGCCTCTGTGCCCATCATCAGTTACTTAGTGTGACATGTTTAACAATACAGAATGACAATTCCTATGTAAAGAAAAATTGCTCTCTTTTGATTCCTATTGCTCCTGAACAATGTACCATGTGAACAGTGATTGTGTGGATGTTAGTAACTATTCTTTAGTTTGTACTTAGGTAAGGGTCATTTTGACCCACTTCCCCCTCTGTTGATGATCTCATGATGTTGGTTTGTAATTTTGAATCATAGCAACAGACACTTATGATCAATCTGATTTTTGGTATAAGAACCCCTACAACCCTATGGTTGGGGCTGTTCTCCCAATAGCCATTTTTTGGGGTATTGTGTGAGACAGTCAACCAGCCAGCTTAATAAAGACTCTCAAATTTGGACTCCTCAGTGGTGATTGGTCTGTTCTTAAGTTGCGCCCCATAACAAGACCAACAGATACATTAGTTTACATGGTACAGACCATATCACATAATAAAACATTTCTATTTTTATGTTACACCATCAAAATTATGCACATGCTAGAATTAATGTATGTGTATAATTTGGATAATTAGGACTTCCTTTGTTGAGTATGACTTACTCATGTGACATTTAAACAGTTTAAAAATATGTTTTGATTTGATAATGGCATATATTCAGTGTAGGACTCTCATCTGAAGTAACGATACATTTTATTTAACTTTATTATTTCATTTTCAGCAATAGTTGATAGTGCTTGCTTGATGTCAGGTCTATGATAAGCAGTTTGCAAATATTAACTTATCTAATCTTCCTAACAACACTATGCAGACACTGTCATTTCCATTTATAGATGAAAAAATTGAGGCCTTGAGAAAATAAAGAGTATGTCTGAGGTTACTGGGCTGCCTGGTGTGAGCCAGGGTTTGAGCCCTGCCTGGCTTGGGTCCAAGCTCTTTGGTGTTACGATATTTTCTGTGGCAGACTGTATTTTTCAAAGACTCTAACAACGCATCCATTCCATGTGTACTTCATAGTGTGACCTTGTCCACCTTCATCAAGAGATGGTATCTATTTCCCTGTTCTGTTGACTCTGGGTAAGTGTGCAACGTCTTTAACCAACAGAACCAGAGGAAGTGACTGAGTGTCATTCTAAGCAAGACCCTTCATTTCTTGGAAATTTCCATGGCCTGCCTCTTGGAAGTCAGACACTACATAAGAAGTGCCACTATCTAGATACCACCATGCAAGAACCCCAAGTCAACAAATGGGCTAAGGATATGAACAGACGCTTCACAGAAGAAGATCTACAAGCAATCAACAAACATATGAAAAAATGTTCACCATCTTTAGTAATAAGAGAAATGCAAATCAAAACCACCCTAAGATTCCATCTCATCCCAACTAGAATGGCAAGTATCAAGAATACAAGCAACAATAGGTGTTGGAGAGGATGTGGGGAAAAAGGTACACTCATACATTGCTGGTGGGGTTGCAAATTAGTGCAGCCACTCTGGAAAGCAGTGTGGAGATTCCTTAGAAAACTTGGAATGGACCCACCATTTGACCCAGCTATCCCACACTCCTTGGCCTATACCCAAAGGACTTAAAATCAGCATATTACAGAGATACAGCCACATCAATGTTCATAGCTGCTCAACTCACAATAGCCAGACTGTGGAACCAACCTAGATGTCCTTCAGTTGATGAATGGATAAAGAAACTGTGGTATATATATATATACAATGGAATATTACTCAGGTATAAAGAATAATAAAATTATGGCATTTGCAGGCAAATGGATGAAATTGGAGAATATCATGCTAAGTGAGATAAGCCAATCTCAAAAATCCAAAGGGCGAATGATCTCACTGATAAGCAGACGATGACACATAATGGGGGATGGGAGGGGAGCAAGAATGGAGGAAGCGGGGACTGTATAGAGGGAAAAGAGAGGTGGGAGGGGTGGGGGGAAGGAAAAAATAACAGAATGAATCAAACATCATTACCCTATGTAAATGTATGATTATGCAAATGGTATGCTGTTACTCCATGTACAAACAGAAACAACATGTATCCCATTTGTTTACAATAAAAATAAATTAAAAAAAAAAAGAACCCCAAGTCATGTGGAGAGGTCTGTAAGATGAGATGCTATTTAGAGAGAGAGAGAGAGAGAGAGAGAGAGAGAGAGAGAGAGAAAAGAGGGCAAGAGGAATGAGTACCTGCAGAGTGAAGAAGCTATCTTGAATGTGGATCCTCTAGTCCAGTTGCCCAACTAAAATCACCAGAATTAAAAACCAGTTGCCTAGCTGAGCCCTTTCAAAATGCCCAAACCACAAAATCATGAGAAAAATAGTTGTTCTAAGCCATTAAGTATTGGCATAGTTTATTAGACAGCAATGAACAACCAAAACACATTTCATATGCATTATCTTTTAATTATCAACAGCCTTATTATATTTTTACGAATGTGAAAACCAAGTTATATAAGTTGCCCAATACAACTCAGCTCAGTGGTAGAACAGGAAGTTCAATCTGATGTCAGCATTAAGGTTTTTAACCACTGTTCAACACTGTCTTTAATTACCTTTAGCTTACTGACTATAAATACAAACAGAAACATAATTCATGAACTGGAAACTGTCTTCTCTCATGGAGTATTTACTTAGTGTGATAAACACACGTGTTTGTATCATTTCAATCACTCACTTTAATAAAAGATGTTGTATCCTACCCATGAAAAAGTAACAGATGCCATAGCTACCTTTTTATTATCATCCAGAACAGTGTTCATATTTTCAATCCAAACAGCATCCACTGGTCCATCAAATATAATCCACTTGCGGTCATCAGACACCGAAGATGCTTGTTCCCGGAAAGCATTGGCGAGGACACCGTCCGTCCACTCGTGGCTCACTGGGTCAAAGAACCCATACAGCTGCCCCATCGTGATGGCCTTGGGATTGATGATCTTGTACTCCACGGCAAACTCCTCCATCTGGTTGGCTGGGCAAGAAGGTCCAACATCAGTTACAAAGGCTCCAGTGAGACCAGACCATCAGGCAAGAGATAATGCCATCTCAGAGGCTGACCCACATTTACAAAGATGCTATCCAAGGAAGTGTCCTTAGAAAATGTGTGCTCAGTCCTTAAAAAGACTGGGGTATCTGGAGAGAATACGCCTTAAATTGTGGGGTTATTATGGTCAGCGGTTTTCTATCATACTTTCTTCTGAGCCTTATTTCCAGCAGGGCAAGTATGCCGGTCAGATCCAGGATTAAAAAAAAAATTCTGACTGGACCTAAAAGAATTCAAGAATTATAGAAGAGAGATGTCGTCTCCTCAGTCCTCTTTACTCACCTAGCTGTCCTGGCCACCCTAAGAACCTCGGCTTTGGCGTGGGATGGATGAAACAGCTGACAGGTAAAGAGATTCTGGAAGAGGATGGTTACTTTCCTCTATCCTAGGGGCTGGCTTAGCTCAGTGTCATTTCTTTCCAGGGAAATGCACACAGTTTGAGTACTAGGACCCAATCAGAATAACTAGGATGATGCACAGTATTTATAACAGAAAATAATGACATTTCTACCTGATCCTTCAGAGTAAGGAAAAGTTGGAGTGTGTGAGCCAAGCACTATTTATAAAGAAGATTTCTGCAGAATTCTGAGGCAATATAATGGTGTACAGCCTCCTTTTTCTTCATTTAGTTTCTTAAACTATGTTTAAGTGCTGAAATTATTACCGTATTTAAATTTGAAATGTCAAAATTAGTTATTAAATCTAAATTAGTTCCTAAAACAAAATCTAAAAAAAAATCCAACACAATTGAATCATCAAATGTCATTATAAAATAATTTTAAAAGAAGGACTTGAAGTGATTATATAAACATACAACCCTGGGCTGCTTTTCAGAACCACAGGTTTGCCCTTTGTAACAAACAAACAACAAATTGTAAAACCCCAAACTGTTTCTCTGGCAATAAACAGCTTTTATTTGTTGAGTAGGCATAGAGTTAGGTTATTTACCTGCATAATCTCATTTAACAATCCCATTTTATGATCCCATTTTACAGTTAGGAAAACAGAGGACAGGCAAGTTTTTTTTTAACCATTTGAGTGTAATTCACAAATAGGAGCTCTTTTTCCCTACCTAAAAAAGAAGGATGAAGGAAGACAGGGAGAAAAGAACAGAAGAGAAAAGGAAGAAAAAAGAGAAGGGAAGAAGGGATGGAAATAGAAAGAAAAGAAACCATTCAAAGGTTTGCTTTTGGACTGATGTTGTTTAGACCAATGAGAGGAGTTCCTCTCTCACTGGGGAACTGGGAGAAGCCACTGTTCAGCATTTGAGAAGTTTCCTCCAGCCTTAATGACAGACACATAAAGCCCCTTGTTAGAATTCCCCTACCCCACCATTTATTTTCCTCCTGCAGACATCTGCGTGCCATATTCTATTTCTAGATCTGACATCATGATTCAGGATTGGCAAAACCCACAGCCTGGCATTATCTCAACATGGAGCCAGCCAGCTGAGCAGGGAGTCCTGTCCTCGCTGGAAGTCAGGGATGTGAGGTTTACCTTCATATAAATCACCCAGAGCCGCAGCCAACACCTTATAAGCACAGGTCTTTCCGCCCATGGGGTCTCCGACAATCATATAGCCATGTCTTACCAGCATCATCTCATAGATCTGGGAGGAGACATGTAAGAAGTTAATCATTAGTTGGGTTCTATGACCCATACCCATAATCCCAGTGACTCAGGAGGCGGAGGCAGAAGAACCCCAAGTTCGAGGCTGGCCTCAGCAATTTAGTGAGAACCTCATCAATTTAGCGGGACTATCTTAAAAAAAAAAAAAAAGAGCTGGGGATGTGGCTCAGTGGTAAAGCATCCCTGGGTTCAATCCCTAGTATCAAAAAATGTTGATCACTGCAAAGCTCCCCACATTGCAAGTTGTTCAAAGGTCAATGAGGAGCACCTGGGTTGTGGCTCAGGGGTAGAGCGCCTGCCTAGCATGTGTGAAGCCCTAGGTTCAATACTCAGCATTTCATATAAATGCATAAAATAAAGGTTCATCAACAACTAAAGAAAAATTTAAAAAGAATGCTGCAGTGAGTATTCTTTTTGAAAGAAAGAGTCAATGAGGAAGGAAAAGTTCACACTCCTAACTGGTGAACTGCAATCCTTTTGATAATCTATTCATTTTTATTTTAGATGTTGGTAAACCTTTATTTTCTTCATTTATTTATATGTAGTGCTGAGAATCAAGCTCAGTGCCTCCGACATGCTAGGCAAGCACTCTACCACTGAGCCACAACTCCAGCCCTGGTAATCTATTAAAATATTTTTGGATGAATAAGTATATATGTGTCTCAGATTGTTTAAGGAATAGGAGCTACTATTTGTTTTTCATCTATCTATGTGCTAAGTACCAAATTATTTCATTTAATCTACTCAAGTATCATTAACCACCTTTTACACTGAGAACACTGAGCTCAAAAGAGGTTTAGTAATTTGTCCAAGCTTTTCAGTGATGGATCCGGGATTTGGACACAGGGCTGTCTGACTTCAATGCCTCTAATCTTTTCATTACATCATTACTATTGCCATTTCCTTTTTATTTTCTTTTAATCAATTTTTGATTGGCATATAATATTTGCACTTTTATGGGGTATAGTATGATAAGAGTCAGGGTAATTAGCATCTCCGCATCCTCCAAAATTTACCATTTCTATGATCTCACTAAAGTTAGAGTAGAATGTCAGTCGCTAGAGGTTAGGAGTCATGTGACTTTCAGAACCATCCAAGGCCAAGTTGAGACCTCTGAGATCTGTCACTAGAGCCAGTTGGAGGGGATGCTTCCTCCCACCCCACACCCCTTTTTTTTCTGGGCTTGAACCTGGAACAGTGTAAGCTTGAGGCTGCTGGTGGTAGATGTGGGGACCTGAGCAGGAATTTTTAGCATATGTAGACAGAGGCAGAGCTCAGAAATGCTGAGAGGTAGATTCCTGATGACATTAACTAAAATCTCAGATCCTGCTGTGCCTGAGGCCAACACGTTCCTGCACTTCTCAAATTAGGTGAGTGAATAAATTCCTTTTTATTGATTAAGGCAGTGTGAATTGGATTTCTATCATTCAGAATGGAGAAGTCCTGGCTAATTTAAATCTCAGTGCCCCCAGACTAGGTTTCATTCTCAAATTTAAAAAGAAACCCCAAGGAAGATGGCTATGGGCAAGTGTTGCATATTAAATTGCGACTTCTAGAGATAGAAACTGAAGATACAATACATCAAGTGGTCGATTAACTTCATCTCTACTCAGGCACCTCTCTGTTTGCTGTCAGTACAGCTCCCATCTGCTCTCGGTCTTTTTTATTTTTTATTTTTTTATTTTTCAGTACTGGATATTGAACCCAGGGTGCTTTATCCCTCAGCTATATCCCCTGTCCTTTCTATTTTTTAAAATTTGAGACAGGGTCTAAGTTGCTTACAGCCTTGCTAATTTGCGAAGGCTGGATTCAAACTTGCCATCCTCCTGCCTCAGCCTCCCAAGTCACTGGGATTACAGGCATGCACCCATGGCCAGCTGCCCTAAGTCTTTCTAGTTCCTGACTCCAGTAGACAGTAGAACAAGTGCGTTCCCATACAGGTATAAGGAACCAACCTGGATAATTTTTCCAATAAACCAAGGCACTGGCTGGAGTTTCATCTTTTTTGAGTTCTCATTCAGTGCTTCCAGAAAAACTTCATAGTCTGGTTTTGGAAGCACGACTCCAGGAAACAGATCTGAGATAATTCCCTGTTCACAAGAATTCAGGAAAAAGTGGAAAGGATGAAGTATCAGGTATGTGATATCAACATTTTCCTAAAAGTGAGATCTACAGACAACAGAAATATTTAAGAATTTCCAAAGCTTATTTTTCCTGCACCAAAATTCATTCGAAATCACAAACGTCAGCACTGTTAATCATGATTACTCTTCCAAGCAATTTTAAAAGTCAGTAAATATTTAATGAATCATAAGTACTAATTGCTACTCACTCTACTAGGGATGAACAAACAGCCTGGGAAGAAAGACAGGTATAAATTAGTTACAGAAGGGACCTACTTATATCGGATAAAAGCAACTACCTAAACCCAACAACAAATATTATCCTATTAGAGAGACCATTTTTATTAAAATTAGAAACTAGACAGGAATGCTTTTTACCATTATTATTTAACATATGGAAGAAGTGGATCAGGCCACAGAGATGTTGGCTGGAATGAGGGAGGATGTCAAGAAATGAAAAAAGATATGGAAAAGGTGACCAAAAAAAATTCATCTTCAGAGGGTGAACCTGGGTCCTCACACTGCATACCTGAAACAGAGGAACGTCTTGAGCTAAGAACTTGGCCAGGTTGACGTCCAGCAAGGCCCGGAGCAGCAAGACACTTTCATCCTCCTCCGGGTACTTGAGCTTCAGGTTTCCTGCGGCAGTGAGCACAGACTTGACGGCCCGCATGCCATAGTCGTAGTGATGCTGGGAGGACAGCTGCTCTGAGCACAGGCGGTAGGTCGCAACGATCTTCTGGGCAAGGCTAGGACAGAAGGACACGTCTGCAGATCCTTGTCCCTGTCCCTTCAGAAACCAGGCTTGCCCACGGACTTGATGGGCAGCCCTATCCTTTAAGAGTCTTTCTTTTATTAGAGTTAGCACAATGAGTTCAGGAAATAACTCTCTTTCAAATTTAAGATGGGAAAAGAAAAAAAAAGACAAGCACACACGTGTGTATAACATGTACTGTGGTTGAGATCACATTATATACTTTCCTGTGTACACGTGAATGTCTGTGCACATGTGTACACATGCACATATACACACATGCACATATACAAGATGGGGAAGAACACATCAGATAATCACAGTGTTAATCCCTGTAGAGGGGGACTAGAGGGAAGTTCACTTTTTTCACTTCCGTGACATTTTTATTTTGTTGAATAACATTTCACCTTTTAATTCAAGAAAACCAATTCAAAATGTAGTATACTCAGCACAGGATAGGTGTGCACTCACTGCATGGCCATTTCCCATTCTTCCTGGACACACGGCTGGAGCTCGGTTCCCAGTGTGCTGTACAGTCAGGGGCAGGCATGGAGTGACACATGTCAAGTCCAGGGCTGGCCCAGGAAAACCCCCTCCCTGAGGTCCTCGGGCCCACGAGCTGCAGTCATGAGATAAACGAAGCCTGGGTCCCGGAACCATCCCTTGGGGGAGAGTGCTCCTAATCAGGAACATCTGCTTTGAATTTCCAGTGAGTAAAAATCAAGCGTTTGTCATGCTAAGTCACTGGATTGGGGTGGTGACCCTAACTAATACACTAATGTACATTCCCCTGAGGGAAATCCTCTTTACAAAACTGATTTACTTTAAAAGCAAAGATTTTGTGCTGTTTACCAGCAAGCACAGGGCTAAGCATAAGGTGGCTTGCTCAAAAAAAGCTTCGTTAATTGAATTGAATGTGCAAATAAATTAATTGTTTTTTTTTTTTTTTTTTTTGGGTGCTGGGGATTGAACCCAGCAAATAAATTAATTGAATGGGTAAACCAATGTAATGCAGGTCTAGCACAGAAAAGTAAATGAAGCTTCACATGAGGGAGGAAGTCTCCAAGTCTAGGAAGGGGACACATTCTGTTCAGGATTTCTGCAGCAAAATACTCACCTGTGGAGACATCTGTTGTGACAAAAAAAAAAAAAGAAGAAGAAGAAGAAATCCATTGATCCCAGCAAAGGCAAAGTAAAAGACAAAGGTAGTTTGGAATAGACCAAAAAAAAACATTTTTACAATGATTATTCATAAGTTTTAGTGCACATGTATACACATATGCACATAAAGATGTTGATCTGTGTGTGTGTGTGTGTGTGTGTGTGTGTGTGTGCGTGCATGTGTGTGTGTGTGTATGTCTTGGAAAATTGGGTAATACTTGATTGAGAAGTAACCCAGCTACTGGGAGTCAATAAATGTTATATCAATAACAATTTAATTAAATTCTTAAATAATATTAAAAATTTCCCTTTGACTTTCATGGTTCACTATCTTACCTTAAACCACTTAGTAATGTGGTATGGATACATCAGAGTGATGGGTAGGATCTGAATGGCTACTCACCCTAATAGAAGTCCAGGTGTAAAGACAGAGGAAGCCCTTTCTTGGGCATGTGGGCATTTCTTCATCAGAAATGCCAACCGCAAAGCCGAGACTATAAGTTCTCAAATCAGTCAGTGAGAGGAAGTGAGTTTCTCAAGTGTTTCTTTTTCAAGTTTTTAAATTCACCACAAAAAATCCACTCTTTTTAAGGGCCTTCGCAACCCACTGGAAAACCAATATAACTTACCTTCTGGAGTCCAGAAACCCCATAGAATAGAGGGAGATTTCTCCAATGAGGGCATAATCTGGCACCATCATGGCCACTGTCCGGAATAAGGCCTGGAAAAGAAGTAACCACTCAAAAGCAGAACACAAACAGGGAGGCCCCTGGGGGAATGCACATCTACAAAGAAAATGGGAAGGAGCATGATCACTCAGGACACTCCAGTGACAAGCGAGGAAAGGAGGGCCCAAGAATGATTCAACACAGAGGGACCATCTTCAGTGGATGATGCTTCCCTTTCGTCCCTGCCCAAGTACGTGCTATTACACCGAGTCCCTCAATGGTTGTATGGAAGCTCTTAGGTGCTGGTGTCCCAACACCTCATTCTCCTGTGTCAAATGAGGATGTCTCATAGTATCTTTCAACTGTTGGAGCTTCCTGGTGCTCAACATGGACATCGGAAGTCATTTAGGAACACAAGACCAACACGTACGAGAATTGTCCTCAAGTCACAGAGATCTTAACTTGAGTTCTTGTTTCTTAGCTAAGGGCAAGTTATATAACCCACCTAGACCTCAGATGTTTCATCTCAAGATGAACTAGCAATTTTACCTCTTCTATCATAAGAACAAATGATATAATGTAAGTCAAGTGTTTACACATGGATGTGGCACAGAGTGAGCACTCGATAAACATCAACTATGGTGTTACTATCTTGGACCCTAGAGGAAGTGACTTGCCGGAGTCATGCAGTAAGTTTTAGATAAAGCCTGGTTGGAATCTAGGCTCGCTGACACCAACCCCTGGTGCTCTGCATTTGCCACACTGTCTCATGAAAGTTCTTTGTGTGGATCTGACATGGTTGTTGTCTGGGATGAGGGAAAGGGGTAGTTAACAACCTGGTGGTTAAAAAAAAAAATGAGAAATATGGGTCCGAATTCTACTTTGGCATTCACTAGCTTATGCTGGCCTACAGGGGAGGAGCACCTGATGAATTTCCTTGACTCTTTTGTATTATTAGAGAGAAGAAGTGGTCTATCTGAATGAGATTGAAGGGTACTTGCCTTAATGCATTTCTAGCAGGTGGAGTACCTTGTATAAAGTCGGTGGATCTGGGTGTGTCTGTCTTTCTCAATCCTTCCACTCAAGAGGATGGAGCAGCAAATTAACATCAAATCAGTAAGGAAGCAGGTCTGGAAGTCTCTGGTCTCTCTTTTCATGCACCTGGGTGGCAGGGGACCTAAATGTCTTATACCCTTTGGTTGTGTGTGTGTGTGTGTGTGTGTGTGTGTGTGTGTGTGTGTGTGTTTGCCTTCCATGAATGCAGCATGCTAAGGTCATCTAAGGCTATCTGTCCCTTGAAGATGGCCTGCCTCTTTCCCTTTCAGAAGTACTTTCCTTCTTCCACTAGCAACAGGGCCAATGGATATTGCTTTGGTTGTAGCTCAGGCCAGATCAGCAATCGGCACTGGAAACCAATAAGCACTCATTCTATTTCTCTAGTCGGCAGAGCGTCCTGTGGCCTCTGTTGGTATGGAAACTACTTTGGTTCAGCCTGCTTAGTAGGCAAGGGGAGCTCCACGTGGTCCAGGCCAGGTTTGCCGGAGTTCTCCGTGCTGAAATTTGATGCTCTCTCTTAAAGATCTCTACTTTGGCCTGCAGTAATTTCTTTTAATTGAGTCAAGATCTAAAAAATTAGGAGATTTCATGCAAAAATACAAATTCCTAGTTTCTTCTGAACAAAAAAATAAAATAAAATAAAATAAATAGGGAGAGAGAGAGAGAGGTGACAATTCCAGCTTGGCAACAGTGGGCTTGAGCTGCGAGGTGACTGCTGCCTTTGCAGTCACCAGAGTTCACGGCTTGCCTGCCTCCCTGGTTTATATCATCGTTCTGACCCCGGTAGACAACCAAAATGGCGACCCTCGCCCTCGTGTTCATTGTTCTCTACTTGCCATTGGTCATCATGTATGTATTCCCTTTCTTCCTGAGACCTTGGTGAGGAGGTGGCCATGTTCTGGGGCCAAGTACTCTTTTACTGCCATTGGTGCTTCACGATTACTTCCGCCAGCTAAAAAGTGCTAGCTGTTCCCATAGGCCGGCTTCTCTACGAGCCCCTCGGGTGAGCACCTCCAGGGGTCGCTGTCCTCTAAGGTATACCTGGCATTCATCAGCATGTTTACCTTGAGGTTATCGGGCAGCTCGGCCCTGCCGGCATACCCGGGGTTCATGGTGATGAAGACGGCACAGGTTGGGTTCAGAGAGAGCTCGGTCCCCTCAAAGACGAATATCTTCAGTTTCCGGATAATGGCTTGTTGGATGCTGAGAATCTGCTGGGCCACTACTGACAGCACTTCTACCTGTGGTGGGAATGCGGGCTCTGCCAGGGTCCCCTCGAAAGGAACCCCACCTCCTGAGAACCAGACCTTCATGTTCGAAATTAGGAAATTAGGAGCATGGTTTGGGGTTTTGGCAAAGAAAAGGGCTGTGTGTGCGTGCGTGTACGTGTGTGTGTGTGCATGTAAATAGTTTCCATAGTATTTTGTCTTTGTTTCAACACTTAGGATTGTGCTTGTCCCATGAGAGGTACTCAGTGTAATGGGTCCAAACCATGCTTACATTTCCTGATCTCTGTTCTTCACCCAAATACAGTTAATCACCCACTCTTTTGTTTTGTGTCTTTCAAACCACTACTATAAATTTCTATCAGACTCTATTTGTTGCATTTGGTTTTTAATTCCACTTACTAGACTGTATCAGCCTAGAGGGGAAAATAATTTCTTACTCATCTTTGTATCATGAACACGTGCAGAGTTGCTGACATACAGCAGCTGCTTAATACATTTTTGAAAGAGTCAGTAAATGAATGCATATGGTAGGGAGGTAGAGATGTGTATGTAAGAAATGTATTCTGCCTACTCTATGCAAGGCCACAGAGGAAACATAAGGCCCTGTCGCTAAGGAACTGAGAGCCCAGAAAAAGGATCCTCTATGCCCAGCCCTTTGTTCTTTAGTTCTGGAAGCAGACTTACCTCAATCCTGTTGAACTCATCGAAACAGGCCCATGCTCCAGCCTGGGCCAGCCCCTTGAAGAACTTCCCCATGGCTTTGTAATCCAAACCATCGGAGCAGTTGAAGACCACACACTAGAAAGAGGGAGGATGTGAGCACCACTAAGGATGGACTCCATGGTCTCCGTACTCCCTGGCACCCTGAAACAGGGACGGGGCTCCTCTCTTGGTATTCCACTCTCTTCTTATTCCCTGTTCTTCCTGTTAAACTAAATCATCTTGAACTTCATGCTCAATTCCCAGGACAGGGGTCCAGAGAGGGTCAGGAAGAGCTGGTAGAGACAAATGGCATTTCCTCACCTGCTTGGCCAAAGCTTTGGCCAGATCTTTGGTGGTTTCTGTCTTGCCTGTTCCTGCTGGACCCTCTGGGGCTCCCCCAAGGTTCAGCTTCAAAGCACCCATCAGAGTCCTAAGGAGAGGAAAACAAGAATGCAGTGCCTGAGTCCTGAGACACAGGAAAGAAACTGACTTTTTGTTTATTTTGATTGATGCAAAGTTTAAAAAGTTCCCTCTGATTATATAACCACTATATCATTATAAAAAATTCTCAGTATTATAAACTAAGAGCCTGGTGCCTGGGTGGCAGTCATAAACATTTATTTGAATGAGTGACTGAATGAATAAAGGAATATATTCAGAAGTGAATCAAATAAATGTGAAAGGTACTTAAAAATGTCACTTTCAAAGAGCACTAGGGCTAATGGAATGGTGAAAATAAATATATCTCTCCTAGCAGACTATGAACTCTTGAGTTCAGGAGCTGTATTTTGATTCACTTCTATATCCTCAGCAAGAGAATACAGTGCCTGGCATGTGCAAGATGAATGTCAGAAATGAATGACATGATAACTTGTTCAGCCCTTGGTATAAGTCCTTACGATTTCAGTTAACACACTACCTTGTAATCTTCTGCATATATAACCCCCAACCCTAACTAGATTTAGGGTTCCTTGCATGGAGCACAGGAAAGTTCAAGAAATAGTTGTTCACAAGAACTGTGTTAATAACAGTGTACTGTATTCAGAATTTTAGTTAAATGGCAGACTAAAGATACTCATGCCACCCAGGGTAAAATGGGTAACTGTGAGATCAAGGATGGGTTAATTTTTTCCACTATAGAAATCATTGTGATATCATATTGAATGTCTCTAATATACACACTAAAATTTATTTTAAAAAGAAATAGTTGTCAAATAGAATAATGAGTAGAATAAATGAATTAATGAATAAAAAGTCACAGAACATAGGAAACAAGGGATTGAAGATTTCAAAGGGAGAAAATCCTCTCACGTATTATTTTTATAATCTAAAAAATTTCACTCTAAGGAAAAATACAAAAGCAAATAAAATCTGAACATCACAACATTGATGAGCCTACAAAATACAAGTTGCTCATGTCAGGAATTCCATGGTAAGTGGCAAAGTGCTTAGCTGAGTACCCAATGACCGCTATCTCTTCAGCAGGGCTTAGGGATGCCTTGTCTGGTCCTGGGCCTGGCTACTTGTCAATCTCTTGGCCACAGGATCTCCAGGCACCCTCCTGATTCCTGCCACTGCAGAACTTTCTGCTCATATACCACACCTTTTTCACAGTGGTGCACCCATGTTCTGCAGGTTGGTTCTAAGGTGTGCATTTGCACCAGCACCTGTACTTGTTTCTCATTTCTAGCCTGGAGACCTAGTTTCCATTCCCATCTGTGGGATGATGGTGACTCAAAGAAAAGTTCCAAAATCTAAGAATCTGAAATGTAGAGGGGAACAAATCCAAGACACCGTGGGCCTCCTCCCCAGAGTCTTTTCCTTCTGGAGTTCTCTGTTCACCCCTCAATCTGGGAGCCCCAGGGAGTACCTGTAACAGCGGTCAGTGAGGGGTGTGATCACCAGCCGGGGGGAGTTCCCCAGGTACTCGTAGCCGTACAAGGCTTCCGTGGTTATCATCTGCACGTGCACATCGTTTGCCTCCCAGTAGTAGCGCAGCTGTGAGATCCACTGGAAATCATTCAGATTAGAGATTCTGTCCTCAGCTAACTTGGCCACCACGTCACGAGCTTTTGGGACCCAGATGCAGAAACACAGGTGAGGAGCTATCCGAATCTCCCATCTCCGCGGCCTCCTCAGTTAGAAGAAGCTGTTACTAAGGCCACATCTCCCAACAGTGTCAGGTTCTATTCCCCTCCTTCCCACCCTCAACCTGCAGGCAGCAGCAGCTCTCAGAAGGCAGTCTTTGCCTTCTCCCAAGGAGTGGCCAGAGGATCTGCTGCATTGTCTTCCCTCAGAGAGTAGAAGTATTAAATGTGTATACTCTGAAATCGACTGCCTTGTTTCAAATTTCAGTTCCACCATGAACTAGCTGTGAGATTTTGGAGCAATTACTGAACCTCTCTGTCCCTTAGCTGCATAATCTATAAAATGGGGATAACACAGTACCTACCATATGTTTGTTAGGAGAACTAATGAATATGTGTGTGTGTAATATACTGGTATATAACATAATATATACCCATACATTATACAGAAATAAAGAGAGACAGACAGAGCTAGAGAATGAGCTGACTCCAACATATAAAAATAGTATATAAGAATTTACTACTGTTATTTATCCCCAGATTCTTGAAGGACTGACTCAGAGGGCTTTGCAATATGTAGCAATCCCAAATACTTCCATCTCCCCATATGACCCTTTTGGCTCTGTAGCAGGCCTTCAGGATATCCTAGGAAAATTCAATCAACTTGACCTAAAATAGTTACCCTGGGAAGGTATCCCATGAACCCTGGGTTAGAGGTATTCTCCCCTGCTAGGACTTGAAGAACAAGCAAAGAGATGAATTTCTAGCTTTTCTCCTTTCTCTCATAGAATTGTGGAACTAACAATTTTCTCACAGTGACAGGAGCGCTAAAATTGAAGAGTGGATATAGTTTCATGAAAATCATTAATTATCTTTTAGGCAGCTCACGGGGCGAGGGATACCAAGATCTCCAAGCTAGTATAGCAGGCTAGAAATTAGGAGCCTAGAATTGTATCTCGGTGGTACTGGGGATTGAACCCAGGGTGCTGTAATACTGAGTCCCTCTCAACCACCCCCAGACCTTGAGACAGAGTCTCCCTAAATTGCTGAGGCTGGCCTCGAACGTGTAATCCTCCTGCCTCAGACTTCCAATTCTCTGGGATTATAGGTGCCCACCATCACCCAGCTTCTCAGAAACAAAATTTTGCAAAGGGAAGCATCTGCAAGTCTGCTGCCTCTGAGAGAGGTCCTCTTTATTACAGTATAAGCCAAAGCCCTGCAGAGAAGAATCCAGCTCTTCCTTCCTTCCCAAGGAACCGAACTCCCCATTGAGCTCTTGAGAAAACCCATGAAATGCTGGCAGGAGTAGGGTCTGCATGAGTGTTTCAAGAGGAAAGTAAATCTCAAGGGGTTGTTGGAGTTGCCTGTGCTATGCAGTGTGTGTGTGTGTGTGTGTGTGTGTGTGTGTGTGTGCGTGTACATGTGTATGCATACACACTTGTGCTTGTGAACCCAACCACTCTGGGCTACCCTGGGCAATAACCATGTCTGCATTTATTATCCCTACCAGGAGGGCATGAGACCATAGTGGGTCACATTCCTCTCCTCTCTCCCTGATCTTATGCTAGTCTATCTGGATGAAATCAGACTGAAATGAGCATCAGCCCTGAGGGAATAAAATGCTGTGACATGCCAGTAGGAAGCTGAGTTTGTGAGCAAGAGAGCCACTGTTCCCAGGCAACCAGCCTGGTCCAGCCCTGGTTTCCTTGGTGATGATGGAGTGAGGGTGTGAGGGTGGTTTGTTTTATATAAAGACCCCAGTTCTTCCTCCTCCTCCTCCTCCTAGTCTTCTTTTTCTTTTTCTTGTTTTTTAAAGGGAGAGCTGGAAGGCATCATCCTCACCCAACCCCCGCCCTGCCCCCTGCATCACTGCCCATTTCCAGTCCCTGGGGTTTGGAATCAGACGAGAAGTCTCCCATCTGTACTCTGTGCCTCTTAGCAAGTTATTTACCTCACTGAGCATCAAGTTCTTTATCGCTGAAACATGTGGAAATGAGATAACACAAGCACTTAGCACAAAGCTTGGTACCTACTGAGTGTTCAAAAATATGAGCCACGGCTGCTTCAAGGAAATCAGTCGCCAAGTTAGTGAATCTCAGAAATGACTTTGGCCATCGCAGTCTGAGTAAGAACCCTGCTTGGAGGGTCCCTGGGAATAGGGTTGGGGACAGGAGAGGAAATGATGGAGACATACAGAGCCCTTTGGCCCTGGCTTCTGTCCTTACCCTCACCTCACTCTCAGTTGGAGAAGCCTCTCCGTTATGGGGAAGGAAAACCTGAATCATTCCATTCAGGAGGACGGAGCAGCAAGCCCGGCAGGCAAACCTGGACAATCAGGGAAGAATTTCCAGGGAAATTCTTGCTTACCGTGGACATCGATGACCGTGAGGGCCCCGAGAGTGAGTCGGGCTCCGCTGCTCAGCTTCCCTCGCACCAGCTGCACAATCTGTGCAATCTGGTCATTGCTCTTTTTCAGAAAATCCTGGCAGAAGCCACAGGAGGCAATTGGTTACATTGGATTCTCTCCCCAGCAATTCCCCTCTCAGGGACTGACATCATTCAAGCCAGACTCCTATATGTCAGCTCTCAAATCCCCAGCCATTAACCTCTGGATGAATTTTAAATGCATTAGGCTAACTAAAAGCGGCTGGATTTGGAAGGCTACATACTGTACAATCTTATTTTTATGATATTATAGAGAAGGCAAAACGACAGGGGCAGAAAACAGGCCATTGCAGAGTCTTGGAGCAGAGAAGGGTTGACTACCGAGGATACGAGGGAATTTGGGGTGGAGAGGAACTGCTCATCACTCGGTCACGATGGGCATGAGAACCCTGGCCTCTGAGATGCTGTGGCATACATTGTTTTTGTTTAGAAAACAAAACATAGCAACTCTGATTATATGTTATTCGAATCCTAGGGGATACTTGGCTCTCCACTGCAGGCTTCATGACAGGCTCGCTTACCGGTAGGGTATTTTCAACCAGGGCTTGGGACACCTCCTTGGTCCAAAAGATGGAGGAGACGCAGATAACCACCTGGCCAGGCCACTGTAAGACCCAGGAGTTACGAGGAACCTGGGAAGGGGTAGGGGTTTGTTGTAGGGTCAGTTCATCGAGTGTGGTTTAAACTGACTTTCTAAAAGCATGCCCAACCACCTCACTCCGACAAAGAAAACAAAATCCTCTCCCGCCCTCAGATGCTAAAAAGCTTGACATCTCTGGAATTACTGATTTATGTCTTCCTCCCTGAAGCTTATAGAAAGAAAAAAAAAAAAAAAACCAACAATAATTTCATCAACTTTGCATTTTTTGCATGCAAAATATATCAAGTTTTATAGGTAATAATCAAGGTGATGTTCTGAGAATACTCATAACTACTCTTTTTAATGGCTATGTAATATTGCAGGGCTGTATCATTTTTTATGCATTTTTTTTAAAGCCATGACCCCATTCTCCCACTTTTCCCCTTCAACTACAGATCGGAAGTGGGCAAACAATGGCCTGTGGACCAAATCTGGTCACTCTTGTCTTTGTAAATAAAGTTTTATTGGAACACAGCAATGCTCATCATCTACATATTGTCTATGCTGCCCTTGTGCTACAAGGGCAAAGTTAAATAGCTGGGAGGTGGGAGGGAGTCTGTCCCACAGAAATGAACCTGCTTTATTTATCATCTGTCCCTTTATAGAAAAAGTTAGTGAAGTTTTGCTACAGATTTGCTTGCATGAACTAATTTCATATTCATAGCAATTTCTTCTTAATTTTTGATTTAGAATTAAATATAGGAAAACAGATATGCCTTCCATTTGCCATACAAAGACTACTATGAGGGACAGGAGGGTGGTTCCTGAGTACTTTAGGGTGAAGGTGTTAACTGAATGTTTTATTTGATGCAAGGGATCCTGGGAAAGGGGATGGGAACCTGGAAGTAAGAAAAGACACCTACAGTAGAAGGGACAGTAGCAGAGGCTGGCTAAAGGGTTGTCCTGACAGGTTCTTTTCTCATAGGCTTTATATCACACTCGTTTCCCTTAAAGTTTTGGGAGCTTAATGAGTTATTCCGTCCAGACATATGTAATGCAGATGAATGATTCACTGGAAGAGTGTCTAAACAGACTTCCTGCTATCAATTCCATGTGACCGGAAGGACTGGCCCTGAGTGTTCCAGCTAAGCCACTTGTATGACCTGCTTCTAACAACAAATGTTTCTCCAGAAATATGCTCATCACCCCAGATTTACAGGTGAAGGACAGAGCGGCACAGAGGAGTGGGAGTTGGTAGAACACAGAAGACCAACAGAACAGATCCATTCAACCTTCTCCCTAGGGTTTCCTTTAAGGTACCAACACCCTGCACGCACGCCGTGACTGTTGCTCACCTTGACATACGCTTCAATCCCCTGTCCAATAACGTCCCGCATGCTGGCCAGCATCATCTGCTCCACCTGCTGGAGCCACTTTTCCACCATGCCCTGTGGACCAAGGCAGACAGAGGGAGGTGACAGTAGTCAGTCAAAGCCCAGGAGGGATGTGGGATGAACCCAGCTTTCTCTCTGGGGAGGGATGCAGGGAGGCCAAAGGTTGGACTCCTCTGTAAGCCAGTAGTCTTTAACTATTTGCTTTACATTTATTTACAGTGTTCTAGAAAGTATATGCCTCCTGTAGGGACAACAGATTTTTTAACACACATTTCTTTCATGTCATTTTCTGAGACTTACAACTGGCTCAGGGGCAAACGAAATATTCATATTTCACATAATAAAGTAGCTCCTGATCATTCGATCAGTTCTAATTTATGCATTATTCCAGTGGTTCCCAAACTTTGCTGTGTATTGGGATCATCTGGAGATCTTTAAAAAATACAGATATCTCTCTCACCTCCAGACTTTCTGATCTTATCAGTATGGAATGCAGCCCAGATATTTGGGTTTCATTTAAATCTGCACAGGAAATTCAACGTGTGCTGCAAATTATTCAATCTTAGCATTTCAGGTAACTGTGGCTATTGACTTCAGGCACCTGTAACTAGCAAGTGGGTGTCTGTCTGGGTTGGTGATGTGATCCCTAGTTGTCACCATTTGTATGTGTAGGTGGCAAAAACAGGCAACAAAGGGAGGCCAAGAGTACTTGTCTATTTCCACTTAAGGGTGCTGCCTTACTCAACAAAAATGGAAGTAATTCACATTTTACTCATTATAAAAGGACATATATATGAAAGCCCAATTTAATTGGCATCAGATCTGTGATGTATAATTGACCTATAAGCAAATGCTCTAGGAAGCTCTTCATCTCACTGGATCGTTTTTAATTAGTCTCCCTATGAGGAGATCTAAACACTATCAATTGTTTGGATCTGCTTCCTACTAGTGCCTCCACATCAAGTTAGAATAAAATCCTTCCACAGGTTTAGTATGTCACAATATCAATATCAATCCCACCTGAGATATGGGAAAACTGAGATTCAGAAAGACTGAATAATTCTTCCCAAACACTCAGTTATTAAGTTATGGAATACAAATGTTCTATACCCAGAACTAGAATCTAAAAGCTAAATCAATGTGTTCTCTCCCCGGTTTGCTCTATTATGGAGAAAAGAACCAGAAAAGAATAAGGGGAGTTACTTTGGCTTTAACTGGGTAGATTTTCTGTATGAACGGAACCGTTTCCTTCTCTGAGCTGATCATGCCTGTGATTTCCAGATTGTCTGTAAACTCCAGCTTGGCAATTCCTTCAAAGCATTTCTTCAAATGAGGTTGCACACGGAGGGGGTCCTTTGTCTCAGACAGGATCTCCAGCAGCTCATCGTTTGACAGGAAGAAGAACCTATTTAAAAGCCAAGGAAGATGGTAACTGGGACCTCTTCTGACAACTTCTATTTCCAATGAGGTGATACACCCCAACAGATCCAGGTGAATGAATACCAGCCATGCCCCTGGTCTTCTCTCTTTCCATTTTTTAATATATTTTATTGGTGACTTATAATTATGCAAGATAGTGGAATGTATTGTTCTATGTTTGTAAATGCACATGATATAATAAAATAATTTGGTCAATTTTGTTCCTCCATCTTTCTGTTTTCCCTCCTCTCCTTCCTCCCCTGGTCCCTTTCCTTTACTCTACTGACCTCCCTCTTCCATCTTCATATTTTCATGAGATCCCTTGCCCCCTGCCCTTTTTCCTCTCTAACTTACACATATGCAAGAAAGCATACAACCCTTAACTTTCTGAGTCTGGCCCGTTTTGCTGAATATAATGGTTGCAAGTTCCACCCATTTTCCTCCGGGTCTTCCCTAAGGCCCACTCCTCTGCACTACTCTTTATTTGGGACACAGAAGGTGAAGATTGTTCTGAGAGCAAGAGGAAGGAGGAAAGCTGGTTTATGAGAGTTTAATATGGTTGAAAGGAGCCTGGATGAAGCAGTGGTTCGAGACTCTGCTCGTCCTTTAGAATCACATGGGGAGCTTCTGAAAGGCCACTGCTAAGAGATTTCAATATAAACTGATCTGGGGTAAGCCCTGGGGACCTTTATATTTTTTGACAATCCCAGGTGATTCTAATGTGTAGTCGGCGTTGAGAACCTGTGAGTAGGAGAAAAGAGAGACTTCTTGTCTTTCCTTTTCTCCAGGTATGCCAGAAAATGCTATGGGTGTGAAGCAAGAAAGTAGTACTGAATTAATTTACCTGCAGAATCTTCTACCATATTTTAAATTAAAGATAATAAGACAACTTCAGCTCTCACTCAGGCCCCAAAAGCAGCAACAACAAACCTTCAGAAAACAGTCAAGGTACAAACCTCTACTGTAACCACCGGGTGGAAAGTCCCAAGGTGGAGGGACCATGTGAACATTGAGTCTTCACTGAATGTGACAGATGATGAAAATGGCCCATGTTCCATGAAGACCATAGAACCAGCCCAGGTTCAAGAGGGGAAGTCTATTTTCATATTTCTTGAACCTGGGCTGGTTATGTGTCTTGTTTTGGCCAAGAGAATCCAGGGGAACATGAACCTGCACATTCCAAGTCTATAAATCAAGAGACCTGGATGTTTCTACACTTGCTGTTCTTAGGAACTTTGTGACCACCACCATGAGGTTAAACCCAGGCTAGCCTTTTGGAGGATGAAAGACTTTCTAGCCAATAGGAAGCCAAACACCCGACAAGAGATTAAAGCTACAGAGGGTCAGCCAACTGCAGTTACTAGAGGGAGCTCTGGTGAGGCCAAAAGAACCACACAGCTGGGCCCTGCCCAATCTGCCAATCCACAGATCTGTGAACTAGATGAATTTTTTTTTTTTAAGCTTCTAAGTTTTGGAGTGTTTGTGTGTTTGTTACACAGCCAAGGAAATTAATATGCTGTACCTGCAGTGATGAACAGGGTAGGTAGGTAGAGAGCAATAATTATTTGTTGGCTGACTGACAAAATAATATCTAATAGGCATGTCAGTTTTTCCCATTCCCAAGTGAAATTCAAATGGGTGATATCCATGGATCTACATTATCTCTATCTCTACCATGAGTAATAAAACCATTATTCAGCATTCTGGATCTTCAAGGTAAAATTAATTATGTAACTATTAGTAACACTTTGAAAATGTTTACTTAGAGTGTTTAATTTTATTTTATAAAAATGCACAAAGAAATATTAAGGAGGCTGAGGCAGGAGAATCACAAATTCAAAGCCAGCCTCAGCAAAAGCGAGGCACTAAGCAACTCCGGGAGTCCCTTTCTCTAAATAAAATACAAAATAGGGCTAGGGATGTGGCTCAGTGGTTGAGTGCCCCTGAGTTCAATCCCTGGTACCCCTTCCCCACAATAAAAGAAATATTGAGGTGTGTGTGTTTAACTTATGGAGACAATGTGGCCCAGAGAGGTTAAATTCCTGAGTATTATTATCCAGCCTTCCTGTGTTTGAATTCTAGTCTGGTCATTGACCAGTTTTGTGTCTTTGGACGGATTACTGTTTTCTCATTTATAAAATGTGGATAATAATAATACTCTAATCTCATAGGATCATGGTGAAGATTAAATAAGCTAATAAGTATAAAGTACTTGGATCAGTGTCCTGGTGTAAGGTAAATGCTCTGTTCATGTTGGCTATTCATGATTTTACTAGTAGTGTGTAGAGAACTGAAAGCCCAAACCACAAGGGGTTCCTGAGTTTAATCTCTTCTCAGTTTTGTGCTTCCAAGCCAGCATCCCTTCAAAATTTGCCTATACTTATACTGTCCAAAAGCCATTAGCCAGAAGTAGCTATTTTACCTCAAAAAATAATATTCAATAAATTACAACTTCACTTTCTCAAGTACAGGAGCACATTTAAAGTGCTCAGTAGCCACATGGGGCTAATGATGGCTATTTTGGACAGAACATATATAAAGTATTCCTGTCCTTGCAGGAAGTTCTGTTGGCTAATACTACACTGAGCATACCAAGAGCAATTCTGGATTACAAACAGAAAACAAACAACTATTCTTTTTGGTGGAAAGCAGGAACTAACTTTGTTTTCATATGAAGGAACACTAAAATTGACTTTTTAAAAAGGCATGTTGGGATCAAATCTACATTCTAATCAGACCTAAAGACATGAAGTGACGATCCATGGCAAACCAGATCTGGATGGATTTTTTAGGAGTGAGGATTGCCCCTTTTGAAGTTAGCCCTCTAAAGTGACTTTGACTTTTGTGTAAATATTAATTTTTGTGGAAAAGAGAGTCAAATTTTTAGAGATTTACCTACCAAAAACTACAAATTTTGATGTCAAAAAAAAAAATCAGGTGGCATTTCTCAAATACATCTAATTTACATACACTAGCTCACTGCTCAGTAAACATATGAAGTCAGAGCCATTATAATTATATCCTGATTTTGAAGCTGAGAACCAAAGACTCAGATTTCTTGGAGGTTTTAAGACTAACATGTGGAAAAGATGGGACTCCAAAAGAGGTCTGTCCAGCTCCAAAGGTGAGGCTCCAGAAATGACAAGTCTTGCTGGTCAAAGTATGGATTTGACCCCCACTCTGTCCATTCAACCTTACTTCAGATAATGACCATAAAGACATGACTTAATCCTAGACGCTGTATCTTGGGAAGTGGAATAGACAGGTTAAAGGTAATCTCAGTATGAAAAATGTTCTACTAAAATATGGTTCAAGACAATAACTCCAAATAAGAGAATACTGGATACCTGGGGAAAAACAGTCTCTTCTTCTCCAAGTACTCATTCAGACCTTTCTGGATGTCCTCCAGTAGAATGTTGGCTTCTTGAAGCCTCTCAGTCATCCGTGGCTGATCTGCTGCCATCAGAACCCTGGCGTCTTTCACCTGGATTTTGCCAAAAAACATGAGAATCATCATGGGGTTCCCAAGTTCTGAGATTGGTCATGACAATGAATGTGTGACTAGCCTGTCAACCAACTATGCCCCCTGCCCAGTTAACTGCTTTCTTACCTCCCTCCTAAATCCATAGGGGTAAATGTTCATTTAATCTTATTTCTCTGATCATGGTTGACTGACCAGGGATTGGGCACTTGAAACCAACTGAGTCAATTAAAGTTCTAACTTCCAGGGGTTTAGAATTCAGACCATGACACTTTATACTTGGGATGGTCCCTTGTATCAGGGAGGTTTGGATCTGTGTAAGGGTCACCTCCTGCCATGTGACTAAGTGCTCAAGCAAGCCAGATTGCAAAGAGAGTTTGAAGTAGGCTTGGAAAGAGAAACAGAGGTCAGAGGTATGGGAAGAGAGTGCTTCTGAATTTCTGAGGTTTCTGGTTTCTAGATCCAACCTTTGGGAGACTGCTGCAATTTCTGCCCTGGGGCCTCAGGAGACAACCACCTGGTCTTTTTGTTTGAGCTACAGAGTGGATTTCTGTAATGTGCAATTAAAGAAACTTAACTAATATAAAATTGGTTCCACTGGCTGGGCCATAGAAATTCCCACTTACGTTACTCCTGCAAACAGGGCAGATACAATTCCCTTGAGACACTTTTTTTTTTTTTTTTTTTTTTTTTGTAAGTGCACCCCAGTTTAAGCACACTTGACTTAGAAAAGGAACAAGATATGATCTCTTAAGATGGGCCCCGACTGCCATGCCCACTCAGTGAAACTCTCATCCTTTAAAGCTTGGTTCTATTGTCCCCTCTTTAGAGGTCTCCTAGGATTTTCAGGCAGCTAAACCATTCTTATGTATTCTGAACACTGTTTGCATATATATTACGGATCTTATTTATTTAAGCATGTCTCGTCACAAGACAATGAATTCTATAAAGGCAGAAATCATATTACTTTCTTCAAGTATTTTCTGAAAATATATAATGTCTGAGTCAACATAGATAACAAACATTTGTGAAATAATAGTAACAATGTGGACAATTTTTTGCATTCTAAAAGGATTCTTGATATATAAAATTTTTTATTAAATTATCCTCTAACAAAGTCTTCTATCTCATTAGAAATGATAGCTCTGTAATACAAACTGCTCATAGTTACTTCTAGGGAGCACAAGGTTACTACATTCTATGTTACATATTTCCATGTTTGAATAAATGAGAATAAAGACATAAAAATATCAAATTTGCAAAAATCCAATTTACTTAATAGTTTCAAGGTTGGTGAGATGTGTTGGGGGAAAACTTACTGCTTGGGACATGAGCGTTTTCCAGTAACCATCGACAATGCCAAATTTTCGGCCCTCTTCTGGCATCTGAGCAATAATATCCTCTGAACTGAAGATTGGTTCCAGGTACAGCCAAGTGGCTTGGCATTTCAACCAGGCATCCAAATTTTCCTGCACCCGAACGAGCTTTTCTTCCCATTTCTGTGAATTTAACATTCCGCATCCACATCAGTGCCCTGCCACTCTGCACCACAGGCCCCGTAACAGAACGAATGGGTGGATTCATTCGCTTATTTTTTTTAACTTATTTTTATTGTAAACAAATGGGATACATGTTGTTTCTGTTTGTACATGGATTAACAGCATACCATTTGCATAATCATACATTTACATAGGGTAATGATGTTTGATTCATTCTGTTATTTTTTCCTTCTCCCCCACCCCTCCCACCCCTCTTTTCCCTCTATGCAGTCCTTCCTTCCTCCATTCTTGCCCCCCCCACCCCCCATTATGTGTCATCATCCTCTTATCAGCGATGATCATTTGTCCTTTGGTTTTTTGAGATTGGCTTATCTCACTTAGCATGATATTCTCCAATTTCATCCATTTGCCTGCAAATGCCATAATTTTATTATTCTTTATAGCTGAGTAATAGTCCATTGTATATATATATATATATATACCACAGTTTCTTTATCCATTCATCAATTGAAGGACATCTAGGTTGGTTCCACAGTCTGGCTATTGTGAGTTGAGCAGCTATGAACATTGATGTGGCTGTATCTCTGTAGTATGCTGATTTTAAGTCCTTTGGGTATAGGCCAAGGAGTGGGATAGCTGGGTCAAATGGTGGGTCCATTCCAAGTTTTCTAAGGAGTCTCCACACTGCTTTCCAGAGTGGCTGCACTAATTTGCAGCCCCACCAGCAATGTATGAGTGTTTCTTTTTCCCCACATCCTCTCCAACACCTATTGTTGCTTGTATTCTTGATAATTGCCATTCTAATTGGGATGCGATGGAATCTTAGTGTAGTTTTGATTTGCATTTCTCTTATTACTAAAGATGGAGAACATTTTTTCATATGTTTGTTGATTGCTTGTAGATCTTCTTCTGTGAAGTATCTGTTCATATCCTTAGCCCATTTGTTGATTGGGTTATTTGTAATCTTGGTGTAGAGTTTTTTGAGTTCTTTATAGATTCTGGAAATTAGTGCTCTATCTGAAGTATGAGTGACAAAGATATTCTCCCACTCTGTAGGCTCTCTCTTCTCACTGCTGATAGTTTCCTTTGCTGAGAGAAAGCTATTTAGTTTGAATCTATCCCAGTTATTGATTCTTGCTTTCATTTCTTGTGCTATGTGAGTCTGTTAAGGAAGTCTGATCCTAAGCCAACAAGTTGAAGATTTGGACCTACTTTTTCTTCTATAAGATGCAGGGTCTCTGGTCTGATTTCAAGGTCCTTGATCCAATGTGAGTTGATTTTTGTGCAGGGTGAGAGATAGGGGTTTAGTTTCATCCTGTTGCATATGGATTTCCAGTTTTCCCAGCACCATTTGTTGAAGAGGCTATCTTTTATCCATCGCATATTTTTGGCACCTTTGTCTAGTATGAGAAAATTGTATTTATTTGGGTTTGTGTCCGTGTCCTCTATTCTGTACCATTGATCTTCCTATCTATTTTGGTGCCAATACCATGTTGTTTTTGTTACTATTGCTTTGTAGTATAGTTGAAGTTCTGGTATTACGATACCCCCTGTTTCATTCTTCCTGCTAAGGATTGCTTTAGCTATTCTGGGTTTCTTATTCTTCCAGATGAATTTCATGATTGCATGCTCTATTTCTGTAAGGTACATCATTGGGATTTTAATTGAAATTGCATTGAATCTGTACAGCACTTTTGGTAGTATGTCCATTTTGACAATATTAATTCTGCCTATCCAAGAACATGGGAGATCTTTCCATCTTCTAAGGTCTTCCTCAATTTCTTTCTTCAATGTTTTAAAGTTTTCATTGTAGAGATCTTTTACCTCTTTGGTTAGATTGATTCCCAAGTATTTTATTTTTTTTGAGGCTATTGCAAATGGAGTTGTTTTCCTCATTTCCCTTTCAGATGTTTCGTCGCTTGTGTATAAAAATGCTTTAGATTTATGCGTGTTGATTTTATAGCCTGCCATTTTGCTGAATTCATTGATGAAGTCTAGAACTTTTCTGGAAGAGGTTTTTGGATCCTCCAAATATAGAATCATGTCATCAGCAAATAGTGACAGCTTAAGTTCCTCTTTTCCTATTCGTATCCCTTTCTTTAGACTGCCTAACTGCTCTGGCTAGAGTTTCGAGGACAACGTTGAATAGAAGTGGTGAAAGAGGACATCCCTGTCTTGTTCCCGTTTTTAAAGGGAATGCTTTCAGTTTTTCTCCATTAAGAATGATGTTGGCCATGGGCTTAGCATAAATAGCCTTTATAATGTTCAGGTATGTTCCTACTATCCCTATTTTTTTCTAGTGTTTTGAGCATGAAGGGGTGTTATATTTTGTCGAACACTTTTTCTGCATCAATTGAAATAACCATACGATTCTTATCCTTAAGTCTACTGACATGATGGATTACGTTTATTGATTTACAGATGTTAAACCATCCTTGCATTCCAGAGATGGACCCCACTTGATCGTGGTGCACAATTTTCTTAATATGTTTTTGGATATGGTTTGCCAATATTCTGTTAAGGATCTTTGCATCTATATTCATCAAGGATATTGGTCTAAAATTTTCTTTCCTTGATGTGTCTTTTCCTGGTTTGGGTATGAGGGTGATATTAGCTTCATAGAATGAGTTTGGTAGGGTATCCTCCTTTTCTATTTCCTGGAATACTTTGAGAAGTATTGGAATGAGTTCTTCCTTGAAGGTCTTGTAGAACTTGGCTGAGAATCCGTCTGGCCCTGGGCTTTTCTTGGATGGTAGGTTTTTAATGGCTTCTTCTATTTCATTGCTTGATATTGATCTGTTTAAATTGTGTATGTCCTCCTGGTTCAGTTTGGGAGGAGAATACGTCTCTAGAAATATTTCAATGTCTTCAGTAGTTTCTATTTTGTTGGAATACAGACTTTCAAAGTAGCTTCTCATTATGTTATGTATCTCAGTGGTATCTGTCGTGATATTTCCGTTTTCATCACGAATTTTAGTAATTTGAGTTTTCTCTCTCCTTCTCTTTGTTAGTGTGGCTAAGGGTTTGTCTATTTTGTTTACTTTCTCAAAGAACCAACTTTTTGTTTCATCAATTTTTTGAATTGTTTCTTTTGTTTCAGTTTTATTGATTTCAGCTCTGGTTTTAATTATTTCCTGTCTTCTACTACCTTTGCTGTTATTCTGTTTTTCTTTTTCTAGGGCTTTGAACTGTAATGTTAGGTCATTTAGTTGTCGACTTTTCATTCTTTCTGGAATGCGCTCCATGTAATGAATTTTCCTCTTAGTACGGCTTTCATAGTGTCCCAGAGATTTTGATATGTTATATTGTCGTTCTCATTGACCTCTAAGAATTTTTTTATCTCCTTCCTGATATTTTCTGTTATCCATGTTTCATTCAATAGCATATTATTTAATCTCCAGGTGTTGGAGTAATTTCTCTTTTTAATTTTGTCATTGATTTCTACTCTCAGTCCATTATGATCTGATAGAACACAAGGCAGTATCTCTATTTTTTTGCATTTCCTAAGGGCTGCTTTGTGGCATAACATATGGTCTATTTTCGAGACGGTTCCATGTGCTGCTGAGAAGAAAATGAATCCACTCGTTGATGGATGGAATATTCTACATATGTCTATTAAGTCTAGGTTATTGATTGTGTTATTGAGTTCTATGGTTTCTTTGGTTGGTTTTTGTTTGGAAGATCTATTTAGTGGTGACAGTGGTGTGTTAAAGTCACCCAGAATTATTGTGTTGTGGTCTATGTGATTCCTGAAATTGAGAAGGATTTGTTTGATGTACAGGGATGCACCATTCTTTGGGGCATAAATATTTACTATCGTTACATCTTCCTGATTTATGGTTTCCTTAAGCAGTATGAAATGTCCTTCTTTATCCCTTCTGACTAACTTTGGCTTAAAGTCCACTTTATCTGATATAAGGAGGGAAACCCCCGCTTTTTTACTGAGTCCATGTGCGTGGTAGGTTTTTTCCCATCCTTGCACTTTAAGTCTGTGGATGTCTTCTTCTATGTGATGAGTCTCTTGCAGGCAGCATATTGTTGGGTCTTTCTTTTTAATCCAATCTGCCAGTCTATGTCTTTTGATTGATGAGGTTAGGCCATTAACTTTCAGGGTTATTATTGAGATCTGATTTGTAATCCCAGTCATTTGGCTTATTTTTGGTTTTTAAGTTGGTTTGGTTTCTCCTTTGAGTGGTTTTTCTCTAAGGTAGTTCCTCCCTTTACTGACCTCCATTGTTGTTTTTCATTTCCTCCTCAAGGAATATTTCATTGAGAACATTCTGTAGTGCAGGCTTTCTATTTGTAAATTCTTTTAAGTTTTGTTTATCATGGAAGGATTTTATTTCATCTTCAAATCTGAAGGTTAGTTTTGCTGGGTATAGGATTCTTGGTTGGCAACCATGTTCTTTCAGAGCTTGAAATATGTTGTTCCGGGCCCTTCAAGCTTTTAGAGTCTGGGTTGAGAAGTTGGCTGCTATCTGTATTGGTCTCTCCCTATATGTAATCTGATGCTTTTCTCTCACAGCCTTCAAAATCTTACCTTTATTTTAAATGTTAGGCATTTTCATTATAATGTGGCTTGGTCTGGATCTGTTGTGATTTTGTGCATTTGGTGTTCTGTTGTTATTTGATTTTCCATTTCATTCTTCAGGTTTGGGAAATTTTCTGATATTATTTCAATGAATAGGTTGTTCATTCTTTTGGTTTGTATCTCTGTACCTTCCTCAATCCCAATAATTCTTAAATTTGGTCTTTTCATGATGTCCCATAGTTCTTAGAGATTCTGTTCATGATTTCTTACGATCTTCTCTGTTTGGGCCACTTTATTTTCAAGATTAAATATTTTGTCTTCATTGTCTGAGGTTCTGTCTTCCAAGTGGTCTAGTCTATTGGTGATGCCTTCCATTGAGTTTTTTATTTGGTTTATTGTTTCCTTCATTTCAAGGATTTCCATTTGGTTTTTTTTTTTTTTTTTTTTTTTTTTTTGAGAATCTCTATTTCTTTGTTGAAATGATCTTCTGCTTCCTGCAGGTGCTCTTTCAGCTTATTGGTATTATCATTCATTGCCTGCATTTGCTCTCTTATCTCATCCTTTGCTTCGCAAATCATCTTAATCATGTATAATCTGAAGTCCTTTTCTGATGTTTCTTCTAACATACTGTCATTGGATTCTATTAATATAGAATCTAGATTTGTTTGGATCATTTCTTCCCTTGTTTTTTCATGTTGTTCATGTATCTTCCCCTCTAGCAGTGCAGATCTGGGGTATTGCAGATTTCCCCCTATAGGCTTATAGTGGCCCTATAGGTTTCCAAAACCCTTTCTTTAAGGGGAGATCAATATTATCAGTGCCCAATTCAGACACTATGCAATCCTAGAGCAAATAGTCCCTATGAGGACAATAACAAAATTGTCATAATAAACAGAATGAGTTCAAATATTATCTTCAGTAAAACAAACAGATTTGCAATAAGGTCTGCAGTTTCTAATAGAGGACAAAGGGGATGCAGAGGGATGTAGAATGTGGCTGTTAATGGGATAAGAAAAGAATATACAGAAGTTCTAGATAATAGAAAGGGTGAGAGTGTAATCAAAAGAAATAGGATGTTAGCATGCAAAAAAGGGAGAAAGAGACTCTGAGGAAACAGGTAAACAAAAGGAAAAGAGAGCAAGAAAAGTAAAGAAATAAAAATTTAAATTTTTCAATAAGGAGAAAAAAGAAAATCTACAGTATAACAGTCATATAGTAATGAAACTTCCCAGTGTTCAGTAGCCTGATGCATGAGAGGTACCTGACAATGAGCTTCAAGCCTCCAGCAGGCGTCTCAAGATGGGATTTGCCCCATCTAAAGATCAGAGCTATGACTTCCAGGATTATTCAAGAAGGCTGCTCTGGCTTCGAAATGTGTTGGCAAATGGGGAGCTGCAGCTCAGGGTGTGGCCGTGGTCAGCAGGAGATCCTGGAGGCGGGATGTGGTTGGTCAGGCAGGGGTCCTGGAGGTCGGGTGTGTTTGGTGTGGTTGTGGGATCCTGGAGGCTGGGTGCAATCAGTCAGTCTGGGGTCCCGGTGATAGGGCACAGTCAGTTGGTCTGGGGGTCCTGGCAGCTGGGAGCAGTCAGTCGATGTGAGGGCCCCAGAGGCAGGGAGTGATCGGTCAGGCTGAGGGATCCCAGAGACGGGGCCCAGTCAGTCGGGCCAGGGGTCCTATGGGGCCTGGCTGTTGTCTCAAAATGGCGGCAGTCATATGTAACCAAACCTGCAGGTCTGTGACAGTGAACTTCCAGGCAACAGCAGGCAGGTGGCGCTCCACTGGCAGTTGGCGATCAGTTTGCTGACTGTTGTCGGCAATCGGGAGGTGAACCTCGTGTGTTGGGTGATGAATAGGAGTAAGGCAGGCGATGGACAGGTGCGAGGCAGGCAAATGGCGGATGATAGACGCCTGACAGTGAGCAATCTGCACTCAAAAAAGGCGTTGATATGCTGGCAGACTGCAAGTGATCGCAGCAGACAAATGGGGTAAACAGCAGGGGGTCAATAAGCAGCAAAAACTGCCTCACCAAGAAACAGATATCCTCTGCTTGAAACCGGAGTTACAGAGCAACAAGGAACGCAGTCTCCTTCTAGTCCGCCATCTTGGATCTGCCCTCATTCGCTTATATGCTCATTTGCTCGTTTAAGAAATACTCATTGACTGTTCTTTATATTCGGGTCACTATTCCAGGCAACGCAGATACAGCAATGAACGAAACACACATGTGAGATCACATTCTGGTGAGGTAAGAATCGTAAGCATAGCTGCAAGCTTACTCCGTGACCTGTGATGCCAGAGTGTGTTGTGCACGTCAATCCATTTTAATTCAAGTCTTATGAGGTAGATGTTATTAAAAATCTCAACTTACAGATGCAGGAACTAATAACAATTTGACTTGCACAGGTCCCATGACTAATAAGGGGCAGAGCCTGAATTTGAAACCAGGCATCTGGCTCCAGAGTCTGTGCCCTTGGTCTCTGCCACTTTTCTCCAAAAAGTGAACAAAGGAGGCCAACCCTCTACCCTGGTGTTGTTCATACTGTAGGTTACTCCAGCCCATAAGCTACTTTCCAAATATATTTTTATTTGGTGTATTCAAAGCTCATCTTTCTCTTCTGGCAGACAACCGCTCAGCGGGCCATATGCTTACTTGGATCATTACTGCTTTCAGTCTTGTGTTTTTCTTTTCTCAAAAAGTTTCTTTGTTAACTGAACTTGAAAAACGTCCCCTTCCTTTGAGAAACCCAGAGCTAATGGAATGTCAAAAAATGTGCAACCCCATTTCCTCTTACCCGGCACTCTGCTTCTATGGGCTTGATGAATGCAGAGCCACACATGGTCTGGGTCTTTATCACGTGGTCATCAAGCAGCAGCTGAATGTCATCAATTGCACACAGAATGCTTGTATCCTACAAACAAGCACACCCTGCCCTGTCAAAATCATAAGACCCCCCCAACCCATCCCTACCCCATGGTTGGGGGGTACCAGAGATGGAACTCAGGGGCACTCGACCATTGAGCCACATCCCCAGCCCTATTTTGTATTTTATTTAGAGTCGCTGAGTTACTTAGTGCCTCGCTTTGCTGAGGATGACTTTGAACTTGCGATCCTCCTGCCTCCGCCTCCCGAGTCGCTGGGATTACAGGCGTGTGCTGCCATGCCCAGCACCTACCCCATTTTTTAAATGCTGGTTCCTTAAGGCTCAGAACTGCACTTCAATGGGACAGCATCTGGTCTGCAGGAGATGAGATTTCTATTTTCTTCCTTAAAAAGGTCTGTAAAGACATTTACTGTGCATCTCCTTTGCAGAAACCAAATGCCATCTGATCGCAGACGTGCAGCTAGAGTCTCTTGGGGGAGGAAGACTTTTGACCCCTTCCCCACATTCCTGCTGCTCAGTTCACTCGCTTTTCCTACTTGTCCTCTTCCTCCTATAGGATCAGTTGCTAATCTAACTGGTTAGGCCTAGATTCATGCACAGGCAACTCAACATAACTATTGTGGCCATTTAAAAATAAAATATAAATATAATTTTTATTTCAATTAATAATATTATTTTAAAACATCTGATAAACTTCTATGACATAAATTCTTATTAAGTTTTTAGACCTAATTACTTCATAAACAACACTTTTTTTTTTTTTTTTTTTTTTTTTTGGTGGTGGTGGTAGGTTATCAAGGTAAAAGTACTCAGACCCAAAACTCCCTCTGAACCAAGACAGTTTTGGAAACTCTGTGCTAGACATTTAATGGGTCATATTTTACTAGTATGTAAGGTTCCTGTGCCTTAAAGGTGAATGATACTTTTCCTCCTGAGTCACTATGACAAACTGATAAGGGTCTGTCCCTGTGGCAAATCTGTTCTCATCTCTTTCAATCCTACAACTGGGTGGCTTAATTGGGCCTAGAATATATTCTCTCATCTACCCTTCACCAGGAGCTCTGCACTGGGAGGTATGCCCAGCTATTAATAAAGCGATTAATAAACAGCTTTATTTCCATTTTGCAGTTGGTCCTGTAGATACGGCTATGTCAGTCAAAAACTCTGAAGATGGGCCAGCAACGATGCAGCTGCTCCCAGGTTCCCCAGCTGAACTTCACAACCCAACAACCTCTGCAGCAGGATCTAATCCAATCTCTTCATGGAGCACCAAGCTTCTGGGACCTACAGGGCCCTGGTCTTGCCAGGAGAGGCCCAGCAATGAGCCCATGGACCTCCAGCTCTCCCTGCTCCCACGGGCTCATTGATAGTTCTTATCCAAGTGTGAAATTGAAGCATCATGACTGTCAGAACGAAGCTGGGGGAGAAGTCACAGGAGGATAAGATGCAGCTTAAAGGGGAAGGAAGATACAGGCTCTGGTTCTCAATACACCCTGAACACCAGTAAAGTCGGGGGTGCCTTAAGAATTCAGATGCCAAGCACTCTGAGGGTGGAGGAGCCAGGAAGAATCAATGTGGAATTTTTAGGAACACGTGACTCTGTCGTGCACCAGCACTGCCAACACTGCCAACAGTGTGTGACAAGTGAGTATCAGCCTGTTGCCAGCATGATCTACAGAGCTGCAGCCCCCATCCTTACCCGCTTCTCCATCCCAAGAGCAAGCCGGACCCAAGACAACTGAGCAGATGCTTTGGGTTTACACACCTCCACATGCACTGTACAAATTCATTTGTTATCTACAAGTGCCGGTGGAAAGAGAGAAATCTACACCCTTGGTAGTCAAACTGCAGTTCATATATTTGAGAGCTTGTTAAAGCTACAGAACTTCAGACCCCACCCCAGACCTCATGAGTCAGAACCTGCGATTTAACAAGAGCACTAGGTGATTCCTGTGCATATGAAGATTTGAGAAGTTCTTAGGCTTTATCCACCCCCAGTAGGCTTCTGAGCGCCAAGGGGAGGATTGGAAAAGTACGCCAACCTGTGTCCTCCCTGGGAAATGCTAATTCAGGAGGCTTGCTCAGTTCCTTTGCACTGAGGATCCCTACTGCACCAAATCAAAGGGCCTTTCTGATTTGAAAACACATCTCTCCAGGGCTGTCTGAGAGGAAAGATGACTGCAGACAGGAGGAAACAATCAGGACGTAGGGATTATTCTTCCTTGAGTTCTACTGCAATTCTGAGTGAATAACCTTATCGCTACATGATCAATGGTGCTGTTTTCAGGGGGCTGCACAGCTGCACTGGAAACTCACAGTGTCCCTGTATTTCACGAAGCTGAAGGTCATGTTAACCCAGTCTGACTTCATTTTCTCCAAGTTCTTCTCCAGAGAATATTCCTTACTGGCAGCAGCACCAATGGGCTCCAGTCTAAAGAAAGAACACACAACAGTAACGTCAACAGGAGGAGGCAGAAGAAACACGTCCAAGGAGGAATGTCGGCTTGGTTCTAAGAGAATCTCAAAGGCTTTTAATTTTACCACAATATTTACTCTGAGATTTGCCAACTACTTCCAGAGTGTGTTGTAGGATTTCTCACTTTCAACACAATTGACTTTTTGGATGATGACAAATTGAACATTGTCCCCTAATCCCCAGGACCTCAGGTTGTGCATGTACTTGGGGAAAGGCTCTTTAAGGAGGTAATTAAGTTAAAATGAGGAAATGAGGGAGGACCCTAATCTACTATGACTGGTGCCCTTATAAGAAGAAGAGATAAAGATAAGACACACAGAGGAGAGAACCCCATGACCACATGGGGAGAAGATGGCCTAGCCAAGCCAGGGAGAAAGGTCTCAGAAGAATTAATCCCACCAACAACTTGGTCTTGAACTTCAAGCCTCCACAATTATGAGAAAATAACTGTGGAGCCATCTTGTTTGAGTCACCTGGTCTGGCACTCGGTAATGGTGGCCCTAACAAAGTAGGCAGAGGCTGGTGCTGAGAATCAAACAATACCAACAAAGCACAATGCTGTGCCTGCTGACATTGAACTCAATAAAGGAGACTGGAAGGTGTCAGAATCAGTCTCAGAAATGAAACCTCTGACTCTCTCCTGCCTGCCTGCCTCCCTCCTTTTCTCTCCCCCAAAGCAAGTCATAGAAACCAGAATTTCTCCTCCTCAAGGTTGGTCAAATTAACTAGAACCCCTCTTCCCCAAAGTCACCTTAAAACAAATATCACTCTAAGCTTCCGCTGCCTTTCTGTGTAGGAGCCAGCCATAAGGAATTCCTCTGACACACCTTGCCTGACAGAAGGTCATAAGCCCCTGGTTCCAGAGGCTTCCAGCCATACCCAGGAGGCAGGACACTACCCAGAAAGGACAGGGAGACTCTGAACAGACAGCCTGGCTGACTTTCCCCTTCTCGATCTATTTCCGTTAATTTATGCTCTTTCACCCAATCGCATTTCTAGAGAACTGTCCATTCTTCATAGAATCTAAGCATGATTTTTTTTTTTCCCCCAAGGGAATCTGGGGTTCATTTCTGAGGTTCCTGTGTTGTGTCATTTTGATTCAATTGGTGTGCTTTTCTCTTGTTAACCTGTCTTTTCTCATAGGGGTGTTGGCTTTTACCCTTACAATGGGAGTGGACAGGTATCACACCTTGGCTGCCCCTACGCTGGATGACTCGGCCATTCATCTGTCCTGTGCACTGTGGGATGTTTAGCAGCATCCCTGCCTCTACCCACTAGACACCAATAGCCGATGACCTACCAATCAAGGTGACTACAGACATCCCAGATTGCACCTGGGATGCCCCTGGGAGAGGCAGATTCCTAGTTGAGAACCACTGTTTTAAGGTCACTAAAGCAAGACTACTTCTTTTCATCTTTGTTTATTATTTACTTGTTCTGATTTCTCACCCAGTTGGAACTTCTGTTAATGTACAAGATGGTGCTTGCTCCATGTCTTCTCCCTCCCCTTTCCAAAACACCTGCTCTTTTTCCTGATACTCTGGGTCAACCCAGTTACAATCCCCCTGTTCCATAGGCAGAGAGAGACAGGGAAGACAAACTCCTTTCTTCTTGTTTCCACACAGAGGTCTGGGTTCTAAAACCCAGGCAGAGCCAAAGAATTGGAGAGCAAAGCAGGGATTATTTTCTTGGCCTCAGTCCTTATCTTTCTTTTTTTTTTTTTAATATTTTTTGTAGATGGACACATAACTTTTATTTATTTGTATGTGGTGCTGAGGACCGAACCCAGTGCCTCACACATGCTAGACGATTGCTCTACCACTGGGCCACAAGCCCAGCCCAGCTGTGTAGACTGCACCTGGGCCTTACTCAGAAGAAGCTGAAACTCAGAGACACAAGGGATGTGTCCAAGGCCACACAACTGGGGAGTGCTGGAAATGGATCTAGACACCAGTTCCTCTGACTTCTAATCCAGTATTTCTTCCCCACCTCACTGTGGGTCTCCTCCCCTTTCTTTGATGGAGGAAGCAAGAGAACTGTGGTCAATCAAATAGGGCGGACTAAATAGAGCTGAGAACCCTCATTTGGCCTTGTGAGGAGAGGGAGACTAACCATGGACGATTCCAATCAATGGTTGATCAAGACGTTAGAAGTGGTCATCATCCTAACGTGGCCCTTGGTTGACAAAGTGAACGTGCAACAGAGGGAATCATTTATAAAGGCAGGTGCCCACCAGATAAGCACAAAACAAGGAGTCACAAAGCCCAGGCTCCATGCCCACTGGCTGTGTGGCCAAGGCCAAGTCACCTGACAGGCCTCCGGTCCCCATCTGCCCCTAACATAGAGTTGTTGGTATAATTAAATAAGACAAAATACTTGCAATGTGCCCCAAGAACAGCCCTAGGACATGGATTAAAATGCAAATGATCACACAAGGGAGGGAATCCATGAAGGTATATCAGGAGTTGACCTCACCCAAATATATCAGAGAAGCTCGTTGTCTATGGGCTGCAACAAGGGTGCATTAACTATGGTGTCAGCAGGACACAGGTGACATCACAAGTCACCAATACACGGTGACTGACACCTGGACATGAAGTCAGGCTACATGCCTGCTATAGTCTGAATGCTACTGTCCCCCCAAACTCATATGTTGGGACCTAGTGCCCAATGCTTTACAAGAGGCAGGGCTTTGGGAAGTGATTAATTCATGAGGGAGAACCCTCATGAGTGGAATTTGTGTCCCTTATAAAAGAAGCTTGAGAGAGCTCCCTCCCCACCCCACTCCACCTTTCACCATGTGAGGATGTAGCCAGAAGGTACCCTCCCCGGGTCCTCCCCAGATGCTAAATCTGCCAGTGCTTATATCTTAGATTCCTCAGCCTCCAGAAATGAAAGCAACAAATTTCTGTTGTTTATAAATTACCCAGTCTAAGGCAATTTGTTATAGCAACAGGAAGCTACAGAGACAATGCCTTATCTGATAATAATTCTCACAGTAACTCGAATTGCCTAGTTACTATTCTTCCCATTTTTCAGATAAGGAGGCTCACAGTGGTAAGCAATGTGGCCAAGGCATCATCCTTCCTGGATTTGTCACACCTGAGCACATTTAGGTGGAAAGAAGAAGAGTAGCTGTATATTTATCTGCCCAGTCTCTGTCTCCTTAGATGAGTGAATTTATTTTAGTCTGTAAAGGGTAATGGTTCAGGTTTGGAATCTGCCTGAGTTACAGTCTTGGTTCTTTCAATTACTAGCTGCTACTGATGGCTAGTTACTTAACTTCTCAGCTTATTTCCTCATCTGTAAAATGAAGAGTATTGTTTAGCATACTGGGAGGCTGTGAAGGATAAATTTGCTTGGTGCAGCCTAAGTGTTCAACAGCTGGTGTCTCTTGGCAACATCTCATTGAGGGAAAACGAGGATCTTTAACAAAATACAATTATTCCTCAGTATCAGTGGGGAGCGGATTCCAGGATCCGCAGTGGATACCAAGATGGAGGATGCTCCAAGTCTCTTTATATAGTTCATGAATTCCCAAACTGATTAATCCCACTCCTATGCAACCATTTGCCTTCAGTCACACCTGACAGTTGTTCATAAGCATGTTAAGTCTTATTTAATTATACCAACAACTGATATATGCAATAGAATTTGCATATAACTCACACACATTCCCCTGTACACCTTAAATCAACTCTAGATTGCTTCTAATACCTAATGCAATGTAAATGCTATGTCATCAGTTAGGGAATAGTGACAAGGAAAACGTCTGTACATGTTCAGTATGGACACAAATTTTTTTCTGAATATCCTCAGCTCATAGTTATTTGATGGGGAACGGTGGGTACTAAGGGCTGACTAGAACTTAAGCTTGTAGAAATGTACGTCTTTAGAGCTGCTCCTTAATGCGGGACAGGAGTAGTGGTGCTGGGGGGCACTGGAGCACTCAGATGGCAGAAAGTCTTGGCTGGGAAGCCCCTGGGTTGAAACCCGTCTGCTACAGAATGGGGGAGAAGTTCTGAGAGTCCAGCCAGTACCAGTATTGTCTGGAGCAGTGCTGTCCATTATGCATTGAGGTTTCTAGTAGTTACATTTTTTTTAAAGTAAAAAGAAACAGGTGAAATAAATTTAAGTAATTTATTTAACTCACTACAGCCAAAATGTTACCATTTCAACATATAGTCAATATTAAAAATTATTAGCTATTTTTGCATTCTCTTTTTTCTTAACAAGTCCTTGAAACAGTCTGTTCTTTCAACTTTCAACACATTGAACTCAGACTAGTTACATTTCAAGGGTTTATTGGTCACATGTAGCTAGTGGTTCCTGCCCTGGGCAGAGCTGACCTGGAGAATTTGGAAAAACCAAGATGGCAGCATCCATCTGCAGAATTTGATTCAGCAGGTTGTGGTGGAGCCTGAGTGTGTGAATTTTCAACTCGTTCTAACTAGTTCCCACGTGATGGTGATGCAGTGGCTCTGTGTCCCACACTCTGAGAACCACAGGTGTCCTGTCAGACCTGAATCCAGTTGTCTAACAGTGTCTCCAGTCCTAACTATACAAATTCTCCCCATTCATCACCTGAAGGAAGTGTGGAAAAGCAAACAGGGTCTTGAGAGTCTTTAGTTCCAAAAAAAAAAAAAAAAGCAATTCAAATAGTACCAATTTTCATAATGAAATTCCATGGGCATTTGGAGAAGGAGAGAAAGCTAGTGAAGAGATCTTTTATTGGACCACAAGTTATGAGATGTCAGAATTCAGAAGGCCACTCCCAGTTCATTGTCATTTGTTTAAAGAAGAGAAAACAGGACAGGAAGGCTGAATGGTTTTGCCCAAAGTCACTGATTGCTGGGCTTGAAAGTTCATGGTCAAAGGGAAAAAAAAACCTTTTTTCTTTTAAATTTCCCTTTGAAATAAAATCCTGACAATTCTCTATCTGTAGGTCATCAACAGCTCTGCAGCTAGAAATGTAAGCTCTACTAGTACTAAGTCAGCTAGCCAACAGGGGGTTAGTAAATAGTCTTAAGTCACCCTAAGCTAAAAGGAGAAAACAAAAAGACTGATATTAGGCCATTCACGTCAATGTGAGAACTTACAGATACATGGACCAAGAACCTTCCAGAAGGAAGAAATGAGCTTACTTTTCAACGTATTTGCCGAATCCATAGTCCAGCATATTTAAGAGGCAAGTCGTTTCTGTGGGCCTTATTTCATAGCCGACAATCTCACTGATCTGCAAAGAAAAGAAGGAAACAAGTGTCTGCTGTCCAACCTGGCACTTTTCTGTGGGACCTTCTGTGGTGGCAGTGATGTCCTTTATCTGCACTGTTCCAGACTACTGCCGCCACTAGCCCCAAGGAGGCTGCTGAGCACCGAAAGCATGGCTGGTGTGGCTGAGGAACTGATTTTTCATTTTAATTTAATTTTAATGAACTCAAATTTACTTACAGAGCCACGTGTAGCTGGTGGCTACTGAACTGGACAGGGCAGGCCTGAGGATTGCGGAGGCATCTAGAGCCACCCTGCATTATCTCTGGCTTACTGGGGGTGGGTCTCCCCAGCAATTTGTGAACACCTTGAGGGTCAGGACAGGGTCTGTTCTTCTCCTGTGCTTCAAGGGCCTTGTGCAAAACCTGATCTGTGATAGAAGCTGCAGCAAGCAGTTTGCTGAATGAAGGGAGGAGTCATGAATCCATGGGACAGGCGGACTCCCAGATTCTGTGATCTGGGGATGCTGGGGAGGAGGAGGTATTTTCCCTTCAATACCTCCCTTTTTATGCCCAGTGTGCTTTTTGGAAATCCTTCTGGTATGAAAGTTACCCCAGGCTCACCTTCTAAGTGCAAATATCCCCAAGAAGAGACATAAGTGAAGGCTCTGGTGGCGTCTAGACACTTCTCAGGGCCTGAAAGATCTGGGTAGTGTGAGAGACCTGGGCACTGAAGGGAAGAGGGGGACTGAGCTGGAAGGAGGCTCTGAAAAACCTCACCTGCTATTCAACTGTCTCTCTGTCCGGCTCCTGAGGACTAAAGAAAGCCAGAGAATGAAAGGGCAAGGGAGCAATGTCAGGCTCTGTCTCACCTAGCCCTGTCTTCCTGGTGGTGGCATTTGGTAGGCACAGGTAAGTATCTATGGAGTGAAGGCATGAAGGGACCAGTTAACTCAAATGGCCTCCAATCTGGGTTCTGAGGACACCTGGAGGACTGATGAGGTAACGGAAATAATGAAAGGAACGAATATTTATTGAGGGCTTATTATGTAGTAGCCACTGTTCCTGGTTTTATGCACTTATTTGATGAGCACAGCATAATGAGGAAGATACTAGTGTATTATTATTCCCATTTTACATATAAAAAATCTGAGACAAAGAAATTAATTATCTTGTCCAATAACACCCAGCTAATAAATGGCAGAATTGGGACTTGGATCCAATCCTGACTCCAAAGCTCTTATCCATCAAACTCTATAGTGTCTCTCAAAGGTCTTCTACAGTTATGCAAGTTATATACTGCATAACTCTAGAAAACACATTTCATGCTGTCGTGCACAAAATTAATATTTCCTAGAGTTGTGCAGCAGACATCCTGCCCTGGTGGTCCCAGTCTCCTTATTCTCTTACATCTCTGAAACAGTAGTTCAGAGTAACACAATATCTGTGAGGCTAAAGGACACAGCTATGGAAAGCATGTGGCATAATGGAAAGAACTGAGATTGGTAGTTTAATTTTTTAATTGCTTTTGTTTGCTTCTGTTGATTACAGAGATTGACAAGACGTCTGGCTCTCTAAGTCTAAGCACCTAGATCTACACTGTCCAGCATGTAGGCATTAGCCCCATATGGTTCTTGAGCACTTTAAATGTGCGAAGTGTGAAAACATGCCATATTCCAAATATTTCACAGTAACATTTTCATATTAGTATGTAAATGCTAACAATTTGGGTACGTTTAGTTAAATCCCCCCCCCCTTTTTTTTTCTTGGTGCTGGGAGTTGAACCCAGGGGTGCTTTTACTATTGAGTTACATTTCCAGCCCTTTTTATTTTTCATTTTGAGGCAGGGTCTTACTAAGTTGCCTGAACTGACCTCAAACTTGTGATCTTTCTGCTTTATCCTCTCAAGTCACTAAGAATACAGGCATGTGTTTTTTTAAAGTTTTTAATCAAGTATATTCTCAAAATTAATTTTACTTGTCCTTTTCTTTTTGAACTATGGCTACTAGAAACTAAAATCAATGTATAGCATGTGTTTTCTTTTTTTCTATTGGACAGGTGCCAGCTTTAGTATAGAACAGTGCAGTTCCTTCCTAAGGTCAAATGTTACCTTGCTCCACCTCGTTTTAAACTACTGAAGCAACCCTTTTGTGGACATCTGTAGAGTCTGTGTCCCAAACAGGGGCACTAGTTCCTGCTTAAGTCCTGGTGAGTGGCCAGGAACCACACAACACAGCTACCTGTGGTTCCAGAAGACCTCTCTAGCCTCAGAGCTACAAATGGTTTCTCCTGTAGAACTTTCTCACAAAGCCAGAATCTGTACAAATACATCTCCTGACTCAGGCATAAGGACAGATGGCTTCCCCCAGCCCAGAGCTGTCACTGGGGTGGTACAATCTACAGAACTGGCAGAAATGGGCTCTTGAGTGGAGACAGCCTGCGTGCACCTGGAGACCCTGTCCTTTCTGAGCCCACCTTTCCCTGCTCAACTCACTGGGCTTCCACTTGGGGGCTCATTCCTCAGGAGCCACCTTCCTGGGGCCATCTTCACTTTTCCCTATGGTTTACTGCCCCCTACTGCCGGCCCCCTTCCCCTGCCTGACATTTCTTGTCCTCTTTTTTATCTTTCTAGTTGAGCTGAACAGAACATTTCCTCCTTGCCCACCAACTAGCCATGTGACAAATGACTTAATCTCTCCAGTCTCCGTTTTTCTATCTGGGAAATGGAGATAATAATAGTCCCTACTTCAAAGGGTCGTTGTGAGGATGAAATGGGAGAATCCAAATAACGTAAGCAACGCAGCACCCACGACGCAGCTGTGCCGGATGCGTTTTCACCATTATTGGCATTATTTGGATTATAATTCCAAGGAACATTTTTTTCCCAATCTATCTATATAAGTCTTTAAATGAGAGTTAAGAATGGTTGGGGTTTTTAAAGTGCCCCATGCAAGAAGAGTGTCATCACAGAGGGAGTACCAAGTGGGAGGGAATGGGGTTCCCACCCCAAGAGTGTTCTTTAAAGGTCCTCTATGAGGACACTTTCAATGATGCCCTCTCATCTAACAGGCCACCTGTCCATCCCATTTCCATAACCCCTATGCAGATCTAGGTTCGAGCTCAGCGAGGTGGAGAGGATAGCCCTGTGGCATCCTTTGCAGCTACCCTTTGCAGATCCCCTCCTGGGACATTCCAAGGCCATGAGTCCACACAGATGACCTCTTTCATGCCTTTCTTAGGACTTTAGTCTCAAGGCCTTCAGAGAAATTGAAGCCTGAACCTTTCATGTATCAAGAACCTCCTGAAGGGACCAAAACGTTCCTAACCACTGGGTTCAGGGGTTCATCTTCCTAAAGGTAATGCATGTGTTGTCAGGTTGGGTTCCTCCAGAGACAAGGTCCTCGGCCATGTCCATGATTCTGAGAGAGGGGATTTGCGGTCAAGTCCTGCCACAGGAAGTCAGTCTCATCTCTACCTCCACAGGGAGCAATTCCCTGGGAAGCACGTTTCAAGGCCATTGCTAGCCCTTGAATGTGGTGATTATTTTAGAAATTGGGTGAGTTTTCTTTTTCCACTTAATGCTCACACCACACTTATCAACCTCACACTTGATTGCTTATAAAAATTCTAACTATTTTTAGGAAGAATATTTATTATTCTCATTTATAGGCTCAAAGAGCTGAAACAGGAGTGCAAAATTATTTCTGAAGATGGGCTGTTTGACCATGAAACTGCACTCCAAAGTCAGCCTGAGCAGGAATCAAACCATTTCTTTTTTGCGTATGCTATGTCAAGGAACAAACCATCTGTAATTTAACACTCTATTACTCTTTAGGACCTCTAGTAAAGCAGACAAGGAGACCCTCTGTGGCCTGGCTTGATTAATATTCAGTGAACCAGCACAGGTTCCTAAGGGAGGCTCAACCTGATCCTGAGGCAGGAAGATCATTCCATATCCCACCCCTTCCCTTTCTTCCAAGGCTACCATCGCCACCCACTTGGTCTCAAGTAGATTCTCCTTTCAGCAAGGAGAAGCTCAACTCAGTCATGTTTCCCGCCTCCCGAAGGGTCACCGGGACTAGGCAAGGGCTGGGCCAGAGGGGTGAGCCATGATATGAACCTGCTGCCAGTGCCTGTCTTTCATCCCCGGGTTGCAGGCAATGATGAGGATAGGAATGTGCTGCTTGAACTTTTCGATCTTTATCTTGACATTCTCTGCTAAGCGCCTGGGTGCAGGCACATCGACTAAGGTTTTGATCAACTTATACGTCGTCCTCCACATGTTCCCTATCTCCTCTGCAATTTCCTCAGCATTCAGTAGATAGAGGGGACCTGGAACAGAAAAGACGGGGTGAGGGAAGAAGGGTCAGGCCATCGAGTAGATGTTGGTTAGGTCTACCTTTAAGTCCCTGAACTTAGGACTGAGCCAGTCAACAGGATGTTGGAACAAGCACAGGCTCTGGGGTGAAACCTCAAGGTAGCCAGGCTAACTTGGCCTGTTAAGGGACTTGTCTTGGCCTCGAAAGCAGTGCCTGCAATGCAGGGGTGATAATGGACACCGTGGAGGATAACTGGGAAAGGGACACAAGACAAAATGAGTGGCTCACGTCACACCTGGCACATAACAGATGTACAGTTAGGGGGCAGTTGTTACCATTTTTAAGTGCTCTCCTAGTAGTACTAAAAGGAGTTCCAACATGCTTGAAATAAGGTTTAGGGAATGTGGGTGAATGGGGATACGGGAGCCCTTTGTGTACTTCTGGCAAGTTCTATATACACTTCAAATTATTTATTTATTTATTTTTTAGTAGTTACCCATTAAAACTTTTATGAGATAGATGCTACCTAAGGAAAAACTGTAGTAAAGAGACAACCTGCCGGGCACAGTGGCTTGTGCCTGTAATCCCAACAGCTCTAGAGGCTGAGGCAGGAGGATCATGAGTTCAAAGCCAGTCTCAGCAATTTAGTGAAGCCCTAAGCAACTCAGAGAGAATCTGACTCTAAAGAAAATATAAAAAAGGGCTGGGGATTGGAATTTATTTATAAAACAAAGAATGACAACTTCTTTAAAAAAAAAAAAAGAGTGCTCCACAGCATTAATTCCTTCTCCCTCTTTACTCTTATAGGGAATCTTTAGCACTTGGGTTCCAGAGTCAGCCAAAATCTTAGCAGACTGCTGTGTCCGTCCCCCTGGATATTTCAAATTAGCATTAACTCTTCCATCGTGATGCTGCTAACTTACTCAAAACCATGTTTCCTTCAAGATTGCCTATACTAAACGTAGCTGTGTTCATTCAACATGCTTCATCCACTCAACATTTTTGCTGAGTGATCAAAAATTAAAACTTAAAAAAGAAAAAGACATGCGGGTTCCATCCATACACTAGAAACTCTGTAGGTGCTGGTTTGGAACAGGAAAAGCACCTACAAAAGGAAGGAGCAGCTTCTGGTTGGGAGGGACTGGCTGAATTGCCAGTGAGTTTACCAGTAGGATGAATGAAGTAGGTAATTTTACCAGGCCACTGTTCCTGCTCCACTGAGTCAGGGACAGAGGACATGATGTGCCTGGATTCTATGCAATCGATCAGGCTATGGGCAGATAGCATTTCTTAGTCCGAAGCCCTTTTCCTGGACGTTTATAAAACAAGAAATTCGACTTCTCAATAAACATTCCATTTCAATGTAAATAAGAGAAAGAATACTTTTTTAAAAATAATCATTTTAAATATCAAATTGACAAAAAATTTTTTCAAAGCTATTCTTTACCAGGTTTGTTGGGTACTCTTAAAAAACACAAGAAGAAGAATGAATTAAAATGTCTAACTTTTCTGGAAGATAGTAACTGAAGTATTCTTTTAAATCTTAACAATTTTCATAATCTAGCCTCTGATCTAGCCATTTCGCTTTCAGGAATTCATCCCAAGAAAAGCCTCAGAGTGGTATCCAGAAAACTGGCAGTAAAGACGTTCATTTCAGTTGTGTTCGCAATACTGAAGCATCAGAAATAAGCTTAAGCGTCCCCAATTTTATCCTCTGTTCTTAAACATTCTCCAGAGGTGATGTCATCTATGCTTCTAATTATCATCTACACCTTAATTACTCCTCTATAAACCACTCCATCCAAACCCATCTCCTAAAGTCCATACTGACATATTCAACTACTAATTAATATTTCTGTTATGGTTTACATATTAGGTGTCCCCCAAAGCTCATGTGTACAGAAGAGTTTATAGGTGTTAAGAGGGTTAAGAGAGCCTTAACCCAATTGGTGCATTAATCCTGATAGGGATTAACTGAGTGGTAACTGAAGGCAGGTGGGGTATGCCTGGAGGAGGTGGGTTATTGGGGGTGTGCCTTTGGGTTACATATTTTATATGTAATGAATGGAGTCTCTCTCTCTCTCTCTCTCTCTCTCTCTCTCTCTCTCTTCATGGTGTGAGGTCTTGAGCTGCTTTTCTCTACCACACCTTTCTGCCATGATGTTCTACCCCTCCTGAGGCCCTGAGGAATGGAGTCAGCTATCTGTGGACTGAGACCTTTGAAACCATGAGCCCCAAGTAAACTTTTTCTCCTTAAAATCATTCTGGTCAGGTCTTTTGGTCACTGCAACTAAAAAACTGACTCAAACAATTTCCATTTGGATGTTTGCAGACACGTGGAAATCAACGTATTCAAGTATATTTTCCCCCAACAAATTTGTCACCTCTCTGTTCTGCGGAGGCAAGGCCTACCCAATTCCCCGAGCCAGTAATCTGGAAGTCAGCTTAGGTTCTTCCCTCTTCCTCCCTGCCCCTTACTCCGTGCGGGCTCCATCATGAAGTCTTACCGATTCTACCATCTCCATTCTGCCCTAACTCGAGGCCAGAGTAAAAGGTGGCTTACGGAGGCTGATGGCACGCTGGCTCTTCCTGAAGCAGCACCGTAGAGGAACTACTACCCCATCCTCCCTGCGTCTGCCTCTCTCTGGTCCCTGGCTCTGGGCACTGCCCATCCTATTTGCTCTGGCAACAGGTCTGGCACTTTGATCCCCACTTTCCTTTGTTATCACTCAGAAAATGTTGACTATGGCTGTTTTAATCTGGAGTGTCAGAATTTGATAAAAAGTTCAGCCAGACTATGAGAAACAGACGTTGTTTATTTGTTTCCTTCTTCCTTTCCTTTCTTTGTTTGTACAGGCATTGAACCCAGGGCACTTTACCACTGAGATACATTCTCAGTCCTTTTGACTTTTGGATACCGGGTCTCACTAAGTTACCCAGGCTGGCCTCAAACTTGCCATCCTCCTGCCTCAGCCCTCTGAGTCGCTGGGATTACAGGCGTGCACCACTGTGCCTGGCATCAGAACTGCTTGGAAGGGCCCCCCCTTCCCATCCCCGTTCTGCCCCTGCAGACTGAGAACTGGGCATACCATTCATCCATTCCTCGGACTTCGTGCTGAACTCGTAGGCCGTCACCCACAGCTGCTCATAAGGTACTTTGTTGGTTATCAGGGTTTGCAGAAGAGGGAAGGTACTCTTATCCTTTTCCAACAGCTCTTCCTCTTTGTTGATCAACTGCAGGACAAGAGGGGACTCTGTCTATTGGGGAGGTGGTGCTCCTGAACCCTAAAAGCCTCAAGGGCAAATTTCTCATCACCTTGAAAACCCAGAGGAGGAAGATGCTCACTCATTCGAAAGTAAAAGGAAATTAAGATTCGGACTCCAGCAAGAAGGTCCCTCTGCTACCTCCATGGCAGCTGAGATCCAGTTGGTGGAAACTGTAGGATAATTTGCTACTTAATCCATCTTTGTTTCCAATGTACCATGTTCTGTCTCAGTTTTCCTGATTTCCACATGTGCTTTAGTGGTTTATAAGGCTGTTTCCAGGCCTTCCCAGTTGGATTTCCCTTAGAGAACTTTAAGGGTTAAAAACACTTACCAGCTAGGGCTAGGGATATAGCTCACATGCACAAGGCCCTGGGTTCAATCCCCAGCACCACACACACACACACACACACACACACACACACAAACTTACCAGCTAAATGAGAACACTGATACACATCTCAAAATCTCTGGGACACTATGAAGGCAGTACTAAGAGGAAAGTTCATTGCATCGAGCTCATTCATTAAAGGAATAAACAGTCAACAAATAAATGACCTAACGTTACATCTCAAAGCACTAGAAAAAGGACAGAACAACACCAAAAGCAGGAGAAAAGAGGAAATAATTTAAAATCAGAGCTGAAGTCAATGAAATTGAAAGAAAAGACACAATTCAAAAAAACTGACAAAATGAAAAGTTGCTTCTTTGAAAAAATAAATAAAATCGATAAACCCTTAGCTATACTAATGAAGAGAGAGAAAACAAATTACTAAAATTTGTGATGAAAAAGGAAATATCACAACAGATACTACTGAAATACAGAAGATAATCAGAAACTATTTGAAAATTTATACTCAAATAAAATAGAAAATCTTGAAGACATTGACTAATTTCTAGAGACATATGATCTACCCAAACTGAATCAGGCGGACATACACAATGGAAACAGATCAATTTCAAGCAATGAAATAAAAGATGCCATCAAAACGCTACCAATCAAGAAAAGTCCAGGAGCAGACAGATTTAGCCAAGTTCTACCAAACCTTCAAAGAAGAATTAACACCAATACTCCTCAAATTATTCCATGAAACAGAAAAGGAGGGAACCCTTCCAAACTCATTCTGTGAGGCTAATATCACTCTGAGAGCAAAACCAGACAAAGACATCAAGGAAAGAAAACTTTAGACCAATATCCCTGATGAACATAGATGCAAAAATTCTCAATAAAATTCTGGCAAATTTCATACAAAAACATATTAAAAAGATAGTGCACCATAATCAAGTGGGGTTCATCCCAGGGATGCAAGGTTGGTTCAATATACAGAAATCAATAAACATAATTCATCACATCAATAGACTTGAAAACAAGAATCACAAGATCATCTCAATAGGTGCAGAAAAAGCATTTGACAAAATACAGCACCTCTTCATGTTAAAAACACTAGAAAAACTAGGAATAGTAGGAACATACCTCAACACTATAAAAGCTATCTATGCTAAGCCTAAGGCCAACATCATTTTAAATGGAGAAAAATTGACAGCATTCCCTCTAAAACCTGGAACAAGGAAGGGACTCTCGCCACTTATATTTAACATAGTCCTTGAAAATCTTGCCAGAGTAATTAGACAGATGAAAGAAATTAAAGGGATACAAATAGGAAAAGAACTTGAACTATCACTATTTGCCTATGACATGATTCTATATTTAGAGGATCCAAAAAATTCTACCAGAAAACTTTTAGAACTAATAAATGAATTCAGCAAAGTAGCAGGATATAATATCAATACCCATAAATCAAATGCATTTCTACATGTTAGTGATGAGTCCACTGCAAGAGAAATTAGGAAAACTACCCCATTCACTATAACCTCAAAAAAAAAAAAACAAAAAACCTTGGGATTCAATCTAACAAAAGAGGTGAGAGACTACTACAATGAAAACTACAGAACACTAAAGAAATAAATTGAAGATGATTTTTGAAGATGGAAATATTTCTCAAGCTATTTGAATGGCAGAATTAATATTGCCCAAATGATCATACAGGGGCTGGGGAGATAGCTCAGACAGTAGAATGCTTGCCTTGTAAGCACAAGGCCCTGGGTTCGATCCCCAGTACCCCCCAAAACAAAACAAAACAAAACAAAAACAAAATGGTCATACAACCAAAAACATACAGATTTAATACAATTCTTATTAAAATCCCAATGACATTATTCTTAGAACTAGAAAAAGCAATCATGAAATTCACCTGGAAAAATCAGAGACCCAGAATAGTCAAAGCAATCCTTAGCAGGAAAAGTGAAGCAAGAGGCATCACAATACCAGACCTAAAACCATACCACAGAGCTATAATAACAAAAAAAGGCATGGTATTGGCACCATAATAGACAGATAGACCAATGGAACAGAATAAAAGACACAGAGACAAACCCACACAAATATGGTTATCTCATATCAGACAAAGACACCAAAAACATACATTGGAGAAAAAAGCCTCTTCAATAAATGGTCCTGGGAAAACTGGAAATCCACATGTAACAAAATGAAATTAAACTTCTATCTCTCACCCTGCACAAAAATCAACTCAAAGTGAATCAAAGATTTAGGCACTAGGACAGAGACCTTGTACCTAACAGAAATGTTGGCTTAGGACCTGACTTCCTTACAAGACTCCTAAAGCACAAGAAGTAAAAATCAAGAATTAATAAATGGATAGATTCAAACTAAAAAGCTGCTTCTCAGCAAACAATCAATAATGTGAAGAGAGAGCCTACAGATTGGGAGAAAATCTCTACCACACACACCTCAGATACATCACTAATCTCCAGGATATATAAAGAACTCCAGGATATATAAAGAACTCAAAAAACTTAACACCAAAAAAGCAAATAATCCAATCAATAAATGAGATAAGAATTTGAACAGATAATTCACAGAAGAAATACAATCAATCAACAAACATATGAAAAAAAATGTTCAACATCTCTAGCAGTTAGAGAAATGCAAATCAAAACTAAGATTTCATCTTACTCCTGTCAGACTGGCAAATATCAAGAATACAAGCAATAATAAATGTTGGTGAGGATGTGGAGAAAAAGGTATACTCATACATTGCTGGTGGGACTGCAAATTGGTATAATCAGTATGGAGATTCCTTAGAAAACTTGGAATGGAACCACCATTTGACCCAGCTATCCCCACTCCTCAATTTATACCCAAAAGACTTAAAATTAGCATACTACAGTAGCACAGCCACATCAATGTTTATAGCAGCTCAATTCACAATAGCAAAACTATGGAATCAACCTAGATGTCCTTCAACAGATGAATGGATATATACACAATGGAATATTACTCAGACTTAAAGAAGAATGAAATTATGGCATTTGCAGGTAAATGGATGGAACTAGAGAAAATTATGCTAAGCGAAATAAGCCAAACCCCAAAAACCAAAGGCTGAATGTTTTCTCTAATAAGCACATGCTAATCAAGAATGGGGGGTGGGTAGGGAAGAATGAAGGAACTTTGGATTGGGCAGAGGGGAGTGAGGGGAGGGGAGGGGGTGTGGGGGTGAGAAGGATGGTGGAATGAGATGGACATTATGACCCTATATACATGTGTGATTACACTATCAGTGTGACTCTGCACCATGTACAGCCAGAGGAATGAGAAGTTGTGCTCCATTTCTGTACAATGTGTCAAAATGCATTCTACTGTCTTGTAGAACTAATTAGAACAAATTTTTTCAAAAAACTTACCAGCTATTCTTCTGAGGAAAGTTATTTAGTATCTCCAAGTTTTAGCTCTCCCACTTTAAATAGGGATAAAGGGGGAAAACAAGCCCCAGGAGTTTGCTGCAGACATTAAATGAGATATCACACGTGGGAGCCCTCTGCAGTCACTGAGCGCATAATAAAAGCTGAATACATGTAAGCAGTTACCCCATTATAATTGCTTCTTTGTGTGCATACGTGGCTCACATATGTGGCTCATGTCGTAATGTAGGGGTGTGGAAAAAGGTTGAAAGTACCAATGACAGAACGAGTCAGTTAATCCATCAATCAATACTATCCCCCTGACAGATATTATTAGGAAAATACAAAACCAAGAACCAGAATCAGCAGAGTCCTAAGTCCCCATTCCGGGATCCCAAACCTCAAATTCCACCAGCGCCTGATCCAAGTTCTTTGAAAGCTCATGAAGCTTTTCAACATTGTTCTTCATTTCCTCTGTAGTCATCACTTCCCGCTTCCTGAAGCCTTCCAGTTCCTTGCTGTAGCCTTCGAGTTTTGACTCAAACTCTGAGCACCTGAAAATAAAAGCCCGGTGACACTGGAAAACTCTGCTCTGCGATTGTTCATTGCTCACTCTGGGAAGAAGCTGATCTGGCATCTGTGGATCCCCCCTTCTCTCTTTCTCTCTCTCTACCTCTCTATTTATCTAAAAATGCATGAAGAAGAAAAAAATAAGTTAAACCACCTATTGATTCCACCTGCCAGAGATGGATCAGCTGTGAGCCTCTTGGTGATTAAACATTTCCAGATGTTTTCCTGTACAGGTAAGTTCATATATGTAAAATGTATGTTGGATGTGTGGCTGTGTGGATGTATATACCTATTGCGTATTCACTCAGCTATTAGATATTTATTACTGAGTGCTGAATACATTCCAGAACTACTCTTAAGCATCACAAATAAATCAGTGAAGCATGTTATTAAGCTCTCTACCCTCATGGAACACATTTTAATCGGGGGAGACCTAGATGATAAACATGGATGGGGGATGGATGGATCCACAGATAGGATGAAAACAAAATGAGATATTTCTGATAGTGACAAATACTCTAAAGAAAACAAAAACCCAGTGGTTAGTGGATCAATCTGGGGAGAGCTATTTCAGCTAGAGGGATTGGGGTGGCCAGGGGGCAGGAGGTGTTTTACAGGGATTCATCTACGTCATCCATATGATCAACAGAGCCAGTCTCAAACTTGCTTCTCCCCTTTCCTAATCAGGTAGAAGGATACAGTGCTTAAAGGACAGGGTCTGGAGCCAGACAGGCTTGGTTCAGATGTTTACACTGCCACTTAATAGTTATGTGGACTTGGGCAAGTCACTTAAGCTCTCTGTGCCTCAGAGATGTAAAACAGAGATAGAAAAAGTATCTGCTTCATAGTAAACTAACACAAAATGCTCAGAATGGAGCCTGCTACACAATAATCACTACACTAGTGTTTGTTCTCACTCACTGGAATGTAAATCTATAAAAACAGTATTTGTCTCCTTAATTCCCTGATGTATTTCCAGCACTTGGCAGAGTATCTGGCACATAGCAAACAATCAATATTCGTTGAATAAACAAGAGAATGTGCCATTGAGAATAGCTTCAGTGACACTCCATAAATTTGGCTATTATCTTTAAAATATTTAATTCTGTTATGGCAGTTTTAATGTTCTCTCCCCCTCCTGAGAGTATAAGAATTATTTTCAAGTGATTTGAGTGATTTGATTTGGGTTTTATTTCTAATTGCACTGTGTGGGAAGCAGCCTAAGGATCCCCACCTCCTGGTGTTCTTACCCTGGGTAATAACTCACTTCTTACAGACAGAATATGGCAAAAGGGATGGGGTGTCACTTCCAAAATGAGCTCACAGAAAGACTGGCTTCTATCTTGCATTCTCGTTCTTTCTCTTGCTCTGAAAGAAAACAGCTGCTGTGCTGTGAGCTAGCCTGTGGAGAGGCCCCGTGGCAAGGAACAGACGGTGGTGTCTGGCCAACAGTTCATGAACAACTGAATCCTACTAACGTCCTGTGAGTGGGCCCAGATCGAGGTCCTCCCCATTTGAGTCCTCGGATGAGGCCACAGCCTCAGCTCAGACCCTGACTACAAGTCCATGAGGGACCTTGAGCCACAGGTACACAGTTAAGCTGCACTGGGATTTATTTATAACCCACAGATTCTGTGAGATAACCATTTTTTAATTGTCTTAACTTGTTGTGTTTTGATATGCCTCAACAGATAACTAATGTACATCATTAAATAATTTCTTCTTAGAATTTTTTGAATTCATATGTATGTGTACATCCATTGGAATACATATATATAAATGTATTGTGTGTGCTTGTATATACATTCTATACAATAATTCACTCAGGAAATTAGGTTGAGTAAATGAGTTGTACTTGTGGGACCACTTGGGAGTCCAAGGGAGGATAATGGAAAAATTTAAAGATGGGGGAGATGGGCCAGAATTCTGGCAGGAAATAGAATAATCTTTGATGTTCTACAGAGGTGGGATACTGGTTAGGGTTAAAAGAACAAAACAGTAAATAGTAGGCAGCTAGAGACCAGTCCTTACGGCCCCTGGGCATGAGGGGACAAGGAGAACTGGGACCACAGAGCAGCTGGCATTGCCGCCCAGAGCCCCAGGGCTGGGCAGAGAGGGAGAGGAGAAAAGGGCCTTCAATCACTCTCTGTTGGAGTCTCCATTGGCAGAGCCTGGCCTGGATCCCAGGGATGAGGGAACTGGAGGCCACAATCTGGACGTCAGCCTCTCAGACAGAGTGGAAGGAGAATGGACAGCGGGGAGGGGAGGGGGCAGCTCAAGGAGAATAACTAGCACGGAAGCCAAAAGTTAATGAGGGTTGGGAAAGCCAGTCAAGCTTCTTAGAAAGGCAACGGGATTGTTTTCATAGAAGACAAATGAGACATGAATATTACTCCAGCCTCCTCCCAGGATCCCCTCAGGATTAACGCACAATGACGGACAGGATGGATGTCTAAGGTTCAGCAAGGGGAGGGCTGAGCCAGGGTGGCCCTGACGCGCCTCTTCTGGACGGCTCCTCCGTGGCCTCTGCTGCTGAGCCCGGGAACCAGGTGCCGGGATCAGGCTGAGAGCCCTCAAAAAGGAGAAGCCCAGGGCTCTTCTGCCCTCACTGGAAGTGACAGCTGCTCCCCCTCTTCCCAGGGCCCATCCTCAGTCCTCTGAAGTTCAACAGCACTGACCGCCTCTGAGTACTCCATTCTAAAGTGCACCTGCGAGGCAGCAAGTCTGGAAGCTAAAGGCATTCTTCACCCAAGGGGTCCTGGTTAGAGGTGAGGGGGAAGCTGACGGTTTTGAAATGCCCACTGTGCACTAGATACTGACCGGTACACTCTCAGCTCATCTCATCTCATCCTTAAGCACAATGTTCTGCTGTAATGTCATCCCACTCTCCAGATGAGGGACACTGAGGCTCAGAGAGATGATGAAACTTGCTTCTGTGCATTTATCTAACTAACAGAAAACAGTTTTGCTTTCTGGTTAGGCATAACAGTCAGTTTTCCACAGGGATGGCCGTGCAAGGGAGCAGGTGTGGGGACATAACATGGGAACCCTTTGTACTCCGCTCAGATTTGCTGCAGATCTACAACTGCATTGGGACATGATCTATGAATTGAAAATATATCCCTCCATTCATCAGGCTAAGTCCCAGGCTCTGTAGACAGTATTCATTCAGGTCAGGAGGTAAGTAGAAGGTTGTAGCAGAAAAACAAAACAAAACAAAGGAAGCTTTCCTTTTACACACCCTGGGGAGCAGTCTTCTTTTCAAGGTAGGAGCTGAATGGGTTCACCCCTCAGCCCAAACTCCCATTCTGTGTAAAAGTGTCTGTCTGTCTGTCTGTCTGTCTCTCTCTCTCTCTCAGTGTTGGGGACTAAACCCCAGGCCTCACACATGCTACACAAGCACTCTTTCATTGAGCTATACCCCCAGCCTGAAGTCTACTTTTATCCACCCTTTTCCTTTCTTGAAAGTATCCGCGGGGATCATAGCACCTGAAGTTGGGGAGTGCAAGTATCATGTGTGAAGAAGACAGGGTAATCCATATGAATCTGTAGTTCATGGTCCAAGTGTCACAAGCTGGTGTGTGTGTGTGTGTGTGTGTGCGTCTGTGTGTGCGTCTGTGTGTGTCTCTGTGTGTGTGTGTGTCTATCCTCCACATAACACTTGACCCCCTTCACTTGACACTTTTCTCTGTCACTGGATTAAAGTCTTCATTTAATGACCAAACACATGCATGTCTAGAATAGAGTCCACATAGTAAAGATCCATAATAAATTCCCATGGACACATAATGGATGAAAAACGATTACAGCCACATTAGCCCTGGACAAGATCAGCTGCAAAACAGTCAGTTTCTCAGCCCCCCTGCCATGCCTTTATGTTCCCTGTCTTGACAGCGCACAGATCTGTGGCCTCCAACGCGAGGCTGACACTTCTGCTATTGCTATGGTGGAGGCTGTTATTACGTGTCACTATTTTTGCCTGTTTCTCTCTGCTCTGCCAAATCCCAATGATTCAAGACAGGAGGAAAGACATTGGCAGGGGTTACTACAGGGAAGCAAGATTAAAGAGAAGAACCCTCAGTGGGAAACAAAAGGAAATTCCTTCTCCACCAACTATCCTGTCTTCACCCAAGCACTGCAGAGGAGTGGCACATCCAGGCAGCGCCAGGAACCTGCAGGAGGTGTTAGGAACCTCACTTCCAAAACAACCCCAAACTCTCCCTGTACCTTTTGATCAAGTCCATTTCTGCCTGATCTCTCTTGTTAAGGAGCAGGTTTCGGCTGTTTTCAAAGATATCTTCAATCTGATCTGGCCAGAGGAACAGAGTGCTGTTCAATTTGATGTCCTCTTCTGCAAAACAAAGACAGTCTGCTCTAGGACACTGCTCAGCACGGGGAGAATTAGTTCAGCAAGCCAAAGGGTCAGCCAAAACGGGTGGAGGGTGGCCATGAACGAATGGACCCACTCTGGATGAATGATGCCAACACGTCCTGAGTCCTTACTAGGGCCAGGCTAGAAGGTAGATAGTATTATCATCTTCATTTTTTACAGATAAGAGACAAAGTGGTTAAACCAAGCAGTCAAGGTTACACTGCTAGATGACAGAGTAGAATTTGTCTAACAATCCCCAAGTCTATGTTCTAACGACTCTGTTTTATTGCTGAGTAGTCAGAAACCTGGACTTAAGTTCTGGTTCCACATTTCGAACCATCTTACTTCATCTGAGCTTATTTCCCTTTGGTTAAATGGCTGTAATGGTATCAAAGGCAGATGCCCTGCCACCGTGGCTCTGGTCAAATTAAATGCACTGGGTTTCCTTATGACTTTCAGAGGCAGAGACAATGAGAGAGTCCAGTGTCCAGGGCACAGCTCATAAACGTATGCATGGAGGGCTAGGGAACCCCTTTCCACTTCCACACCCATCTTGCCCTCACATCAACACCATCCCCAATACACACACACTATGAACACCAGATAACACACAGGTGTTCTCAGATGGAAAGTGGCTTGTGGAGATCATTCTAACTTTTGCTTCAGGGTTCCAACCTTACTTCAGAACTCCAACTTGACCCAAGAAGTCTTTAGAGGGCTTTGAACCTTTCTTTCCTTTTCGGATATGCAGGAGCATGAAGGAAAGTAACCTGGTCCTCCCTCAAAGATGGGACTGTATTAAGGTTATAGAAAAGCAAGGATTCTGCATTTGGAAGTGACATTTCCAGAAATATCAGACACAAGATGCCCAAGACAGGCATCTAAGAGCTAGAGTCTCTAGATGCATTTTCCTTTTGTCTAAGAAGATTCCCTTTGTGTGATTCAAATCCCTGTGAGGAGGAGTATGGAATCAGTGCTTCCACCTCATCGGGGCAGCTGAAAAGTAGCCCTTCTAATATTTAGTGGTAGGATTCCTACATCCCTTTCCCCACCAACTTCTTATTCCTAAAAATAGAAATTTATTTGATCTTCTACATACATATGAAAATAAAATAAGCAGGTAGGCACGCATGGCATGGACTCACGGGGCAAGTCTGCATAGTCCATCAGGAACTCCAGCCGCTCACTTGCATCTCTAAGTTGTCTCCTGAGTTTGAACACAGTGACATCGCTGGATTTCTTTAAGAATTCAATGAGAAGCACCAGCTCCTTAGTGTTGGCAGGAATCTCACTGACTCTGTCGGCAATGGTGTTGTACTGATTACAAATGCTGCAGAGAAAGAAATGGCTGCCATCATCACTGTCATCATCACCATCATCATCATCATCAAAAATGTCTTCTTACGAGACCCATCGTGCTAAAGACATAAACCTTATTGAGAAGACCACAACATGGTTTACCAAGTTTTCTCTGCCTATGAACCCTTGCCAGATGATACTCATGTGCACACCACATCCCAGGGATGGTCACAATAGTAATGGTGCCACGTAATGACAGGTATTAAGCTCTTCCAAGGTACCATGCCCCATTCTAACCATTTACATATGTTAATCATTTAAAACTTACAATTACAAAAGATACGTACTATTACTATCTACATTTGGTGATGGAAGAAAGTGAGTCTGAGTAACTTTTCCCCAGGCAAAACAGTTGCTAGGTATCAGAGCGAAGATCTAAATTTTGGTTCATTGACTATAAAGCTCATAGTCTGAATGAATAAACCATACCAACTCTCATGGGCAGAGCAAAAGAGTAAGAATATCAACACTACCAACAACTCTCCTCACATTTTATGGTAAATGGAGCACCAAATTAATCATAATCACCATCTTATCAGTACACCAGCAAGTTTATTCTTATGTAATGGACCTGAATTCCCTATCATTCTTACTCCGGGGCAGAAAAAAATCTTGAACTAGAACTTCAGTCTGGTCATTGCCAGAAGGCGCAAGTTCTGGTCACTTTGATTCTCTGGTTAGTGTCAAACATTATTGCTAATTACACAGAATGATGATACCTGCTATTGGTGTCCCGATTTACATCCACTTGATATTGAATCAAACGGTCTTTGAGATTTTGGGCTCGCTCGCAGAGATCATAATTGAGGAACATGGTGTCAAGGCAGAACATGGCTAAAGGCACGGTAATGTGCATAGATGCGATTTCATTTCTCCGCTTTTTTATGCCATTGATACTCTGCAGAAAGGAGCACATTCAGTAGCTTGATTTGACTTTGAGCTTCCATCCATTTGCCCCAGCCTCCTCCACGGCAAACACCAGTTCAATACTGAGAATTATATACCCTAATGAAACACAATGACTACTCTGTGGATTGACTGTAGCACATACCACCAGGGTGTGAAATATCAACAGGAGTCTCCTACCGTCACGAAATCATCAATATCATGATTTTCTTTCAGGAAAGCAGTGATGTTTTGCTCTGCCGTGTTATCCAATAAGTCATCGTACTTTTTGTATACATTTAAATATCTTCCATGTTGAAGAACATAAAATCAAGAACACAAATACAGGTCAACAAATCAGAAGAGTCAGAGTGACCATCAAAACAGACAATAGCATTAAAAAAAAAAAAAAGAATCCAAACCAGGAAAGTGAAATGTAATGTGGCAAAGGGTACCTCAAACTGGGAATTCTGAATTTTGACTTTCAATTTGTCACTTTCTTGCTGCATGAACTTAGATATTTGGGGTTTTCAAAAATCGGTGTTTTCAATTTTAAGGGGAAATGATAATTCATACCTTAGAGGATTGTCATAAATTTTTTTTTAAATTTCTTTATTAGTTCTTGATGGACCTTTAATTTATTTACTTATTTATATGTGGTGCTGAGAATCAAACCCAGTGCCTCACACATGCTAGGCCAGTGCTCCATCACCGAGACACAACCCCAGGCCCTGGATTGTCATAAATCTTAACTCTAAATATACACACATATATACTTATGCATATATATGCAATTGTGTATATGTATATATAGCAATTAATACTATGCTTACAGTGAATGTACAATAAATATTAGTTCCCATCCATCCTTCCAGTTCCAAAATTCTATGTCTAATTTTAAGAAGAAAATTTGGAGTCAATTAACCTCAAGTGTATTAAATAAAAAAAAATTTGTTTTCACCCTAGAGAAGTGGCTGAACAGATTTTCCCAAAATTGACAGATATATTTGGGATGGTCTATTTTGAAATAAGTTTGAATTAAAATCAAGGTGATACTCAGTGAGCAGAATTCGGTGGAGCCCACAGGTTTCCAAGTGTTGGAGAACACATCGGAAACTTTGAAACTGAGATGCAGAGAGAAGCCCATGAAGCTGTCATTCCAGAAAGACAAAGTGTACATATAAGTTTCCATGAACAGAGAAAACAGGTGTTTCAAATAAAAATCTCCACTTAAATTCCTGAGGGCAGGGCTTCCAATTCCAAGACCATGGTTTTCAGTTTAGGTTAGTACTTGTTCTCCAATGGAGGTGATTTTGGCCTGCTGGGGATATCTGGCCATGTCTGGAGGCACTTGGGGTTGACATTTAGCAGGTAGCAGCTGGGGATTCTGCTGAGCATCTAACCACATGAAGAACAGCCTCCCATGATACAGAATTGTCCCATTGAAAAATTCAATAGAGTACAGTCAAGAAACCTTGGTTAAGGGAATCAGATGTCCTTGCTTGCCTGAGACAAAGTTTATACCCACTGTCCCATGGTGTTAATAACCCTCCTTTTACTCTTAAGGAATCTCAGTTTGGAAGTGATCACCCTAAAATAGTCACTTCCCCATATGCAGCTGTGAGGTGTTCTACAGTGTGACAATGACAGGATTCAGATAACTGTTCCTCGGGCCCTCTCCTTCAATTCCCACTTCCAAAAAGATCTGAGAAAACAAAGTTGTATCAACACTCATTTGGTGGCAAAAGCTGGCTTGAATTAATGTGAGGTTACTGATGTGAATATTTGCAGGTTTTACAGCAGAAACATGAATATATTGCCCTAGACCTTACAGAAGCTGCCACTAATATATGATAGATGACTTCTCTAAAATCCAGAAATTTTTTAATGCCAAAATCCATCTGGTCCCATGACTTTCAGATAATGGAGATGGATCTACAACTGAATTCAAATTCTGGCACTCCTATTTACTTCTGGTGTAACATCAGGAAAGTTACAGTTTCCCCATCGGTAAAATGGGGGTAAACAGTAATACCTACATAAGTACTGGCAAGTCATACTATGTACGTGTTTCAGATTTGCGGAAACAGGAATTGCTTATTTCTTGACAGTTAACCAACACCAAAAGACTGAGTAGTAAAGTTATAGCTAAACCAACTTACTTGTGAGGGCCAACTTGATTTTTCTGAAATACCTCAAACGTTTGATCCACAAAATCAGAAACAAGTTTTTCTTTACTGTCAACAGTTCCAAGGATCAGGTTATATCCTTTCAACTCTGGGAACAGGACAGATTCCACCTAGAGCAGAAAGCACTTTTGGATGTCAAGGCATGAGAAGAGACACAATACCCAAATGCAAGATCTCTAGCAATGGACTAGTTTCGGGGAAACCAGCTCATTTTCCTTCTGTTTCCTCTCGGGTGGTACAGGAACCACCCTTCTGTTCCCTCTACCTCTATTCTCTCTTCTCTTCTTGCCTGGATCACTCCATCCCCCACCCGCCCCCTATGAGAACATTATAGTTATACATAGTAGTTGGGTTCATTTTGACAAAGTCACACATGGGGGAATTTGATTTACTCCATTTCAGTTCCCATTCCCCCACCCTTCCCTCCTTTCACCCATCTTCCCATTCTTCTGCTGCTCTACTGATCTTCCTTTCACTATTTTTTTTCTTTTTTTTTAGTTGTTGAAGGACCTTTATTTTATTTACTTTTATGTGGTGCTGAGGATCGAACCCAGGGCCTCACATGGGCTAGGCAAGCGCTCTACCACTGAGAGACAACCCCAGCTGCTATTCATTTTTGATAGGTGCTTTTTACATACACATAAAGGTGGAATTCCTTTCATTAAACATGTTTTCAATGTTTACGTACGTTGAAGCTTGCATTAGTACTACATTCCCTTTTATGGCTGAATAATAATCTATAATATGGTCAAATTTTGTTTATCCAGATTTTGCTAGATTCATTCTGCATTTCCTCCCCTTTGCCATCCCTCTCCTCTCCCCTCTTGATCTCCTTCTTCTATTCCACTGACTTGTCTATAGCTTTATGATTGGATTACTCCTCTTTCGGCTCCCTGCTCCTTTCAAGTCTCATGTCTTTAGAGAGTCCTCCTGGGCCCCCAGTGGATCTTGGCTTTCTCTCTAAGTTTACCTTCTGAACTTTTTCTGCTTGGCACTCATCACAATTGCAATTAAATGAATTTGTAATGAGCTGTTCAAGGTATTCCCTAGAATATAAATACCATGAGGACCTGGATCGTATTTGACTTCTTCACTATTGTATCCCCATGGCCTAGCAAGAGTTTGGCACTTAGTAGGTGCTCAATAAAAAATGATTATTGTAGTGGTGTGCCCCTCTTCCCCCACTACTCATTTTTATTCTCTAATAAAAACTACTGCAGACGTGGGTTCTAATTCTAGCATCAGTAGAGTAAATGTTCTTAAGTAAATGACTTTAAAAAGGAGTAGACTAGATTATCTTCTTATCTCAGGGGATGGGAAAACCTATGACTTTGTGATTATAAGGCAGTGAGTGTCAATCCTGAACACTATGAATCCAACTTCCTAATGGCACATGCGTGTCTCTAAGATTACTCTCATTTTAATGATTCCCATGGGCTGAAAAGTCCCTGCTAGGGACCCACTGCCTCCTACTGCTTCTCTGCTAAGGAAGTTTTTTAGCGATTGGCCCCAAGAAAGATCTTCAGAGTGCTTCTGTAAGATACATGTCTTATAAATTATATGCCTTTGATAAGACTGTATTGGTTTATGGGGTTGGGGATGTGGCTCAGTGGTAGAGCACTTGCCTACCATGCACAGGCCCTGGGTTCAATCCCCAGCATTGCAAAAGAAAAAAAAAAGTGCATTGGTTTAGACAGGGGGGGAAACAAATGCAACAATGATGTACCTTACAGAAATAGAGCAAGCAATTATGAAATTCATCTGGAAGAATAAAAAACCCAGAATAGCTAAAGCAATCCTCAGTAGAAAGAGCGAAGCAGGGGGTATTGCAATACCAGATCTTCAACTCTATTACAAAGCAATAGTAACAAAAACGGCAAGGTATTGGTACCAAAAATAGACAGGTAGATCAATGGTACAGAATAGAGGACATGGACACAAACCCAAATAAATACAATTTTCTCATACTAGACAAAGGTGCCAAAAATATGCAATGGAGAAAAGATAGCCTCTTCAATAAATGGTGCTGGGAAAACTGGAAAACCATATGCAATCTAAAGGTTTTTAACAGTCCAGGTACAACTTTTCTTGCTGTGGCCATCTTTGCAGACCTTGGCTGAAAACAAGAAGATGGAGAAACTGGCATTGGTCTACAGCATGGGTAAAAGGTCTGGGGCAGCACAACTGGTACCATGGCCATGCAACAGATCCCGTGAGAGATTGCTGACCTCCACTGCATGGTTTAAAAACCAGGATTAGCCAAAGGAGTCAAAGATCTGCATTCTTCCTTTCTTTTTTTAAATTTTTTTTTTAGTGTTGGGGATTGAACCCAGGACCTTGATCACCTCAGGGAAAGAAGTCCTTCAATCCAAAAATGAAGAAATATCTCTTGTTGCCTCTTGTTGTTGCTTTTGGTCCTGGGGATGGAACTCAGAGACTCTCAACCACTGAGTCACATTCCCAGCCCTTTTAATTTTCTATTTTGAGACAAGGTCTTGCTAACTTGCTGAGACTGGCTTTGAACTTGCAATCCTCCTGCCTCAGCCTCCCGAGCCTCTGGGATTACAGGCTTGTGCCACTGGGCCCAACCTCTTGTTGCCTTTCAAAGTGGCAGTTCTCCCATGCCCTAGAGAGCAGTCTGGGAAACGGAAACGAGCAATCCTGTCCTTTCCAGGTAATTAACTGCGGCTTTCTTTCTGTTCCCCTCCCTGGCTCTCTGATCTTGGACTCCCTGGTCTTGACATGGTTCCCAGTGCTTCCACGGACCTGTCCAGGCACTTCTCTGACTTGGCGTTCCCTGGCACATTGAGGGAGAGGGCTTGCCTTTTAGGAGACAGACTGACCTTTGGCTCCTCTTCATAGTCACGTATACATTTTTCCTCACCACGAAAGTAATGCGGCAACATGACAGTTAACGCTGATTTAAATTCTCCTCCTTGCATTTTTAGTTTTATAAAACCCTTCCCTTACTTCACCCAGCTTCCCTTTATTTCTGCCTCATTCACTTCTTTTCTGCACCAGTCAGGATTAGAGAGCATCCTGTTTCCCTCAGTCACACTGCTGAGACGAACAGCCTCTAATATTTACTTTTGCTTTCTTTAGTAACTTTCCCAAACAGGCCTCCGTTCTGCACCTTGAATGCTATTTACCTTATTTCCAAAAGTTTCTTACTGAATTTTCTGTCTCCCAACCGAAAACTTATGTTTAATTGTAGATAAGGCAAGACAGGTAGGGAATGGGGGAACTGCCAACTCGCTGCTGTTCTCAGATATATTTTGTAGAGACTCAACCTAAGAAACTACAATTTGATTTTTCACTGTTGATTAGAATAGCCCGAGACACCCGGGGAGGGAGCCCGTGCTATGGGCCTCATTCCATGGAGAACTCAGAGACCCTGTGCTTTTTTTCTCCTAGTCTGGTGGAACAGCTTCCAAAACCTGGCACAAATTGTCACCTGTGAGGATGTCTTCTTGCCATTACAGTCCACTAAGTCTGGATAGCACCAGCCTCTGCTGGACCATCTGCAGCAGCTGCCGCCCAGTTGCCGGCTCTCCTATCTTAGCTGCTTGCAGATGTTGCTGATCAACAGCAGTGAAGGAGGCCTTGAGTGGTGTGTTCTTATCTGGTCCCAATCTCCACACTTATCCCTTCAAATCAGAGTCTTTTCTTTCATTTCCTTCCTAGGAATACTGGTGACAGGCAAGCTGCCCTCCTTCACCCCCTGTACACACCCAATTCTCATGTTCACCATGCTTGGTTGAGATCAAAACTCCAAATGCAGAGACCTCTGCTGCAATCAACTGGAACCTTCAGCTTCACAGGCTTCCCTAGAAACCTCTTCTCTGATCTTGATTTCTTAGAACTCTCTGTGTACAGGATTATCAAGAGAGGAGAACTCAAAAGTGTACAAGCATATATTCTAGAGAGAATGAGAAAGAAAGAGAAAACAAGAATCTACAGCTCCCTCCCCATATGGGATGGGACGCTGGGTCTCTCATCACACCAAACACCTGGAGGGAATTAGATGGGTGTTAAACAATGCGGATGATCCTGTCTAATAGCAAAGCTTTGCTCTTAAGTGTCTGTTTCTGAGTAGCAATTCCACCCTGGGAAGTAAACAGGAAAGTACTTGGGCCAGGAAGGGAAGCTTTGTCTCTGGAAGCCTACATGGCAAAGAAACAAACCAACAGAACTTCAAAATGAAATCAGATCCAGTTTTACAAATATTCCTGGCAAGTTCATGGCAACCAATCCATAATGAATTTTTAGCCCAAGTTGGATATGGCAGCAGACACATCTGCTCCTTGGAAGTTGACATCATGAAGGGACCATACTCTCTCAAAAACAACTCTTAATGCCCTTGCTAGAAGCACAATCCTGGGCTGCACTGACCTTTCTTTATGGCCCACATAATCTTTCTGGGGGCATATTCAGGATCTACTCCCAAAATAAAACTTCCCAACTGAATATCACACCCCCTATGTCTTATACAATCAACCACTTAAAACATATTTTATTCAAAAGGTGAGTAAAGATACGAATGAGTGATTAAGTGAATAAATACTATACCTTGGGGATCCCATCAGAGTTCTTAATAATTTCCAAGAAAGAATTCTTTATCAATTCCCAGCAGGCATCAAAAGATGGATTAAATACAATAATGGGTTCTTGGACTTCAAGTTTGATCATAATTAGCTGGGGTATGAAGAAATCCATCTCTTTGTAGGGCTCCTCAAAGTCATTTCCATCCTTCAGGAAATATAAGGTATGGCAAATGTCACCAGATTGGGCCTCCCAAAGTCAAGGGAGTGAAAGTCGTGCTTTCATAGTGCTGAGCACCAGAAAGGGAAGTGAACCATATCACATACTGTGCATGTTTAAAACACAGGCAGGGCACAGCCTAACCCACCCTGAACTCCTGCTCCTTCCCTCTCCCCAAAGCCCTTGTTCAGTATTTTTTATTTTGCTTAATGTTTCCTGTACTCTAATTTACCAATCCTTCCCACCCTTCGAAATTCAGCTCTGGGAAGCCTCCCTCCCTGGATAAAATCTCCTCCACTTCTGAACTTCATGGGATTTTATTTTTATCTTTTGCAGAATTTTAAACTTAAAGGGTGGGATCTATGTCTGATCCATCTCTCTCCTCCAAAATATCCAATACAGTATTTGGCATGTAGTAGATGATCAATAAAAATTAGTTAACTAAATCCAAAAGCATGATTAGTTATCCGTACATCCCTAATGGCAGTGCTTATGAGTGCCTATTTCAGACATTCAAAACATCAGTCTTCCTAGAACAGAAACACAGACTTAAAGATATTTCTAATTTTCTACAAAAGGTAGATACCTTTCATGAACTAGAGTACCTAATGAATTTTCCTTAGGGAGATGTAAAGGACTTGTGCAGTAATTAGAGTTAGAGATTTCTAGATTTAAGGTAGAACATTTATTGAACATCTAATAAATTTCCCTTTTGTGCTGACACAGAAACTTTTACGATTTCCTTTGTGTAGAATTTCAGAATGAGATTTCTCTCCACATCTGGGTTTCTTTTGCTTGGCAAAGCAGATGCTTATAATAACATCTACAATGTCATCCTCCAGTTTTGAGTGCTAACACTGCAGTCAAAAGTCAGCAGCATTGTTTTCTATATTCATTAGCAAAAGGCCAATTATTCACTTTACTTGGAAATATACTTAAAACTTAAACCTTTTATAACCAGGAGAGTTTTAATTTTTATTACTCTTTGTAAGGTGAAATATGTAATGGTTCCAAAGGACTCTTCCTTGATCCCTACGCTGTGTCTCAACTGAGGGAATTCTGTCATGCTTTGAAAACTAGGACTTCGTGCTTTAGATTTTTATTTTTACTTCACTGAAGCAGTTTCATGAAGAAAGTTACTACTTAGGTCAACAGAGCCTTTTGTTTCTGGAGGGTTCCCCTTTCAAAGAACAAAGTCACTATGGTCAATGGATACACACAACAGTCCCTAAATAGCAAGCCGAGGGTTGATAAAAAACTTCTTTAACTCCTTCCTTGTACCAGAGATGACAAAAAGTGCCCTCCACCTTACTGTAAGAGCTGTGTATTCCATTTTATGCAATCTTTCTTTAAAATGTCTTGGGGAGATAGCTCAGTCGCTAGAGTGCTTGCTTTGTAAGCACAAGACCCTGGGTTCGATCCCCAGCACCCCAAAAAAATAAATAAAATAAAATAAAATGTCTTAACAACTCCTCTACTTTGGTGGGGTTTTTAGCCAGTGCATTAATCCTCAGGAAAGTTTATTGTGTATTTAGACGTAATTTTTGTAAACCAATAAATGCCCATTGTGTTCAAATCCAGAATTCTGCTTTTGGGCTTGGTTTGCAGCTGAGGACACACATGATGGCATCCTAGTTGTAACTAGTTCTTTTCCTCCAAGAGAACCCAGGGCAGAGCCCCAACATACCTTGTGTATCATGAAAAGGGAAACAAGGTCCTCGAGGGACCTAATGACCAGCTCTCTGAGCTGGAGTGACATGAAGGAGGCAACTGAAGCGAAATATTCCTCGATACTGCGAGAGGAGTCATAGTCGCTCTTGGGAGCGAAGCGGACCCAGTGTTCCTTCTGTGAGACAAAAAGCTGGGCACAGGTCGGGATCCACCTGTGAAGAGAGGAGGGCATCCTCTAAGCAGCTCTCTGGGCTCCGGGAAGCCTTCTCTGCACCCCGGCAGATGCTTCATTTCCCACTAAGCAGCCTTGACCATTTCATCATCCTGGGTACTTCACCTGCAAACACCCCTTTCCTGGAAGGCAGTCAGATTTGAATTGAGAGGCTGTTCCTCCACTGACCATTTGGGAATGCACAGAGGGTGTGGGTGGCCTGTCCTGCTGAAAGTCTATGACTCCTTTATAATTAGAGATTGGGGTAAAGTGGCATAAGGAACTGGAATGTTCTGTCCAACTTTTCTCTCCAGCAGGCACTTGGTCTCTGATTTAGACTTTGTAGAGAGAAAAAGGGGGAAGGAAATAAACTTGGGAGAAGAAACACCATTGTGGCAGTGGGTACTCAAGAGTTGTGCATAGAAATGAGACAACCAAAAGAAGAAATGGGTGCCTTATTATTTTTTTCTTTTTATCACACTTCTCCCAATTTCTTTTTCTTTTTCTTTTTTTTTTGTGGTGCTGTGGGTTGAACCCAGGGCCTTGTGTTTACAAGACAAGCACTCTACCAACTGAGCTAAATCCCCAGCCCACTTCTCCCAATTTCTAATAGCCACTGGCTATTTCATCCTATCATGTTTGTTCTCTGATCTACTCCAGCAATCTAAGTATCTAGCGTCATATCTGTAAAGATAATAGTTATTAATTGAGCAGCTGCTATGTGTCAACGATGACAAACACATTTTCTCTGATAAGCAGCAGTTATTCTTATCCCATTTTATATAAGTTCATGTCTCTGACTCTGCATATAGTCCTGCATACATTTGCAAAGGGGAAAAAATGTGTCTAAGCATCCGAAAACCCTCTAAGTTTGCAACCTTGAGGTTGTTCATCTGGACCATCTGAATAAAAGTTTTTCAAATACACTGTCCTATAGCCCATTGAAGCCTAAAGGATTTCAGAGGGAGGAAATGAGAGTGGTATCCTCCCAAGGAAAAGCAATTAGAGAATTTCCAAAAGGCAGAGGAAGCCTGGGAGCCAGGGGCAAAGAGCAGTCATACATGAGGCTTCCAGGGTATGGGAACTTGGAAGGAAGGGGACAGAGTCTGTGCAACCCCCAGATGGGAAATCGGCTTTCATTCCTGAGTGTTCCATCTCTATGGGGCTGTGATGCAGCCCCATTCTGAGGCTAGGCACTGACTTGGTGAGGAGAATTTGGTGTGCTTCCAGGCAATGGTTCTGGATCACTTCCCAATATTCGCTAGGCTGCAGAGGCAGTTTTCCTTCCAGTATTTCTGCTGTTCGAACAAACCTGAGGTCTCTAAATCTGCCAAAAGAGAGGGAGAAAATTCCTAAGCTGAAAAACTAATAAAATAATGAATTTTATAGGAAAGGTTCAAAAGGCAAATGCTCTTACTTTTCAATGAGAAGAAACTGAAGCAGAGTAAAACTCTTTTTTTTTTTTTGGTACTGGAGATTTAACCCAGGGGCTACAACCCCACTCTTTTTTGTTTTTTATTTCGAGACAGGGTCTCACTAAGTTGCTCACAGCCTTGGTAAATTGTTGAGGTTGGTCTTGAACTTGCGATCCTCCTATCACAGTCTCCTAAGCTGCTGGGATTACAGGCATGTGCTACAGCACTTAGCAAAACTCATTATATCCTAAAACCTGCAAGTCTAGTCTTTTACTTTCTTTTTTTTTTTTTTTTTGGTTGTGGGATACTGGGGATTGAACTCAAGGGTACTTGGTATTTTATTTAGAGATAGGGTCTCACTGAGTTGCTGAGCACCTTGCCATTGCTGAGACTGGCTTTGAACCTGAGATCCTCCTGTCTCGGCCTAAGTCTAGTCCAAAAGAACTCTTGCAATGAGGAGCCAGAGAAGTTCGCTCAACAGGTGGTAAATGATCCTTATGCACCTCCCTCTGGGGAGTGGAGCTTTGACACCGATGGGTATTTGGCTGGCTGGGAACTTGGTTCTAAAGCACCATCCAAAGTTCTTTCCAACAGAGAAGGTGCAGAGGACAGGGCCATGCACAGCACCATCTTCATCATCCACTGGGCTTCACCCCAACCTCAGTGTGGCTTCCAGGGTGAGCTACAGAGGACTCCCTGGATCGGAACCAAAAAAGTCGCCGACTTATTTTTTCTTCTCGCCACTGTGAGAGTGAAGCAAAGCCCAATAGGGAGAAGACCCAAGAGTCTTCCACACCCTTGGGGGATTTAAAAAAAATATATATCTCTAATCAATTATTTGTGATTGCTTCTTTTTAGTTATACATGTGCATGGAGTTTATCTTATTCTAATTAGGGCCCCAGTCTTGTGGATGTACATGATGGTGGGATTCACCAGGGTTAATTCCCATACAAACATGGGAGTTATGTCAGATTCTTTCCACTCTTTCCTATTCCTATCCCCTTCCTTTGACAAATACTCTGAATTTCTACTCTCCCCCTTCTTATTGTGGGTTGGTTTTCACATATTAAAAAAAACATTCATCTGGGGGATCTTTTCAAAATCGAAGCCAGATCATGTCACTCTGCTTGAAACCCTCCAATGACTTCCCACATCAGAGTAAAAGCCAGAATCCTTGACTAGGGCACGCAGGTCCCCCACAGCCTGGGCCTTCTCTCCTGCTCCTTGTCCTCCCCATCACCTCTCTGACCTCCTCTTCTACCACCCTCCCCAACTCACTCTGCTCCACACTATTCCTGGGTCCTTTCAGTAGGTTGCTCCTGCTGTCTGCAATTCTCACATCCCTGGTGCCCAAGGGTCACAGAGGGATTAATCTACCCCAACTCACACCGTCCATCAGTGACCAAACAAGAACCAGAACCCAGGTGCTCTAGTTTCAGGGTTAATTCTATAAATTATTACTATACATTTCTGACTAGTTGGAAAATTACATTTTTTTTTAAGAGTCTGAACTGGTACTTCCAATACCTTAGAAAAGTGAGTTTTGTTCAAAGAAGGGAATGTGGTTATTTCTTATCACTGGTAGGTTCTCCTAGGTTAACAGGTTAACTTTGCCCTCAGTTTTTTGGGGGTTTTTTTGTTCCTCTTTTTCCTTTTTTCATACCAGGAATCAAACCCAGGGGTGCTTAAGCAAAAATGAGCCAGGTGCTGTAGCACATCTATAATCCCACGAGTTGCAATTTTAAGGCCAGTCTAGGAAATTCAGTGATGCCCTGTCATTCATTCATAAATAAATAAATAGACAAACAGATAAATTTCTAAGAAAAGCATAAGAAAAACAAATAGGTTATCCAAGCAATAAGGCTCTCTTCAGACTGAATGAAAACTAAAGAACCTCAAAAAAAAAAAAAAGAAAGAAAGAAAAAAACATAAGAGCTGCTGATAAGTTTAGCCAATCAAAATCATGTACAGATATCTGCCTCTTATTTTCCTAACAAAGAACCCAGATGTTGGCAGTTAATCATTTCATTAGCCTGGCCTTTCAGTGAACTATCCCACCAGGACTTGTATCCCTTCTTAAGGGGCCTAAAAAGAACTTCACAGTCTCCTCCTTCTCCAGAACAACCAATGAATGGATAAACAAAATTTGACAATATTATGGATTATTATTCAGCCATAAAAGGGAATGTAGTACTGATGCAAGCTTCAATGTACGTAAACATTGAAAACATGTTTAATGAAAGAAGTAGACCCAAAGGACATAGTTTGTATAATTATACTTGTATAAAATGTCCAGAATAGGCAAAGCCCCAGATCAGCAGCTGCCAGGAACTGAGAGAAAGGGAGACTAGAGAGTGACTGCTAATGGGTATAGGGTTTCTTTTTTGGGGTGATGAAAATATTCTTAAATTAGTGGTGAGAACAGCACAAATTTGTGAATATACTAACAACTAACACATTGTGCACTTTTAAAGGGTAAATTTTAAGGAATGTGAATTAGTTGACATTCCATATCCGTGGGCTCTACAGGCATGGATTCAACCAACCATGGATGGAAGACATTCTGGAAAAAAACTGCTTCTGTACCAAACACTTACAGACTTTTTTTTTTTCTTTCTTGTATTGTTTCCTTGTATTTATATAGCATTTACTTTGTACTAGATGTTATAGGTAATCTAGAGATGATTTCAACCATGTGGAAAGTGTGCATATTATTTGCAAAACATTATTGCCATTTTATATAAGAGACTTGAACATTTGTTGATTGTGGTATCTGTGAGGGGTCCCAGAGCCAAGATCCCTGGGGGACTCAGGAAGCAAGCAGCACATGCCAAATTAAAGACTAGCCAGAGACAACTGTATATCTCAATTTTTAAAAAATGGGAGAAAAAAAGTGAATCTCCCCCTCTTTCCTGTAGACTACTATAATTCCTAGGGCCAATTTAGTCACTGATAGAGCTGAGAGACCCCAGCTTGCTGGCTGCGTTCCATAAAGGAGTAAGACCCAAGCCCCCATACATCTCATAGGGGGAGAGGTGGTCAAGAAAGCACACAATTTTAATTCAGGGTGATAAGTGTCACAATGGTGAATTTATGCTCTCTGGGTACTTAGATTATATCAGACACTGTGCAAAGTACTTTGCGTGTATTCAGTGATTTATTCCTCCCAGCATCCCTTCAAAGTAGGAACTCTCCTTATCCTAAATTTCGAGATAAGGAAAGCAAGACACAGAGAAATGATGTAGCAGACTCACATTACCTACGAGGCAGCAGAGTTAGGCTGCAGACCTGAGCCGGGGCTGGCTCAAAGGTTCTGCTCTCTAAGCAAGCTCAGTGCACAGAGACACAGGCACTAGGCACTCGGGGAGGACAAAGGTCAGCCACTTAACCCTGCGTGTGGGGTTCTCATTCACAGTTAATGTGCATTTCTGGTCTAGGATTTTTCATCTACTTTTTTTTGTTGTTGTTGTTGTTCAATTCATTTTGCTGCACGCAGAGCAAAATGTCACCATGCCCCACCTAAGAGGCTTGCTGGTATGTGGAAGCAATGAAGAAAGGGAAGGAAAGGGAGGGGGGACACTTACTCTTCAAACCACAGGTTCTTCAGGACGAGCATCATGGGGTTCACTGTGTGCAGGTGTTCCTCGTTCCACTTCTTGGCACTCCTGTAGACACTGTGCCAGGGCACAGGGGCCCGGATCACTCTCTGAGGAAACATGCGGGGGATGCTCTCAATGAAGAGTCGTTTTTTCTCCAGTGGGTCCATGAGGATGTAATCAACTAGAACCAAGAGGGCAAACACTGTCATTCGGCAGGGACCTTGAACATCCCTGCTCCGAGCTTCAGCACCTATAATGCAAATGAGCCTCTCTCCATTTGCACTGGGAAATTGCCCTTTGTTTGCAAGGTCATAGGCCATCCCTTGGGTATCGCTCAAGGGAAGCGCCACTCTGTCGGCATGTGCTTTCTTCCTGGAGAAGTTATTTCCTGGGAAAGAGGAGTGCAACTTCAGTTTGGTGCACTTAAACCTGCAGTTGAGTCCCATACCCAGCACCTTGCATGACAAAGTACTCATATGCTGATACTTCCTTAATCAGCTGTTGATTTCTGGTAGCAAGATACACAAAAGTCAACAAACTGATCACATCAGATACTTAAAAGGCCAACATAGAGACCAGAGGTGTCTAATGCTAAGGAAGAATGGGTAAAAGCTTCATTGAGGAAGTAACACTAGTTCTGGATCCGAAAGAGTGAGCAGGAGTTTATTAGGAAGAACATAAAGAGGTGAAGTGCCATCTCTTTTAGGTCTGCTCAAGGTGCTGTGAGCTGCCCTGTGGCAGAAAGATCAGGGATGGGTAAGGAGGTTAGAGGTGTTGCAAACGGAGGAGTAGCTGGAGCTGGAAGGGAAGGACCTTCTGTGTTTATTCTTAGGAGCTGGGTTCTGTGTGAGAGTAGACGGGGGTCATTACACTGACACCATTAGAAAGCTAGTTAGGAAATAAAAATAACCAGACAGGTTGATAAAGATAGAAAAAAAAGGTGGAAAACTAATAGGGTCACCCTGTGGTTGGATATGCTTCTGCCAATGCTCACCCATCACCAAATACTTCCCACTGACCCACCATGTGCACACCACACTGGGCTAAGGATGAAGTGGAACAGGGATCCAAGATACCTCCCCATCTCCACCCAAAAGCTCATGGTCTAACGAAGGAGACAAGACCCCAGAGACATGAGCTGACAGCCCTGGTGTGAAGCAGCACTAGAGAATAAAAGCACAGAAGTTGGAAAGCAGGATGAGTTGAAGGTGGGGACAAGGGGTACTGTGGATGCAGAGACCACAGGGACCCCTGTGATGGTTGCAGGGACAAAAAAAAAAAAATACTTGAGAGAAGAGGTAGGTCTTGAGCTGGGTTTTGAAGTCTGAGCAACTGTTGCTACCACAAAGTGGTCCTTGGGTGAGTCCCACTGAGTCACCTGGGAGCTTGTTGGAAATGCAGGATCCGGGGCTCCACCCCAGAGGCTGATCTCCTGAGGCAGAATCTGCCTTTTATCCCCAGGTTCTGTGGGCGCACACTAAAGTGTGGGAGGCACTGGCGGCCATCAGTGGTGGGGGTGGGGGTGAGCGCACATTTGAATGAAAGGGTAACTCATGTTTTTGGCATATTCAGTAAAACCAAGTGGCAAATGACAAAGTGAGGGGCAAGTCGGTGCCCACTTCTCCTTACCAATGCTTTTCATGAGGCTACTGTAATAGTCATTTTCTTTCTCTTCCACAAGGGCGGCCAGCAGGGGTTCCAGGGAGGGATTTGTCAGCAATGAGGTAGAAATCAGCTTTGAAATCCGAACCATCACTTCATCCTCCTGGGGTGTAATCATGTCCTTTTGGATTCCGTGAGTCAAATAGTAACAGTATCTCTTCCATGAACAATCACCGCAAGAAAATGGTCATGATTGAGTAAATGTGCCCACCTGTCCCACCCGTGGGCTGCCGGGGACCCTGTTCATGCAACACCTACAATCACGCTTTCTGGCCTGGCACATTTTGGCAACAAGATCACTGGCAAATTTTTCCCATGGCTCTGGAAGATTCAACCTAAGCCAGAGAGATTCACTGGGACAATAATGAAGGACTTGTCAATGCCTTGCGGGTGGGAACAGTGGAATGAGTACAGAGGCCAGGGATGGAGATAGCGTACCTAGTGACTTTAAACAAGAGGAATGGCAAGATCCAAAAATGACTCAAATAATTAACCCGCCTGAACAACAATGATCCTCTACAAAGCACTTTGATCCTGTGGCCTATAGTTGTCAGTGGGGAAAATATCCCCAAAGTGACACTTGGGATTTTTTTTTTTTTTCCCTAATCCAACTGTGGGCCTTTGAGTTCAGAAATCATAAACACACAAACTAAATAAAAATACCCAATGCGACCTGGGGACTTCATGGGGTTGTTTATGTAGGGTTTTCCCCTAAACTGCTGGTAGCTCTGAGAAGGAATAATTTCAGATGGACGAGAGGCACTAAGTTTGGGAAAGAAGCGTCATGACTTGGATGTGGGGTGTCCCCCCAGGTGTTCATGTGTTAGGGAACGCAGCAAAGTTCAGAGGTGAAAGATTGGATCATGAGGGCTCTGACCTCATAATTAGTGGGTTAATACTTTGAATGGACTTACTGTGTGCTGGTGAAAACAAAAGGCAGGTGGAACCTGGCTGGAGGAACTATGTCACGGGCCATGGCCTCTCTGTCCCTGACCCTCTCCTATCGCTTTCTCTCTCTGCTTCCTGGCTGCCAGGAGCTGAGTGGCTTTGCTCTGCCACACCCTTCTGCCATCAGGTTCTGCTTCACCTCAAGTAAAGGAGTCAGCCGACCACGGGCCGAGACCTTTAAAACTATGAACCAAAATAAACTTTCCCTCCTCTACGCTGCTCTTGTCAAAGTGACGAAACACTAACACGGAGGTTTGACTCTTGAGTTTCAGCTTCAACGCTCTGTGGTCAGAGGAGGCTGCTGCCCTCACTTGCAGTCCACTTCTTTCCAACCTTAAGGGAAGCAGCTTATAACAGGACCCTCCTTGACTTACAACGATGAACTTAAGTTGAAAATGCATTTAATACGCCTGCCCGACCCAACGCCTGAGCTGAGCAACACAGCACACTGTGGATATTGGTTGTGTCCCCTCGTGATTGCGTGGCTGACTGGGACCTACCGCTCACTGCCACTGCCAGGTATGGCAGGAGAGGGTCAGGCTGCATATCTATAGCCCGGGGGAAGATCAAACTTCACAAGTAGAAGGAGAGGTTCTATGGACTGTGTATCACTTTCACACCAGCGTAAGAAAAACCCTGAGCCAAACCATCCTAAGGCTCATCTGCAAAGGACAGTGTTGCCAAACTTCCCTGACTTTAAGAACCGCCTGGGTGGGCAGCAGGGAGTTGGGCTCTTGTTAAAATGAAGCTTGACAGACCCTCCTCAGGCAGTTAGGGAGGTTAAACAAGCACCCAGGTGACTCCTATCTTCAGGCAAATTTGAGAAATGTGGCGTGACTCTTAAGAGCACAGAGACTTGTGAACAGCCAAGTCTCGTACAAGTCCTAGATTTGTCTCTTCCTACGTAACCTTGAGCAAGTTGCTTCCTTAGTCCCCACCCCAATTTACACCCCTGGACAATGGGGATAATCATGGTACCAAGCCTCCAGTGGGTTCAAGAATCTAAGGGGTTTAGCCTGGAATTTTGCCAACTGCACACACCCAGTCACTGTGGGGTTCTATTATTAATTATTTTATGACATACTATAAAACCACAAGCTGTTTGCGCCAAAGCTTTGGTCTTTTAAGAAAGGGGTTGGAATCTCAAACGACTACCTGGAGCCAGGCAGCTAATGAGTGAAAGCTGGCTGGACCTAAGAGTAGACAATGGTGAGGATGATGACCAGTTAGAGAATTTATTTCCCATTTAAGGGAGGAAGTTAACCAGCTCAGCTGCAAATATTTTTAGTGTTTTTTTAAGAGGTTGGAAACCTACCTTATGTGAGATTTTCCTCGTTTTCAAAATAACATCTACAGGGCCACATTGAGCTTATGATAGGGTTGCCAGAAGAAAAAAAAAATAGAATACATTGGGATATACTCAGACTAAAAATCTATTCATTATTTATCTGAAATTCAAATTTAACTGGGTGTCCTGTTTCTTGTTCTGCAAAATCAGGTAACTCTAGTCTATGGGTCACCATTTTGTAATCTATGTTCTAAGAGGACCCAAGGCACCAGTTTCTAAGACTTACTAACTCAAAGTACTCTCTCTCTCTCTCTCTCTCTCTCTCTCTCTCTCTCTCTCTCTCTCATATGCACACACACACACACACACACACACACACACACACAGAGTGTCATTCAGGTCTCTCATGTGGTTTGGACCAGTCTGAATCCCTCAGATGCCAAGAATAACACTTAGCAAACTGAGAGAAAGAGGCCAGCAAGAGCATACCTCCAGGTCTAATTCAGAAGGTTTTCTCTCTTTCCTTTCTATTTCCATCTCCTGCTGCAACATCACAACCATCTGCTGTTCTGGACTCATTGGTCTGCTTCCAGGAAGGCCTACAGTTGTGTCCACATCCTTCTCCATGGCTGAGGTGTAGCAGGGTGACTTGGTCCTGGAAAACAGATATAGTCCAGCCCTTGGTGCTCCACAGAGGGACTATGGTGTCAGACCTACTTCCTCCAATCCTGTGAGTGTGGTTTTGTAACAGAAGCCTCTGTCTTCTATCCTCTAATGCCATGTGGGTGTACTTCAAAGATGATCCCAACCACTGAACACCTCGAAGATAGGTCACACTGCTCTTGCTCTGTTGGTTAATTCATTTTCACTTAGAACCGTGAAGTTTTGAATTAAGGCAGTTGGTGGGAAAAAAAACGTAAGTTGCTAGGTTTTGGGGAATGCTCTGAAGTCAGGAAGCAGAGTGTGGCTTTTCATGAGACCACACTCTACTGAGGTTCAGTCCAGTGGCCTGCCCTTTCTGTTGTGCACAGTGACACCTTACCCAGTAAGATCCTCTTTATCTCTGGGGCAGAACTTCATTTTCTTCTTGTTGGGCTCTGATGAGCTTTTGGATGCTGCAAGAGCAGAGAAGAAAGACATCAGTGGTAGGCAGTGGCCTTGGGCCATTCTCTGTCCACAGGGACAGGACACTTGGGACAGTTCAGGAGCACACTAAGGGGAATGGACAGAGTGTAGGGGACCAGGCAGGAGACGTGGGCTTTGTTCCCACATGTGTAACTAATTACCTGTGTTACCCTAAAAAAGTGACTTTGTTACTTGAGGCCTCAGCTTCCCCAGCTGTAAAATGGGGTTAAGCATACCTTTGGCTCACCCATTTATATTTCACAACAATTCATAACTACCTGCTCAATTTTCTCACAACAATGTGTGCCCCAATTTCTAAGCATCCGTTGTATTATTATTTAATATTTCTCTTTAAACTTAGTGCATTTATTTTTAGAGAAAATTTTATATAAGGATCACAATAGAAAAACCAGTATCATTTTAACAAGTATATAATAATTATAAACAGAAAACAGTATCATTTGCAATAAATAGAAGGTAACTATGAATAAAATCAATAGATGTTATTAAAAACAATACCAAGAAAGATAGTCAATAAACTCAACAATCAAGGAAAAGATGCACAAAATGGAAATAGTGCAGCAATACCACTGTCATTCCAAAACAAATATTTAACATCCTCCAAATATAAATATCCTTTAATGAGTAATAAGCAGAACTCGACCCAAGCAAGAACTTGAGTGACAGATACTTAGCAGTTTCTGTCTTGCTGGCTCTTTTTGTTTTGCAAAAAGCACCTTAGCAGTTTATCCTCAAGACTCTGACTAGGCTGAAAATTCTTGTGAAATTAAATTTGGGAGGTATTAGCACTGATTATTCACAGATTAAAAACAATTTTCAAACTACAAAATGGGAAATTACAATCTTCATAGTAATTACTGTTTAAGGAAAGTGTTAAATGATGACTTTAAACTGAATATTTCTGTTGAAACAAAACAAACTCCTGGTATTTGAAGGTGAGGTCTTTGGGGGTTAGTGCCCTTATAGGAGAACTCTGAGAGAACACAGTCATCTCTGAACCAGGAATAGGCCCTCGCCATACAAGGAATCTGCTGATACCTTGATCTTAGATTTCCTAGATTTAGGACCATGAGAAACACATTTCTGTTGTTTATAAGCTTCTTAGTCTATGTTACTTTGTTATGGCAGCTTGAACAGACCAAGACAAAGACCATGATATTAGCAATTGGAACATCAAACTTAAGTTTCCAGGTATGACGATCTTGAATATTTTTGGTATTTAATGTTTGCTATGTGTCCTTGAAGCAGAAATATGCAAAGACAATATATATCTGGAGATATATATTTAATAAACAAATAACAGTATTGAGAACTACTTGAAAAAAATCCTCCAAGTGGTACTTGAAAGGGTTATGACCATAAGAATAGAATAAGAAATTGGAAGAAACCACACATAGAACTCATTAGAAAGTATGAAAATGAAAAAAAAAAATACTGTTGCAAAAGAATTAACATTTATTAGACATGACAAACATAGAGTTTGAAACAAAGAGTCAATTGAGTGGCTCCAAAGTACATCTAACAAAAATAAAATTACTAAAGGATGTCTATAATCAGATATATGTGTACTTGGTGGGATGAAATTAATTAATACCTATAAGGCTCTGTGGTAAACAGTTCCCAAGGATCCCCATCTCTTGGTATCATGCTTTTGTGTAATTCTATTTCTTTGAGTATGGGCTAATCTAGTGATTAATTCTTAACAAATAGAGTATGGTAAAAAGTTATGGGATGTCACTTAGAAGATTAAGTTTCAGGAAATAGCGTGATTTCTATCTTATTGGCTCTATCTTGCTCTCTCCACTCACTCCAAGGGCTGCCAGAAGCCATGCTATTGACTGCTCTATGGAGAGGCCCACACAGTGAGAAACTGGTGTCTATGGCCAACAGCAAGCAATGACCCAAGGATATGAGTGAGTTTTTGGTTGCTTTTAGATACTATGACTCAGGCTGACATCTTGACTGAATGCTCATGAAACCCTGAGCCAGAACTACCCAGTTAAGCCATGCCCAGATTCATGACCTGCAGAAACTATGAAATAATAAACAGCGGTTGTTTTAAGCCATGATATTTCTTGATAATGTCTGATGCAGCACTCATGATACAAATACATAGAACAGTGCCTGGTATATGCAAATGATCCATTAATGTGCGTCATGAGAATAATTTCCATTTCATAGATGAGGAGAGTATGGATCTATGGAGTTATTCAAAATCAGCTGAGCAAGAGGTAGAGCCAGGACTAGAACCCAGGAGAAGAAATTTCACTGAAAAGTCCCATTCTACACAGAATATTGCACACTGCCACAAGTACCTGATGAGAGTCCCTGACCAGTCCTGTCCCTAGGGACATTGATGTTGACTGGCTGGTAGACCTTCAGCAGGTCTTTCATCTTCAGGTCTTGGGCCATCAAGGAGTAGTTGTTGGCAATGGAGTCACTGGGTCCACGGTGGTGGTTCTGCTCTTTGAAGGGCACGGCCACGGTCCATGATATGCGTTGCATCAAAGGGGGATGAAAGCTGTGCGACATGACAGTCTAAAAGGGAAGAAATGCAAGGCAAGACTTGATCAGAGACATTTCTCTGTGAACCTGGGCTCTGCTCACACTGAGACAGAGTTGCACATGCTTCATGCTACGCTTCTACATTCTGCACTCAGTGGAAATACTTTGTAAGCAGACACCAATTGTAACTCTTAACTACTGTGAGAATGATTTCTAAGGCCAAGGTTAACTGCTGGCATTCAACAATAACTTTGTGAATGATCCATTAATGATCATTCCTTACGGACATGGCTTTTATTCCTTACGGACATGGCTAAAAGGGAGGCAGAATGACCCTCCTTTTACGATGAAAGATGTAGTAGTTCAGAGAGTTCCAATCGGACAGTAGGTAAATGGGAAAGCCAGATTCTAACTCCCCTTCATGCAACTGGATAGCTCTTTCTCACACTGCTGCAGCCTCTTCCAGTGGCAAAAACAACCAAAGCCACTAAAGCCACTTGTCAAGTCTGACTGTTTGTCCCCTACAAGCACCTGCTGAACACATACAGAAGGCATTCAGCAAGTTCTTTACCTTGCCACCCTCAACAGCAAATCTGGTAGCTCGGGGCACATACCTGAAAGAGTTCTGAAGGTTCCTCATTGGCAGAAGCAGGCAGGGGAGGCAGCTCTGGCCGCGCCTGCGAGTGGCTCATGTGATGTATGGAGTCACTCCTGGAGAACTGTGGGAAATGGGAACAAAGACACTCTTCAGTAATTAGGAGAGATCTCCCAAGCCCCTGATGGTTAAGGACTACAGAAATCCCCAGGAAAGATTTCAGGTACACAGCTCTGCCTGCAAAACACCCTTTCTACTCCCATTCGTTACATATATTTAATTTTTTCATCATCCGTTTGTCTGTCCTCTGGTGTCTCCTCCTTGGTTTTCCCTCTATGAGCCAGTCTAGATAATCCCCTCCCTTAGGAAAGACCAAATTCTGAGGGTGCCCAGAGCTACCCTATTCTTGGATGTGATTAAAAGGGGGTCACTTTAAAAAACCGACTCTTGCATTTCATATATACAAAGTTCCAAATGGAAATCTGCTCAGGCAGGGGTGTTGCATGTTTATGTGTGTTTTAAACACACACAAGCAACTCTCCATGCTCTCTCTAAAGAGCAGGAGCATGTAAGTCCTCCATTTCATCAGAGCGTGTACACTTGGAAGTGAGCCTTAGGTAGGAGTGAACATCTTCCACGGTCACTCTCAGTTCCCAAGTATGTCTCCACCTCTTCGGAACAGAGCTGAAAGTGACAGCAGTGTTGAATAGTTTCATGTGTTTTTGTCTTACGACTCAATCCTTCTGGCATAGTGGTGCACGTGCCTATAATCCCAGTGGCTCAGGAGGCTGAGGTAGAAGGATCACAAGTTCAAAGTCAGCATCAGGAACTTAGTGAGGCCCTAAGTAACTTGGCGAGACCCTGTCTCAAAATAAAAATTACAAAGAACTGGGGATGTGTGGCTCAGTGGCAAAGTGCCCCTGGGTTCAATTTTCAGTATCAAAAAAAGACTCAGTCCCTACATGCAAGACAACTATTTCATCTGGGGCTGTGACAGAGAAGTTGCAATTTGTTCCAACACTGGAGAAAAGCTACTGGCCTAGACCTATGGGGAGGTGTTCCCACACGGCAGTTCAAAGATTGTTTGGAGGAATTTCAAGGGCAATATTGGCTCTTTGATTTTTCACCTTAGACAATGACTTTGGACTTAACTTGTGTAAGATGAGACATTATTATTCAAATTTTATTTATTTGGATCTGCAAATTCTGCAAATTATGTTAAACAAATCATTGGTGAGGGGTATGGTGGATGAGTGGTATATGACTCGCTATTAGCAGTATCTCCCACCATGCCCCTATAAACCCCTTCCCTGCTGACTCAAGCTAATGTCCATTATCTCCCCTGAATACCTACCTCATTGTATAATAACAACAGTAACAATAATTTCTACCATTATTCCAAATATTATGTGCCAGGCATTGTACAACATTATGCGATTTCTTGTACCCACACATTCTAGATGACGAAAAGCCACAGAAGAGGCAGATTTGCCTACCAAGGTGACTTTTAAATACACATCACTTTGTACCACAACACATTGGAAAAGGCAAGTATCATGTGGACCTAAAAATTAAAGGAAAACATGCAAGCCCACAAACAGATGGGTTGGGATTCTTAAGAACATGCAATGGGTTCACTGTTCTCATGGCCTAATTTGGTGATTCTCAAAAATGGTGGCATATTAGATTCACCAAAGAAACTTTATTCAAATTAGGAATGCTTCATCTCTGGATGATGTGTTTGAGAACTACTGACCCAACCCTGCTGTTTTCATCTTACAACATGTCTGTTGATTTAAATCACTGCCTCTGCCTTTCTGCTCTTGACCTCAAACTCCAGGATCTGAGAACTGATGGATCATCACCAAGAGTTCCCTCTTCCACTACTGGGTTTAATGCCATATTTGTACCAATAAGGTGAACAAAATGGAAAATCCCAGCATCAACCAGAAAGGAATATGGTCAACCAAAGCAGGTACCATACCATCCAAGGAAGATTTTGGCAGCAGTACTTTCAGGGATATGAAGTCATTCATTATTCCTTTCAGGATCCCAGGAGGAAGACATGTATCAATTGATAGGTTAGGATTGTCTGTATTGTGTTTTGCAACCAAGAAGGTTTTGTGGTCAGTGAAAATCTTTCCTTTAGTCTAGGTTTTAAATGTTTCAAATAAAAATCTTCATTAAAAGAGCAACTAGCAAACACCACAAAATTGGAAAATCTAGAGAAAGTTAAAGCAAGAATGGGAATGAATAATTAAAACCCCAAATCCCTGACCTTCTGCAGTCAAGGAGAATGGTGACATTGTGTGGGAGGTGTCTTGGCATTCAAGTTTCTGCTCAGTGTGGGAAAAATCTGATTTCAGCCCTGACACCAATTGGGAAGTTACTCTTCCCACCAAAAGGGGTAAAATAGAGCCCCCCCAGGGGGCATAACTGACTCTACTCCCATCTCAGCCCATGTTATAAAATGTGGCTGATCCCAGTCCCTGGCTCCAGGACAAGGCACGAGGCACAGATCTGATCGATCAGACTACTCTGGCCTCCTGGGCACGGTCACTGGTTCAGGGACCCAGGCTGGGTTGACCAGAGTATTTCCTGACACTTTTTATTAGAGCTGTTGAGAAAGAAGCACTCTCTCTTCATTAAAGTCACTAACTGTCAGGATGTTTACGACTAGAGTTTCCGACAGTCATCTTTGTCTAACATGGGGAAAAGTCTGCCTTGGAACAAGGGCAACATAGACGCAAGCAGAGTTCCCCAAAAGAGAAGAGAGTTTCAATGACATCAACAGGAACCCTGGATCCAACTTGTACTTCTTGGTTACTTAAGCTCATAGATTCTTTGGGGTTTGAGGCACATTGAATTATATTTATGTCCCTCCATCCTGAGAAATGATCATCCAAGCAATAGACATGGAAACAGTTGAGTCAATGACAGGTGCTTAGCGGCGAGAACAGATACCAAGCCATACAAATAGATAAGTCATTCTTGGGATAATGAAGAAAGGAAACCATGAGCATTTTGTAGAACACAACAGAAGCTCTTCAGAAACAAATTAAACTCTGAGCTAGTTTATAGACAAAGACTAAGACTTATACACAAAGAGTCATAAATACCCTGATAACAGAAAACATCTCAATCCATGGGACAAGAACAGATGGAACACATACAAGTCAGCAAACTGAGAAATCAATTCCAGAACAAAGACAGGTTTCTTGACCATACCTGGCTAAGAATTCTCTGTGATACCTTCAAGGGGAAAAGATAGGAGGTTCTTATAAAAATTACCTGACTATGTGAAGTGTTTTGTTAAAAATAATATTAGTACTTAAGTCTCTTCTTTGTGGCACACATCTACAATCTAGCAACTCGGGAGGCTGAGACAGGAGGATGGCAAGTTTGAGGCCAGACTCAGTAAATTAGCAAGGCCCTAAGCAATTTAGTGAGACCCTGTCTCAAAATTTTTTTAAAAAAGGGTTGGGGATATGGCTCAATGGTAAAGTGCCCCTGGGCTCTATACCCAGTCCTCAATACCCCCCCCCCAAAAAAAAAAAAAAAAAAAGGAAGAAATCTCTTCTTTGGTAAATGACGAGAATCTTTCATTTTATAGCATGGGCTTGAATATTATCAACAAATCCACTTTAATTTCTATAAAGTTTTGATTTTAAATGCTCCCCTGGGTACCTTAAATGGCAACCCAGTGGATCTGGGCTTCTACAACCAAGATTCTGACATCCCGCTTGGGTAGAACTAGCTGGCTTATTCCTAGTTAGCCATGATATCTGCATGTTCTTCATGGAGGCAGTTTCAAATGCTCAGCCAAGAACCTGCTATACCAGAATCACTCGGGCCTTAGCTAAACATATAGATTATGTCACAGCCGCATTTCAAATCTTCTGGATTGGAATCTTCGGGGGTGGGAACCAAGACTCTTTTTAAGATACGCCCCTGAAGTCTGGGAACTGTTGGGATTGGAAACTATGGGTTGTAATATACCTTCTAATGACCCTGGAAGGGTAGGAAAAGGAAAATATATCTATTGCTAATATTTTCATGGTAAAACCTAAGTATTTCCAAAAGTCTAATCTAGCAAAAATCATATTTCAAAGTGCACATCATAAAAGTGCAATTACCACCCTTGCTAGATCAAGGGAACCTAACATGCAACTGGTCTATGAACCAAACATCCCTCTTCCCACACGTTCAATTCTCGTCAAGTTGACAATACAGGTAAAGAAACGTGCCTTAGAATTCACACCTACCTTCTGAGATGAGCAATCCGTGTTGCTCATGGTGTCCACTTTAATTGTACCTATTTGAAAAATGAACAGAAAGCTCTTGGCTTCTCTAGGGATGCTCCTTGACTATCTAGTTGCTCTGAAATCCACAATTCCTTATAGCATAATGGGGATGACACAGACAATGGAACTTTCTGGCTGCTCTGAGAGCTCCGTTCACAGGGCTGCCTCTCTGAGGTCATACACTTGGGTCCCCTGAGGAGTTCCCCGGTAGAAGAGGAGAGGAAGAGGAGCTAGAGGATGAAGGGGCAACACTGGGGTTCTTCTGGGTTTTATGCTCCAGTTCCTATTCCTTGCAATAGTCGCTCTTCCTTTCCCTGAGCAGGTCTTTCTTCTCTTGAAACTTTTCTGCAAACACACCAAGATCCCTGTAGTGGAAAAAAATTTAAACAGAGTTAGATATTAATACAGAGAATAGGGAGGACTCACTTTCCCAAACAACACACCTGGCAGCTACACTCTTTCTCCTCTGCCTCCTCCCTGAGTAGTTTCAACTCTGGTGGATCTGTACCCAGCCCGGGTGCCAGTAACCAGGCACCAGCGTCTGTTGCTAAGGGAAGAAGGGGCCTCTGCTGTGCCTACGTACAAGACTGGGCTTGGCCCAGCGCCTTGTCCTGTTGACTCCCTTTGCTGGAAGCTCAGCTGGGCAGCAGGAAGTGTTACTGGCAGAAGGGATGGTGGAAAGGTGTTCAGCAATGGCTCAGGAATGCAGAGGCGAGTGGCAGAAAGAGACCATGTCTTCGGCAATGATGCTTGGGATCCATAGCCCGACAGGATGGCTCAGAAACTGCTCTTCCCATTAGTTAGCTGTGGCTTGAGCAAATTACTTCATGTCTTCAAGTGAACTTTTCAACTTATTATTATAAGACAATAACGTAAGGTATCTACCTCAGCAGGTGGGTTTGAAGGTTTAATGAAATAATGCATATATAACAATCTGGACGTAGTGAAAGGATGGCTAATTCATCCGAGTTTGTAAGTGCTGTGTCCTGGGAATTTTTTCAGTCCTGGGACAGTTTGGTCACTTGACACAATAGGACTTCTATAAAAGTTGTAGTTAACATCAATAGTAAAAACACAAGTACATGTGTACACAAGGGCTAAGATTAGCTGCTACCCAAATATTCAAAGCCCTTGCTACAAGGCTGTTTTCACAGTCCTCTCAAAACAAAAATAGATTTTTTTTTAAACTTTAATTTCCCCCAAATGATGTTCCCATTCTGTGGACAAGGAATCCAAAACAGAGAGGTGCAAAACTCTCTCCAGTTTGCATGACTCATAAGCAGTGCTGATATAATCTGAACCCTGTCCTGATGACTTCAAGTCCAGTGCTCTTGCTTTGCGAATCTTCCCAGAACACACACATTTCTTTCTTTCTTTTTTTTATTATTGTATACAAATGGGATACATGTTGTTTCTCTATTTGTACATGGAGTCAAGGCATACCATTTGTGTAATCATACGTTTACATAGGGCAATGATGTTTGATTCATTATTTTTTCCCTTCCCCCCCACCCCTCCCACCCCTCTTTTCCCTCTATACAGTCCTTCTTTCCTTCATTCTTACCACACTCCTTATCCCTAACCCTAAACCTAACCCTAACCCTAATGCTAACCCCTCCCACCCCCCATTATATGTCCTCATCCGCTTATCAGCGAGATCATTCGTCCTTTAGTTTTTTGAGATTGGCTTATCTCACTTAGCATGATATTCTCCAATTTCATCCATTTGCCTGCAAATGCCATAATTTTATCATTCTTCATTGCAGAATAATATTCCATTGTATATATATGCCACAGTTTCTTTATCCATTCATCAACTGAAGGGCATCTAGGTTGGTTCCACAATCTGGCTATGGTGAATTGAGCAGCAATGAACATTGTTGTGGCTGTATCTCTGTAGTATGCTGATTTTAAGTCCTTTGGGTATAGGTCAAGGAGTGGGATAGCTGGGTCAAATGGTGAGAATACACACATTTCTGAGTTCCTTTGAAGAGTACTGCATAGCACCAAGTACTTCCATTTATTCTTTTTATCACTGTACCCTCAAAGTTGGGCTTTCTACACTTCCAAAATAACCTGAGCTTTTCATCTCTTATACCATTTCTATTTTCTACCATAAAGTGTATACATCAGCCCTCTGTAACTGGGGGTTCCACATCTGGGGATTCAATCACCTGTGGATTAAAAATATTCAAGAAAAAATGTGGTTTTTTTTTGTACTGAATGTATACAGTCTTTCTTCTCATCATTATTTCCTAAACAATACAGTATAATAGCTACTTACTTAGCACTTACATTACATTGGGTATTTTAAGTAATGTAGAGATGATATAAAGTGTACAGAAAGGTGTGTGTATAAAGTTATATGCAAATACTACATCATTTTACATACGGGACTTGAACATATAAAGATTTTGGTATCTGCAGGGGTCCTGGAACAAATCCCCTGTGGATACTGAGAGACAACTATATATAGGTTTTAAACAGTATTGGAATAAATGAGCCAGTGGAAGGGTTTGAGACTTTGGTTTAGACAGAAATGGGTTATAATCAGGCCTCCTGTAGCACATGTAAAACCTCCTATCTGAGGAAGCAAAGAATTAGGAAGGACCTGGTTCAGGGTTAATCAGACCTATGACCTTATGTGTGAGCAGAAGACATGCCTACATCTGAATTCTGTGTGCCTAAAACACTAGCTGTGTTCAAAATCATCAAACCAACATGATACAATAATAATAGCTTCAATTTATTACAATAACTTCTATAGCGAACATACACAATCATCTGCGACAGGTGCTAAGCACTTAATGAACATCATCTCTTTGGATCTTTTCAACTACCCAGAAGATAGATCTTTTCATTCCATTTTTAACCTAACCTGCCCAAAGTCACTCAGCTAGCTTAGCAGCAAAGCTGGGACTTGAGCATGGTATTGGAAACTGTTCCATGACTTAAACCAAAAACCTACATGTAATCTGAGGAAAGATGAAAAATAAAATATTTGCCAAAGGGAATAAAGCTACATTCCCCCCAGGCCTCCTCACCTGCACCAGAATTTTCTGTCATCTGGTTTATCTTTCTTTTCAATAATTTCCAAGAGAAAATGAGGGTCTCAAGATCCTCAATCCCCTCAATTCCAAGTGCCTAGGTTTGTCAGATAAAAACCACAGGATGCCCAGTTAAATCAGAATTTCAGGTAAACAAGTTTTCAGGATAAGTATGTCTCGCTCAATATTTGGGAGATACTTATATCAAAAAGTCATCTGTTGTTTACCTGAAATTGAAATTCAACTGAGTGTCCTATATGTATATTTGTAAAGTCTGCTAACCTGGGAGGAGAGTTCAGTTGGGTCCCCAGTTGTTCCTGTCTCGGTGGTGTTACCAATTCAGGGTCTCAATCTGTGGCTTGGAAATTGTCATACATTCCTTACTCAGAGCCAAGTGTTCCTGGCAGATCTTTTCTGAGACCTGAAATCACTGCTTACCTACAGCCAAGCGTCTTAGTCCACTGGGGCTCCTATAACAAAGAACCATAGACTAGGAGGCTTACAAACAACAGAAATTTACCTCTCACAGTTCTGGAAGCTTGGACGCCAAGATCTGGATGTCAGCATGGTGATGTTGGGGCAGGGTGGACTGAGGAGGGGGATTGTTCCAATGAGGACCCCCCCTCCACTTCAGGTTGTAGACTGTCAACTTCTCATATCTTCTTAAGGCAGAAAGAGGCAAGAGAGCTCCCATTCATGAGAGCCTCACTTTCATGAGCTAATCACCTCCCCAATGTCCCCACTTCCCAAAACTATCACATTAGGCATAGGACTTCAAAATGTGAAACTGGCAGAAACACAAACATCTAGTCCATTGCAACGAGACATTGTGGAAAGGCAAAGGGGAGGCTGCAAGTGGACTTTTGTAGTTGATTCATTAAATGTTCATCGAGAGCCAAGACCTGATGCTATGGAAAGATGCCGGATCCACACCAGTGACAAAAATGACACAGGTCGGAGGAACTCGAGGATTCACAGAGGTGACCCTAGATGGCACCATAAACAAAAATCCCAGTGGAAGCCCAATTCAGCTTTTCAAAGTAAGGTCCCCCCAGGGAATGATGACCACAGTGCTTTAGTCTAAGGAAAACAAACGAATCTTTTCCTGGGTAGGGAACCCATCACATTACAGCTGAACAAAGTGCACAAAGCCAGACAAGATGGCCTGAAACTTAAGAATTTAGGGACAGCCGGGCATGGTGGTGCATCCCTGTAATCCCAGCAGCTCGGGAGGTTGAGGCAGGAGGATCGCGAGTTCAAAGCCAGCCTCAGCAACTTATCAAGGCCCTAAGTAACTCAGTGAAACCCTTTCTCTAAATAAAAAGGGCTGGGGATGTGGCTCAGTGGTTAAGCACCTCTGGGTTCACTCCCCAGTACTACCCCAAAATAAAATAAAATAAAAAAGGAATTTAGGGACAGACACTTGTCTATCTATGGTCTCCTATCTCCTCTGTTAGCTCCCCTTTTCTGCTGCTGTGGAAAACTTAGAGCAGGAGTCCTTGGTTTATGCATAATGACCACCTTCATCATCCCTAAACTTATTTCTCTATCCACCTGCCTACTTATTTGATTTTTAGAAATATAATGTGGTAGAATTACACCATTGAATATTTCTGAAGCTCTACCATGCGCCCAATAGCTGCTAAATTCTTGACAGCCATCATTGTTAGCAGTGCTCACTAGAAACCTGGCATCTCTCTCTAACTAATGGGTTATTTTCCAGGTGGATATAGACAGAGGCCACAGAAAAGAGGTAGGTCTACACAGGTCCTTGGATGGAAAGAGCCCAAAAACTGTTCAGTAGCAACCAGTGCCTGGGTTTTATAGATGAAGCCATGACTCAGAGTTAACTCTTCCCAGGTAACACTGTAAGAAACAGACATGGGGCCAGAGCCCAGGACTGCTGGACCTCAGCCCATGGTCTTTACTCCGATGCTCAAGGGCAATGGTTCTCAAACTAGAAACTTTCTCTGCTGGTCTGCACACGCCCACTCACGTTTGGGGTCATTTTTGGATGTCAAAGCTGAAGGGAGGCCTGTTAATGGTATCTACTGATTAGAGACCAAGGTGCTACTAAAGATCCCACAGTGCTCAGGTCAGAATTTCTGTGCCCAGAAATATAACTTCCCCACCCATAAGAGCACTGGTATTGAGAAATCCTCTCCTTAGGTCTGGATTTGGAGCTAGGAAACATGGGTTCCCCCTCTGACTTGGATCCTTGTGAACCGTGGGATTTGGGTTTATTTACCTTTTCTCTCTCTCAATTTTTTCATCTGTAAAATGGAGATAATATGCAAATCCGTCTCTAAGGTTCTCACTGGCTGATAACATTTGCATCTGAGGAGTAATGGTTAAAACCTTCCAGTCAAGGCGGTACCTCATCACGTGTTTCCAACTCCAGAGGTGCTTCCAGAAGAGTTGGTTCTGGATATCTAGGAGGGGAAGCCCTAAGTTCTTCCGAAAACCCATTCTCAGCTGCCAGTCCACCTGTCTGCGTGTGCCGGAGAATAGTCACTCCAGGCTATGGGTGTAGGAAAGCACTCTAAGTCTCAGAATCCTCATCCGTAACCCTCTCTGAGCTAGTCGGGGTGGCCCTTCAAACATGTGCAAGCGCTGCGGCCCCGGGGTTTGCAGCGCCTCTGCCCAGCCCTTCGGTTCGCGGGCGGGGGGACCCGAGCCGAGCCGAGTCGAGCCGAGTCGAGCCGAGCCGAGCCGAATCGAGCCGAGCCCAGCTGAATCGAGCCCAGCCGAGCTGAGCCGCTCCAGAGGGCGGGGCCGAGTCGAGCCGAGGGGCGGGGCCGAACGGAGTTGCTCCAGAGGGCGGGGCCGAACGGAGCTGTGGGGCGGCGGAAGCGGGTGCGGCCGCCGCGCGCCAGTGTGTTCCTTCCTCCTCGCGCCTCCCAGCGCTCCGCCAGCAGATGCGGCTGGGGCAGCGCGACACCAGCGCCAGGTGAGAGCTCGAGGCTTCTTGGGGGTCCCGGGGCCCGGCTGACTGGACCCTGCTGGCCAGGCTGGGGGAGTAGAGGCGCGCTGGGCCCCGCGCCTGTAGCGCTCGGTGCCGGCGTTAGTTACAAGGGTGTCTCAAGCCTCCGAGTCGTTGGGACCCGACTGGGTACTTACCGGGGTGGAAGGAGACTCAGTCCATCCCGCCCCACCCAAACCGCGTTCCCACCTACACCTGTGTTTGTTAAAAGGGTTGTCGGCCCCATCCCGCGCGCTAGACCCTGGCCTCTCCTGGGAAACCTGGCTGGGAAGATGTCGAGTCCTCCCTCGACATTAAACCACCTCCCTAGTAACCAGTGAAAATGGGTGCCCTCCCCTCCACCATTCCGTCCTCTTCTCCCGAGGAGCCCTTTCCCCGTCATTGCAGAGAAGGGAGTTGCAAGAACCAAAGGTGGGTGCGCATCCCAAATCTCCCTGAGTTCCCATTTTTCCGCCTCTGAGCCCTCTCAGATGCCGGGACCTTTCCAACACCTGCGTCACACCCCTTTCTCCTCTAGAGCCTCCAGGCCTTCGGGCATTGAAGCGCCCTGAAGTTCCCGCCCCCATCAGGAGATGCGACCCGCCCCCCCCCCCACCTCCCCAGCTGGAATGTTCTGGGTAGCCGTTTGCTCTGGGAGGCGCGAGGGTGGGAGAGCCCCGGGCTTTCTTTGGAGACTTGAAAGGGGAGGAGCTGATTGGCTGGGGTTGGCTTGGGTGAGTCCCGAAGGTGCAGAGAAGGTAAATCAAATCGGCTTTGTAAGGGTTGTCACCTGCTCAGTGCCAGCGGAGGCCCCTCAGAGGAGGAGTCATTTGACTAGGGAGTCTGGGAATTGATGGTCAGATAGATGTATTTGAGGACTGTGGCCCTTGGCATTCTCTCGCCCACATCCGACTCCTCAAACCGGTCTGGTAGCGCTTGGATTTCTCAGGCCAAAGGAGACCTGTAAGGGGACTTGGGCTTGTTTTTTCCAGTTTCGGAGATGAGATTAAGGGAACTGAGCTGGGAACATCCCAGCGTCATGATCTGCCTGCTGCAGCTTTAAAGAAAAAATCTGGGGTGGAGGAATTAGTCCTTCCCTGTCCAAAGGGTGATGATCTCTAGTTGGGGTGATTAACATGTGCTTTAATATGCATCTAGACATTGTAGATATTAGTAGCTATATATCCCCCCTGTAACTCACATAATCAGCGTGTGGGATACTCATTATGGCCAATAAATGTGAGGATCTCTCAGTTAATTTTGACCACTGTGACAAAATCTATTAGGTATTTGTACCATACATAGGTCAGGAGGTTAGTTCTAAGGCAGAAATGGAAACGATATGTTTCCAGCCAGACAGTTGTTTTTCTGGGAAATGTAAGAATGATTTTTTTCTTGTTTAAAAACTCAACCATGTTAAAAACCTATCTAATTTAACAAATTTCCTTTAATAAGAGCTATGTGAGATTGGACAGTCCTAGGAGTTCCAGGCAGTTTGATCAGGGAGTGTAATTGTGGCACTGTCTGTCCCTGAGGCATGGCTCTTGTTACTTAGTGGAAAGAGACTTACCCATAAATAGTGATTTAAGGCACAGTGCCATTGGGAGCCAATGAAATCAGCCAAGGCCACTGTTGTATGGGAAAGGTGTTCGGGAGTGTGGGCAGGGTAAAGCAGTGAAGCTGTCTTGCTTTTTGTGTATTCTTTTCAGCATTTGTCAGGCTAAAAATTAAATATAAGCTCTCAGACTACATTTTATTATATGTCCTACATCTTTTACTCTGCAGAATATAGAGAAAATCTATATGTATATGTAACAAAATGAAGTATTTTGTATTTTTTTAAACTATGGACATCTTTTCATGTCATCAAGTAAATAGCCCCATTATTTTAATGACTGAATTTAATCATTATTTAACCATTTTCTTATTAATGAACAGCTAGCTTCTTTTTTTTATGAATCATTATATGCTATAAACAAATGTGATGCACATCCTTTTGGTATGTTTTGATGTATCTGATTATTTCCTAGAGTCCTAAAAATAGATTGCTGTGTCAAGGTATGTGAAATTTGAAAGTTTGATTAACATTGCCAAGTCATCCTCCATCTGCATGCCTGCCATCAACATGTAGGGATTAGTAGAAACTCTTGTTGAATCAGTTGGATGAAGACCACTAATAGTTTAAGAATTTTTTTATTTCCCCAGTGATGGCAAGCACCTGGGCAACATGAGAGACTGGACAGCACACTACACTGGAGAACTTATCAACAGGAGGATTAATCCCCAAAGAGATTGAAGAGAGTTCCAGGATGGCCAAAGAGGAGTCCCCGAGTACCTTAAAGGACTTGCAGGAGCTGCAGAGGAAGCTGTCTTTGCTGCTAGAGTCTTTCCAGAATAACTCAAAGGTCAGTTTCCAATCACTATATATAATGGAAAATCTGAGATTGAACGTTCATGTAATTAACATAGTAAGTTATTTCTTTCTTAAGTAAAAGAAGTTTGGAGGTAAGTTAGGGATTCTTCTAGCTCACCACCCTGCCATGTCTGAGTTGTGACCTTCAAACTCATTGTTCAGTGTGACTCCAAGAGCTTCAGCCATCATATCCATATTCCAGACAATAGAATGGGAGGAGAGAGGGTTGAAAAATTCCCATTTTCAATTTAAGAAGACTTCCAAGAATTCACACACATTTCCAGTTTTATCTCATGGACCAAAATTTGGTTGGATGATCACCCCTAATGGCAAGTGGCAATTCTTTAGCTAGATTTAGAGAGGGCACTCTCTGGCTGTGCCACAGGTACCATCCTTTTCTGGTTTTATTGTTAATTTTGGCTTGTCTGTTACTCTGAAAATGAGAGGCCAAAGCCCGATCTAAGATTTGAGTCCAGGTTCCAGTAGAAATCCAGCTGTCTAGCTACTAGAAGTTTAATTTGAACCACATATATATAATGAAATTTTCTAGTAGCCACATTTAATAAGTAAAAAGAAGTAAGTGAATTAATATTAAGAATGTATCTTATTTAATCTAATATATCCAAAATTGTATCATTTAAACCTGTAATCATTATAAAAATTACTAATGAAAAAAGTTCTTGAGATATGTGACATTGTTTTTTTGTACTATTTGAAATTCAATTTGTATTTTACACTTAGAGGACATTGCTATTCAAATGAGCTACTTTTTAAGTATTCTGTAGCCACTTGATGGCAATGGGACTCGGGTGTATTCTGTTTTCTTGGGTATTTATTGCTTGCTTCTATATGCCTTTCAGCATTTTTTTCATGGAAAACAAAGTAACTTTCATAAATAAGACTATTAACATTTTGTCATATGTCTTTCTAGACTTTTTATGCACTATGCCCATAAAAATACACATGCACACATAACAGTATTGTACTATTTTGTGATTTTTTCTGTGGGACAGCACAGTCCCACTAGTGTCTACTTGAGCTATTAAAGAGGTCCTTTCTGGACTTACTCCAGAATGCATCTGACACTCTGTAGATCTGCCAAGCTATTTTTAAATTGGTCAAGCAACTTTCTAGTCAGTTGGCTAAGAATCTTGTTATTAAAAGTTAGCTCAGTAAGAAAGGTCCTCATGCCCCTTCCACATTTATAGCTGTGTCTCATCACTGGCGGTAGTTACATTCTATGAATTGACCACAAACATGGGACCAGCAAGTGCTAAACCGTTGCTCCTAGGGGAAACACACTTGTTCCTTCTCTCCTCTGGTCGTAACTTTTTCATCAACTGATCAATACCTAACCTTGTTTTATGTGTATTTTTGTTTAAAGACACTAATATGTGTTGTCAATCATTCACATTGAACTCAGGGCCAACAACACTGTATCTCATGTATCGAACAAATACGTGTGTGTTCAACTCCTGAATTTTTCTTCATATGGCACGTCTTTGTCCTTAGGAATACTAGGCAACACTACAGCACAACGCTTGAGACCATTTTAAATAGTGAAATCACCAACCAAAGGCACAAAAGTGTGAAATTATGGCATTAAAATATGATGCTATTGTTCGGCTCTTGAGTGTCCCCCAAAGGCTTATGTGATGTGTTAAAGACTCGGTCCCCAGGGTGGCACTCCTGAGTTGAGCCTAGTGGGAGGTCTTAGGTCACTGGGGTTGGGCCCTTTTAGAAGATTATTGGTTCCCAGTTCCTTCCTCATTCCTTTTTTTCCCCCTGGTTTTGCTCCACAGCACATTCCAGCTGTGGTATGCTGTCTGGCCACAGTCCTGAAAGCAAGGGGGCCAACCGATCATGAACTGGAACCTCCAAAACTGTGCCAAAATACACCTTTTCTAAGTCACTTATCTATGGTTTTTGTTATAGTGGAAAGCTGACTAACATATCTGATAAGGACACACTGAAAGGACTGAAACAAGAAGGCAGAGTTTCTCCTTAAGTTTTCCTTGATTTTCTCCATTCAGCTGGGAATGTACATCAGGTGACTGAGCTTTTCACTGCTGTGTACACATCTACTAGTCCTCAAAAGCCAGAAGTGTCATTTGTGAGGTTACAAATAAATGTTAGTGAGTAGACAGTTCTCAGATGTGGAATTCACAAATAATAAGAATTGACTCTATATTCATCAACATTGAGCACTTACTATACGCCACGCACTGTGCTAGGCCTTTGGCAGGCCTTAACTTAGTTAATATTTACATCTGCCTTCTGAGGTGTGCATTTCAATGCAGAGGAACTCACTTGTTGGCATTTCTTCCTCTCAGTTCCTCATCATGTGTTCACTGGAATAGGTTTGGGTGAGATAGCTACCAGGCCAACCCACTCCTAGCCATAGGAAAAAATTATTAGCTATCTACATCCTGATGTTTTCAGATAGTCCTGCCATGGAGTATCTTCTAAATTTTTAAAATCATATTAACTGTATTAATATTAATTGTATTGACAACTCAGTGAAGTGATTAAGAGGGAAAAGGGGGGCAAATCACCCAGTGGTGGTGATTATTATTACTAATTATTTTGATGCTTCAGTATGTAATTTTTACTTATTGCTGGTCGTATCACAACAGATGTATTTCTGGATTTTTGTTTTTGCCTGATGAACCTTGCAGCTTTCCTACGTTGATGTGTGGATCTTCAGAACAGTTGTTGCCCAGGGGTCCATCAGCAAGGACATCAGATTGACACACCATAATTGACATAGCCATCCCCTCATCATCAGGAAATTCAGTTGATTTCTTTCCCCCACATAATCTGTCCCCTTTCCTAATATGTTAATGAACCCTTGAAACTCCAGATAAGAATAGCTGGGCATCAGATGGAGTGTGTATCATCTCTTCTGGGAAAACTGGTCAGGATTTTATTGTCTTATTTTTAGACTGAGATACAGGAACCTGCTCAAGAGATGGGACCTTCCAGGCGTTTGGGAAATGTAAGGCTACCTTAGAAGCCAAGGGCAGGGAGTGAAGCAGGGCTGAGCCTCAGAAGGAGTCGGGGTCAGGCAGGTTAGCTTCTCTGTCTCTGCTTCATTCTTTTCCTCTGTAGCCTGATTCCTTGGCCTTTTCATTCATGTGGGCAAACGTGGTTGTCGAGGCTGGCACCTTCGACTCCTTCCTTCTCCTTCAGCACCCAACTGAAGCCCTCCCCTTAGGGACCTGGGATCAATGCCTGATTCCTGGGAGCAAGAATCTCACAGGCCCCCTCACCTGTGACAATGGAGCTGGCTGCTGGGCTGGGGACTTTCATTCATGGCTCCTCCTGGGAGGGCGCTGTTCTCGGGGAAGAGGAGAGGTGGCCCATGAGTTAGGTGGATAACATGGTGGCACTCCCTAATGTGGATTTTCTCCACCAACATGGTTTTCTTCTGCTGAACCTTCCCTGACACAAAGGATGTTCCTGAACAAACACTCCTGTGCACCCTTGTGCCAACTCTGAATCCCATGCCAGGCGGCACTGGGGGACTGTCACGTGGGAGTGGCTGTCACAGGGCACCTTTGACTTTTGGTTACCAGTGGTTTCAAATAGTCCTCACCCCTCACCCTCCTGCTCTCTGGCAGCAAGAGACAGTGAGTCACCGATTGTCTTTCACATTCTAACGCCAGAGCCTGAGTGGAGTCTTCATGTCCTCAGATCCTGACCACCTGGTCCCTGCTTTGTAACCTCCCATGCCAGGGTTTGTATTTACAAATAAATCACCTTTGTCTGACCTTGGACAAGTCAATTCAGCTTATTTACATGTCCTGTTTTCTAGAATAAGCAAGGCCAGGCCCACAGTCGTGTTGTGAAGATTGTCCGCGATGCCATTTGAGATGCCTTCACAGGGAGCCTGAAACATGGCAGCACCATTTTCTCCTAGCCTGACATCCCCAGGTTGTTCAGTGCAGCACTGCACCTGTAAAGTGCAGGTGGGGACCATGTGCCTCCAGGATGGGGATGGGGAGTCCAGAGCACGTTGCCGCAGGACAAGGTCCCTCACTTCATCCTCCTGCTGTGTCCCTCTGTTGCTGTGAGAGTGCAAATGTGATTGTGATGTTCTAACCCCTGGCTTTAGATAATGTCAGCTCGTTCCTCATCGCCTGCCTCAGAGCACTTTAGGCAGAAATACGTGAGGAAGTAGGGAAAGCAGTCAAAACAGTGCCTGGCACCTGCGTGTCTAATGGATATTCTTATCCTTAGGTGTGGCTGAACTGCCCTCCCCTTCCTGACACAGGGGCCTAGCAGGTCCTTCTTCCTGGGAGAAGACGGTTTAAGCTGGTTGAGTCTGAAAATGGTCTCTGCATATCTGAATAACTGCCCTTTTGGTTATAGAGCCCAGACTCAGAAGAAGGTGATTTCCTTAAGAGCTGAAAGCAGGACTGTCTTTCCTTTCTCGTCTTGGTTCCCATACCAAACTAATTCCTGTTAGGTTCCCTAAGTCCTGTTGATCTTTCATTCCACTGCCAGGCCACATCTCCCTCTTCTACCCCTCTGCCATCAGCCCAGATTTGGCCATTAGTGTTTCTTGCCTGATTTCCTGCAGGTTGCCCTAATTGCCTCTTCACACAAGTGCCAGGTTTTTCTTCCTTGAATTGCTTTTTCAGTTTCTTCACAGTTCTGCTCAAAAGTCCCCAGTCTGCTCCATTCCACCCCATGGAGGTAAAGTTTAAACATGTCATGTCCATTGGAAATATTATGTGAGTAACATATATAATTTATTTTAGTGGTCACTTTAGAAAACAGAAAAAAAATTAATTTTAATAATATATTTTATGTAACCCAGAACGATATAATTTATACCCAGAACATTATAATTTTAGCATGTAATAATATGGAATATCATTAATAAGGTATCCTGTATTCTTTATTTTCATATGTTAAAACAAATTAGTACTCATTTCCGATTTAAAAAACTAGATTTACCTGATCAATCTATTTGAAACGTACTTAAAAACTTCTCTAGTACCTAAATAAATTTCAGTTACCAGTTTTAAGATGTAAATTGTGCCTGCTATCTGGGTGCTCCAGCTTCATCTGCTCCTCTTGCCGCATAGGGGTCCCTTCCAGGCAGGATCCATTCCCTGCATGCCCTGCTGAGTGCTGAGCCTCTTCCTGGGCTCTTTGCTAAGGATACACCTGGACTAGAACAGAAAGCAGCCGAGAGCTCTTCCTGCCCTCCCTCTCACCGTCAGTGCCCTAACTTGGGATCTCACTGGGCTCTAGTAATGGGTGTCTGAGCCGGGCAGCCCTGGTACAGTCACCTCTGGCTAGAGAATAGAGAAGCTGAATAGCAAGGTCTTTAGTGAGGAAGCAGCATGGCCAGTGGCATTATACCATTTTGTAACCTACCAGGAAGTGAAATTGGCATGCCTTGAGAGACTTCTCCTTAAGAGGCATTACTAAAACCACAAGACAGATGCCCATGGCTTCAAGGAACAGTCTTTTCTATTTCAGCAGGGTGAACCCAACACTTGGCTGCCATCAGCATAAACTGTCATACCCTCCTGTTTCCAGCTGCTCCCAAAATCTCACCATTTGAATCACCTAGGCGAACCCTTCTCTAGGAGGCACTTGTGTTTTGGGGACTACTGTGTGCAAATTACGTTCTCATGTCTGTCCGCTCATAAATCCTGCCATTGGATGGGGACCTCAAACTTGCCTCCTGTCCCACAGCTGCCTTACATTGCTGTCCAAGTGACTGTCTTAGGAGAAGTCTTGAAGTGACATCTTGCTTAAGAACCCTCCACCTTGATGAGTGTTGGTTGTACTTCCCACAGCTTGGCGGATTCATTCAACCTGGGGTGCAGACGTGGGCTCAGTTCCTTCTCTTTGTCCTTTGCCTACAGGTAGTTGCCTTCACGAAGTCTCCAGTGGGTCAGTATCTGGACAGGCATCCCTTTCTGGCCCTCACCGTGCTGGTGTTCATTGCTGTGTCAGCCGTCCCTGTTGGGATCTTCCTGCTCCTCGTGGTGTTCACCTCCTTGGCTGCCCTTGTGGGGGTCATATTACTGGAAGGTATCTGCTCAGCATCGGAGAATGACTGCATGGGGAGGGCAGTGTTGACTGGGTGTCTGTCAAAGGTTCCCATTTCTGAAGTGAGGTGGCTTGTCAGCGCAGTTAAAACATGGACTCTGGCGTCCTCATTGGTAGCCCACCTCCACCGGTATGATTTTGAACAAGTTGTTTACTCTCTCTGAGCCTCAAATTCAGTAGGTAACAAAAACAAGCACAGAGGCCCAAATGTGATACAATTTGTGAATAGTGGGGATTGGAGGTAACCATGGGGCCAGCCAGTTGCTATGCACTGAGACCCACTCCATATTAAATAATGCCAGAAATCGATTTTGGGGGGAAATCTCACTTAACAAAATCCAAGTTATCTGTCATTTTTAAAAACACACTGGCCCAGGGTCTGCCCATTTTCAACCCGTTTTAGATAAATATTTCTTGTAACCATGTTCTCTTCCTAGGACTGGTCATCTCTGTGGGTGGCCTCTCACTGCTTTGTGTCCTCTGTGGCTTGGGCTTTGTATCAGTCGCAATGTCGGCGACAATCATGGCATCCTACATGGTGATATCCAGCCTCATCAGCTTCTGGTTTTCTCCCAGGTAAATACATGTCAAGGGAACAATGTAATCATGGCTGTTTGGGGGGATTTTCATGGACAATGTCCTAACCCCAGTTGGTGTCTGGAAGCCAAACTGTAAGAGGCAGGTGTTCCTCATTCGTTCTCAGTACACATCAGACATCAAATGGGAATTCACAGTGGAGTTTCAAACAAACGATTATCACCTTCATCCATCACACACAGACCTCATTTCATTGTCATGGCAGCTCTGTGAGGTAGTCATCCATTCCTTTCCAAGGATGTTGATTTCCTTTACAAAAGTCAAAGTGTTCTTTGGGGCAGGGTGAGAGTAGGGAGGAAAACAACAGGAGAAAAATGGCCCATTTTTTTACTTCATCCTCCAGAGTGGCACAGGAGCCAGAATCTGCTGTCCCCATAGTCTGCCTGATGCCCTGTGCTCTTCAGAGGGTGGGTTTCTCAGTGTGCCAAGTACCAGGCTCATGTGTGACTACGTAGATGTTCTTCACACACTGTGCCTCCCGGCCTTGACTGGAGGAGCAGTGGTGATCTGTTCAGATGCCAGTGGGAAAGCCAGCTGTGTTGAAGTTTCCCAGGAAACACCGTGCTTGTCTGTGGTGTGCTGCCCTTCTTTAGGATTTTCAGAGGTGACACTTTTTATGCTTGCTTTTCATCCCGGGGGTAGGTTTTTAACTCTTGGTCATTTGAACAGTGGCTGGTATCTGTTGAGCACTTTCCAGGCTTCATCTCGTGCAGTCCTCACAACCAGCTGCATGCTAGGATAAGGGATATGAAACCACATCCCAAAGCTTGAGTGTAGCAGAGAAGGGACTTAAATCCCGGTGTGAACTCTAAAGCTTTCTTATCCAAGACACCGAGTGACTCTTGGAAACTTCTGGAAAGGGCCAGATAGTAAATATTTGAAGTTTTGTAGGCCTTTGCTCTCTTCTTACAACTGTTAGACTCTGCTGCTATAGCACAAAAGCAGCTCAGACAATAAGCAAGTGAGTGGGCACAGCTGTGTTCCAATAAAACTTTATTTACACTACCAACTGGCTGGATTTGACCCACAGGCCATGGGTTGCCAACCCTTGCTCTAAAAGAACTGGTACCCTGCGTTTTGTTCTTGTACAGAAGAGCCCTGTTGTCATCGATAATGTTGAAATGGGTGTAATTTTTATATCACTCAGTGGTTCCACAGGATAGCTTAGTTGATACCCCTGGAGTCACATTCAACTTTTCTAAAATGACTTTGATCACTATCATGCTTAAAGGAAATAAAAAGAGAAACAGAGGCCTATTTGGTTTTTTGAGGGTGATGTTTCTGAGCCAAAATCCCTCCCTGCCTATGCACCCTGTTCTTAAAAATCATACCAAAAGAAGTAGCAAAATCTGAATGGCTGTTTTATCAATGAAGTGATTGAAAAGTATTTCCAGGATCTGTCCCTGACCTCCTTATCCTCCCCTACTCTTCCCTAGAGGACCTGTGGTTTTCACTTGGGTGGAGATTCTTACACTTTTTGATCCCAGGACTCCTTTTGCCTTCTTAAAAATTACTGAGGCACCCAAGGAGCTTTTGTTTATGGGAGTTAATGGTATCAATACCCTGTTAGAAATTACAACAGAAATACTAAAACTATTCACTTAAAAGGAAGAATATTACCTGTTGATATAAGAAACAAAAAAGCAACTATATTTTCCAAAATGAAATTAATAAGTGGCATTGTTTTATGTTTTACAAATCTCTTGAACATCTCCCCTAATATAAGTCAGCTGGGTTCCCATTTGTCACCTGCATGTGTCCCATTGTGGCATGTTGTTCTGGTTGATGGATTTGAAGAGGATCCCACCTCACAAATGTGTAGTTGTGAGGGGCAGAAACTTTACAGATGACTGGATGCTCTTCTGTGATGGTGTTTAGGTGATAGTTTCTGAAAGGTTAGCTGAAAGGTGAAGTTCTTGTATTCTGTTAATTTTGAAAATCCACTGGTCTGTCTTGCATTTAACGGGTCTTTCCATGTGTGATTTTGTAACTGTGCATTGGTCATTTGGAGAATATCGGTTCATTGAGTCATGCATATCTTCCAGATATCCTGTGAAGAACTCCACTGTTCACACATGAGGGAATGAGAGTGGAAAAGGGCATATTATATGATGTGTTATGTTATTTTGAAAATTGCTGTCACCTGTGAACCCTGGTATTAAAGAAACCTTAAAACTGAAGATGATAACTCCCTCCCTAGATAATCCAAAGCATGAGTAGAAAAGAGGAGCTCTTCAGTGTATTTCATGATTTAATGGGATTTTGACCCTAACACATAAAAGATAACACAACTAAAGTGTTTTTTAAAAGAAAATGAAAAAAAAAAAAAAAAAAAAAAGGCCAGGCACGGTAGTACATACCTGTAATCCAGCAACTTGGGAGGCAAGGCAGGAAGATTGCAAGTTCAAGGCCATAAACAAACAACAAAACCTAAAAGATGTTCTTTCTAATGAGAATCAGCTCAATGGTATTTTGACCTCCTCCTATGTAAATCAACTAGCCTCCCAGGAGAAGGAAAGACCATGCTGCTTAGTTAGGAGCTGGCGAGGCCTCCTCGGGCCTGCAGTTGGAGGGGGAGATCAGGAGCCCAAGCAGCCGGTGTCTATTTGTAGAGCCACCAGAATTCCTTCTCCTTATCTCACACTTGTCTCCAAGGCAGCCAGAGCACACCTCGCCACCTCACATCTTTACCTAAGAGGAGGAGTCTTCTTAGTTTTTTTTTTGTTACCAAATAGGAATGCTTCAAGTGCCAAGTAATGAAAAATAAATTAGAAAACTCAAGTAGATACTAACTTAAACAAGTAAGGTTTTATGTCTGTTGTGTAACAAAAGACTGGCACAGTGCTGGCGATATGGCCCATCACGTAGAGTGCTTGCCTCTCAAGCTGGAGACCCAGGTTCGAGGCCCCAGCACTGTTGCATTGCGGAAATTCCAAACAAACAAAAGAAACCAAAAGACTGGCACAGCCACTCCGTGGTATCGTGGACGTAGCATGTACCTTCTGCCTGTCGGCTTTGCCATCCCAGGCCACAGATAGCGTCTGTGCCTCTGGGTATTCCAGCTGCATTCAAGACAGGATGAAGGAAGCAAAAAAAGTTAAAAAAAAAAAATCAGGTGGACTCTTTCCCACGTCCTCTCCTTATTCTCCCCAGCACACTTCATTGGCCAGAGCTTTGTCAGGTGGCAACTCCAACCTGGGAGCACTGAGCTCCCTAATCTTCTGTAGCGTTAACTCATAAGGTACTGGTGAGCAACTCTGGCGTGGCACCCACAGTGGGTCACAGCGACGGGAAGTCACTAGGCTAATATCATTAGCACCATCTCCCCTCACCTTTGAACCTGCAGTCACAGGGACTAAAAAAAGTAGACCAATTTCTCTTTTCCCTATAACTTTCCTTCCATTGAAGGAAAAAACTAATAAGAATCAGATTTGTCTGAATCCCTACCTGCTGCTATTTAGCAGTGTGATCTTGAACAAACTGCTTAACCTCTCTGATCTCAGTGGTCTTCTAGTGGTGAAGAAAGCCATTGCTCACCCTGTTTCTCTCTAGATTGTTGGCACACACACAGACAACTGGGGCAAACACAATCCCAGATTAGAAGTGGGGAGAGGGGCCATAACGCTGCCTGTCACCCAGTCGTTTTAACCTTCCATGCCCTCAGTTTCCTCATCCCTAAAATGGATTTAGCCTCACATCTGGTGTGGTGACAAGTGGCAGCTAAAATAAACAGCAGAGAATGTCATCTGTTCAGCGGGGTGCTCTTAGCATGCTCTTTAGAGGGGCCTGTGCTGACCTTTTTCACCCTGTCACCAACAGGCTGCTGACACAGCAGAACCCCAGCCCCGACTGTCAGCTGGCTATGAAGGCCGCAGACTTCGAGGGACTCTACCAGGAATGACCGGCCGATCGGAACCACGGGCTTCTCCAGCATCTCGAGAAAGCTGTTAGGTCACACTTGCCCCTTGGGATTATGGCTCAGGAGGGGCTGGACATTCAGGCACCCATAGATGTGTCCTCTGGCCTTTCCACTCACTGTGTGTAAAATCCTGGGGTGGACAGTGTGGCCTCTCCCTACCCCACACTCCATGTGTGCAGATTTGACCTTGGCAGGGATCTGGGCTCTGGCCACTTGACCCCAGAGCCTCACAGTTTATGTCCAGAGTCCCAACTGGGGGTAATAGTGAATTATTTTTGAGGGTATTTGTTTTTCTTTTTGAAACAAGGGAAGCTGTTTTTCACTCATTTGAAACAAAAGGAGAAAAAAAAAAATCCAAAAAAGAACCAGCTCTTCTGCCTTATTTGCTTTTTATCACAAAGAACAATGACATTTGGGAATAGGGGCCTCTTAAGAGTTGGAAGAATCCAAACTTAACTTTGTGACCAGAAGTCTTTTTGAAAAAGTCTAAAGGTGTAGTTTCCACTGTTACTGTTGAGTGCTATTAAGTGCTTTTGACCTTTTACATATTTGCACTTGATACTTTTGTATTATTTTAAAGTACTTGTCCTATTCAGCCATTTCTTTAAAAAAAAAGAGTGAAAGGACTTCAAAGTAAAAATAAAATATCCTGTGTGATTTCTACTTCAGTAGCTTATTTGCTATGGGATTTTATTAAATATTTGAGTCAACTTTAAAAAAAAATCTGCCCCTTCAGACTCCATATGCCAGAAGGCTGCATCAGTCAGCTTTCTGTAACTGTGACAAAATACCTGAGATACCAACCTTATGAGAGAACGGTCGATTTGACTCAGTTTCGCAGGTTTCAGTCCATGGTCCCTTGGCCCTGTTAATTTCAGCCTGTACATGTGAGCGCAGTACATCATGGCAGGATGTGGCAGAGCAGGGCCGTGGCAGTTTGGAAGCAAAAAGAGCAGGCTGAGGACCGCATGTCCTCTTCAAGGGACGGATGCCACCACCCCCCTCCCCAGTGATCTAACTTCCTTTCACAAGGTGCCATTTCCTAAAGGTTCTACTGCCTCCCAATAATAGAGCCACAGGTTGGTGATGAAGCCTTTAACACAAGGTCCTTTGGGAGACACTTGCATAGCATCTGCCTATTCCTTCTCTGTTGATTTCATGGCAGATCCTGGTTAATATGGGTGTTTTAGTTGCCAACGATAGACACCCAATTAAAATTGCTTAAAAAAAAAAAAAAAAAGTAGGGGTTACGGGAAGAGGGATTAGTTTCACGCAACCAAAAAGCCAACGGGGAGATCTTCAGGCACAGCTGGATCTAGGAGCTAAGGTGACCTCACTCCTGCTTTTTACAGAATGAGCTGCTTTTTCAGGCAGACCTGTCAAACATGGAAGTCCCAGCTGCAGCTGCTGCAGTCAGCACTCTGAACCTGGCAAGAGAGCTGTTTTCTGCTGAGGACATCAGATATTCTGTGTTTGGCTCTGATTGGACAGACCTGGATCATATGAGCAACTTTGAACCAATCATGATGTTTTTGGACTAAGTTGATGAGGCAGGACTGGACAGTCCATTCAGGAGCCTGGGAGGGGTGCAGAAAGATGGAAGAGGCTCCAGAAGGATGCCAGAAGAAAAGGGAAGACTTGCTGGGCTGACAAAAACAAATAGTGCTACTTGTCATAGTGGGACATAGAAATCTTAATTTGGTACTGAGACCTTTCTGCATCCCATGACCTTGAACCACAGCTAACACTAAAGGATTAGAGAACAAGAACCACCCATTCCTGCCAATATATGGTGGTATTAATACTATGAGTTACTGATTTTTCAGTGTTTCTTCCCTTCAGTGCGAGTGTCTGATATAATCTGTCTATGCATCCTGTCTACCCGGCTGGGTTCTGAGACTTCAGTATTGACAAATGGAAAGGTCCCTGGCCTCCTCCAAGTTGACTGTCCAGTGTAGGAGTCACTTAACAATCATTAGTTATTCGTTGGTACGTAAGATTTGCCACCAATTGTTGGCATAAAAGGGCATAAATGTGTTACCCGCCCCCCGTTTTCTCCCTATTAGGAGTTCAGGCACAACTTGGTTGGATCCTTTGCAAGACTGTGGTCACAGTTGTCAGGGCTGGGTCTCATTTGAGGCTTGATGGGAAGCATCCACATTCGTCATTGGCAGCATCCAGTTCCTTGCTGGCTACAGAACGGAGGCCCTCGGTCCCTTGCTGTGTGTCCATATAGCAGTTCACAATGTGGTAGTTTGCATCTCCAAAGCCACCAAGGGAGGGAGGGAGTCAGCAATATATGGTAACAACCATATATGTATAATCAATCATGTTTTCCATATTTTGATGGTTAGAGCCACCACACTCAAAGGAGGGGATCACTCCAGGCATGGAAACCACAGATGGGGATCATGGACTCCACCTTAGTCTACCCACTACAAGTACACAAAATATTAGGCTGTTATATGTGCACATAAGTCAAAAGGTGACATATACATGAGAGAGCCCACATGAGCCACAGTGATCAAGGATTTCATCTCAGAATCAAAGAAGGAGAAGTTGTCACCATGTCAAGCACTGTGGGGAGGATGTTCCTGACAGAGGGAACAGCAGCCCAAAGTCCCAGAGACTGCAAAGAGCTTAATATGTTTAAGGAAATGAAACAATGTCATGTGACTGTATCTGTTGAGCAAAGGGTCAGTGGAGGAGAGTGGGAGCTCATCATGCAGGATCGCAACAGGAAGGACCATGGAGGATATCACAGGGGAGAGTGACATGGTCAAACAGGTTTTTAAAAATGAACCTCCAGTCAAAGAATTGGGAGCAGGAAGGCCTGTTAGGAGGTCCCAGAGGGACTCTAGGGTGGAGATAATGGAGACCTTTGTTTGGAAAGCCAGCAGCATTTGGTGTGGATCAACTAGGTAGAGAAGGAAAGGACACTTTGATTTTCAGCTCAAGCCAGTGGGTGGCCAGAGACTATTTTCTGGGATGGGGACTGTGTGGAAATTCAAACCCTGCTCTGCTCACATAAGTCCTGATGTGTTTTCGACACCACGAGGATGTGTCGAGTAGACGGTTGGCTTGGAGAGTGGTCCAGCTGAGGTTATAAGGTTTGAGAGTATTTTCAGTGCTGAGAGCTTTACGCAACCTCTTTGTGGGAGACTCTCTGGTGAGTAGCAAAGATGATTTTAAAACATGCTCCTGTACATAAACACCTTTGCTTCAAGCTGGGCCAAGTGTAAGGTGCTTCCCCACAGAACTCAAAAGTTCTGCTGTTTCTCATGGATCAGACCAATCACAATCTCCACCAGCTTGCTTCTTTTTCATATCCCATCAGCGTCTGAATTTTAGAGGTGAAACCAAGGTTCAGAGATTAAATATTAAGTGACTCACCCGATTCAGTCAAGAACCATAGCATCTAAATCAAGGCAGCGCTGTAAGGTCATTTCAGCCTCTGTTCGTCACGCTGCCTGGGCCTAAAGCCTTTGCATATCAAACAGTGAAATGTTGCACAAAACCCTGCACAGTGCTTGCTGCAGAGAATATCAAAATGCATGACTGCAGGAATCATTTAGAACTGAGCAGAATGGGAATTATAAAGTCCTACTGTTAACCAAACTCGAGGGCTGTTGAGGGCTTAAGGTTATTAAACAGGTATCATTGGCCTTTTTTTAATTATTGTAAACAAAGGGATACATGTTGTTTCTCTGTTTGTAAATGGAGTAAAGGCATACCAATATTGTGATCATAAATTTACATAGGCTAATGTCCTCTGATTCATTCTGTTATTTTCTCCCTTCCCCCCCACCCCAACCCCTCTTTTCCCTCTATACAGTCCCTACTTCCTCCATTCTTGCCCCCCTCCCTAACCCTAACCCTGACCCTAAAACTAACTTTTGGACATGGTTCAACGTGTGGCTCATTAGAAAAGTAATTAACCCCGCCCCCCAGCATGAGAACAGCGGCTCCGTACCATCAGAATGTTAAGTTAACCTTATGTTCATGTTTGTTTTATTTATTCCTGGACATTTGCCATGTGCTGGGTGCTCTCTTCCATGCTATGCACATCAGTACATGTTTCCAAACGTCCATACTATTACCGATTTTACAGATGAGGAAGCTGAAAGATTGAGAGGTTCAATGGCCTAAGGGCAGATTGAATTAGAAGTGGAACCCAAGCCATTTGCCTGTCTGCAAAACCTGCCCTTGGAGCCAGTGTGCCCTGAAGTGTTAACTTCTCTATCTGCCCTTGAGGCCTTCTGGGATTTTGGCCCTCCTACATGGGCACTGTTGCCCAGTAATTCTGCTGCTGTATAGAGTAACTGCAGGGGTTACTGGTCTCATAGAATGAAATACAAATGGTTAGCTCCCCATAGAGTTATCATAAAAGTATCGTCTCATCCACTCGTATTGTCTCCTTTGGGCTTTTACTGCCTGTCACAGAGTTCTTGTTTGGGTGTGAAGCTTCAAGACGAATCTAGAAAATCTTAAGAAAAAAAAAATTCAACAAAAATGGGTTCCCTAAAGTGTTTCCTCTCTGTGCCAGTGGAGGGTGCTCACATCCAGGCTATCTGAAGCTGGCTCAGCAGAGACAGTACCACTCAGACCAGGAACAAATGTTAAGACTCCTGCTTCTTAAACTTTGATGTGCATACAATCCAGGGAAGTTGTGAAAAGGCACATTGTGAATGTAGGTCCTGCAGCAGGACGTGAGTTTCTGCACTGCCTACCAGCTCCCAGGTGAAACTTTCCACTGACCACATCTGAGGAACTGGGTAACAGATGTCCTCTCCAACTCTCTCCTTTTATTGTCCCTGAGAGGCCCCGAGTGGGAAAATTGCTTACCCACAGCACACAGGAAGCCTGCACTGCCAGGACTAGAACCCACGTCCCTGTGATCACTTCATGGCATCTTCTGTCCCTCTAAATTCAGGCAAGAGGTTTCTCAAGTGTGGGTGAGAAGCAGAGACTGGACTGACTGCTTTCAATCAAGCTTCTTTGTTCAGTTGGTCCTCAGTATCTGTGGGTTCTGAAGCCATGAATTCAACCAACTATGGATCAAAAATATTCGAAGATGAAATTGTGTCTGAGGAGATGTAGTACTTGCCTGGCATGTGCGAGGTGAGGCCCTGGGTTCCGTCCCCAGTACTGACACATGCACACACACAAAATTGTACTGAATATGTACAGGCTCTTACCATGATTCCCTAAACAATACAGCGCAGCAACTATTTCCATAGCATTCACGTTGTATTGGGTGGTGTAAGTAATCTAGAGAGGATGCAAAGCACATGGGTGATGTGTATAGATTATGTGCAAATACTGTGCCACTTTATATTAGGGACTTGAGCACCTGTGGATTTTGGAAACCCCTGGGGGTCCTGCATCGAGTCCTCTGTGGATATCAAGGGACACCTGTATTATATTTTCATCAAATCACTTGCCTTGCAGACGTGGAAATTGAAAGGTGAATACAAGGAGGCTTGGGTCCTCTTGGACTTTGAGAGTCAAAGCAAAATAAATTCATCAGCAAAAGTAACTTTTGGTTTATACAAAAGTTTTTATTAATCCAAAGAACATAATTTGGTATGTTCTGATAGATGCAAATTATAGACATAGGCTTTCTTCTGAACACAGTTTCTTAATCCTGGATGAGTTTGCATGTTTTTACTTACAAAAACCAAAATGCCTCTTTTAAACATTAAGCACCCTTAACCTCTCACTAAACACTGAACTCCAGAGGCGAACACTTCCAGGGTTGATTCAGTCTTTGTTTTTGCCTACTCATTCGCAGTATTGGAAGATTTGTTTCCTCCTGGTCATAAGATGGCTGCCACAGCTCAAGGAATCACAATGTCACAGTGTCCCCAAGGAACAGCCCTTGGGGATTGAGCTCAGTGTCACATGATCACATTCAAAGGTAGACAGAAAAGGGGTTCACTGTATAAGCCTGTTTTTAAACAAGGAAGAAAAATGAAGCCTGCCCCCAGTTTTCCCTTAAATTTCATTGAACAAAATCATATCACATGCCCACCTCTAAACAAATCTCTAGCAAAGGCAAAGGGGCTTTATTTGACCATCTTAGGTCAATTGGAAAGCATTTCCTACAGGTATGTGATGCTCTGCTGAACAAAACAAGGTTCTCTGAGTAGGAAGCAGGGAGGAAAGAAGAGGGAAAAGCAAGAAGATCCATTTTGATCGAGCCTCTAATACCTGACCCAGGGCTTATGGGTACATTTATTCACAAAGTAAGGATCTGCAGGTGCCGAGTGATCAGAAGGCCAAGAAGGGGCTGGTTGCTTCTGGGACCTTGAGGAACCATGTGCTGGCCTCTTTCAGCCTCTATCCCACTCTGTCCCATGGCTCAGGTCTTTCTTCCCGGCTTCCACCACCACACTACCTTCTCCTTAGAGCCCACACTCCCTCTTACCAGGGTATGTGCTCATGTTTATGGCCCACCCGAGTCACGCAGATAATTTCCTATCTCGGCATTCTTAGCATAATCACATCTGCAAAGTCCCTTGTGCCTTATAAGGGAACATTCAACAGGTCCAGGGAGTAACACCGGTATTTTGGGGGCCATCACGTATTCTCCCATAGAACTTAAACATGCTTGGATCACTCCTTAAAGACTCACTTATCGTAGGGTCTGGGCATGTATATTTTGTGAAATATGAGATTAAGAACCTCTGGGCTGGCAGCTGGCTTTATCCAGCTTCTAGTAATTGTTTTACTTAGACTTCTTAGACCAGTACTATCACCTGAGATGCTCCAGTGCTGACTGGCAGCTGTATCTCAATGCATTGATGAACCCTCACATGCTTCCAAAGTAGGTTGTATTCCTGTTCTACAGGTGTGGAAACAGGCTCAGATTTTTCTGTCTGTCCCAGACAGAAAAGACCAAGGAGGAGGACATAGGACATAGGACCAGAACCCAAACCCAGTTCTTGTTCTAGCCCTATGTGTCCTATCAAATTGCCCAAAGCAGCAGAAAAGGGCAGAGGGAAAAAATACATTAGAGGTGGCTTCCCAGGGCACACAAGTCCATCCCCAGGTCCTGCAGCCACCATCAGAATCACCTGCAGAGCATTAGAATCCTAAAACCCTTTCAGTCTACTCCTGACACCCGTATGAAATCAGCAGCCCATCGGTACCCAGTGAGGGTGACTTCAAACTAGCGTGGATGGAGGAGCAGCCCTTGGGGATTGAGCTCAACTCTGCCCACACAGTTCCTCTCCGATTAGGCTGCCTCCCCCATGTACCTTCAGAAGTCTAGGACACGACTTGAATCAACTGCGAGATATACTTGTTCCAGGCTACCATGGCAACAAGTGTTCATCCCAGCATCTGTTCCTGGCAAGTTTGGCTCTCCACCCTCAAAGTTCTGCATTAGCATTTGTGGCAAGCACATCAGAACAAAGTCATGCTGCGGGGCAGCCTGAGGCCCACGTGACCTCGATCCCTACGCAAATGGACCAACTCGCAGAGGAGAGATTCCAACTCCACCATCAAGGGACTGTGACATTGAAATGAGCTACTTAAGGGCTCAAGTGGCTCATATGTAACATGAGCATTTTTAGCAAAGCATTTTTCCTATTAGTGGGTCATAAGTCATTAAAGGGTATATTGGTTTCTTATTGCTACTGAAATAAAAACAAACCTACTGGCATAAAACACAGATTATCTTACAATTCTGGAGGTTAGAAGTCAGAAAAGGGGGAATAGAGCCAAGTACCTTCTGGAGGCATTGGAGGAAAATTTGCTACTTGCCTGTGTTTCTTGGCTTGTGGCCCTGCCTCTCTCAGACCTCTGCTTCCATTGGTAAATATTCTGGCTCCAACCCTCCTGCCTCTGTCTTACAAGAATGCTTGTGATTGGGCCTACCTGGATAATCTCACCATGTTAATAAGACCCTGGGTCATATCTGCAAAGTCCATGTTGCTGTGGGAAGGTAACAATATCAATAAGCTCTAGGGATTGCAACGTGGACACAGGAAGTCACTTAAGTTACCAACTTATTTTTTTGCAGTGCTGGAGATCAAACCCAGGGCCTTATCCATGCAAGACAACTAACAATTTTTGAAAATGCCTTGAAAGTTTCTGGGTCTAATGTGCAACAATATAAAAATGTAAGTCACACACAGAATATTTGAATCCAAGACTTTCTTACTTTATCATTAGAATGATGCTTTATACTCTGTAAAGCAAGATCCAAAGAAAAATAGCCTGGATGAGACGACTGGTATTGCTCTGTAAACACCAGACCTTCCACACAATGTAAGTGCAGTTCTTTCTTTCCTCCATGCCAGGATCAAGTTTTTCAGGAAATGTAACAAATCTAACAAAAGGATTTAGAAAGGATAGATTGAAAGATGACAGAATGCAACATGGAGACTGAGTATCATAAGATGACAAAATAGACATTATTCTCTCAACTTCAAGATTAGATTTTGAAAACCCAAGAAGCTGCACCTTTCTTTATAAGACACCAACTGCTTAAGAAATAAGGACGTTCTAATCCATCCATTTAACAGATACAAAGAATGTCTGAAGAGGTGCAATATCTGAAATATTGGATCAAACTCTTAGACTCATAGCATACTAGATATATTCGTAAATAACCTAATAACATGAAAATAAATTGAGGATGAAATAAAATTTCTATGATTAGCAGAAACTAAAAGAATTTATAACCACTAAACCTGTACTACAAAACAATGAAATATTTCATGCAGATGAAATAAAAATCAGAGCCAGTGTCACGATGAATCTTATTAGAATAGTCAATTAAAGGAGAATCAAATCTGACTTGAGCATTAGAAATAAAAATGGCAGGAAATAAAAATCATCTCTATAGTAACACTGAATGTAAGTAGTCTAAAATCTTTGATCCAAAGACAGATTGACAGAATACAGTAAAAAATAAGTTCCAACCATATGGTGTTTACAAGAGACTCACCTTACAGGCAAAGATATCCACAGACTGAAGGTGAAAGAATGGAAAAAGAAACCATCTCCATGTAAACGGAGATGGAAAGAAGCACAAGTAGCTACTTCCGTGTCACTTCATAATGGTTGATCATCCAACAAGATATAATGATTGTAAAGATTTGTGCCCCAAATGTCGGTGTACCTACATACATAAAACAAACCTTTCTTAATATAAAGAATCAAATAAACCAAATCAATCAACATAATAATACTGGGTGATTTCAACACACCTCTCATCATTAGGTCATTCAGACAAACTAAAGACTCTTCAGAACTAAAACGATTAAATAGACCTAACAGATGTCTCTAGAATATTTCTTCCATTGACAACTGAATTTACTTTATTCTCAGTGGCACACAGAACTTGTTTTAAAATAGATCATGTTTTAGAACGTAAGTCTTAGCAAATATAAAAAATAGAGAATTCCTTCCATCCTAACAAATCACAGTGGAATGAAATTTAAAAACAAGATAAAAACAAACCATTTTAACACCTGGAGATTAAATAATATGCTTTTGAATGAGGAATGAGTCATAGAAGAAATCAGGAGAGAAGTTAAAAATTCTTATAATCAATTGAAAATAGAGATACAGCATATCAAAATCTGATGGTTGAAGGCAGTTCTAAGAGGAAAGTTTATAGTATTGACTGCTTCCATTGAAAAACCAAACATTGCAAACAAATAATGTTATACCTCTAGAAAATGAAGGTCATTGAAAAGAACAAATTTCAAAATCAGTAAAAGACAGGAAATAATTAAGATCAAAGATGAAATTAATGTTGAGAATAAAATATGCAAAGGATCAATGCCATGAAGTTTGTACTTTGAAAAGATAAATGAGATTGATAAACCTTCAGTCAACTAACCCAAGAGAGAAGACCCAAGCCAAGAAAATTAGAGATGAAAAGAGAGATGTCGTCAGCTATTTCTGAAATGCAGAGGATCTTTAGAAACTATTTTGGAGATTTTTACTGATAAACTGGAAACTCTAGAAGATATTTAAAAATTTTAGACACATATGACCAACCCATACAGAAGGACATAGAAAACCTAAACAGACCTATATCAGGCAAGGATATTGTAGCAATAAAAAACCTTCCAAAAAAGAAAAGCCCAGGACCAGATGGCTTCAGTCAAGGTCTGTCAGACCAATAATGAACACCTAATGCAAGTTGTCTCCAAATTGTTCCATAAAGTGGAAAGGGAGGGAACACTGCCAAATTCATTCCACGAGCCCGTATAAATCCTGATGCCAAAACCAGAAAAAGACATCAAGAACACTACAGAGCAATGTCTCTGATGAACATAGATACAAAAATCCTTAATATCAGGCAAAACATATTAAAAACACATTAAGAAAATAGTCTCATGATCGAGTGAGTTTAATTCCAGGGATACAAGGCTGGTTCAATAAACAAAAGTCAAACAGCTAAGCATGAGAATCACATGATCACCTCAATGGATGGAGAAAAATTGTTCAATAAAATCCAGCACACATTAATGTTAAAAATGCTAGAGAAACTAGGGAGAGTGATCTTACAATACATACTGAATGGATAAACTCTGAAAGCGTTTTTCCCTCCAAAAAACAAACAGGAAGAATGACCACTCTTGCCACTCCTGTTCAACATGGTTTTTGAAACCATGAATAATCAGAAAATAAGAAATTAAAGGATATAAATTGAAAGAGAAGTGGAATTATCTGTGTGCTAATGACATAATCCTAATTCTAGAAGACCCAAAAAAATCCCACCAGGAGACTTTGAGAGCTGAAAAATTCAGCAAAGTAGCTGGATAAAAGATCAACATATACAGATCAATCACCTTCTTATACTCCAATAATGAATATGCTGAGAAAGAAATCAGGAAGTCTGTCCCACTCACAGTAAGCTGCAACAAAAAACCTTGGGAATAAATCTAACCAAGGAAGTGAAAAACCTCTATGATAAAAACTACAAAACACTAAAGAAAGAAACTGAAGACATTAGAAGATGGAAAGACCTCCCTGTTCTTGGATAGGCAGAATATTGTCAAAATGGTTATACTAATACATGCACTATACAGATTAAATGCAATTCCCACCAAAATACCAATTACATTTTCCCAAGAACTAGGGGGGAAAAAACAGTCTTAGAATTCATTTGGAAGAATACAATCCATTTGGGAAGACCCAAAATAGCCAAAGCAATCCTGAGCAAAAAGAGTGATACTGGAGGTATCATAATACCTGATCTCAAATTATATTATGAGCTATAGTTAAAACAACAAAACCAATATGGTATTGGCACCAAAACAGACATGAAGACCAGTGGAATAGAAGACACAGAGACAAAACAGACAGTTATCTGATATTCTACAAAGATACCAAAATATGTGTTGGGAGAAAATAATCTTTTTAATAAATGGTGCTGGGAAAACTCAATATCCATATGCAGAAGAATGAAACTAGATTCCTGTATTTCAACCTGTGCACACACAAAACAACTCCAAGTGGACCAAAGACCTAGGAATTAGGCTAGAAGAAAACAGACTTGCCATGCGGACATACTGGCACAGGCACCAACTTCCTCCACAAGATTCCCTAAAGCTCAAGAAATAAAGCAAGGGGAGGGAAAGATGGCGAATTAGAGAAAAACAGCACTGCCCAGGAGTTCCTCAGCACCAGACTTTTAAAACATGACTGCTCCTCAGCGAGGTAACAAAGGTGAGGAACACTAAAATACTGAAAGGTAATCAATTCAGAGCTACAGGAAATTGGTAACTTGAGCACAGGAAATAATATCTTGGAGAAGATGTTGGAAAAGATGAGGTCACGTTCCTGGTTGCTCTGTGGAGTGAAACCAAGAAAACCAACAGGCAGTTTCTCAGCAAGGGCGGTGAACAAAAAAAAAAAAGCAGGGTTAACTGGAATTTAAAACTGGACATTCAAAGCAAATTGGGGACTTGGGAGTTTGGCTCTAAGACAGAAGAAATCTGCAGCAGGTGTGCTCCTGCCACAGCCAGACCCAAAGCTCCAGCCAGAGAGGTCCCTGCATGAGCATAGTGGAGGGAAAAGGGAATTAGAGGAACCCACACTTTGGGGAGGCCTGAGGTGTGTCTGGGTATGAAGCATTTAGAGATCAAGGACATAGCCCCGCAAACCTGAAAGTCCTGCTGCACAACATCCTTGTGTGAGGAAAGAAGCCACCATTTCTCCAGGTGGTGTGCAGAAGACAAATCTGTAGCAGCTGAGGGTGCCAATTCCTGGCAAATCCAAGTTTTGCCCGAAATGCAGGCTCAGTAAACACATGCTGCACAACAGTGTGCTTAATTGACCACGAGAGAAGTTTAGACAGGACAACTGGCCACAGAAACCTACCAGGCTCTCTACCTGTCCCCCTCCAGTCAAGCTGCTTGCTGGACTGGATGGGAGGGATGCATCTGGCCAGGAACTTGGAAGGTCAGGGGTAGGAGAAATTATTTGGAGACTGAATCTGAGACAAGGAAACATGGGGTCTGCAGCCAATGCAGGGGACTAAGAATTGGCTCCCCCACCACACAAGTGGAACCCAGCCAAGCCCTGGGGTCAAGTCTTCCAGGGGGGACCAGTAAGTACTGGGCACTGGAGGTGTACTGATTTAAAATCTCCAGACCAATTAACACTCAGAAAAGTGCCTGGACCCAAGCTTCAACCTAAACCCTGCCTCCAGGAACTCCAACTACAGGATTACCTCTCTCATTCTAGAAACCAGAGGGTGGAGCATAACACTCCAGATGACCTCACCTAAAACTGCTGAGAAGAGAAGCTGAGAACGTTTTGAACTCCAACAGAAAGAATTAACTTTTCATCAAGATTTTCTTCTTTTCCTTTTTTAAAATTTTTTCACTGTGACCTTAATAGTACTTAGACATTTATACAGTCTATTTTCTTTCTTTTCATCTCTAGCATTTTTGAAGCCAGTTATTTTTACATGGATTAGTTTTTTGTGAACTCGGATGTTTGATTAGTATATTTTAGTTTTGTTTTGTATTTTTAAAATTTTCACTTTATATGTATTTTTCTCCCGTTTCCCTTGATTCTCTTTTCTTCTAACAGCCAATCTTTATTCTCTTTTTCACTCTTCCTTTAATCTTTTTCTTCTGTCTTCTCTCCTCCTCCCTCATAATCATATCCTATGTCACTTCTGTTCTCTCCTTGTCCACCATTTGAAAATGTAAACCCTTTTGCAAACTTGCTGTTTTTATTATAGGTGATAACTGATCATATCGTTTCTTTTTATTGTGATAATAATCATAGACATCATAGTAGGAACTATTTAGTTTAATGCTGTAAATTGTTTGCATTGGTTGTTGTTATTATTTGTCTCCCTCTAAATAGTAAGGTACTAGAAACCTTCAGGGACACTAAGTCCATGGGTAAAAACTCAACTGCCTCAGATCCATACTGTTAGATGCGTAGACACACAAACAACATGAAAAAGCAAGGGACCAAATCACTCCAAGCAAACTAAGATACTCCAATAATGCAATCCATCAACACCACGGTGGAAATGTCAAAGGAGTTTAGAAATGTACATAAACTGATAACGTGAAGTAAAGGATGATGTAAGAAAGCAAATACAGGTAGCAAAATATCACTTCAAAAAGATTCTGGAAGAAAAATCCTTGAAATTCCAGAAATCCTTGAAATAAAGGAAATTAACCAAATTAAAAATTCAATAGAAAGTATCACCAACAGACTAGACCACTTGGGAGACAGAACCTCAGGCAATGAAGACAAAACATGTAATCTTTAAAATAGAGTGGACCTCAGAGAGAAGATGTTAAACTATGAACAGAACTTCCAAGAATTATGGAATAACATGAAAAGACCAAATTTAAGATTTATCAGGATAGATGAAGGTGCAGCAATACAAATCAAATGAATGCACCATCTTTTCAATGAAGTATCAGAAAAATTATAAAGATTCTTTCAGATCTAAAGAATGAAATGGAAAATCAAATACAAGAGGCTTATAGGACCCCAAACGTGCAAAATTACAAGACCTGCATCAATGAAAATGCCTAGCATACAGAATAAAGATAGAATTTTAGAGAAAAATATCAGATTACATATAGGGGTAAAACAATTTCAATCTCAGCAAATTTCTCAACCCACACCCTCAAAGCTAGGAGGTCCTGGAATAACATATACTAAGCTCTGAGAGAAAGTGAATGCCAACCAAGAATCCTAATCCAGCAAAATTTAGCTTCAGATTTGAAGAAAATTAAAACCTTCTATGATAAACAAATTAAAAGATTCACAATCAGAAAGTCTGTACTTCAGAATATTCTCAACAAAATATTCCATGAAGATGAAATGAAAAAAAGTGAAAACTAGTGAAGGGAGGAATTACACTAAAGGAATAATCAAAGGAGAAACTAATTCAAATTGAAAACTAGAAATAAACCAAAATGACTGGGAACACAAATCACATCTCAATGATAACCTTAAACACCAATGGCCTAAACACATCAAAAGACATAGACTGGAAGATTGGATTAAAAAAAAAAGACCCAAAAGTATGCTCTCTCCAAGAGACTCGCCTCATAGGCAAAGACATCCACAGACTGGAGGTAAAAGATGGGAAAAACCACATCTCTCACATGGATTGTGTAAACAAGCAGGGTTTTCCATCCTCATACCAGATAAAGCAGACTTCAAGCCAAAGTTAATCAGAAGGGAAGAAGGACATCTCATACTGCTTAAGGGAATTATACATCAAGACATACAATATTTATGCCCCAAACGATGGAGCATCTACATACATCAAACAAACCCTTCTCAACTTCAAGAATCGAATAGACCATGACGCAATAATAGTGGGTGTCTTTAACACACCTCTCACTGCTGGATAATTTTCCAAACAAAAACTAAACTACAGAACTAAATAATACAATCAATAATTTAGACTTATAGATGATTTCATCCAATGACTGCATATGCTTTCTTCTCAGCAGCACACAGATCCTTCCCTAATACAGACCATGTTATGTGAGCTACACATCTGTTGTCATATAATTGTAATATTACCTTAAAGTATTTTTAGCATCTGTAGGATCATTTTGATAGCTCCCTTTTCATTGAAAATTTGTGTTCTTATTTTTGTCCAATTTTAGCAGTATGATTTATTTCATATATTTCTGCTCCTATTTTTTCCTGCCTACTCCTTAATTTGAAAATAATTTGTCATTCTAGCATCTTTCTGATACAAGTACTTTGTTATAGATGTTCATCTGAGTACTGTTTCATTCCAGAGATATTTTAAAGCTTTTATTATCACTCAATTCAGAACACTTCTTGAGCTTTCTTCCTTGACCTCAGATATTTATAAGTGCACCATTTAATTTTGAAATAGTTGACATGGGGGTGGGGCTCTATATATCTTAAGGTGATTGATTTCTAATGTAATATGTCATGTAGGAAAGTCTCCATGATTTCAAATTTTAAAAACCGGAAATGTTTTATATTGAATTTGTTATATACATGTCAAATTTGATCAAATTGCGTATTTCAAATATGTATATTTTATTGTGCTTTAATTTTACCTCAAAACTATGGGGGGGAAGAAAGATCATGTGCTAATTAAAAAAGAAAAAAAAGAAATCCTTAGAGATGCACTACCTCCTGCCACCAGCAGAGTGGAGCTGGGCGCACAGGCAAGAGACTTGGGGTGGACAGATAAAGAAATTTAAAAGTTAAGCAGAAGACCTAGGGAAACCTGTGGTTTACAGAGGAAGGCCAATTTTACAGGACTCCGTTGGTAGGGTAAATATCTCAGTGAAAACAAATCCAAAGAGGTCCTCTGGGGACAGAGCGTCCTGTCAGGAGCCTTGGTGGGTGGGCACAGTGCAGAAAGCCCCCCACCCTCCATGAGCAGGGACACAGTCGCAGGTGAGGAAAACATTCCCAGGCACTGGAAGCTGTCCCCAGGCACCCCCGCAGCCATGAGCAGAGACCCAGTGCACGGGAAGGAGGTTGGGAACTCACGAGAGGTTACCAGCAGTCAGTGAAAACATTCCCAGAGCATGTCTGAACCAGAGACTGAAACAGGCACAAAGAGCATTTTACCTGGACCCCTCAGCCTCTGGTGCCGACGGATAAAAATCCCATAGTACCACGCAAGAGCTGTCGGGAAGACACTCACTGCAGCCACGCAAGCCCATCCAGGTTCCAGGGCAGGTACCCAGATTGCACCTCTCACCAGCGCTTCCCAGCCTGTCCCACCCAATACTGGGAGACAGGAACCAGAGAGCCGTCACACCAGCTGGCAGCCGGGCAAGGAGCACAGGACAGCGGCCAAAACAGTTAAAAACAGTTAAAAAAAAAAAAAAAAATCCATCCCCGTCAAGACTGGACCACCACAGCAGAAACAGGACCTTCATCTCTCACTAGGATTCTTTTATTTCCTTTACATTGCTGTTAACTCTGATGTTTTAATGTTTTATCCTATTGTATTCTTTTTCTTGTGCGATTTTGCGTGTGAGTGTGCCTGTGTATGCTCTCATGGGGGCAGAGGCTTGAATGTATGTATTCATATAACTTACACATTAACAATTTCTGCACGTGTTCATTATTTAGTCTAGACAGACTTTGGTGGGGTACAGTTACGAGTTGTTTCAATCTTCCACTTGCTAGTTTATTCGTACCTAGGTTGTGGGCCCTCCTATCTCCTCTTCGCGATTTTCCCAGTAACAGCCAAGATTTCCTATCCGCTCCTCCCCTTCCTCTTTGTCATTTCTTTCAGTTAACTTATTCCTTCTTTAAAGCTGACATCCCCAATCCCATCCCGATCTTTCCTCTGATCATTTTTAAACACTTCAATCTTTCCCTTGCCTTCCCACCCTATTTTCTCTTACTCAAGATACTGTAATCCCACTGAATTAAAGTTATATAAATGGATAATTCCTATTCAAGTTGTCTACTGTTAATTGTATTAATAATCAGAACACCTGCTGTTAAATATCCAATCTAGTTCATTTTTTAAAAAATTCTTGGTACTATTGTTAAATGCTACCCCACCATTCCTGTATAGGTGGCAATTAGTGTTATATTGAGACACTGGACATTTGAAGGCTGCACATCTGTTGCTGACATAGTGCCATTCCCAGATCCTCCCTCCCTTTAGTGGGGACTGGAAAGAGATTGGAACACTGAGATCACAGAGTAGAGATCCTGTGATCTCTACTTCAACTGAGAAATACATCTCAACCAAGAAACAATGAATCTCACCCCACACATAATCTAGCCCCACCTGAGTCTTAACATTATTCCATCTTGAATTGATGAGAGAAAACCCAAAAAGGACCCAAAGGTGAAACCATCAGAAGGACCTCAGATTCTACCCCCTTCACATATGATACTCATATATCACATATGATACTCATATATCAAAAACAAAGTATCAGACTAAGATTATCACACACAAGGGCACATGTGAGAAAGGGAATCCTCTCAATTGGTGCACAAGTCCAAGATCTCTGAAAACATGGAAACAAATCTGGAAACAGGAAAACAAATCTCGCCCCAAATTCAATTATCCAACAAAAAGATCCCATAGATATTGATGTGGATGAAATCCCAGAGAAAGATAAACAAGTGATTATTAAAATGTTCAAGCTATAAGAAGATCTAAGGAATGAAATAAGAGCAAATATAGGAGCTGGAATACAACTTTTATCAATGTTTATAGCAGCTCAACTCAGTAGCTAAATTGTGGAGCCAACCTAGGTGCCCTTCGACAGAAGAATGGTAAAGAAAATGTGGTATATATACGATGGAATATTACTCAGCCTTAAAGAATGGAAGTATGGCATTTTCCAGTAAATGGATGGAGCTGGAGAATATCATGCTAAGCAAAATAAGCCAACCCCCAAAAACCAAGGCTGAATGTTTTCTGATATGTGAATGCTAATTCACAATGGGGCATGACTGGCTAGGGAAGAATAGTTACTTTAGTTAGAGGGGAGTGAAGGGAGGGGAGGGGCATGGGGGTAGGAAGGACAGTACAATGAATCAAACATTACCTTATGTACGTATATAACTATATGACTGGTGGGATTCTACATCATGTACAACAAGAATGAGAAATTATATTCCATCTATGTATGATGTAACAAAGTGCATTCTACTGTTATGTGTAACTATTTAGAAGACAAAAAATATGGACACACTAAAACTCTAAGATACAAAATGCCTTATGAAATCCTAGGTATTGGGGAAAACAGAACTCCAAAGTTTGGTCCAGAGACCTCTGAGAATCTCTGAAACATTTTCAGAGCATCTGTGTGGCCAAGACCACTTTCTGATACTGAAAGAGGTTGTGGTCTTTTTCACTCTTATCCCCTTAGGAGAGCAGAGTTTTCCAGAGGCCCCTTGGTGATACTGCAACAGATGCAGTGCAGAAGCAGATATGGGAACTTGGTTATCTTGTTAGTCAGATGTTAAAGCTTTATAAATTGTCTTAAAAATTTTAAGCAAAATATGTGCTCTAGTGGATTGACATTTTTTAATGAATTTTTAAAAATTAATTTCTAATACAGTAAATATCTATAGATATAACAATCTACATAAACAATCACTTTAGAGTTCCTGAAAATTTTTAAGCATGCAAAGGTGTCCCAAGGCTAAAAAGCTGAAAAACCACTAGTCTGGTGGCAGATTTAACTAGCAACATCCTTTGCTGGTAAAGTCCCAGAAGGTAAAGTAGAAAATGGTCAGTGATCCAATATATTTGGGAAATATTATGCCTGTCCTGGAAATCAAGTTAGAAGCAAATAAATATAACCAATGTTATATATGTATAAAAAATAGAAACAGTGAAAAGAAACCAATCAGAACTGAGAAATCAAAGACAAAATTTTTATTTTCACTTGAAAGCATCGCTAACAGATTAGCTTGCATAGAAAATAGAAATTGAGTACACAGAATGCAATAAAGGAAAAATTATAGGAGCATGATCAGCTATAAAAGAACTGACATCAAAAGACCGAATTTGACTGAGATAGAAGTTAACATTAAGATACAAGTTAAAGGTATTAAAAACATTTTCAATGAGATAGTTACAGAAAACTTTTCCCATATCAGAAATGAGAGACATCCACATATAGGAACTGTCCAGGACCAAAGGAAGACCTAATCAAATAAGAAAATAAGATTAAAAGCCACAAGAGAGAAATATCAAGTCACATTAAGAAGCAAACCAATAAGCCTCATTTCTGATTTCTCAGTTCAGACTCTAAAATCAAGGAGGGCCTAGAATGAGATACTTCAAGCTCTAAAAGAAAACTTTCCATGATAAGAACAAAGAATTCATGAGCACCAAGTTAGTCCTACAAATACCCAAAGAAACTGTATACAGAACTCAGAAACAAATCCCAAAACTCCTAAACAGAAGAGGATCACTAGAAGATTACTACTCTAAGCAAGAATTAAGACAGAATATAGCAACAACAAAAAAAGACAAGAAACCACCAACATATCCATACAAATACCACATGTCAATGGTCTCAACTCCCCAATTAAGACAGATTCACAGAATGAATCAAATACAAGATCCAACTGTGTGCTGTTTACAAGAGACAATCATAGACACCCACAGGCTGAAAGTAAAAGGACAGAAAAAAATTTTCAAATACAATACAAGCAGGAGTAGCTATTCTTATATCTGACAAAGCAGCTTTCAAGCAAAAATTAATCAGAAGACACACAGAAGGCCACTACATCTTGATAAAAGGAACAAGCCAACAAGAGGATAGCAACTATTTATACCCCAAATGTCAGCACAATTACATAAATGCTTCACGACATTAAATCTCAAATAGGCCCCAACACAATTATGCTGAGTGAATTCAGTACACCCTTAATAGACAGGTCATCAAAACAGTCAAAAAAGATTTCTTCAACCTAAATAATTCTGTAAATCAAATGGGCCCAACAAATCCAGAATATTTCACCCCAAAACAGTTAAATTTACATTCCCAGGAGTTCATGGAAATTTTTCCAAAATAAACCATATTCTAGATCACCAAGTAAATTTAAGTAAATACAAAAAGATATAATCCCAAGAATTCTATCAAATAATAGATTGAAACTAGAAAACAGCAAGAAAAATAAAAATCACATACAGATTGAGCAATACTCTGAGTAGTAATCGAAAAATTCTTAGAAACAAATGAGAACAGATACAGCATATCAAAATCTGACAGTATGAAAGCATTTCTAAAAGGAAAATCTATAGCTCTGAGTGCCTACCTACATTAAAAATTAGATCTCAAATAAGCTTATGCTCCACCTCAAGACCTTAAGAACAAACTAACCCTAGAACCAGTAGAAGACAGGAAATAAGATCAGAGCTGAAATCAATGACTTTGAGGATAAAAAAATGTACAGGATCAATGCAACCAAAAGTTGGTTCCTCAAAAAGATTGATAAACCTTAGCCAAACTAACCAAATGACAAATAAAATTAGATAAAAAAGGAGATTCTACCACAGACCTTTTTGAAATCCAGAGGATCATCAGAACCTACTTTGATAATTTGTATTCCAATAAACTGGAAAATCTAGAAGATACAGAAGACCAAAACAGACCAATATCAAGTAATGAAATTGAAACAGCAATTAAAAGCCTTCCACAAGGGAAAACACAAGACCAAATGAATACTCAGCTGAGTTCTACCAGATCTTTAAAGAATTAACATGAGTCTTTCTCAAAATATTCCATGAAATTGAAAGGGAAGGAACACTCCCAAATACATTCTATGAAGCCAGTATAACCCTGACTCCAAAACCAGATGCATCAAGGAAAGAAAATTACAGAACTATATCCCTAATGAATATAGATGCTAAAATCCTTAATGTTAGCAAAGCACATTCAAAAAACACATCAAGATAGTATACCATGACCAAGTGTGTTTCATTCCAGGGGTGTAACATCGGTTCAACATATGCAAATTAATAAACAATTCACCATTTAAACAGATTAAGGACAAGAATCAGATAATCATCTTGATTGATGAAAAGGCCTTCCATAAAATCCAGCACCCACTCACATTGAAAACCCTGGAGAAGCTAGGATAGAAGGTACTTACCTCAACATCATAAAGACTATGACAAACACAAAGCCAAAGTCATACTGAATGGAGAAAAGCTAAAATCTTTTCCTCTAAAATCAGAAACAAGAAAAGGCTGTCTATTTTCACCATTCCTATTCAATACAGTCCTCAAAATGTTAGCCAGATCGATCACTCAAGAGAAGGAAACCAAAGGAATACAAACAGGAAAAGAAATGAAGTTAAACTCTGTCAATGACATGATTCTATATAAGACCCCAGAAACTCCAACAGAAGACTTCTAGAGCTTATGAGTTCATCAAAGTAGCAGGATAAAGATCAACACCTATAAAATCAAAAGCTTTCCTACACTCCAACAGTAATTCAGCCAAGAAGTCAGGAAAACAATCCCATTCACAATAACCTCAAAAAATATTTGACAATTTGTCTAAACAAGGTGATAAGAGCTCTACAGTGAAAATTACAGAACACTGAGAAAAGGAATTGAAGAAAACCTTAGTTGATGGGAAGACCTCCCATGTTCTTAGATAGGCAGAATATTGTCTAAATGGTCATACTACTAACCCCCATCAAAATACCAATGACATTCTTCATAGAATTAGAAAAAATGATCCTTAAATTTGGAAGAATAGAGACCCAAAATAGCCAAAGCAATACTGAACAATAACAGTGAAGAAGGTATTACAATACCTGATCTGAAATTATACTATGGGGCTGTAGTAACCAAACTAGATGGTATTGGCATCAAAATAGACACAAAGACCAATGGAACAAAATAGAAGCAGACAAACCCACATACTTACAGGCATCTGAAACTTGATAAAGGTGCCAAAAATTTATTTTGGAGAAAAGATAGCCTTTTAACAAATGTTACTGGGATAGCTGTACGTAGAAAAATTAAACTAGACCCCTATCTCTCATCCTGCACCAAAGTCAAATAAGAGTGAATCAAAGACTTCTGAATTAAACCAGAAACCTTTCAGCTGCTAGAAGAAAACAGGGTCAAGACTCCTACAGATTGGAAAAAGATCTTTGCCACATGCTTCAGATAGGGCATTAAAATCCAGAATGTATAAAGAATTAAAAAAAAAAAAAAAAAACATATACACACACACCACCCCAAACTCCCCAAATAACCCAATTAAATGGGCAAAAGTAGTAAACACTTTTCAAAGAAATACAAATGGCAAACAAATTTGAGAAAATGTTCAATTTCCCCAGCAATTGGGGAAATGCAAATCAAAACTACATTGAAATTTCATCTTACTCCTGTTAGAATGTCAATCATTAAGAATAAATGCTGGCAAGGATGTGGGGGAAAAGGTACACTCAAATTATTTGGGGGGTTGAACTCAGGGGCACTCAACCACTGAATCGCATCCCCAACCCTATTTTGTATTTTATTTAGAAACAGGGTCTCAATGAGTTGCTTGGCACCTCGCTTTTGCTGAGGCTCCCTTTGAACTCAAGATCCTCCTGCCTCAGCCTCCCAAGCTGCTGGGATTATAGGCATGCATCACGGAGCCCAGGACTCAAGTTATTGGTGGAAAAGGAAATTAGCACAACCACTTTGGAAAGAGTATGGAGATTCCTCAAAGAAATGCAGCCACATGTGACCCAGCTATCCTACTCCTACTTATCCCAAAGAACCAAAGTCAGCATACAATGGTGATATAGGCACAATATTTATAGCATCACAATAACAGCCAAGGTATGGAACCAACCAGGTACCCATCAACATAAATGGGTAAAGAAAATGTGGTATATATACACAGTGAAGTTTTACTCAGTCATAAAGAATGAAATTATGGTATATGTTGGTAACTAGGTGGAAAAGAGATCATGCTGACTGAAATAAGTCAAACTCAGGGGTCAAATGCTTTATCTCATATGTAGAAACTAGACCAAAATAAGGAAAAAAGGGGGGATTCCATGCAAATGGAGGATCAGTGCAGTAGAGAAAGGGAATAAAAGGGAAAAGGAAGCGGCAAAGGAAAAGGAACAGTGGGAAGAAATTGACCAAATTATGCTATGTATATACATGAATACACCACAGTGAACTTCACCTTTACATTTACCTATATAGTAATTTAAACAAAATCTATAAAGAAATAGAAGAACAGTAGGATAGAGGAAGGGGAGTGGAAGGAACAAGGAGGGAGGAAAGAAGTCCTGGGGATCAAAATGAAGCACGTTACAGCCCTTGCATGTATCATTATATCAAAATGAACCCCAATTTTATATATAACTATAATGCACTAATAAAACAAAACCAAGTACAGAAATTCAGAATTGGGAGTTATAACTCTGAACAAGATTTTCATATTTCTATTTTTACCTATTATGCACAGAGATTTAAAATCTTTATGCTCTTTGCAAAAGTTCTGGTTTAGATCCAACTTCCTAGTTGAAGGATACAAGTGAATTTTATAATCTGTGAGCTCCAGTGTTAAGTAGGTATTATTTATACTGATGATATAATTGCAGCTGAGAAGATAGGGCACCATCAGGAAGAGAGCCTCAGGATGAGATAAGAATCAAGTGTAAGTAGAGAACAAACACCCCTCCAAGTTCAGGTTCAATTGTAGAGTCTTCATACAGGGAATGCTACCTAAGGAAGATGGAACCTTCTTTTCCACCTCCCAGAAGATTTTTCTGATCTTTAGTTGGACTACAGGAATGTGAGACTAAATCACTTTTAAAAATTCAGGCAACTTTGAGTCATTTGAGTTAGGAAATATTTCAACCAGGATACTAGATCATTCTTGGGAACACATTTTTTTTCCTTAAAGAGAAGGAAAATTTTGCCAAAGATTAAGGATGATACTATGTATAACAGATGACTGTCCCCCCAAATTCATGTTAAAGTCCTTATCCTTTGAGGTCCTTAGGTTATTGGTACAAAGGGGATTGTGGAACCTAGTCAAGTCCTGTGCTTCCTGGCTTCTTGTGTGACCACTCGCTTTGATGTGTCCTCCTACCATATGCTACCAAACCTTAGACCCAAACTAATGGTGCTACTTGACCTTGGACCTGAACCTCCAGAACTATGAGGGGGAAACAACAACAACAACAAAAACAAAACAAAACAAAAACAAAAAGAAACAAAAAACAAAAAACCAACCCTTTACTTCATAAGTAGCCTGTGTCAGGTATTTTGTTACAGTGACTGAAAACTGATCAACACAGGTGGTAGAGTGCTCTGGTTCCCTATCCTGTGAGAGTAGAAGACCTATTTAAGCATACCCCAGAGATGGGTGGGAGCAAAGTCCCACTATTGAATGTGGGTGCCAGAAGATTTGGGTGTAGGGGTGATGAGTCAGAAAAGGCCATAAATTTCTTTGTTTATGTCCACATAAAGCAAAGGTTGCTCAGAGGACTGGATAGATACCATATCTATCCTTAAGAATAAGGATGGAAACAATTCTTTAAAGCTATCTAATGTTATAATAGAAGGCAAGAGGTTTACTTTATTCACAAATCCAATTAGTGATTCAACATCATGGTTCTTTTCTTACATAGGTAACTGGCAAGGCCTAGAGTTACCACCAAGCCTGCTAAGGCAGCCGCAGCAGCTATCATTCTAGAAGCTGCATCTCCAGAAATACCAGGTCCTTTGGAGTCTCCAGCATCTGGAAAGGAAGCACACATTCAAGTCTTAGGGTTTGTTTAAAGTGTGAGTTGAGCCTTACATATTGTCTTTCCAAAAGGAGGACATGAAGTTAAGCCTCAGGAACTTCTTTGGCAAGTTTGCAACTGGGCAGGGCCTTACCCTGTGACCCATCCTCCCCTGCTTCATGCTCATCTTTCTTCCTGCCACCCGCACCTGCTTTTTCCCCGTCTCTGGTCATATGATCATAATGCTAATAGTTAGCCATCCCTCTGTGTGATCTCAAGTTGCCAGGGATTTAAGGCAGCCGAATATCAAGTTCTAGGCCCAAAGACTATCTGAGGTGAAGACAAAGGATAATGGGATCATCTAATACAAATGAAGCTCGTCAGTGGCAAGGAAAAGGATGCTCATGCCTTTGGACCTACCAATCCTATTAGAAACAGATCTTAAATTTCTTGTACAATAGGCAGAGAGCCTCTTAAAGATCTAGCATGGCAATACAAGTACATGGAAGTAACAACGTCCACGATGGGTTGTGAATGAGGACCATGGCTAAGGCACTGTATGGCTGTCAGTGAGGAAGCTCTCTGCAGATATAAGGCGACTAAGACAAGTGCAGATCAGTGGGTAGCATATGTGAGCCCACTTGTGTTAAAGGGGAGTGTCCAGAAGGGACTGCAAAAAGCCCCTTTGGGATGGGAGACTGTCTTTTATTCCCCCCTTGTTTAGATTTATTATGAGCATGTAAAAAGGGAAAGAAAAAAAAACAAAAAAAAAAAAAAAAAAACAACTTAAGTCTAGGAAGCATTCCAAGCCTTAAATCAATACCTCTGAATGAAGAGTTATCTGATAACAGGAGAATAGGTCCCGGGAGGCTGAGTGTCATTTTGTCCTCTTCAGTGGCCCCTGTGGCTGAAAGCAGGGAAAAAAAAAAAATGTTGTGTCTGACCTCTGGAAGAGCATCTGATAGGTAAGTTTACAGAATCCCTGAGATGCTCCAGGTTTCTCCTTCATGTATTTGGCCTGCTTGTGCAGGAGAGGACATGGCCCTTTCCATTAAACCGGAATGGATTCTCAAAGACCTTGTCCACAGAACTCAATCTGCCCATCTTGGGCTCATCATATAGGTAAAGGAAGATGGGGCCGAGAGGTCTCTCACTTTGTAAGGAATGAGTTACATCCATCTCAGGATGCTGCAGGCACAGTGGAGGGGACAAACATTTGTGTCCAAGTGAAGACTGAAGTATGTCTGTCCTCAAAATCTTCAGTTCTAAAAAGGTTGAGGGATTGCTTTGAATAAGATGCACATCACAAGCATTTTAGATTTTTACCTCGACGGGGCCTTGATGATGTGGGACAAGTCACAGAACACAGAGGGGAGTCTGGAGAGAGCCGATTGCAGATTAAGGCACTGCAGTGGAAATAGACCTAGAGAGAGAAGAGAGCTGGGTGGAATCAAGGCACTCACATTTAACCAGAGAAGAGAGCTGGGTGGAATCAAGGCACTCACATTTAACTTACATGAAGGCAACTTCATGATCACTTACCAAGCTAGGGAGCACCTGAGCCTCCGATACAAAGGCAAAAGTCTTCACATCAAACCTCTGATACTGAAGAGGATAAGTCATGGAGGGGCCAACTGAATGGAAGGTGGTTTGGTAGTTGTCCAGGTTATATTCACAGCTAGGAAGCAGGGAGGGACATCAGTCACATGCATCCCACATGCCCATTTGCCCAAGTCATGATACCTGCAGGACTATAGATATATCTGCCTTCTACCAGTACCTCTGTTTTACTTATATAACTTTCTGATCTGACCTATCCAATGCTACCCATGAAGTCATTATTTATAACTATTTTTATAGTATGTATGAAAACTAGGAAATTTGTCTGCCAACTGAATTCAAAGTTATAAGTGCATTACTTCAGAAGATACTGGATTAATTATTTCTATTAATTTACATGCTGGTCACGTCCCAGGCAGTATGTTTGTGATGAAAGTAGAGAACTCCTGCCTCTGTTTTACATGCTAGCAAGGGGTGATACTCACAGGAAACACTTGGTATTTACCAAGAGATAAACAGACCAGGGTAAGAGATAAGGAGGGTCAAGAGACACCCTGTGGAGAAGGGCAACCTGAGCAAGTCCTCAGGAGAGGGAATGAGAGGCAACTGTGTTGGCTGTACACAGTCCTAGGGCAGGAGTGGACATGGAAGATGGGAGCTTAGCAACAGACTCCCATGACGTCAAGAAAGCTTGGCATTCTCTGTGGATACAGACCCCTGGGTAGGACACTGCAGGCAGAGCCGAGAGGACAAACGCCACGTCCAAGTGTATACATAGTTACAACCCCATGGCATCATAGTCTTCAGTTTCTAGATTAAGCTCCACCACTTAATAACTAGCACACAGCAATGCTTAAGTGGCAATCTTGGGCTTCATGAAGCAAGAAGACTAGTGTTCTCCCCACAGTTGGATGAGGCTCAAATGATGCATGTGGAGTACACAGCATAGCACCTAGCACATGGTAAGTGATGGGCAAATGAATAGGGAATGGGACCCCCCTTTTTGTCCTGATGGAGTAGTAGAGCTTGACTCTCTTGGGGGAGGATCCTATTCCTTAAGATTCCAGTGTAACAGGAAAGCAGCATGAGCCATCAGATTAGACCCAGGATGGACGTCTAGGGGACAAGGACAGAAATCAGGGTCTTGTGAACAAACACTCCTCTAATGCCTAAGAGGGTTTATTCTTGCATCAGTGCCGAGTCCCTAGTGGACTGTCTGGGCAGCCTATGGTACAGGGAGCACCTACCCATCCACGACAATATTCCACTGGGGAAGAGAGGCAGGGTCCACGGTCGAGGTTGCCCAGCAGTCATCCAAGACCAGCTTGATGTTGGGGTCATCCCTGTTTAGGACCCTGACTTCCATGTAAATGGGTTGGCGGAGATATTTCACTATAGGGTACTCATTGTTCTCATAAGGTCGTTGATACGTTTTGTCTGAAATGAGAAGGAAGCCTCTTCAGTTTCAAGCTGGCAATGGCAGCAACATATGCTTACGTAGCTTCACTACTATTCCATTAGCATGGCATCAGAAAGTTCACAGAGAAAAGTCCAAGAGTGTTTAAGGAAATAGCACAAGCTGCAGCGTGTCACTTGCTCACCTGGGTAGGTTTGCAGGATCAATACAAGGGGACCAGGCTTCACAGGGGCTGCTGGAGGAGGAAGACTTTTGACATTGGCCTTTAGTAGCACATCATCCCTGTTGTAATAGCACTTCACTGTCATTCTGTAAGAACGTATGGAATGGCACAAAGAATTTTAGGTTAACGGACTTCTTGAATTTAAAGCTTAAAAAAAAATGTTAACTGTTTTCACACCTGAATTCACTATCTCTGGATATTTTACTTGGAGGAAGATCTGTCCAGAGAGCCTGTATTTCATTTTCATAGATGACTTTATCATCTTCAAACTTAAAGAAATATTTGAGAAAGTTGGTTACCAACCAGTTACTTCATAGGTTGTCTTAACATTTGACCATCAGCCAGTACTAACCTTACGTCTTGTTCCACATCCATTCAGGGGTATGTGAAACTGTACCCGCCTCTGAGACTGATCTTTGAAGACAGGCTGGCAAGATGAGTTTCCCACCCTGAGGGTCTCTAAGTTGAGAGATGGTTTTGTTTGGTGGCTGTAGACCTCGAAGTCCATAAACCCATCTTGGGAACACAGCTCTCCTGTAACTAGGCCACAGTGAAGGTTTAGAGAAAATTCGTCTGTCTTGTGAAACCATTGTCTGCCAATCTTGAAGTGTTACAGTGGAATGATCCCAACTTTTCACAGGAGGCACCGGAATGTCTTAATGTCTTAATGTTTGGGAAATGCCTCGACAAGCAGCTTGAGTCACAAGGAAGCCTAGGCAACATTTAAACTGTTCAGTATCATCCAAAGAAGGACCAGAGAGTAAAAGACCAGGGGAGATCTATGATGAGGGCTAAGGCGACTAAAAGATCAGACTCAAAGTGGCTTTCAATATGGTACCTTGTGAGGTTATATCCCTTCTTTCAATAGTATGGGTGCTGACAGGACACTCAAAAACTATGGATTTTGGAATTTTTGGATTTAGGAACACGTAACTGGTAAAGTTTATGCAAATATTCCAAAACTCTAAAAAAGACTGAAATTTGTAACTTTTCTGGTCCCAAGCATCTTGGATAAGGGATGTCAGCCAATAATCACAAATCTTGAGTGGTTTGAGAAGCTGAGGCAGGAACTAGTTTTTCTTATTTGACTAGATCTGCTACAGATCAGAGAGCCAACAGAAGCAGAGGCAATCTGAACAAGAGGTGACATCCACTCAGCATTCCTTCTGGGGGAATATGTATGATATGGGGAAGATCTTTTAAACTTTCATGGTCCATCTAGTTAGGAGTTTGAAGCATCTTTACATAGATAGTGGGCTCAGGTCTCTAACCCCCCAAAACATGATTTAAAACATGGGACAGTTACAGCAAGATCTACCTACATGAATATTGCATGGTAGCAGCTAGATGCTGATTAGTTTAAACCACAAGGAAAAAAAAAAAAAAAAAAAAAAAAAAAAACCAGAATTTTTATGTTTTTCCACGTGCACGAGAGGAGCCAAGGAAGAAAAAAAGAAAAAGTAGACTTTAATAAAACATTTTACCTATAGAGACTGGTGACTCACAGAGACACTCAAGCTCAGTCACCATGGATACCATATCCCGTTGAAAGTAAAAGGTCAGCTTGAGTGACGGTAAGTAGAACTGATGGCTGAGGCATTTTTCAGAGGACTGAAATGGGAGAAGAATGTCAATTAGCAGTCACAGTCACTCTGGGGCCCAGAGCAGGAGACAGGAAGGAAGTCCATTGAATACTTGCAGGGCACACTGCAGACTTATCTGGTTTCCCTCTAAGCCAAACAAGAAAGACCCTATCAATGCCCAAGATCAGGATGCTTCCCCAGGCAGGAAATTTATTGCTTTAAACTCATGCCCTGAAGTACCCAGCACTGCATGCTCTTTGTACTGGGCACTAAAGCTTGAATGAACAGATCAAATTCCAAAGAATACTGAAGTACCCTGCCAAGCCAAGTCTGAGTCAAAAGGACTACAGAAGTTGCAAAACGCTATTGCAAAATGCACACCCGACATAAGATTACTCTCTGGTGTCCCTGGCAATTACATCAGTCAAGACTGGCCTCAGTGAGGACAGCAAGAGACCCTTTTGTTTGGATCAAGTCATCCTGTTCTTAAAGCAGAACAGGTTCATTAAATGTTTGACAAGAAATCTGTACTCAAATGAGCTGAGAAAAACTCAGGAAAATTTCCACTGCCAGAGGTTAAAGAGACTCGATGTTGGACAGAACTTTAGTTACTTGAAATATTTTATGTGAAATTATCAATGGAGGCCTTTAAATCTATCATGGTGGCAATTAGAGTTTAAGGGCACATCCTCAACTGTGTAAGTATTACCCACAAGAGAATACTTCAAGGCAGGCATTCATGAAGTGCCGAGGTCGATAAAGGAACATACTTTTGTCTTGAGAAGAGTTTTGCTGATATGCAATCTCAAGCCATTTGTTGCCTCAGTGTTAATTCCATTGTCCTGCAGCTGACCCACCGGGATGTTCCTATTTTCAATGCTCACAGTCGTTAGTTTCCCAGGAAATTCTGGTACAGCAAGAGTCATGTGTGTGCCATTACAAGTCACAGAAGGATCTGGAAAATTAACAAAAACTTCCATTACTACCTTTCAGCCCCCAGAACAGTGTCTCCCATTGCTGAGGTAACTTCCTGGGGCCTCACCTAACACACAAATAGCTTGCGACGAGAAACTGATCTTCTGCCCCGGAGATACAAACGAAAGCTTCAGAAGCGCAGTGTAGAGGCGACTGTTTCCCTGCTGGAGAGACAACATTTTGGAAATTGGTTTATTTGAATCCCTAACAAGAAAGGATGCTCAGGGCAAGAATATACTCAAGTTTTGGATGCCCTTTGGTACGAAATGGGATGGAGGCATTTTGTCCCTAGTCCTAATCTTGTCCTAACATCTGGAAGACAAGTGCTGTCCATGGGCAGGACCTCTAACTGATTATGGGCAGGTATGAGCAAGAGGTGGCCTTATTCCATGACTATTTTACAGTATCAGCAGTCAGAAAGTTTACTCGACTCTGCAACCTGCTTTTGCTCAAAGTGAAATAGGACAAGTTTTGCCAGAGTGGCTGACATTTGAGCACTTATGTGCCAGGCTTCCTATCCCAAGGACAGTCATGCGTCACAGGGATACTTCCTGAGAAGTGTCATTAGACGATTTTGTCAATGTGCCAGAGCATACTTACGCAAACCTGGTTGGTATAGCCCACTGTATACCTAATAGACGGTTGGGTTTTATACATGTAGCAGCGTACTAGGTTTGTTCATCCCAGAATCACAACATATGCTTTGTGCTACAATGGCACTATGGCTATGCCTTTACTAGTCAGTGAGAACTTCAACTCCATTATAATCATGTGGAGCCACCATTTCACAGGGTCAATCATTGACCTAAACTTGGGTATGCAGCACCCGACTGCACCTTAAATACATTGATTAAATTTAGTGTCTCATTGTTGGCCTAGAAAACACCAAAACAATTTAGAACAATGTGACCCAAACTGAACACCTTACTTCATAGGCTTTTTAGAGTACCCTTGTTCTATATTACTCACCTTGGCCTGTTTTCTCCCTATATCACCATTTCATCTGAAGTACCCATTGAAGTGCTTGCCACATGGTAGGCATTAAAATACTGCTGAGTGGGTCATCTTCCCAATTGTTGGGGGACATGGTTGACCTCATGCTTAGAAATATTGTTCTGTGCCCTAGTGGTGTTACAAGAAAATTTTCACACTTACCACATAGTGAGTTACTCCAGTGGCAGTGAATGGCATGTGGACAGTCATCCTCTGGCTGTCAATCAGTAGACTAAATCCTTGTCTTAGGGCCTCCTGCAGGCTCAGCTTATGGGTACTTGAACTATTGCCAACCTCAATGATCCATCCAGTATCAGATTTGTTCATCTGAAAAAACTTTGTTTAGGAAGGCTGGTGCTCATTCGATCACAAGATGGTTGATTAGTATCTTATACAACTTAAACTGTTTAATGTTTTACCAGATTAATGTCAGATTTAACAGATTCAAATGTAAGATTTACTCTTAAAATTACTTTCATACCTCACCATCATCAGCGAAGCCAGAGATGATTTGTGGAAAGGAAAACTGGAAAACAAAACAAAACCAAAAATGAATCATAATGTGAAACTTCTATTTGAAGGAGAAAGTTTCCAAAGTCATGCCACCTTCCAGTATGCAGAAAACAGAGTAACTTCTTTGTCATTCTTACACCAAGAGGCCTGGTTGTGGGGTACAGCAGGAAAAGCACAGGGCCAGCCGTGAATCCCAGTTGTGGCCTCAGATGTCATTTCACCCAAGTTTGAAACCAGAAGGCAACTGGAAGATATAAGCTTCCTTCCGCTGTAATTTGAGATACTAGGTTCTTAAATGTGCAGCCTTTTACTAAGTCCATGAAAATCAAGCACAATGTCAAGCCACCCTGTTCATTTTGATAAAGTATGTTACTTCTAGTCATCCATTGTTAACCTTGTCCATGCTAAACTTTATGCAAATGTGATTGAGCTATTAGGCTCGCTATATCTAAGCATCTGGGATGGGTCCTGGATTGGGGCAGGTATCCAGTTTGTCAAGTGGTTATTAATGAGAGGATAGAGACCATTTGAACTCCATTGATGGGCAAGATGTGCTAAATACTGGATGTGTACTCAGTTAATTCTTGGAGTCACCCTATCAGGGGAGTATTATTGTTCCTCTGGACTTGGAAACAGCCTCAGTGTGGATAAGAAATTAAACGATCGTCACATAGCAAATATAGTGAATGCAGGATTGAAATCCTGGTCAATGTCCAAGCCCAGATCTGTCTAGAGCACCACTTTGTTGCCCCTGTGGCCATACAAGAAGCCGTCAGTCTGCTTCACTTACAGACACAAAATCCTTCATGCAGACTGTGGATTCTGAAAGCCTGTGGATCTCCTCCACCTGCATAGCTGGACAGAAGAACTGATACAGGCCATCCCCAGGTCTTGAAGCAGCACCGTGGTCGGTGATTCTGATGTTTATCTCGTGTCCACGAGGCTGTGTGCAAACGGCATAGTAAGATCAGAGTAAGTCCTGGTACTTCAGTGAGAAAAGCGATTCCAGAATACCACCTGACCCAGCAGAGGGGCAAAACCCTTGAATTTATCAAAACTACAAGTTCTGGAAGGCACCTCATTCCTATGCCAGGAGATTCTGTAGACAGCTCTATTGAGATCGTAAATATTTATATGTTGACAGAAGAGTTTAGCAGTAAGAATAAGAGTTTAGTTTTTCTCTTATATTTCTCCCATGTCTGGGTATCATGGTCCTGGCTGAGTGGGACTGGTAGGGAACTTCTACCCAGGTGATTCAACTATACCCATTGAACACTTAAGTATCAGCCATTGTGCCGGCAGAGCTGCCTTTGATGTTACCTCCGACCTCTGTCTAAAGTATAGGTCTGCTAGCCTTTTCTTAAGTTAATTTTTCTAGACCGAGCCACACATTGCACTTAAAATTTTTCTTTAAAGCCCCTCGGGGTGGTGCACACCTATAATCCCAGTGGCTTAAGCAGAAGGATCACAAGTTCAAAGCCAGCCCTAAGCAATTTAGCTAGAGCCTGTCTCAAAATAAAGGACTGGGTGTGTGGCTTAATGGCTAAGTGCCCCTGGGTTTAATCCCTGGTACAAAAAATAAAATAAAATTCTTTAAACCATTTTTAGCTCAAGAACCATTGAGGACAGGACAGGAGCTAGATTTGATCATCCATAGGTTGACATTTGCAAATCCCTGGCCTAAGGAAATACAACTCTAAGACCTTTGAAGTTGGGAAGGTCTTTTTTAGATGGAAATTTTAGTCACTAGAGATTTTCAAGAAGAGCACCTCAATCAAGAACACGTGGGACACGTTCAGAGTGGGAGAAAATCTTTTCCACATGCACTTCAGATGGAGCACTTATCTCCAAAATTTATAGAGAACTTACAAAACTTTACACCAAAAATAAAGAACCCAATCAATAAATGGGCCAAGGAACTGGACAGACACTTTACAAAAGACATACAGGCAATTAATAAATATATGAAAAAGTGTTCAACATGTCTAGTAATTAGAGAAATGCAAATTAAAACTCTAAGATTTCATCTTACTCCACTTAGAATGGCTATTATCAAGAACACAAATAATAGATGCTGGCATGGATGTGGGGGAAAGGGCACACTTTTACATTGCTGGTGGAATTGCAAATTGGTGTAGCCATTCTGGAAAGCAGTGTGGCGAATCCTCGGAAAACTTGGAATGGATCTACCTTTTAACTAAGTTATCCCCTCCTTGGTTTATACCCAAAGGACTTAAAAATCAGCATACTACAGTAACAGACACCTCAATGTTTATAGCAGCTCAGTTCACAATAACTAATTATGGAACCAACCTAGATGCCCTTCAACAGATGAATGAAGAAAGAAACTGTGGTATATATACACAATGGAGTATTATTCAGCCATAAAGAATAATATTATGGCATTTGCAAATAAATGGATGGAATTGGAGAATATCATGCTAAGTGAAATAAGCCAATACCCCAAAAAACAAAGGCCAAATGTTTTCCCTGATAAGTGGAAAATGATATATAATGGGGGTAAGGGGTGGAGAGTGAGAGAAGAATGGAGGAACTTTAGATTATGTAGAAGGAAATAGGGGGTATGAAAAAGGGTGGAATGAGACATCATTACCCTATGTACATGTACGATTACACGAATGGTATGAATCTACATCTCTCACAACCATGGAAACGAAATGATGTACCCCATGTGTGTACAATGAATCAAAATGCAGTCTGTAAAAAATTAAGAAAAAAGCTCATTATAAAAGTAATTTCTCAAATAAATCCATACAATTTTCTAAAAGAAAAAAAAAAAGAGCACCTGACTTACTTCGTTGGACAACCACAGATGGCTTATTTTAAAAACCTGTTTATGGAGCAAGCACCTAAGGCTATACCTATACAAAGCAGAGACTGTAGGCTACTTGAATCAGGATCAGATGATGTGGCCTGTTAAACCAATTTCTGGGTCTTACCCCAGACCTACCTCAAAATTAAATTTATATTTTCCTACTTCTCCAGGTGATTCTTTGCACACTAAAGCTTGAGAACTGCGGTGACAGGTTGCTTTCATTACTCCTAGCAACCCCTATTGGGCAATACTGTTGCTTGGCAATAGAGAAGCCCTCATTGCTTAGCTACATTTGCTTTCTAACACCTGTTTGTAGGCTAGAGGTTCTGTATTTGCTAGCACCAAAATAGCCTTCCATCTCACAGAGAGGTCACTGATAAAAATAGTTCATGATTGAGCATTTGTTTTGTTTAGGTTATGTGCCAAATCTTCATCTAGTGGAGTATCAGTCTTCAGTTACCCCGTGGAGTGGGTACCATTACACCCATCTTCCAGCAGACAAAGACACTTAGGCAACTTGCTTGAGACCACATCTAGTTAGCAGCAGACCCAGGGCTTCTCAGTATTGGTCTTTCAGACTTACCACTGTTATGCAAGACTGCTTTGGGCAATGTAGGTTATGTAGCAGCATCCTTGACTTGTACCCCTTGGATGCTGGCAGCAGCCCCCTCCCCACCTATGAGTATGATAACCAGCCATGTCTTTGTACTTAGCGAAGTGTCCTCTGGGAAGGTTAAAAAAATCCAAACCAAACCACTGCACTCTGGTTTATTTGGAACCACTACATTACTCCAAAGCCTAGCTCCTTAAACGCCAAGTTGCCAACCAGTAGCTCCTAGGTTACGCTGCCCAACTCACTCCTTGAAAACAATCACTTACCACTTTCCTGGTACAGGTTTCATATGGGACCTTCAGGGTAAGATTTGCTGAATCCAACTCCAGGGCATAAGTGCAGTTCAGCATTTCAACACCAGAGGAATCTGCAGAAACCAGAGCAGGTTAGACAGGTGATGGCTGACAAGTCCATTTCAGTGACAATCTGCCAAGAACACAGAGCCAAGACTGGCAGTCCATTTCTAAAGGACTATGGTCACTTCACATTTGACCCCACTGGGCGATTTCATTCAGGCTCTGAGATGCTGTGGCTTGCATCCAGAAGTTTCCTAGGAGATTCTGATGTAAGACATACACTTGGTGGCATCACGTAGGCAGGGACCTGGCAACAGGGGAGTTGGATGCCAGTTGCTGCAACATTCAGATTCTCTGCGCACCACATAGGCAAGTCCTGAACCCGAGTTTTCTAATTAGGACTCAGATGAGAGTGTATGTTACTTACCCACCACAGATGCTTGCCATTTCTTGGTGCCATGCGGGTTTGGTAAATTGACTGTTACTCCATTTTCATTGCAAAGGAAAATGCCTGGAGAGGAAAGGAGGCATTTGGGATTCCAGAGCTCCAGGAGAAACACTTCCTATAGAAGTGTATGGAGAGACCCTTCCTGATGAGCATTAAGGAAGGATGCCGGGTAAAACCGCAAAGGATGGCCCCGACCCTTCGGGAGCTCACAAGTTGGTAAGACAAACACAACGCAATATCCCGAGAACTGAGAGGAAGGTATCAAACACCCAAAGCTTTCTCAAGGTCCAGGGATAAGCCCAGACTAGGGTTAACAAGCAAGTCTGCAGAAGCCAGGTCAGAACCTTGACAATGGAGCCGATGGAGATGGTAGTTCTATAAAGAACTGAAAAACAAAACCTCTGACGACAGGTTTTTCAAGTTGAAGTTGAAAATTCTGGGTAAGCCTCAGGGCACATTTCTTTTTTAGACCAAATTCTGCCCACGACCTGCCTTTCTGCAACTTCTGCCTCAGATAAAATCTTGAGGAACTTCTGTTTCAGGGGAACAGCTCCGATTTTTCCTGTTATGTTGATGCTTCCTTTAAGCATGAGTTTACAGTTGAAGACTACGGATCCTGGAGATCGGTCTGTGACCGCTGTGGCTTCTTCTGAGGCAAGAGGGATTAGAAAAGCAGTACAGTGTTCTTGCAAACTGATGACATAGCCAGCCCATAGGGAGGAGGTAGGATGACCTAGTGACTTGACCAAAGTAAACAAGGGGGTCAGTTGTTTTTGTTGCCTGGCCAGCTAGGAATTTGCCCATAACCTGTCCTCAGAGGTAAGGTGACATCCTCACCAGAAAGGCATACCTGGGAAGTCAGGATTCACAGAATGAGGAACTACCAAGTTCGCTGAAGTCACAAGGGTGAAGAGAAAAAGTGACCTATAGGTGTTAGAAGAAAACAGGAGTGAAAGTAGAGGAAAATGAATTTTCTTTTTTTATTATTTTTTTCCATATTTTTTAGTGGTGCATTATAGTTGTACATAATGGTAGGATTCATTGTTACATGTCCATACTTGCACACAATGTAACAATATAATTTGGCCAATATCATCCCCAGTATTTCCCCTTTCCTTCCCCTGGTCCCTTTCCTCTATTGATGTCCCTTCAATTTTCATGAGAATCCCCCACCCCCACCCCTACACACCTCTTTTCCTTTTTCCTCTCTAGCTTCCGCATATAAGAAAAAGCATAGACCCTTGGCCTTCTGAGTCCAGCTTAATTTTGCTTAATGTAATGTTCTCAAGTTCTGTCCATTTAAGGAAGAATGAATTTAAGCAGACATCCCTTCTCCCTGATTCCAGAATTACTCACCTCCAACCTGCGCAGCTTGGGGGCCTCCCAGAACCTCCTCTCTGTCTGCACGCCATGGCCAAAACGCCACCAATCAACCAGGCAGAGGGTGGGTGGCTCTGTGCTGTTATAGCAGGGACCCCGCCCCTTCACCACTGGGGGCACCTGAATCTTCTCAGCACAGCTGAGAGGGAGGGATTTGGGAAGGAAGCGGCATCTGCCTTCCTGCCCCTTGTCTTGGGTATTCTGCCAGCTGCTTCTGCGGGTCAGTCATGAAACCAGAGTTCCCTGAAATTGGCTGTAGGTGAGTGAATTGTTTTTGCCGTAACTTTGGGAAAAATTAGGATCTTTTGGAGACAAAGTACTTACAACTACAACGTATGAGGAAGAAGGGTGATGGGTTTTATTGAGTAAGGAACAAGTCTTGTTCACGCTAAACCTTTCCTTTAAGCTTTAGTGTCCTGGCTATTGGAGTCACCCTGGTAATGGGCACTTAAAAAAAAAAATGAAGCATTTACCTTCAAAAATAAAAATTTAACCTTACTGCAAAAGATGGATACAAAAGATGGATGTATCCCCTTTAAAGAAGGATACAAAGAAAAGGTAAGTCATCCATAATCTCCCTACTATTAATATTTCAATGTGTAACTTTAGAGACTTTTGCTAAAACCATCACATACTATTGAAACTAAAACTGAAACCTGGGAGTGAAGTTTACTGTTTGTTTTTGTTTTTTTTAACCTGCCGTTATTATTTACAACGTCATAAAATTTCTATGTCATATACAATGATCTCCATTATCATTTTTAAGGTTGCTTAGTATTCAACGCTTAAATAGAGCTGTTATTGATGGGCATTAAAATAATTTCAAATTTTTCATCATTATAAACGATCTGATGAACATTAATATACATTTCCCTGGTTAACCTTTAGCATGAATTCCTAGAAGTATAATTCCTGGGTCAAAGGGAGTAGTGAACTGAACAAGAATGCCCTATTATGTAGCACTTAGAAATTTATTGGTGGGGAAACTGAGGCAAGGCAATTTCTCCAAGCTCGGACGATTGAGTGTCAGAACCAGGTTGAGATCTTAGATTTCCTGAGGCCTAATCAATGGATCTTTGCAGCATCTCATTGCTCTTTGAGGAACCTAGATGTCAGCTCGGGTTCCATAACAAGTGAGCTGATTGAACTCTGCCCAAGTAGCAAGTTAGCATTCACAATGACTGCTTGATGTCTTGCCTTCGTGGTGTAATTTGAGTGATAATCTCCACTCTGACACAGTGTCTAGCATCTGAAATACCTTTGTCGTTGAGAATAGTGTTTCCCAGTCTTCCTTGATCAAAAGAATCACGTGGGACTCTCATTAGCGTCACAGATTCCTGGGGCCCACCCAAAAGCTGCTGAATCAGACTCTCCAAGGGAGAGGCCTGGATAAGAGACCCTTAACAAGCACCACAGTGTTTCTTATAATCAGGAAAATCTGAAAGGAGGCAAGAGGATGAGTGGATGCTATGGGTTAACCTCACCTGGGGAGCAGATTGGTTAGATCATGTCCCGGTGGAACTGGGACAAAAGTTACAAAGAAGTAGATTGGGGGCACTCAAGGTGGTGAAAGGATCTTGTTTCGGAGCGGAGTCTCTCTAGCAGTGGTTACTCCTCAAGCATATTTACCCCCAAACGACACCTTTACTACAAATGGAATTTGCTACCACCATGGCTAGATGGTTAAGAATGTCATCAAAAGGACATTAGAGGAAGGGGTGTGGGTGTGGGACTTAGAGACCTGTTGAGAAAGTGGTCAGAGGTGATGGGTTAAGGTGCCTGTTTGGCCCCTCCCCCAGCCCACCCCAGGAGACTGCATATTCCAGAATGAGATGTGTTGCTTTGGAAAGGGCAGCTTTGGTCAGAGCCCCAGCTTGGGGGTTTCTGGGAGGCTGAGAGGCAGCACAGAGACCCTGAGCAGGAGGCGTGGAGAGGAGAAGGTCCACGGTGGGCTGGTGAAGGTGGCGGACTGCACTGCAGCAGAGCTTAACTTGATCTATTTCTCCTGACCCAGGCCTGTGCTGTGCCAGGGACAGCCACCCAACAATTGGCCCCAGGCCCTTGGGGATCCATTTCTAGGATTCTGCTTTAGAAAATCCCTGTGTCCATGCACAAGGATGCACATGTGTTGAGTGAAGTCATCTTTAAAAACGAGGAAGAAATAGCTGCCACATAAGATGCTGTCTCCTTAGCAGTGAGTTGTAAAAACTAGTCTTTACAAAACTGACAGGTTCTGAATATCTCACTAAATAAACAGTGGTCTCTTTTAAAGGAGCCTTCTTAAGTTTGCTAATGTATGATTATAGGGCTGCTCCCTCTCCTCTTCTCAGATATCACAAGGCCTCTTCTCTCCTGCCAACCCCACAGCATTTCTTGAGGGAGTTTTAAATTGCTCTTATGCATTAAAGAAAGTTTATTGTTTTGTTGTTGCTGAATTTAGGTGATGCCTTCTTTTCTGAGGTGCAGTTCTTATGAAAAGGGTTCATAACACTTAGAGACTGAACCTTCGATCTTATTGTCCACAACTGTAAAAAATATTAACTGAAGGAGATGGATGAACTATGGAATATGCTTCAGCTATTAGATACGATTCTGTGGATCCATTCAAATCTACAAATGCTGAAGTGAAAGGTGGCCAAAAAATTGGACTTTATTGTGTTTTCATGTTTTGATTTAAAAAAAAAAAGTGAAGAAACTTCTCTGTATGTCTCTACTTTTCTGTAGGTACATGGATGTGTATTTGCATTGAAAATCTAGATGGGTCTTCCAGAGTGTTAACAGTGTCACCCAAGGGAAGAGACCCTGCAGGTGCTCAGTGAGACCACATGGCTGTAAAGCCATGGGCATTGACCACCATTGCCTGCTCTGATTTGATTGTGCCCTTGGTCTTTTGGTTTTAGTATATTTAATAGTATCTCTGAGACTAGGAATAGGAATGGGTGAGGATGACAACTTCTTGTTCTTTCTTTATTCACTTCTGTTCTGATTGAATTGTTCTAGTGATAAAATAGCCAACTAGAACAATTTGAAAATGGTATCAGCAACCTTAGCAAATCTCATCTCTATTGGAGTGACCTAGAACCAAGCATCATGGGCCAAAACTCAGTGGGGTACGGTTTCAATGCCCAGGTGAATGGATTTAGAGCAAGAGACTGCCAAAGTCCAGCTTCCATCACAAAATGAAAACAGTAAGTCTAAAGAGGTCTAGTGATTTTCCCAAGGTCATTTACCAAGTTAGTAACAGACAGCTCCAATGAGAAGCCACGTCTCTTGATGCTATCCCTGTCCCCTCTTCAATTTCATTTCCATTTTCTGTGTGTGCATGAGGAGGCGTTTTAAAACTCTGTGCTTTTCTTACAGTTCACTTAGCTTTAAAAGTACAAGATGACATTAATTAGAATTTAGCAGTATAAGATAAATAAGAAATAGACTTCTACCAGTTATGCTAATACAGATTAAAATAGCTTTCAAATATCAAATGTGAATTTAACTTGGCAAAATAAGACTGTCAACGAGAACATTCTTGAACATCATGTGGTAGTTTCTTTTTTTTCTTTTTTCTTTTTGGTACTGGGGATTGAACCCAGGGGCACTCAACCACTGAGCCACATCCCCAGCCCTTTTTTGTATTTTTATTTAAAGACAGGGTCTTGCTGAGTTGCTTAGGGCCTCACTAAATTGCTGAGGTTGGCTTTGAACTTGTGATCCTCCTGCCTGAGCCTCCCAAGCCACTGGGATTACAGGTGTTCACCACTGCACCTGGCTATGTGGTAGTTTCTTTAACATTGTAACTACAGTGGTGCAGTTCCCTTTTGGACAGACCCAGGTTGAACGAATCTTCTAACGGTAGTTTTTCTAATAAGAAAAAACAAAATAAAAATACTAGGACAAAGGCTTTGTCTATAAATGTAAAGGTAGGGCTGCTTGATGAATGAATGACAGAAAGCATAGAGGTTCTAAATAAAAGCTCATTTGTATGCAAATGTTAACTAAAATTCATTTACATATAAATGTTAACACACATTACTCTGTGCTAATAGCTGGGCAAGGGTTACCACAGAAATAAAGAGAAGGTTTTCTTAGCAATGTAGCATGTTCTTTTTAGTTGATAGAAAATAAAATAGTTGTCCCCAGATATCCTTGGGGGATTGATTCCAGGATCCCCCAACCATACCCAAATCCTCAGATGCTCAAGTCCCTGGTACGAAATGGCACAGTGTTTGCATGCAACCCATGCGCATCCTCCTGTATGCTTTACGTCATCTCTAGAAAACCTGTACTACCTCATACAGCATGATTTAGGGAATATTAATGAGAAAAATAATTCTCATACTCATGTTCAGTACAGAAGCAATTTGTTTCCCCCGAATATCTTTGAACTGTGTTTGGTTGAATCTGAGGTGGGAACCCACACATATGGAGGGCTGACTGTGTATTAAATTTCTTAAAGTGATTTGGTGGGTTAATTGAAAAGGTCCCACTTTTCTACCCCTCTCTGTATTCCCACTCTTTACATTGTGCTCTTCTAGTTGACTTGCTTCACCCTTTCCCCCCACATCTGCCTTATGAGTTGCACTGACCCACAGAATGTGTGTGCCTGTGTGCCTGTTCTGAGTCCAGTTCTCCAGAGGTCTTGCCCACCTATGCTGTCTCCATGAGATCCAGCCCCGGCCTAGCAGAGCCAGGCCATCCTGAAGCAGCCAGTCCTCTGCTGAGCTGCCAGCTGACTGCTGACAAGGTGAGGCCAGCCAGGGGCAGCTGATTCCAGAAGAACTGACTGACTGACTGCAGACTTGAGCTGAATCAGTGCCTGCTGTTTTAGACACCTGGTGTTGGGTGGCTTGTTATGCAGCACACTTATGGCAGTAGGTGTGTATGACTATTATTTAGAATTAGAGATCCTATTTCAAGATGATCCCAGTCTTTAATTATGAAATTGAACACATACTCCTTTAGGGGTGGCAAGAATTTATTGAGTAATCATGAAGCTATGAAGTCTCCAGAGAAGCAATGCATACTTATGTGAGCGCACACCATGTATACACACAGAGATTCACACACACACACATACACACACATACACACACACAGTCTTTGAGGGGTTTCTGATGGAGGAGACCAAATACTTAGGTAACACTCAAGACCCCATTGTAAAGGAGTAAACTTAAATATATACAGGGGTATATTTTTCTGTCTAGTATCATTTGCCCTTCTGAGAGTAGCACTGTGATATGGCTGTAAGGAAATCTCTTTCCCATGAGATGTAATCTGGGTGACACTCTATCAAGCTGCCTCCAGCACTCTTTGAATGAGTGGTAGGCATGTGACCAAAGCTAACCAGTCAACACTCTTTTTATGGAATCTGAAGTTCCATCAGGGTAACATGGGTTGGAGTTCAGCCCCTTCCCTGAAGGATTAGCTGTCTCTTAGATCCTAGGAGCCCTTCTGGTTTTGTGGGTATATATAAATGTTATCTCCAATTTTTCTTGTGTTTTTGAAATCTTATACAGAAAAGTTGAAAAACTAGAGCAATGAGCATGTATCGACCATCTGCAGAGTTCGACAGTTCTGATGCTTTTCCATATTTGCCTCATCATATCTCTCTACATGTTTTCATTGCAGAGTCATTTAAAAGTAAGTTGGGGGGCCAAGCGTGGTGGCTCATACCTGTAATCCCAGCAACTCGGGAGGCTGTGGCTGAACAATTGAAGTCTGAAGCCAGCCTCAACAACTTAGACCCTGTCTCAAAATAAAATATAAAAAGTGTTGGGGATGTGCCTCAGTGCTAAAGCAACCCTGGGTTTGATCTCCAGTATCATTCAGTCAATTAATCAATCAATGTAAGTTGTGGATATCATACTTCTAAATATATGATCAAGTGTCCTCTAAGAGTAAGGTCATATTCCTACATAACCACGATATCATTCTCTCTCCCAAGAAAATAACAATTCCACAATGTCATCTAATACCATCCAGATGAAAATTTTCCTAATTGTCTCAAGAATATGAATTATAGCTTCCCTTTTTATAAAGCAGGATCCACTTAAGTTTCATGCATTGAGTTTGGTTATGTCTCTTTAGTCTCTTCAAATACATAAAACAGTCCTTCAATTATTTATTTATTTTTTTTCATGACGTTGATTTTTTGTTTGCTACAGGTGGTTTTCCCACAGAGTGGCTTCATTTCTTACCAATTAATTGTTACTTAAAAAGCATTTTACCCAGATTTGGTTTCTGTTGCTTGAAACAGAAACACAAGATGTCAGATGAGCTGGGAATATTAAATGTGGGCAGGTAGGAGTGGTCCTTGGGGAGCAAGCCTCCTGACATTCATTGAGCATCTGCCTGAGCCAGGTCCTTGCTACGTGCCTCCTATGTGCAGAGAAAGGCAACAACAATGTCTGGGAACACCTGGATATGGAATTGATTTTCTCTATCCCAAATAGGTGTGCGACTTTGCTTGTGCTGAGTTTGGTTCAAGAACCAAACTCTAAGAGATTAGAGTTGTGTTTGTGTATACATTGTGTGTGTGTGCGTGTATGTGTGTATATATATATATATTTTTTTTTTTTTTTCTCAGAATGGTCTGCATATACTAGGACAGTGATGTAGCAAGAACTGGACTGCTAGTTTTTTATAGTGGTAATTATTTACCCTAAGTTACGCTTTTCTGCAAAGGTAATGTTTTTATATTAAGTATCCTTTCCTCAGCCACTCATTCTCAAAAAGAAATTTTTGCTGGCCATCTAGAATCATTGCAGTGTCATATCAGTCTCTGAATTTAAAGAATATAATTTCATTTATCTCTTCTAGGTAGACTTCCCTTTTCTATGTCATGTTTTTCCACCCCTTATCTAGTTACATCATCAATAAAAAGTCAGTAAAGTTTAAAGGCCAGATCTTATTTATTTGTTACTCTTAAAAATTCTTATTTTTGACTGGACTCAGATTTAGAAGTAGAAGCTCTCAGAGAGGACAGCCTGCGTCTCTTGGCAATCTGTTCCTGGAGTTTTTCTTTGGCTTCTTTCATTCTCTTGGCCAAAAGTTTGGCATACTCTGCAGCCTCTTCCTTATTTTCTTAGTACGTTATTTCTTCAGAGCTATTGTGTTGCATGGAGTAACAAGATGCTGAATCTTCGGTGCTTTGGTCCTAGGTTTTTTCCTTCCTTGTTTAAGGGTTTTCTGACAACATTGGCAGACATCATCTTCCTTAGATAGATTGAAAAGTTTTCGGATTCTACTTGCTCTTTTGGGTCCCAGTCTACAAGATACAGTAGTATCTGTAAGCCCAGGAATATCCTTCTCTCCTTTTTTTACAATAACCAAGTCAAGAACGCTCAGATTGGCATCCACAAAGCAACCTGGAACAGATTTGCACTTTCTCCAGTTGGCCTTGGTCTGTAACAGGAGTGCCCCTTACTCAGTAGCAGATGAATACAGCCATGGGTCAAGACACCCTGCTTCATGGGGAAACCTCCTTTGTCATTCCTACCACTGATTCGGACCACATGACCCTTCCATTCTTCATCCAGAGCATCAGCAGCAACTTCTCTGGCCATACGCTTCTCATCAAAAGTACGAAGTTTGCGTTCATTGTCCACTTCAATGCGTTTCTGGCAGCCAGTGGCTGGGAAAGAGATATTCAGCTTCATTTTGGAGCAGCTGACCTCCCACAAGGCACCACAAAAAAGAGCTGGGCTTCTGTTTTTAAGTGTGACAGGACTGTACTTGTTCAGGGAGTGTTTGTGTTAGGTGCTCACACAGCAGTAACGCCAAAGGACCAGGATAAGTTGTTCCTAAAACACACATGACTAACTTTTCTCTGTGTTGCCACTTCTGTTACATGTCCTTGACTAGATTGGAAAATTCTCCTACAAGTGTGTGTGGCTGTGTTTCTCCCTCTAATTCACCTGCAGTGGTACAATATGCAAGTGTCCTAAGACTTACAGCCCTATGAGGGCAGGTGTTGATATCCCCATGTCCCAGTTAGAACAGACTTTGTGATGGGTGGGGTTTGAGCAGAAATGTTGGAAAGGGTGACTAGACAGGTTTCCACATAGGTGCACAATATATATTTGGTGAGTGATTGGCACAAGGGAAATGAAGACAAGTCAGGATTTAATTGGTGTGAGAAGTTTCAAGGGGACACCATCACACTCAAAAAGTCATCAGATGTGCCTTTTGGAGCCCAACAGATACTGGTTTGAGTGAAGTGGGTTGGAAGCAAGGAAATAGTTTCTGCAGAATGAAAAATGGAAACAGACTGATTGCAACCATGGGGATGAGCATCAGCCCAGAGCAGCAGGGGCTGAGATGGACTGGGGAGTGCAGGTGTGGCCAAAGGGGCAGCTGCAACTCGGCTCAGGTAGAAGTTACTGCCATTACCTTCCATTTTTCACCTTGAAGTTAAAAATTCAGATTCTATTAAATTTCCTCACTGTTAAGTGTTGATATTTATTTTAAAAATATTTTCAAAATCCTGTGCCCACCAGACAAGCCATATTTAAACATCCACAAGCCATACTTACACCATTGACCACGGGAGTTTCATTTTTCAAAACCATGGTGACCACATGTGTTGTAGCCACGCTCCTCCAGCTCCCTCCAGATCTCCTTAGCTTCTCTGGGTCCTGGGTCAGGTGTGCACACAGCTCCGCCACAGAATGTGGCAGGTTGCCCCACAGGCACCAGCCTCAGTGCAGCTGGAGGTGATGAAATTCAGGCACGTTTCCATCTTGTTCTCCTGGGTTCCCATTTGCCCCTGCGGTTTCTAGTTTGCCCTTTCTCATCATCACTTCATGCCCTTCTTTCTTTCCCAATTGCTGCCCTACTGTCTCCAGGTACAACACCAAGTAGAAAAGAAAGCCTTACTGACAACCTGCTTCTGAAAGTCCAATTATAATATAAGCCTGATTCCTGTAATAACTCCTTTGTTCTGTTATCACTCGGAATGGATCTGCTTCTCTGATCAAACCAGAGTGATGCAGAACTGATTGCTCTTTTTTTTTTTTTTTAATCTTTTTAGTTTTTAGTTGTAGATGGACACAATACCTTTATTTATTTATATGGTACTGAGGATCGAACCCAGTGCCTCACACATGCAAGACAAGTGCTCTACCACTGAGCCACAACCCCAACCCAGTTGCTCTCCCTCCAGGAGAGGAATCTGGAATCCAGATAGATACAACAGCTCTAGCAGCTGCTTACTGACAGTCCTGGAAATGAAATGCAGTCTCCCCTCTTCTCCATTTTTCACTTTTCCCCCTCTGTATCAAGAAGTTGATTCTCATGTTTGTATAATTTTTAGAACATCTTTCTCACAACATTTCCCCCTCATGCTCGACTGAGAGTTGGGTCCTGGTAAATCTACCTTAACCATGGCTCCGAATCCACCCCTTTCTCTTTTGTAAAGTTCTCTGCAAGTTTTGTAAAGCCACACCATGTGGTTCACACTGCACGCTGGGTGCTGGGAAGGAGCGGGCAGTTCTCAGACACATGTGAGTGGATGAACCTCTCCAGGAAGAAGGGAAGACGATTTTTGTTAAAGTCCACTGTGTATAGGTCTTGTGCTGGGCACTGAAAGGAGATGAAGCCTCCTAGAGGTGAATCACCCCTGTTATGGACCAAACGTGTCTCTTCCCATGAAAAAAGTTCATGTTGAAGTCATAATCGCCAGGACCTCAGAATGGGACTGTATTTGGAGATAGTGTTTACAGAGGTGATAATGTCAAATTGAAGCCATTAGGTGCCATCCCCCTCTCCCTGCAAACCAGTATGACTGGGACATTTGGACCCAGAAGGTACAGGGAAAGACAGGCAGCTATAAGCCAAGGCCAGGGATGTGGAGCAGATCCTTCCCCCATGTTTCTAAAAACGTATTGACCTTACCAGCACCTCGATCCCAGACGCTCAGTCTCCACAACTGTGGGAAAATTAATTTCCGTTGTTGAAACATTCCATCACTAGCAAACTAATATAAAATCCCAGTTGGAAATCAACTCTGTGTGACTATAAAATGTGTTATTTTCTACTATATCATGATAAGAAAGAGGGAAAAAACAAAAACAAAAACCCACGTCCCACCTGTTGTTGTTATTGGGAAGAAAATGAAGAGGAAAGGGAAGAGAGTGAAGTAATCCTAGGCCTATAATCAGCTTAAAGAGGGGAGGTGATTTCTACCTTCCTTCTATTTGGTAGGACTGCTGCTAACTTCCACTTACTGAGTACTCCCTGCGTACCCTTCATGGTACTAAGTATCTGACAAATATTCATTCAGCAATTACTTGCAACAACCCCATGAATAATTGGAAAATTATTCTATGTTTTACTGATGAGGAAAGTAAGTCTCAGAGAGAAATAATTTGTCCAAGTTCATGGCAAGATCCAATTTGGGGCTTCCTGCCTCTGGTTTCAGAACCTGTGTTTTCTCCCATTACTCTGGTTTTATTTCAATGCAATGTCTGGCATTCACTTTTGTCTATCTTCCCAATCCATCTATCAGCCTCGAGAGCTAAATGGTTTGCTGGTATTTGACGACGTGCTAAAGGGTGCTGTCACACGCCTCCTTTGTGGTAAATTCTGCCATCTTCAAATAAATTGGCAGCTAATATAGATTTTTCAATGGTTGTTGCTTCTGCAGTTTTTAATAGGACTTGAGTTCTGAGGGAAATTCAGGTCATAGAGTTATACAGGGGATCCATTGGTGGAAGAATTAAGTAGATTGAAATCTTCAAGTCACAGAATCAATAATTAATTAAGAAGGATAAAAGGCATAAGAAAAAAAAAAAGGAAATTTATCCAGCTAACAAAGCCAGTTGATTCAAGTGTAGAATTAAAATTCATAGCCTTTGCTTAGACTAGCCAGTATTCAAATTTTAAAGAATTTGTTATTTGAAGCCTTTATAAAACTCTCCACTGTTAAAATGTATGCCATCTGGGATTTAGCATTTATAAAATGTGCAGTTAAGAGATGCCAAGAGATTCCTCATGCAAACCAGATGGTACAATAACAACTCTGTATTTTTTTTTTTTTTTTGGCAGAAAAATAGTGCTCTGAATGATTTTAAACTTATGTGAATAAATTAAGCCCAATCAATACTTCAGGGACATTACAATTTCAATAGTCCACTTATCCCACCTAAATATTTTCATCTGGAAAAGAAAAAACAAAAGGGTAAGACAATGGTTCCTTTTGATTGCTTCGTGTCTGTATTTTTTTTTTTTTAAACAGTGTTTCTAAGGAAAACAACATCAATGACCTTCAATGTGGGAAAGAAAGTTTCTTTTTATTTTAAGACTGATTATGTGTTTAGATCCACATCGAATCGTTTGAACAGTTTTATTACTGTGCTAAAGAGAAGAAATAAGACAGGTGTAAGTGACATTTTCTGGAGAATACATTTGACATGTGTTTACCTCAGTAGGTTGGTTTCTCATAAGCCCCAGTTCCGCACACAGAGCAGGGTGGTAACAATGCCTGGTTTCACTCTTGCCTGGTCCTTGTAAGTTTTTCAAGTAACAACAAGACTTTTGTAATTCCCTTTTTCATTTCCTTTACTTTCTGTTATTGTTTTTATTTTCATTGAAATTCATAATAAGACCCTCATTAGATGAAGTAATCTTGTTAAAAGTAATGTTCCGCTCAGATCTTTTTTCCTTATTACATAAAAATCTGCTTCCCCACCATACAAGCGGACTCTTTCTGCAATTAGACATGAATAGCTTTATTTAAAGAACAAACACAGTTTGCTTTGAAAACCAGATCTTTTAGGGTGCAGGGGGCAATCTCATTACCCAAAGTATGTGTTTCTGGGCTGCAGAAGCCATTGAATTTCCTTCCCAATTAGCAGTGAATAGCTTCTGAGAACAAGGGAGACGTCTGGTTTTCACTTTGCTAGCACTGGTTTTTCTTTGGAGTACATAGGACGTATCAACTGTCACCGTCTCTCTCATCACTCTGTGTCTCTTTTCTTCCACTCCCAGAGCAAAGGAACCCACCAGACTCTCCATTAAAGTTAGTCAGAATCCTGGGTAAATTCTTCTTGGCCAGCATGGGACCCTATGGCGGATGGAATACCTGTTTAATCCATCCAGCTGTCAGTAGCTGCTGCAAAACTGTAAACACAGGAATAAGAAATGGACAATATCATTGCTCTGAGACGAGGAGAGGATCAATTGGTGGAAGAATCTCTTCTGTGCTGCCCTTGGGGGTCTATAAATGCTGTTTTCTCTCCCCCAGGTGCCAGATAATAGGTTCTAGAATTTCAGGAAAACAAAGGACAAAAGAAAACCTACCCCTCTGAACCTATGTGACAAACAGTCCTGAATATCAAACCCAAGGCCTTATATGTGCTATGCCCCATTTGCACTATATTTTGTTGCAGTACTAGGGATTGAACCCTGGGCCTCATGCATGCTAGGCAAGTGCTCTACCACTGTGCTACACCCCCAACCCTGCCCAGTGTTTCTTGAAGCTGAGTTATGCCAGTACTGCAGGAGGCTAGGATAAGGGCTGTGAGTGAGGTTGCCACCACTCAGGTCTGACCCTCCAAGTCTCTGAGATGTGTATGGCAAGTGTTCTTGACCTTGGAAGAGGCTAGCAGTGTACTATTGCTACAGAACCCAAGGGTGCTCTACACTGAGCTACCGCCTCAGGTAGCTCAATTCCACAAGAACAATACGATCAAAACATAGTAAAAAATCCGTAATCTCCCCCACTGTCTGTAAAACTCCCCACAAGGAGTTAGTATCTAAATTATATGCAAATCTATGTTAGTTCTTTTCATTAACTTCTGCCCTCACTATTTCTCATGAATTTTGTTTCCTTTGGGCTTTGGAGAATAAGAAAATACACCAATCACAATCTCACTACATCTTACAGTTTGTAAAACCGTACTTTTTAGTTTGTAAGAAATTTTATCCTGTTTCATCTTTACTACTGTAAAGTTAGTTGATGGTGATATCGTGATCATTAGCAACATCTCCCAGTTTCACCCGCAAGAAAACTGAGGTTCAACCAGACGGAGCCACTTGCCCTAGATCTCCTGGGACTCCAGGTCTTCTAGCTCTGAGTTCAACCCTCTTTCTCAAGCTCACCTTGAAGGGATGAGGTATGAAAGCTATTCAAATTCAGAATGAGTTGCTTCTGCTTTTCCTTCTCCTTCCCACTCATTTTTCTCCCAAGGAAGAAGTTTCCTAAGGAAATGTCAGGGGGTTCCAGGATCTTTGCCATTTAAAAACATTCAGATGTTTTCTCTTTCTTCCCCACCTCCCTCTTTTTTTCTTGGTACTGAAGATGGAACCTAGGGATGTGAGCCACTCCTCAGCCCTTTTTATTTTTTATTTTTAGGCAGTCACTAAGTTGCCTAGGCTAGCCTCAAACTTGCAATCCTCCTGCCTCAGCCTCTCCAGTAGCTGGGATTATAGGCATATGCCACCGTACCTGGCTCAGATGTTTTATCAATTCATGGGTAGGTTTAAGTGCAAGTCATAAGAATCACTAAAACCAATAATTTCTTCTTATTCTTCCCTCCTTTACTCATCCTCCATCTTCAGCCCTCTTTCTCTCTGTAATTACTCTGTCCTTTTAATCCTTTGCCTTCATCTTCATCTTCAGTATTCTCCTGCTCATTATCATCTTCTGATAGCAGACTCCTTGGTTGATTTGTACCACAAATAATTTATCTTTGAGAAGCCCTCTCTCTGATTATGTTTATTTTCTATGTCATATTGCACTAATTAATCCAGTTGTGTCTAAGGACCTTATGCACAAAGTGAATTGAGAAACCATCTCCGCTTTTTCTCAGAGTGTCCACAAACATGTTTGAATATGTCATTCTCTCTGGGATAAAAACAAAATTTGTTTTTTATGGCTAAATAATGCTGTTCTTCAGGCAGCTTCCTACAGCTTCTGTTGTTCACATAGAAACCAGAAAAAAATAACACTGACCCTTGGAACTAATTATTATTGTAGGGATTCTGCAGATGAAAGCTCTGTACTTTTACCAAGTGGGCAAATAATTTATCTTGAAATAAAGACAGACAAAAAGAGTTAAGAGGACCAAACATCACATCAATTCAGTGGACTATTATCCAAATATATTAAGGATTTCGTAACAACATGGGAAACTATTTATGGCAGATTAAAGAGAGGAAAATACATAATGCAAATGGTATGTATTGTTAAAAATGGTATAAAAGTATACCACAAGTTCTCAGTTATGTAAAGGTGATAGATTTAAATTTTCTTGCCATCTTCAGAGAACACTTAGGCATGAAATCTGTTATTTATATTTGTGGAGCCCTGCATCAGTTCTATATGGTGGTCAATTATTATAAATATTTCCTGTGTGCTTGAAAAGAACATGTAGTTTTTGTTGGTTGCAGAGTTCTATATATGACTTAAGATCATGCTTGTTAATTGTGTTCCAATGGTTTATATCTTCACCAATAGTTAACCTGATCTATAAAACTAAGGGGGTGTGTTATAATCTCCCATGATGATTATGGATTTATTCTTTCTCTTTAAATTCTATTTGATTTTTGTTTTATCTGTTGTGGGACTGTTATTTGTATATACAAGTTTAGGACAATCTTTTTAAATTTAATTTTTCTTTTCATTATGATTTATTTTCTCTCTTCATCTCTAGTAATTTTTTGACTTGAATTATATTTTGTGTGATATAATGTAGCTATGCCAATTTTATTTTTTGCTTGATATAACTTTTTCTTTCAATCTTTTGGCAATTTTATATTTTTAGATGTTCCTATTACAAATAAAACACATTGAGTCTTCTAAGTGGTGAGTTTGGTTCATTTAATTTTATGTTGAGTACAGATAGATCTGGATTTTTTGAGAGTTATTTTGTGCTTCTTATTTACATTAATTTTTCCATACTTTCCTCCTTTCCTTAAGTGGAAGTTCAAATTAACGATTTAAAACCTTTCTCCTTTTCTAGGTAAAACCTACAAATTTCCCCCTAAATAGTTTAAACTTTATCCTATAAATTTTGATGTGTTCCCCCCCCCCATACTGGAGATTGAACCCAGGGGTGCTTTACCACTAAGCTGTACCCCAGCTTTTTTTAAAATTTTGAGACAAGGTCTCCCTAAATTGCCCAGGCTGGCCTCAAACTTCCAACCCTCCTGCCTTAAACTCCTGAGTAGCTGAGATTATAGGCTTGAGAACTGTGTCTGGCTTTTTGTTCCAAATATTGGACAAAGGACTTGTGTCCAGAATAAATAAAGAATTCTTACAATTCTCTAGTAAAAAGACACCCAATGAAAAAAATGGGGGAAAGATTTGCATAGAAAATATAAGAATGACTAATAAGCACTTGAAAGGTGTTCGCTTGGAAAATGCAAATTAAAGCCACATTATGCCATTTCATACCTACTGGGATGGCTGTAAACAAAAAGATAACAAGGGTGAGCAAGGGTCTGGAAAAACTGGAACTCTCATACATTGTTGGAGGCAACGGCACAGCCATTTGGGGAAACAATTGGGCAACTTGTTTTTACATGTTCATATTATTTTATTTTTAACACAAATGTAACATAATTACTGTAGTAATTGAACACATTTATGGGATACAGAATGAAATTTTAATATAGATCCAATCAAATCAGGGTAATTGGCACATCTGTCACCTCACACACTTATCATTTCTTTTTACTGGGAATATTCAAAATACTCTCTACTAGTTATTTTGAAATGTACACTTAATTGTTATCAACCGTAGTTATCTCACTTTACTACAGAACATTAGAAGTTGAGTTTGGCAATTTCTTCAAGTTAAATGTAAATTACCATATAACCCAGCAATTCTGCTCCATGGTATACACTCAAGAGTTGTGAAAACATGTCTACACACAAACCTGTATGTGAATATCAATAGCGCCTTTTTTCATAATTGCCAAAAGAAATGGGAACATCCCAGTGTTCATTAACCATTGAATGAACAGAGAACATTTGACATGTTAGCATGGTGGAATATCATTCAGCAATAAAAAGATGAACTTCAAAATTTACCCTTTGAAAAAAAAGCTAGACTCATGACTGTATATTTTATGATTATATTTTTATGTAATGTTCATAAAAGGCAAATGTATATAGAGAAGAAACAAATGAGTGGTTTCCTAGAGTTGGGAGTGGGAATTAAGATAGATTGGAAATGAACTTGTAGGATATTCTTAGCATGATGGAAATGTTCTAAAATTGAATTATGGTAGTGGTTGCAAAATTTGGTAAAATTTGCTCAGAATCATTGGAGTATATACCTCAAATGGGCAAATTTCAAGGCATACCAATTACACCTCAATACAGCTATTAGAAAGACCTCCCCCAGTGAACTAAACTAGTTCTGAACTTTTGGGGAATTATTTGTTACATTCTGTGTCAAGGTAACCAGTATCTTATTTTAAGACTTATAATGGACCTAGCAAAAATTAAAGATGTCTAAAAAGCCTCAAGATGAACAGAGCAGGTTTTGATATTCAATGTCATGATTATTCCAGAAGGAAAAGTTCCAAGTTCAGTGCTGCAAACCTTTCTGGCTGCCTTCCAAGGAGAGAGGCTGGGATGAACTTTGCCCTAGCATAAAGCTCCTTATCACTGATTAACCAGCTCTATAGCACAAGTCCTTCTGCCAACATTCTGCTTTGCCTGGAGAGAAATATCTGGCCAAGCCTTGGTGAGCAGAAAAAATGTCCACTCGCTACCACCAAGCTGCTAGTGATAGCTACCTGGAACTTCTGAAAGAGGCTACCAAGCGAGATCTGAATCTTTCAGATGAAGATGGGATGACTCCCACTCTGCTGGCAGCCTACCACGGGAACTTGGAAGCCCTCGAAATAATCTGCAGCAGAGGGTAAGCTCAACCTGATTGTTCTGTTGGAGAGGGTGTTTATGGTAGGATTTTACAGGAAGCAGCAAGAGGCAGGGAAGTCAGAGCAAATACTTTGCCCTCTTTCTAGACTGTTCAAATAACTGACTTTTTAAAGAAAGAGAGAAAACTATGTTAGAGATGCTGTCTTTCTCGCTGAACTGACACCGTGGGAGTGTCTCATTCCTTAGCCACAAGCAGAGGAATGACACTGAGCTCTAAGGCATTGTCACTGGCCTTGGGGGTGGGGAGATTTGAATTTGGTACCTTTAAAATTTTTTTTTTCATGAAATTTAGATAGTGGAATCTTTAAAAAGAGGCCAGGCATGGTGGTGCACGCCTATAATCCCAGCAGCTCGGAAGGCCGAGGCAGGAGGATCATGAGTTCACAGCCAGCCTCAGCAACTCAGTGAGACCCTGTCTCTAAATAAAATACCAAAAAAGGGCTGGGGATGTGACTTAGTGGTTATGTGCCCCTGGGTTCAATCCCTGGTACCAAAAACAAACAAACAAACAAATCCAGAGGTTACCATTCTACTTGGTTTTAAGTTGCCAACATTTGCGGGAATAAATGATGTTTTTATTTTATTTTTTTAATCTATGCCATTAAAATTCCAAAGTCTTTTATTAGTATGCAAACACAATGCAAGCCCATGATTTTTTGAAAGGAATTTCTGGCTTTCCAAGCTATAACAGGGAGTTTCAAATATAACAGGGACTATCTCAACTTCATTACATCTCTAGCCAGTACATAGACACAGCCCACACCAGAGGGGTTAGGTTGTGTTGGCCATTATGACCCAAGAAGGGGAAAGAAAGAGAAAGAAGGAAGAAAAAAATGTAAATAGGAGAGCCGAGGGAATTCAATTCAATACATATTTAGTATTGTTATATGCCAGCCATTTTTTTTCTATCCACTGGGTCAACAAAAGAAACACAATTCCTGACGTGATGATCAGATTTGAAAGGAGAAGACAGATGAGTCATCCGTGACATGGGTTAAAATGGGGGATGTAGGGGGCATTCAGGGTTAGGAAAGGCTTTTCCTGAGGGGAAAGGACTTAAGCTGGGATTCAAAAAATGAAAAGGTGTTGACTAGGCAAAGGTGGAAGGCAGCGAGTTTCCCCTAAGACAAGCACTGTGCATTCCAGGAATAGAAGTTGAGTGTGGCTGGACATGGCTTGAGGAGGGACAGGACTAGTGTAAGTAATAAGACCAGATTATGGAGAGCTTGAAAAGAGGAGTTGAACTTCATCCTAAGGGTCAGGGAAAACATGTGTTTATGCCAGGGGACCATTAGGTAGTTTCTTGTTTACCAAGATCGCTCTGATAGTTGTACAGTGGTCAGAGAGAGAATGACCTGGGACTCTTAATAGTGGAGAAGAACTGGAGGAGGACAGCAATAGTGAGAATACATAGATGGGGATGGATTTGAGTGGCAGTCTGGATGTAGAATGGACAGTGATTGACTGGCTGTGGACTGATAAAGGAAGAGGAGGGTCAAAGTTCAGGTTCTGGTTCAAACAGCTTATAGATGTTGATACCCTTTATTGAAGTGGAGGGAACATTAGGAAAAGCAGGAAGAACCCAGGGTCAGGAGAGTTCCTGAGTTCTGGACTGAATGAGGAAGAGAGTGAAGTTGATCTTCCCCATTCCTTTTGTCTGATTTAAGAATTCCTTTGCCCTATAAATATGTATACTTACATGTTTCCATGTTTATGTAAATATTCATGTACGTGTGTATAGTCCATGCCAATACTCTTCTATAAAAATATTAGAAGCCAACAAATTTATTTCTTAGGCCATCCCTCTCTTGGACAGTTATTTTGTTTTTCCTCATTTGAACGGTGCTGTGATGACACTAGCCTTACTCATAAAGCTTTGTTCATTATTTATTGAGAAAAAATTCTCCAAAGGGAAATTTTTCAATTAATTGGCCCTTTGTTCTTCTATGCCAGAATACTTCAGAATGGATGACGTATAAAGAACAGAAACATTTCTCCCAGTTCTAGCAGCTAGGAGCCCAGATCAAGGAGTCAGGAGATTCAGTGTCTGGTAAGGGCTCAGTCTCTGCCTCCAAGATGGCACCTTCTTGCCTCACCCTCTGTGGAGTGGAACAGTGTCCTCACATGGTGGAAGAGACAAACCTAAAGGCCACACCTCTTGGAACTGTTGCATTAGAGGTTAAATTTCCCATGAATCTTGGAGAGAACAGGGATGTTCAACCCATAGCTACATGTGTGCAATTTAAAGATTTTTATTTTTTAGGAATATTAATAACTCCTTCAGAGAGTGAATACCCATTTTTGCCGATATGGTAGGTACAAAATGATATATCAGTGTGGCTTTAATGTTCTCTGGTTACTGGTGAGGTTGAAAATTATTATTATTTTTTTTAATTATTATAAGCAAATGGGGTACACCTTGTTTCTCTGGTTGTACATGAAGTAGAGGCGTACCATTTGTGTAATCATACATTTACATAGGGCAATTCTGTTGGATTTATTCTGTTATTTTTTCCTACCCCCCACCCCTCCCACCCCTCTTTTCCCTCTATATAGTTCCTCCTTCCTCCATTCTTGCCTCCCTACCACCCCCAATTATGTATCATCATCCGCTTATCAGCGAGATCATTCTACCTTTGGTTTTTTTGAGATTGGCTTATCTCATTTAGCATGATATTCTCCAATTTCATCCATTTGCCTGCAAATGCCATAATTTTATTCTTCTTTATGGCTGAGTAAATATTCCATTGTGTGTGTATATATATACATATATATAATATATATATATATATATATATATATATATATATATATATATACATACCACAGTTTCTTTATCCATTCATCAATTGAGGGGCATCTAGGTTGGTTCCACAATCTGGCTATTGTGAATTGAGCAGCTATGAACATTGATGTGGCTGCATCACTGTAGTATGCTGATTTTAAGTCCTTTGGGTATAGGCCAAGGAGTGGGATAGCTGGGTCAAATGGTGGTTCCATTCCAAGTTTTCTAAGGAATCTCCACACTGCTTTCCAGAGTAGCTACATTAATTTGCAACCCCACCAGCAATGTATGAGTGTACCTTTTTCCCCACATCCTCACCAACACCTATTGTTCTCATTGATTTATAAAAATGCTTTCTAAAGTTAACAATATCGACCCATTTGTCATATGTTACAAATACTTTCACAATTTACAATTCATTTTTTGACAACCAATATGTTAAATATAAATGCAAATGTAAATATACAAATATTTATTTTAAGTATGTGTACATTTTTATCAGTGTTTGGTACATACCTCTAAGTACATTCATGACTATTGACTCAGATTTTCTTTAGTATCTTTTAGTCTCATGTTTTAAAGACTTTAATTCATGTATGATTTATTTTGTTTTAAAATCCAAGGTTATGCTCTCACTACACATTGTCCATGTTTTTAATCATTTGTCCTGATACAGCCTGTCCCCCCTTTTCTCCACTAATTTGGCAGAGTAACATAATTTTTTTCAATATAATATCAAATTTTAGACCATTTGTTTATAGTTATTAAACACTGGTTATGGCAACAAAAATTCTTCTGGTATTTTCTAGCCCTTGTTTCTCAACTCTGATTTTCTCACTGATTCTACTGCAGCTCAGATTTTGTTTTCTTACCCCAAAGCATTTCTGATTTGCTGTGTTAAATTGGTCTGGCATAGGCTAAAAACAAGGTCTTAAGAGAATTTTCAGATTTAAAGATTTGATTTTTAGATTTAACGGGTGACAAGAGGAAATAAAAAAAAATAAAACTTGAATTTAGTTAATCAATTATTAAAATCCATTCCAGTCTAATGATTTAAGTGTTTATTTCTCATTACCTGATTGAGTTAGTGGATCCTGTGGTCACTGAAAAACCCTGGCTGCCTTAGAAAGTTTAAGACCACACCAATTATCACGACCATCACTATTAGTACCGATGCTACTTAACTCACAATGGGTCTGTATCCTGATAAACCCTCAGAAGCTGAAAATGTGTTTAATTACCTAAATGCTAAACAGCGTAGCTCAGTATGACTGTACCTTAGAGAGCCAGTTGTTTACTGTCACAATTTCATGGCTAACCAGGCAGCCAGGCTCATTGCTGCTGCCCAGCATCAATAGAAAATATCCCACTGAGTATCACTAACCTGTAAAGGATCAAAATTTAATGCACAGTTTTTACTGAATGCGTATCACTTTTGCACCATTGTAAAGCAAAAACCTATTAAATACAAGCATTGTGACTTGGGGACCATCTATCTATCCTTCCAGACTTTCCATTTTGAGCAAATGCGTATGTACCTTTTCCTCTCTTACAAAGGCAGTCATACAAATTACACTGACACTGTAATATATCATGGACCATTTGCTCTTAGAAGTTGACATCTATGCTACTATTTAAATGGCTACATGGTACTGTGTTTTATTGTTTTGTTCATTCATTTATTTAAACTGATAAAAATCACATTTATGGTATACATTTTGAACTATGTATAACTTGGGATAGCTAAATCAAGCTGATGATATGCATCATCTCATATACATTTTTATGTAAAAGCATGGAAAATCTACTTTCGTAGCAATTTTTAAGTATATAGTATATTGTTATTAACTATAGTCACCATATTGGACAATGGATATCTTGAACTCTATCCTCCTAACTAAAATTTTGTATTGGGAAGACCAACATCTCCCTCACCCATTCCCCACCTTCAACCATCATTCTTTTCTGAGACTTCTATGAGTTCCATAGTTCCATTTTTATTTTGATTGTACAAAGATCTGAAATTTCCTTAGGATAAATACCTAATGGTACAGTAGATGATTAAAAAGGGTGACATGTTTTAAATGCTTTTGACACATATTATTTGAACTATTTCATGCTTCTTCCAACAGTTCCTTTCCTCACACTCCTACTAGAATCATGTATTAATACTCTTTTTAAGCACTGGTTATCTGAGAGGCAAAAAGTAGTGCATTGTTTTAGCTTGCATTTCTTTGATTATTTGTAAGCCCAAATAATTCTTTTTTACATAGGAAAACATTTTTGAAAGGATGATTGTTTCTGAGAATGACTTCATGCAAAAAAATCAAATCAACTTCAAAAGGAGAAACTGGAATGGAACAGATGTTTTGGAGTAATTTAATTTAAGGAAATTGCCTATTTAGTGACAATAATACCAAGCCAGCTTTAAAACTTTTTGTTCAAATGCAACGGATCTATCAAAAATCAAGGGCACAATATTTAAAATCTCTTAAGTTAGTTTCTCTTCTCAAAAGACAGTAGGGAAAAAATTCAACCATAGACTAGATTTAGCCCAAGGAAACCATACAGTATTAGTGTTAGAATTTGTGTTCGTCAATTCTTTGTTGTTTGACCAAAGTACTGATGAGAACAACTTAGAGGAGGAAAAGTCTAGTTTGGCTTATGGTTTCAGAGGTTCTGTTCATGGCTGGCCAAACCCATTGCTCTGGACTGAAGGTGAGGCAGAACATCATGGAAGAAGAGCATAGCTAAAGGAAAGCAACTCAAGACATGGAAGTTGGGAAACAGAATGAGAGGGGAAAGGGACACCCCCAGTGACCCACTTGCTCCAGTCATGTCCCACCTGCCTACAGTTACTACTCAGTTAGTTCTCTCAAATTAGGTTACAACTCTTATAATTCAATCATTTTGCCTCCGAATATCCCTGCATTGTGGGAGTTTTGGGGAGATATCTCATAACCACACCATCAATCTTGGCTTACAGAACAAGGGAGCTAGTTGGTATATGTCTGGGCAGTTATATACAATAGTTCCATCAAGAAGTGTGAAAGATGACGTTAGAAAGACCTCAAGAAGCTTGTCGATAGAAAATATTTTTATTTAAGCTTTATATCAGTTTGGAAAGTTATCTTTAAATAGACTTTTTGCAAGTGGAAATCGCTTACATACACTAGGAAAACTCATGAATCATCTTACAGTTTCATCTATAAATTTGGAATTTTGCATTTAAATTTTTCTCTAAGGAAGACCCACATTTGTGGTCATCTCACCCTTTCCTCATGTACTTCCCTCTCATTTAACATATGTTGAGATGGGAAAATTCCATGATGCTGTGGCCTAAGCACATTGATTTAACCCGACTTCTTCATACCCTGTCACCAGCCCCCACCCCACAACTCACTCCTTACCATAATTTCCTTTTTAGCTTATCCAATCCAAGGATTATTCTAGTCAAATTTAATCAGTATGTTTTTGTTTATGTCTATAGTAATGTCTTGGATGTTTTACAATTCCTCTTTTGATGTCTAGGGTACTTAAGGAGTCTTTTGAATATGGTGCTTGGCTAAAATAAATAAAAAGTGAAACCACGTGTTTGGGGGTGAGGCACTGTGTTCCCCTAAGATGCACAACTCTGCCAAGGTTGAAAGGGGTCTCCTTTGATCCAAGACAATTAAATCAGACTGACTGACCAGAAACTTCTTCTTGAAAGAGGCTGCCCAACAAAACTGTTCTTTAATATTGGCTTTTTTCAGATTCCATTTCATAGTCTTTCCTTCTCCTTCCCCCTCCTTTCCCTTATCCCCAGCTTGGTGCACTCTGGTCACACCGACGTATATGCTGGGTTCCCAGGTATGCCTTGCAATGTCACCCATCCGTGTTTCTCCTTAGCTGTTCTCTCTGTGCAGAAGGAGGTCGCCAGCTTGAGGGCTGGAGAGAGTCCACAAATATGTTTTATTTGGACTTCACTGTGTTTTTCTTTTAAATTTGAGCCAACACTTAAAAGTTCCATGAAATCTGGATTTCTTCCTTCATTTAAAGAAAAGTGGAAGCTCTGACAATATTGTCTCTGCAGCAGCCGCCATGTCCTTTCTAGAAAGGGCACCCACTGAGCCGTGTCTTTGTTGAAAGAACCTGGCCCCTTTCTGTCTCTTACATTACCTGCTTGGCTTCTTTGTGTTGGGTTTGAGATTTCTGCTAGGAGTTACAGATGACAAAAAAAAAAAAGAGAAAACAGGCTTTGCCCTGTCAGGAAAATTATCTAACTAGGGAGACAGAGCATAAATATTTGACAAATAAGACTAGAAGTTCTAGAAACCATGAAAGCTATTTAGCTGCTGGAAACTTAGCAGATGAGTGGGAGAAAAAAAAAATACATAAAATTCAGGATTATGAGTTTAGAGGGGAATCATAACAAGTAATATTTATTGACTATTCACTATATGCCAAGCACTTTTCTATGCTTTATATACATTAACTTATTTAATTCACATAATGACTCTTTGAGTCAGTAGTACCGTTAGCTTCAATTTACAAATAAGGGAACTGAGTCCCAGAAAAGTCAAGCTACAGGACTTGTGGCTGGTGAAGTGGAAAAACTGAGAAGTGTTGCTTGAAGATTGTATTGCATTAGAGATAACTAGATTTAGAGACAGGCCTGATCCAACCCGTGCTGCCTGTTAGCCTTGGGCAAACCATTACAGTTGGAGTCTTTAAAAGAATTTTTTTTTTAAATTAGCACATCATAGTTATACATGATAGTGGGGTTCATTTTGACTTAATCATACATGCATAGAATATAATTTGCTCCAATTCAGTCCTCAGTACTTACCCTTTCCCTCTTTTCCTCCCTGTCCCTGATCCCTTTCCTCTAGACTGGTTTTCTTTCTATTTATATATAAATTAGTGCATTATAGGTATACATAGAGGTGAAATTCAATGTGGTATATTCATACATGTGCATAGGATAGTTTTTTGTTTTTTTTTTTTTGCAGTGCTGGGGATTGAACCCAGGGCCTTGTGCTTGTAAGGCAAGCACTCTACCAACTGAGCTATATCCCCAGCCCTGCATAGGATAGTTTGGTCAATTTCATTTCACCATCCTTCCTTTTCCCTTCCTTCCTCCCTCCCCCTCAATCTCCTTCCTCTTTTCCACTCTTCTCTCTCCGATTTTCATGGGACACCCTTCCCTGGCATTTTCTTTTTATCCTTATTTTGGTCTACCTTCTGCATAGGAGAGAAAACATTTAACTGTTGACTTTCTGAGCATGATTTATTTCACTTAGCATGATGTTCTCCACTTCCATCCATTTACCAACAAATGCCATTCTTTCCTTCTTCTTTATGGCCGAGTAATACTCCTGCACATATATACCACATTTTCTTTATTCATCTGTCTTAGTTACTTCTGCAGTAAGACTCTTGCCTTCCTTAACATGGAGATTGTGGTGGTGGTGGTGGTGGTGGGCAATGACAGTGAAAGTGCTTAGACACTGAAAAGCCTGAGGCATCCAGGACTCCCAGGAAGGGGTGACAAGACACTGGCTGGGCCACATTCACGAGGGCAGCTCTTCGCAGCCCGTGGTGAACCTGAGAATCACCAGAGGGTAGGGTTAAACTCTACATTCTTGTTCAGTAAGTCTGGGCTGGAGTCCAAAATTCTGCATTTCTAACAAAATCATAGATAATGCCATTGCTGCTGCTGCTTGTGCTGGTCTGGGGACCAAACTCCACAGTGACAAGAAGCTGCTCAAAGGAGAAGGGTTACCCAATATTATCAGCTGCAAGGGTGTGAGCTTCTCTTCTGTTTCTGCCATTTCTGACCAGAAATGTCAGGAGAATTTTTCAGACTCACTCTCCTGTCCCTCCACAGGGTCTATTCTTATATCTCTAAGCCTCCCAGAACAAGGGAGCAGGGAGCCTGGGGCAGGGTTCCAGTAGGCATTCAGTCATTTCACAGATCTGCACTGAGAACCTGCAAGTGTCATTGTTTCTGTGCCAGACACTAGATCTGTGGCCTCAGTGCCTTTACAGTGCTCCTAATCCACCTTGACCTCTTGTAGAACTATCACTTACTCAGTACTGGAGGTAAACAAGAATAGATGGAGATGTCCCACCCTTTATATGAATAATGGTCATAGCAGACACTGTTTACCACATACCCAACATCTCCTTTCTTCTTTCTTGTGGATGGAGACCCAGTTTTTTTAATCTTTCATTTTAAAATTTTATTTGTTCTAATTAGTTGTACATGAGAGTAGAATGCATGTATACATTTTGATCAAACACAAATAGAATGTAATTTCCCATTTTTCTGATTGTACATATTGCAGGATCACATCGGTCATGCAGCCATACATGTACATAAGGTAATAATGTCCATTTCACTCTACTATCATTCCTTACCCGACACCCCTTCCCCTCCCTTCACTCCCCTCTACCTCATATAAAGTAGCTCTGTTCTCCCTACCCTCTCCCCCACCTTATTGTGAATTAGCTTCCTCATATCAGAGAAAACATTTGGCCTTTAGTTTTTGGGTTTGGCTTATTTCACTTAGCATATTTTCTAACTCCATTCATTTACCAGCAACTTCCAGAATTTCATTCTTCTTTAAAGCTGAGTAATATTCCATCACACACACACACACACACACACAAACACACACACACACATACACCAGGGACCCAGTTTTGTTTGGTTGTCTTGTTTCCACAAGACTTGAGGGAATGTAGCAGTGTTGTGCTGGAATCAGCTCTTACCAGCTCCTGAGAGGTTGTTGTTGAATTTTTAGGAAGTTTCAAAGGCACTTAAACACAACAATTATTAAAATAAAATTATATAAGCCTACAATTTAATAAATCATGTTAAAAGGTAATATACTTTACCATATTTTTCTATTATCAGTGTCCTTAAGATTATACAGCTCCAGGGCTGGGGTTGTAGGTCAGTGGTAGGGCACTTGCCTAGCATGTATGAGGCACTGGGTTTGATTCTCAGCATTGCATATAAATAAATAAAATAAAGGTCCATCAACAACTAAAAATTTTTTTGAAAAAAGATGCTACAGATCCATTGATTCTGTGTGGGGAAAAATGATTAATTGTATGCTACTTCACATCTCTTCCAAACTGTGTCCAGTGATGTTTTATTGGTAGGTTTAAATTTATCATTGTGGGTATGTTTACACAACAGAAATTGGCACATGCTATAAATCAGGGCTTTGATTTTTTTTTGTCCCCTCAAACAAGCCAGTTGTTAAACATCCATGGTGTGCTATTGGATAATCCTCTTGCTAGCTTCAGGGAAAAATTCTAATTGATCTAAGTTAAGCATGATACTACCCTTTCCTTAGGATAGGAACCAATTCTGGCCAATAAGATATGAAAGTTGCCTTGCTAGGGAGTTTCTTGGAAAGACTTTCTTCTAAAAAGGAGACAGGATAGAGAAGGGCTTTTTTTGTTTGTTTGTTTCTGGCCATATGGTGTCTAACTGCAACATGACATATCTAGACTTACAGCAGCTATCTTATGTCAACGTCAAGGCAGGATAAACATGTTTGCACTAGCATAAATTTTGTTGTTTTTATTTCTGTTTTTGGAATTCATGTTCCCAGAAAAAAAATGTTTAACTTTCATCTTTCATCTTTCTCTTCTAGAGGGGACCCTGATAAATGTGACATCTGGGGAAACACGCCCCTACATTATGCAGCTTCCAATGGCTATGCCCACTGTGTCTCATTCCTGATCAACTTTGGTGCCAACATCTTTGCCTTGGATAATGACTTACAGTCTCCATTGGATGCTGCTGCCAGCAGGGATCAGAATGAATGTGTCGCTCTCCTGGATAAGGCTGCCACTTCCCAGAACATCATGAACCCCAAGAAGGTCTCCAGGCTGAAGGAGCAGGCTCAGAAAAATGCCAGGAGGCAGATCAAAGAGTGTGAAAGGCTCCAAGAGAAGCACCAAAATAAGATGGCCCGCACCTACAACAAGGAGGAATCTGGGACTCTTTCTTCTTCCAAGGGCACCTTCTCCAGGTCATCCTTCTCAAATGCTTCCGCTTCCAGTACATTTGGATCCTTGTCTAAAGGCATTAAAGATACCTTCAAGTTAAAGTTCAAGAAGAACAAAGACACAGCAGAGCAGGTAGGGAAGGAAGGCAGAAGTGGACAGAGGAATGTGATGGAAATGTTTAGAGAGGAGGATGAAGACTCGCTCTCGGGGGGCTTCAGAGAGAAGCTCCAGTTCCCAGCAGAGGAGGACAACGATGTGCAACATGAGTCCATTCTCAACCGTCCAGGTCTAGGGAATATTGTTTTTCAAAAGAACAGAGTACTGAGCCCTGAGGACATCTCAGACAGCAAGCGGGAGTCGGAATTTACAATGCCCACTGAATTGCTCCAAAGACAAGGAGCAGCAGAGGCCGATGAAGCTGAGGCAGATGAACAGGGAGAGGAAAATGGCCTTGGGTCACCTGACCTGCCTTGGGATGAGGATGAAGTGGAGTGGGAGGAAGAAGTGGTGGATGCAACTCCCCTGGAAGTCTTCTTACAGTCCCAGCACCTGGAAGAATTCCTTCCCATCTTCATGAGAGAGCAGATTGATCTAGAAGCTCTAATGCTGTGTTCTGATGAGGACCTTCAGAACATACAAATGCAGCTGGGTCCTAGGAAGAAAGTTCTTAATGCCATCAACAGAAGAAAGCAGGTGGTACAACAACCTGGGCCACTGGTGGACACTAGCCTCTGATGGAGGTTTGGTCCACAGGGTGAGCCTGCAGCCCTGGAGCCGTGCTGTGGCCCACTGGAAGCACTCCACACTATTCCCACTCCCTACCCAATGCCAGACCATGGGGAAGGGTTTCTAGGGTTTTGAAGGTGCCTACCTAAGAAAAAGGCCCAAACTCCACTCTGGGAAATACTCAACACCTATCCAAATAAACCATCAGTGAGAAACCAAAGGAGACCTTGGAACAAGAAAATGGCACTTCTCTTCAATTACCATTTGATATTTTTCAATAAAGACAGGGTCAAATGAATGAGAGAAAAGGGAAAGAAATTTACTTTTCTAACGCTAGACATTTTAATTTCCCATCACGCTGGCCTACTGCTTCCTTTCTGATCTGCATACCCTGGGGATTCTGACTCTGTGTCCTGAGCTCTATGACCATTGCCTGTTAGTGGGGACAGAAGTTCCTTGTTGCCTGAGGCAACAAATGCTTGCATGTTTACAAATAATGGAAACGTGTTTATAATGTTTCTTTCTGAGAATAGGGCAGAGTAACAGGCAGGGAGAGTAAAGAAAGAGAACATAGGTACCTGTTGTAGACTGAATCATATACCCACTAAAATTCATGTTGGATCCCTAACCCCCCAAAATTACTGGTTTTGGAGATAGTGTCTTTAAAGAGGTGACTAAGTTTAAATATGATCATAAGGATGGAGTCTTAATCCCATATGACTGATGTTCTTAGAAGAAGAGGAAGATATACATGAGGATGTGCTCACACACAGGGAAAGATCACACAAGGACACAGCTAGAAGGCACTGTCTGCCAGCCAATGGGAGAGGTCGCAGGAGAAACAACCCTGCCAACATCTTGATGTTGGATTTTCAGCCTCCAGAGCTATGAAAAAATAAATTTCTGTCGTTTAAGCCATTCAGTCTATGGTGTTTTCTTATGGCAACCAGAACTAACTAATACAGCACCTAAGCAAGAGGGTGGTGAAGGAGAGAAAGAAGGATAGAGCAAGAAGGAATCAGGCCTACTTCATAACTTTTTTTAAAAATATATATGGAGCTGGGGAATTGAACCCAGGAGCACTCTACCACTGAGTTACATCCCCAGCCCTTTTTATTGTATTTTTATCTTGAGAACAGGGTCTTACAAAGCGGATAAGGCTGTCATTATAAGTGTGTGCCACTGCACCCAACTCTTGATATTTACAAGGGTTTTAGTTCTTCCTGTAACTTAAAAAAAGGTTTAAAAAATCTAGTTGTTTGTAGGAAATACTTGATATTAGAACCAAATTCTGTATTTTCATGCTTATTATGTATCTTTTATTTACTGATGTTTATCACCAATGATGCATTTAGGTTCCACAACATAAACTGGTGACCATTGCTGAACAGATAAACTTCACTGAATTTTTATAGCCAGACATACATCATATAGAGTTTGCCATTGATTATGCATATAATATAGAAGCAGCCGTTTGCCTTCAGAATGGTCTAATTCACATCTGTTTGGCTTATGTTTTAGTCAGTTTTTTCATCACTGTGACAAAAAGAGTTGACAAGGACAATTTTAGAGGAGAAAGTTTATTTGAGGCTCATGATTTTAGAGGTTTGAAGCCATAGATGGCCAACTCCATTGCTCTGGGTCAGGGTGAGGGAGAACATCATGGTGGAATCGTTTGGTGGAGGAAAGCAGATAAGAATATGGCACCAGGAAGCAGAACTCAACTCACCAGAGACAAAATACGTGCCCCATGCAGGAAAATGGATGGAGCTAGAGAATATCATGCTAAGTGAAATGAGCCAATCCCCCAAAATTTAATGTTTTATCTGATAAGTGGATGCTGATACATAATGGGGTCAGGGGTAAGGGAAGAATGGAGGAACTTTGGACTGTGTAGAGGGAAATGAGGGGAGGGGAGGGGCAGGGAAAGGAAAGATAGTGGAATGAGACAAACATCATTACCCTATGTACATGCATGATTAACAGGAATAGTGTGAATCTACATTGTGTAAAAGCACAGAAATGAAAAGTTATACCCCATTTGTGTACAATAAATCTAAATGCAATCTGTAAAAATAAAAATAAATTAAAAAATACATACTCCAGAGACATGCCCCTAGTGACCCACCTCCTCCAGCTACACCCTGCCTACAGTTACTATCCAGTTAATCCATTCAAGTGGATTAATGCACTGATTAGGTTAAGGTTCTCATAACCTGATCATTTCTCTAACTTTCTTGCATTGTCTCACACATGAGCTTTTGGGGGACACCTCATATCTAAACTATAACAACTTACTTTAAGAAGCACCATAGAGGACATAAGCTTTGGGATGATACAGATGCTCAACTCTGATGAACAACTGGCTGATTCTTCCTTGATGGATGAAGTTAGAAAGCTTGTCAGTCATTAAATATGTTGCATTAGAAAATAATTTTGTTGACAAATGGTGTTTTGTTGTCGTGAAGTTAAAAAGTTTTACTTCCTCAATAATGTGTGTAAAAGCAGTTGGCACATACCAGGTATTCAAAAAAGTTTGCAGTCTGAGTTTGCCTTTGTTATATGTCATTATGATAGATGCCAGGATTCTCTTCATGTATTCCCCACTATCTTCCTGATGAGATGCTATTTCCATTTCTGTCCCAATTTATATAATGAGGAAAATTCAAGTTGGGAGAAATGAGCCTACACAGGTATCTCTTGCCCCTTTAGAGGAGATAGCTGTCACTAGATACATTTATACTCTTCCTGGGGACCCTTGTCCTCTTATGATTTATGAATTAATCAGTGATGAATTCTCCTCACTTCTTAGCATTGAGGATGTAGCTTCTTCATCATGCATTTTCATGTGATAAAAAAGGTTTATACCATTTTACAGAAGGTTTTTTTTTCAGTCATAAATACATTTTTATTATTCACTCCATAATCTTAAAACAAAAAAGGCTTTGGAGCATAGTTAGTGAAGACATATATCATATTTCAAGTACTTTTTCTACAATTAAATGCAATCAACAAAGTCCACCCTATTAAGTTTCAATGCTTTTTTGTATTGTTTAGATTTTCTTTTATAATATTTATATATATATATTTTTTTTTTCAGTGCTAGGGATTGAAGTCAGGACCTTGCACATGCAGGGCAAGTACTCTAACCACTGAGCTACATCCCCAGTCCTTTTTGTTCTTTTTTTTCCTGTTTATTTTTTATTTTTTAATATCTTTTTTTTATTGTAAACAAATGAGATATATGTTGTTTCCGTTTGTACATGAAGTAGAGGCAAACCATTTGTGTAATCATACATTTACATAGGGTAATGGTGTTTGATTCATTCTTACAGAAGGTTTTAAATGCTCTAAGGACGTCAGGTCATTCAAACTGCAATAAAGTGTGTCCAAGAGAAGATGCTAGAGTGACAGAAAGGCTTGACCAGGGACAGGGACAAGAGGGTTATGAGCCAGGATGAGTTTCAGATATTCACTGATCTCAGATCTCCATCCTTTAACTACGTGCTTAGAAGAACTCGTCCAGTGACACTGGATCCCTGCCCCCACCCTGCTGTTTTTCCTTCTGTATAGCTTGACATAAAAATCAATGAGACAGAAATAGCTGGACACATTTCACTGAAGAGAGAGGTTTGAGAAGTTATAGTGTGGTCGATGGCATTTCAGGCATATTATAGGCTCATAATTCCTAAATTGAGTCACCAACCCACACCTTTGTTTTGGGTTTTAAATTCTTAAGCTTAAGTCTTACCTGACATCCCCTGTCTAATGTCACACAGGTACCTCAAACTCAGTCTGCCCAGAACTGAACCATTTTTCCCCCAATCAAGAGCTATCAACCTAGATGATTTTGCCTCTTGTCCCCTTGGGGACACATGGCAATGTCTAGGGACATTTTTGATTGTCATGAGTTGGGTGGGGGTGCTCCCAACATTGAGTGGGTAGAAACAATGGATGTTAAACATCCTACAATGTATAGGATGACCCTCTCTGTAACAATGAACCATCTAGATCCAAATGTCGATAGTGCTGAGGTTGAGATGCCAGCTCAATAGCTCCGTTTTTGATGAATGAAAAGTTCAACACAACACCCCTTTCCTTCACCTTCATCACCAAGGGGTTGCTAACTTCTTTCAACTCCCTAATGTTTCAAACCCAAATCCTCTTTTCTGTTTGCAAGACCACTGTGTTTCATGACCCTGTCGTCTCTTCCTTGGATCGTTACGAGCATCCTTCCTTGTTCCCTGCGATGCTAGTTGAGTCATCTTTGTACTGTGTGGAATTCCTCGTCAGCTTCTGCCTCCCTCTTGCTTTTCAGGATCTCACCATCACAAGACCCTCATGATGATTGAGCCCTATGTTCTTCTCCAAGCCTCCACTCTCATCTCTGACGTTGCTCTGCCCTCTAATTATAACCACAGCAGATTTCCTGTAGCTTCCCAAATCTATGATGGCTCGCGTATGCCTGTGCCTTTGCATGCCATCAGTCCTCAGCCTGGAAGATACCTCCACCTTGCAAACAGCCCCATTGAGAGACTTACCCTCTCTCTCCCCCTAATCTGGTACTCTTGGCTACTCTTCCCAGCTGGGCAGCCTGTTTTCTTTTGCTCCTCTAAAACTGCTATCTTCCACCCAACTCTGTGTCCCAGGTGGTTGACTGTGGTAGACTACATCAAAGAGCTCCTTTGACCTGGGGTTTCTGGTTGGGTTTGACCAATGGGGATACTAACAGACCAGAGGGTGGAAGAGAGAATGGGACATTTATTCCACCTGCTTCTTCCACGCAGGGCAGTCACTGGCTTCCTTCACCTAAGCCCACAGCTTGCGTCTGGCAGCCACCTGCCACAGCTCTGGTTCTTGCTGGGTCCCATTAACTGCTCTGTCAAGCTTAGCAGTGGTAGCAACTTCTGTTACCAGCCCTGGGGGGTGCTTCCTTCTGAACAGTCTCTTCATTAAATTCTCTTCAATCTTGCCTTTTGAGCATGGCATCTATTTCCTGCTGGGGCCCCTGTGCCATATATTCCTCTAATGCCAAAGCAAGTCTTTTGACAAATCTGTCTTCCAACACATATGTATACTCTTTGGAGAATGAGGACTTCATTCTATTTTGTATTTTAGTAGCCTAGTGCAGAACTGTGATGGGGCTCTAAGTGGTATATGAATGAACGTTCTTTGTGTGTGTGTGTGTGTGTGGTGCTGGGGATTGAACCCAGGGCCTTGTGCTTGCAAGGCAGGCACTCTACCAACTGAGCTATATCTCCAGCCTGGAATGAACATTCTTACCTTCATACTCCCTTCTCTGCACATTCATAGGGTTGTGACTATTAAGATCCCCAGAAAGACTCAATGTCACCTGAGATGTACAGAATCAGATCATATGGATATTGTATTTCAGCACAAAGGCCCCTGTCCAGACAGCCTGATAAACAGATTTTGGTTAATCTGGAGCATGAAGATGCCCTGCCAGGAGGAGTATGGGCAGAAAAACAAAGCAGGGTAACATGCTGTGTTTTCAGTTGGCTTAGCTGATAACCAGCCTTGGAATGGGGTTGGGAAGTGGATTCAGACAGGCTCTTTGGCAGAACAGGGGCAACAAAGCTCTGCTAGTGATTCAGGGGGCCTGGGGAAAGCATCTCTGCGTCTGCTTCCCCATCTGTACATTCAGATTGGAGTAGATGATTCCTAATGGCCATTTCAACACTGACAATGTAGTGGACAAGTGTAGATTTAGCCTTCTGTCGGCCCAGTCCTCCCTCTTTGTCATCTCATGTGGTCAAATGGGTTGACTCCACACCTGACTTCAAGGGAGGGGTGTGTGACTCAGAACTGAGTAACAAGGATCATCCAGGGACAGGTACACAAAGAGTGTATTCCATCTCTTATGGCTATCATGTTAGGCTCAGGAATGAGCTCATGACCTAGACGGCTTAAGTCTCAGGGCTGGGACTTTTAACTGTGAATGAAGAGAATATTTATGCTTGAGTCAATAAAGAGGGCAAAGTATAATTCAGGAGCCCTTGGCAGTTGTCCTGTCCATACAGCAGAGAACACACAAGATAAGAAAACAGAATGGAGGGGATGCAGAGAACAAGACTGGTTCCTGACCACCCTCGAAGCCTGTGTATGCACCACCATAGCTGGAACCAGTTACCTGTTAACTTCTTAGTTACAAGAGCCAAAAACTTCCATTCCCCATTCATTCCACTGAAGAGAGACTGCATCGTGGTCTGTACTATGTTACCAAAGGATTCCTGACCTATACAGAAATGCCATCGTTTCTTTACGTTTTAAGACCGACACGAAGAGTTACCCAGCATATGATTCCATTTATAAGATCTTTCCATAAAAGGCAAATCCACAGAGGTAAATCCAAAGTGGTTTCTGGGTACTGGGGAAATGGATAATGACACTAATGAGCACTAGGATTCTTTTGGGGTGATGAAAATATTCTGAAATTAAATAGTGGGGATGGTCGCACAACTCTAAAAATATAATAAAAAACGACTGAATTGCACACTTTAAAATATTATGTGATGAGTTGTATTTCAACTAAAAAACAGAAAAAAAAATTGTCATTACAGTCATTGAAGTCCCTCCAGGGAGTGAACGGACACTGATCGTCCTCATTTCCTCACCATGAGGAATAGAAGCTACTGAAGCAAACACTGCAGAATTGGAAAATGCTTTATTTGGGGGGAATACAAAGTTAGTGAAATACAAGGGAGGGGGAATGCTATGATAACCTGGAATAACACAAGGAACGGTTACTAGTGTTGCTTTCCAACTACAAACATGAATGAGGACCTCAGTATTTAAAGTAGAACATAATAAGCACAAGCTATGAGTCACTGGGGACTGGGTTCCCTTATTTGATCTAGAAATTATGAAACCACCAGAGGCAACAACCCTCGGGCTGTAGCATCCATCTCAGAATTCCTTAGTTTCATTTAGCAGATGACCAGGAGTCATACACTAGTTTGGCTGCAACCATGTCTTCCACTGCCATTCCTGGAAGGGACAGAAATTCGGTTCACCTTTGGTCAGAACAATACCCAAAACAACCCAGGCCCTGTGACTGGCAGTCTTCTGATACTATTGTGCATGCTACTAATGCCCATCAGGGTGACAGGGACTGCTACCAGAGGTGAGTTCAGGCTTGGGTGGTTCTGCAAAGGGCAGGTCAAGGCAAGATACTAAGCCTGAAATGCCAAATGTCGTGTCCAACAAGGCCTAGTTCAGGGGTCAGCCTACTTTCAGTAAAGTCAGGTGGTAAATATTTTCAGCTCTGTGGGCCACATGGTCTCTGTCACAAGTTAATGCTGCCCTGACAGTGGAAAAGCAGCCACAGATGACAGGTCAGTCCATGGGCTGCCTGCATTCCAATAAAACTATAAAAACTCAAATTTGAATTTCTGTCATTTTCATGTGTCATGAAATATTATTCTTTTGGCTTTTTTCCTCCTAATCATTTGAAAATATAAAAACCATTTCTAACTCATGGGTCCTACAGAAACAGGTGCTTGGCCAAGATTGGTCCACAGATGGTAGTTGCTGACCTCTGGTCTAGTTCAACCCTGCATCTTTAGCATCTCCCCTTTGTCTTGTTTAGGTTGAGCATCCCTAACCTGAAACTCTGAAACTTTTTGAAGATCAATTTTGAAGCATTACAGATTTCAGATGTTCAGATCAGGGATGCTCAATCAGTACAGCCTGTTAAAATATTCTAAAATTGGAAACACTTCTGGTTCCAAGCATTTTGGATAAGGGATACTTGATCTGTAATTCTGAACGTATACCTTAACCTTTGCACCCAGCATGGATGCATAAATGTGTTTAAGATGTACCTGTCAGATAAAAAGATGTGCCAACAAACCAATCCCCAAAAGGTAGAAAACAGAATACTGCTTAAAACGGGAGTAAAGGTTTCTGCAGCATTTGGCCTCCTTAAGGAGGCTTGCTGTTCTCTGGTCTGCTATGAAGTCCAAAACTTTCAAACCCAACTAGATCAGAGGGATGTCTCTGAACCAAGTTCTGCATAAATGTTATACTGCATTTTTGCCTGTCTTCAAGTGCCTAAGAGATTTTTAAAAAAATATTTAACAACTGGCAAGGCATGGCTACTAAACCATGGCATGGCTGCTGTGTGGCCAGAGCCCTCTTTACGCTCTGTCAAGCATTCAATCTTTTGTTATGAAGTATGGAAGGTCCTGAGAGAGAGGCACTCTTGAGGGTCTCAAGATAGCAACTATATACTAACAAATTTGAGTAATTCAGTTTTGTAGGCCTATTGGTTGAATGACAGTTCTGTTCCCATGTACTTCCATTTTCTTAAATCAGGTAGAGTGGAAGAGGTGAGCCCAGGGGCCCAGAGCTGGGCCACTGGGAGCCCAGTCTTGTTAGGTTTCTACCCATACCAGCCCAGGTGGCTTATGGTTCCCATGAACTACATCCTCTGAGCAGCAGGAGGAGGGACAGGAGGGAGGGACCGAGGAGGTATCAGGCTCAGCTTCCTGTCTGAATCTCTTTCAGGCTGGGTCTCCCGGTCATTTATCATCTTTATCTGCTTTCCCTGCCCCAACCTCTGAAAGCTGTCTTCTGAATTCATTTAGATCTAAGTCTGTCGACTTACTGCCGACACTTGCTGAGCATAAATGGGTTTCCAAGTACATCCCACTTAAACCTCATAAGGACTCATGAAAACAGGTGCTGAAGAACATGTGGCTCAGAGATGTCAGGACAAGGACCTCCAGTGTATGGCAGAGAAGGGACTCCAACCCAGGACTTTCCAATTGCAGAGTTCATGGGTTTAGCCACTGCACTGAGACATGTAAATAACTGACCGGAATGATGGACTTGACAGTGATTCAGCTCCAGGGCCTGGTGACTCATTTCTCTTTGCCCCACTTGGTAAGCCTGCCTCTGCCCTGGCTGGACCGGTGCCCGGGGAGCAATGGACCTTACCCAAAGACTTGAACACCGTGGTCTTCTCACAGTGGGCTGGCTTCACTCCCCTCAGTACTTCCCCCAGCTCAGCGAAGATCTCGGCCTGAGAAACAAACACACACCAACCGAGGGAAGAAGCCAGAGTCTGCTCAGGGTTGGCTGCAAGGGCTAAACTTGATAAAAGGTCATCTGGAAACTGGATGATATCAGAAAGGATGCTGTCCCCTGAAATCTTTTCTGATGTCATGAACACAGAGCTGAGTTTGCACGGAGGGGGCGGGCCTGCCAGGTCCCCGTGTCAGCGAGGAAACAAGTGTGTCTTGATCTGAACATGCCTTTTGGCAGCCCCACCTCTTGCTTCTATATTCTGATTATAAGGAAGAAAGGCAGCCCAAAGGGGGTCAACCATAGTCCTATTGTCCTGGCCACACTGGGAAGCTTTCCAGGCTGCAACAGGCTCCCATCTCTCAATCCCAATGCCTTATAAGACAGTCCAATGGAAAAACCCCTCAAGCTTCTCTCTCTTGGCAGAGGGGACAATAAAACACATGCCATCACCATAATGGCCATATTTTTCTGGACTGGGATTACAAAGAGTTACACGATGTTTAGGAACTTCTTCCTACCAGGAAGTGAGTTGACCAAGGTCTGAAAGAGGATACACTGAAGGGGAAGTTAGGGAAACCCTGGTATCCAGTCCAGGCCAGCCAGCAGCTGTGCCAGGCAGGACAGGAGGCTCACCCCTGATAACAGGACATCTCCCGACTCCTTCAGAGCGGCCTCCTGGGAATCCACGTACAGCACCGCCTGCTTCATGAGTTCATCATCCAGCTCACGCCAGTCGGGTCTGCTGGCTCCGATAGCTACGAGGCAGCAAGACAAGACCTCAGCCCACAAGAGTCCCAGGGGACACGACATGGGAGAGAGTTGAACAAAGGACATGTGGGGGTATTCAGACTTGGAAAACCATCTCAACTCCCTAGGCCAAACAGCCCCACCCAACTGGTAAGACCAAATATTATTAAAAATAATTCCTACCATGTTTCCCCTTTCTGTTTCATACCTTACCTTATTCCTAAAAGATTTTGAGGTTACATAGAATTCATTTATTGGGTACTTGCTGTGGGATGTCTTACGAATACTATTCATGGTCCTTAAAGTACACTTCAATGTGTGATTGCCATTTAACAGACACACAAATTGAGGCTTTGAGAAGTGACTATTAAGGTTACATCTCATCCTGAATCCAGGTTTCAGAGAGGGTCATGGTTTACACTTAAGAGCCTCTTATCAGAAGCGATGGTGTCCTTATAAAACCTTGAAATAGAGCCATTCCTTAGAGCTTATTCACACCCACACTCCTTATCTTCTGCCTGTTTAGTTTCCACTCCTTGTTCCCAAATGCTTTTCTCTGAACTCATGAGAAAATAGCCCAATGTCAAGGTCACAGGGAAGTCCCAACAGAAAGAAGGCTGACTCCTTCCTGGCCTTGAGCATTCACCTCCTCCACAGAGCCCAGGACCAGAACAATGAATCCAATAGATCATGCCTCCTGCCTCCGGGACACAAGATAATGCAGAGGCTGCAACCAAATGCCTGCAGAGCCAAGCTGGTAATGGAAAGGAGCAGAGCTAATGGAGAAACCAGATTAGAAATGGTGGAGGCCACGGAACACAGAAGAGAGCCGGCCTTCTCAAGGGGACGGTCATTGTTCAGTTCCAGCTAACTGCTGCCATGTATGGATACTTGTCACTGTTACCAGATATTCCCATTGAGAAAGAGAGAGAGAGAGAGAGAAGAAATCTCTTTGCAAGTGTTATTTCTTGATTTCTCTATGGTCCAAACAAAACATGCTGGCTGGATCCAGCTCAGGGCAATTAGTCTCTGAAAACTGCTATGAAATCTTTTCCAAATATAAGGCGGCCTTTAAAATGTTTTCTTGTGCTGCCATCCAGTTTTCTCAACTTGTTCTCCTACTCCTGTTCTCCCTCACTCGAATTTCCAGAGAGAGTAGTGTAAAAATGTCCATCTCAAAAGTCGTTTGAGCGGGGAGTTCTATAGAACAAAGGCACTAGCTAATGAAGCTCGTAAATAAATCATAAGCTGGTGGGAAAAAAACCTCGTTTTCTCAGGCCACCCCCTGGCTGCACTGTTGCCCTCAGCTCCCGCTGCCCGTGAGCAGGGTGAGTTCTCAAAAGGTTGTCTGAGGCCACTTAGGCGGATGGAGGTGGGCCAGGCAGCCAAGGAGGGGCCCAACTCAGAAAAACTAAGGGCTAGAAAGACTGAGGGTCAGAAGACTGGCTGGTGGAGTGGGAGATGGGGCTGCAAGCATCGGGGAGGATGGAATCAGGCCTCCTCTCAGCTGAGCTGTAAACCAAAGCTGTTGGTGATTCCCTGTTTTCTGCAAGGGGCGAACTTTTCTTAAGTGTACTTGATGCCTCTGTGAACACAGATAGCAATTTTGTCCCTAGGCCAGGGAAACAGAAGAGATACCGTGACTCCAAATCAAGTCAGCCCTTCCTGGAGGGAGGCTCGAAGTGAGAGAGGGGTCCCATACAAGGAGTTCTCCACTGTTGGCTTTGAGGATGAGGACAGTGCAAGGTCCTTAGGAACTGAAAGCCTCATTCTACAACACAAGGGACTGAATACTGCTGCAACGATGTGGTCCTCAGGAGAACCCTGGACACTTGATGAGATTACACCCTAGAAATCACCTGGTTTCATCCTGCGAGACTTCTGAGCACAGGACCCAGCTAACCCATGCCCAGACTCCAAACCACGGAAATTGTGGGGTGATAGTTCAAAAATCAAGTCAGTTCTGCTGGAGATTCAGCCCTGGCCCTAGGAATCCACTTCACCAAGAACTGGTTCCTCTTGATTTCCCAAGTCCTTCCAGAAGAGGTTTTAGTTTCCAAAAACCAAGCCCTAGTCCACCTCTTACCTACTCTCTGGACCCACCTTGTAATGTCCGTCCAACACAAGCTGAGACCCTGATTTTACTTTGACCGGTTCCTCAAACATGCCATGATCACTCTCTCACCACTGGGGTCTTTGCATCTGCCTCCAGTGCCTTTCCTTCAGCCCCTGGCATGGCTGGCTCTTCATCATCATTCAAGTTACAACTCAAAAATTGACTCCTTAGAGAACTGTTCGGACAACCCTATGGATGGGACCTACCTCCACTTCCGCCCTCTGTTTCCAGTCAAATTCTATCAGGGTCCTGTCTCCTTCAGAGGTTCATCTTTAGCAGCCGTGCTGTGTTTACTTGTTTGTCGCCAATCTTTCCTCATTAGAATGTAACCACCGGGAAAGCAGTGACCTTGAGTGCCTGCTCTATTGTGGCATCCCCAGCATGGTAGAGATTCAGTAAACTCTTAGGAAGGGATGCATATCATCTGACTTGGCTCCTGCCTGCTCATCTGCCCAAGTGTACACAACTCGTGGCTTCTGAGTCTACATCACTGTGTGTGTCACTAAAACATGGGGCACTGGTGCCATTTTCTGACTGGCTTATCAGAAGCCAGTCTTTTTTGGGGTGTGGGTGGGTGCCAGGGAGTGAACCCAGGGGTGCTTAACACTGAACTACATTCCTAACCCTTTTTTATTTTTTATTTTTGAGACAGGGTTTTGCTAAATTGCTTAGGGTCTCACTAAGTTGCTGAGGCTGGTTTTGAACTTGTGATCCTCTTGCCTCACCCTCCTGTGCCATGGTACCTGGCTCAATCTTATTAAAAGATAATGGAGCATTGTTTAAGAGCTTGGACTATAAGGACAGACTTGCCTAAGGCAAGTACCACTGAGCTTTGGGCAAATTACTGAATCTCTCCAAGCCTTGGTTTACCCCATCTCTAAGGGGGTCATGATATTATGGTTACTACCTCATGAGGTTGCTGTAAAGATTAAATAACATAATAAAAAATTTAGAACAACACCTGCAATTGTTAAGTTGCATAGACCAGCTCTTGTTGTAACCTCCAAGACCTTCAGAGGTCCCAGGTATCCTCATGCTTAAAATCCTCTTCCCTCCTGCATCCCATCACACGTATTAAAAAGCATTCACATGTCTTTTATACTATAATTTGTTTGAAAAGTTTTATAGTTTTGTGTTAAAAAATAAATAATTTCCTTTTGGCCTTGGGATTTAAACTTCATCATATTTAAGAATGAAGCTGTGCTTGACCATTTGCCACAATATTACATTTTATAGAACATTATTAGTGAAATATTTGCAATTTTCTTTTCTCATATATGTGTGTGTGTGCGTGCGTATTTTTTTATTCAGTACTGGGGATTGAACCTAGGGTACTCTTCCATTGAGCTACAGACCCAGTCCTTTAAATTTTTTTTTTTTTTTTAATTTTGAGACAGGGTCTCACTAAATTGCCCAGGTTGGCCTCGCACTATGTGGTCCTCTGGCCTCAGCCTCCTGAGTTGCTGGGATTATAGATGTGCACCACCTTGCTTAGGTTCCTTTTCATACTTTGAGATATAAGATTTCCAAGGCTCGCATGTTTCTGAGGCCCTTATAAAGTTTGGGCATTCTGCATAATGAGGAAACCAGTCCTGCCTATGGGGCCCTGGGGTCCAGTCTAAGGAGGAGTCTTGGCCAAACCCTACCCATGGCTCCTGGAACCCCTCTGCTTACCATTGATGTGAGCCCCAGTCTTCACCCATTCACCAAACAAAATGGGTTCTGTTGCCATGGTGACTGTAATGATCACATCAGCACCTGTCACAGCCTCCTGCACCGATGAACAGACTCGGACCTCTCCTTGCACTGTGTTTGCAAACTTCTCTGCATTTTCTTTGGTGCGGTTCCATATCCTTACCTTCATTGGGGTAACAAGAGGGACACTGGTGTCGTTTCTTGTCTACTTACGTTACACTGTGTCCAGAGGAGCCAAAGGGGAAGTTGAACCACTCCTAGGACTAAACCATTCCCTATGGAGAATGGACATCTGGTCAAGGACATAGCATCAATCTGAACAGATACCTGGTCAGATGACTGAAAATGAGTTTTATCTCATCCTGTAAAGAGGATGGAAATTTTCTAGTTGTAGGTGAGGACACACAGCCTCAGTAGCTTAATAGGTACTAGACAGTTTACCAATCAGCAGAGCGAGTTCTGAAGCGAGGCAGGATAGGAATCCATCCTTGCTTTGTCACTTACTGCTGCTGAAATGACTCTACCTCATTCAGCCTTAGTTTTCATGTCTGTCAAATGGAAATAGTAACTTGGCAAAGTCAGTACTGAATGCACGCTTTATGTCTGAGACCTTGTAAAGGAGTCATTGTGGGTGTGAGATTCATACAAGGAGTATTTGTGGCAGTGCTTTGCATGGAATAACTTGATCTCCAAAAGTATGGAGTGACGAAAGATCCAAAGGGTTTGAAGGTGAATGGAGTAGCTGATAAGAAGGCCAAGAGTGGGAGCTGGAATCAGGATCCTGGGAGGTGCTAAGGTGGGTTAAAGGATATTATTGACATAACCAGGGACTTGCTGGCTTGTTAACAGGTTTGGACGTTTGGATCTGGGGTTCTGAGCCTTCAACTGAAAATAAGGCCTAAAGAATCTCTCCCAAGCAAATACAGTAAATAAAGAAATAAACTTTAAGAAAGTTCATCAACCAAGGAGAAAAACAATACACAGTCCAAAGCAAACAGCCAATCATGTCACTCCTCTTGATAGATAACTTGACAAATAACAGGGAAAAATTAGATAATTTGGAAAAGTGATGTTAGAGCATTTGACAAAAAGACAGGATTAAACTGAATGTCTGACATGATTAAAACTATGAAAAGCTAATGAAAGAATTTTAAAAAAAACATTAATTGCTTGTTTTGTAAACAGATGAAAGGACAGTTTCAGTTTCCTTTTATTTCCCTCCTTAAATAATACTTCTTCTTTGGGAAGAAAATTCATTTAAAAATTTTTAAATTCAGACTTTAAATCTGTTTCATCTCTCTCATACACATACATAAAATAAAATAAAAATAGCATCATATTATCTGCATCTGTAAAGGTACCAAAGGGAATTTCACCTTTGTGTACATGTAGAAGAAAGGAAGTTTAGGGGAGTAGAGGAGGGAGAAGAGAGGGAAGGAGGATGAGAGGAAAAGGTGGGGAAGGGATTGAAATCAAATTCCTTGCATGTGTGATTTTGTCAAAAAGGATCCAAATATTATGTATGATTATAATGCTCTAATAAAAATGTAAAAAAAAATAGCATCGAACGTTCTCAGTAGGAAGCATGAGCTTTCACAGGGGAAAGGTGGGCCAATATACAGACGGCAGTAGGATGCTGTGGCTTCTGCCTGCCTAGCCTCATCCCTGGTTCCTGGATTCATAGCCCTGGATTTTTGAAAACTCCTAGAGTCTCCTAAGAAAAAGCACAGAGAGGGCCTGAAAGGGCCATCCATATACAAGAAGTAGAATCCTTTAACCTAGCAGGCTTGCTGCATCCCTGTAACCTGAGAAACTGACAGCAGGTTAGCAGACCTTCCTTGGATATTCACTTCCTTCACCTCCATCAGAACTTTCTGGGGAAGGCATTAAGGTAAAGAATTGTCTAGATTGGACTATTAACCTAACTATGTCACAGTAACTCATGCTGCAGTGTAGGAGTACAGACAGAGGCCACTGGCCACTGCCTCTCCACTTCCCTCCTCCCTAGTCCCCTACCCGGACTTACCTCCTTAAAGGAGAATTGCTCTGTGAAGATCTCATAATGGCTGTAGGCCTGGACGCCAGCCCCGAGGATGCACAGCACATCACTGTTCGGTGGTTTCAAAAACTAGGGGAGAAACGAGGTGGAAGAGGTCAAGGAAGACACTGGCAGCCAGGTGAAAACAAATACTGTTTGAATATCAGTATATTCAAACAAATACTGTTTGAATATCTGCTCTACCTTCAGGAGCTTGTAGGCAATCTCAGAGCTGTCATTTTGTGTTTCAGTTTCCTCTCTGTTAAGTGAGGAGGAAAGAAAGTATCTTCATCGAGCACCTAACATATGCCAATACTTTACCCTCACCATCTCACGTAGTCTGGAGAAGGATCCTATGAGCTGGAGACTCCTATTGTTGTGTTTTTGATTTCTTTTTAACAGATAAGGAGATTGAGGTCCAGAGAGGTTAAATAACTTGCTCAGGAGTCTAACACTACTAAATACCCCAGTGGAGTTCCAAAAGCACATCTTTCCACAGCCATGTTCTTTCTCTTGTGCTACATCCTCTCAGGTACATGCTAAGAGACTCCTACTTCTCTAAGGCCTGAGCTGTTCTAAGAGCTACCTGGAATCCCTGAGGCTCTGCTTTCCAACTTCTCAGCTGTGTTTTTTAGGCCCACTCTCTTTTATCCTTTCACTGCCTCTATATAATGAGGGTGGCAGGGTGGGGAGTGAGAGAAGAATGGAGGAACTTTATGTAGAAGGAAATGGGGGAGGGTATGAAAACTCGTGGAATGAGGCAGACATCATGACCCTATGTACATGTATGATCACACGAATGGTGTGAATCTACATTGTGCACAACCATAGAAACGAAATGATGTACCCCATTTGTGTACAATGAATCAAAATGCAGTCTGTAAAAAATAAAATGATAAATAATTTTTAAAAAGATGAATACAAAGTTAGTATTTATGATAGGTCCTGATAGCATCTATGTGTATGTGTGTCTATCTGAGAGTAGGATTTTGTGATCGAGTCCTCTCCAGTGAAGTCCTTCTGACTTCCCTGATAGAATCCACTACTTCAAAATATGTATTTAGAAATTCATTTTCAAAATTCACTTTCTTATACTGGTCTTTAAGGCCTGTATTACTCAGTTTTCCTCTATGCTGTGAATAAATGACCTGACCAGAACAATTGTGGAGGGGGAAAGGTTTGTTCGAGGACTCATGGTTTCAGAGGTCCTAGTCCACAGAAGGCCAGCTCCATTCCTCAGCGACTGACGTGAGGCTGAACATCATGGTGGAAGAGTGTGGCATCATCAGGAAGCAGAGAGAGGGAGAGTCTCCACTCTCCAGATACAAAATACCCCGAAGTCACGCCTCAATTCCCACCTCCTCCAGCCACACCCTACCACTTCAGTTACCACTCAGTTAATCCCTATCAGGGGATTAAGTCACCGAATGGGTTAAGACTCTTACAACCCAATCATTTCTCCTCTGAACCTTCCTGCATTGTCACAAATAAGCTTTTGGGGGACATCACATCCAAACCATGACAAGCCCCATGAGGACAGAGTTAGTCTTATGTGAATACAAGTGGTGCATGCAGGATGTGGTGGCTCATGCCTATTATCCCAGCAACTCAGGAGGCTGAGGCAGGAGGAAACCAGTTTTAGGAATTTAGCAAAACCCTATCTCAAAATAAGAAAAAATAAAAAAATAGAAAGGGGTGGGGGTGTAGCTCAGTGGTAAAGTGCTCCTGGGTTCAATTCTCAGCACTGCCCCTGCCCCATAAGGGTAGATGCCTATTATGACCTACAAGAAATAGAACAGGGTTTCTCCATCTCGGCACTACAGAAATTTGGGTTGGGTCATTCTTCATTGGTAAGGGGGCTGTAGTGTGCATAATAGGATACTACAGACCACATCTGGTTTCTATCCATTAGATACCAGTAGCACCTCCATCTCTTACCCTTTCATTATAACAACCCAAAGTGTCTCCAAATATTGCTAAATGTTTCTGGGGCAGATAGTAAAGTCCTCCTTCACTATGAAAAAGACAACCCCTGGCTTCTCAGGACATGTGTATTAAGTAAAACCCTCATTTGCCTTTTCTCTATTTCATTTAGTAAAAATTGAGTTTTTTTGTGTCTGCCCTTTATTATAATGCTACTTGCTAAAATTCTAGAGTATAATCTTAAAGGCAAAAAGTCTTAAGTGAAAAATCTTAACTCTGAATTCCTAGCGAAAATTTTAAAAAGTCTCAGGACATTAGGATATTATTTCCTTATCTGCAGGAGAGATACCTTTCTGTGTTCAAAGAATCTTGAGTTGAAATGTTTCAAAATGACAAGATCCACAAGACTAATAAACCTATGCTCTTATCCAATAAATAGAATTAGGTAATATTACCATGTTTTTCTGTTCATTACCAATATGAATCTAATTTTGGAAAGTGCACTTGAGCTTCAGAAATTGTCAGTGTCTGGTAAAAGTAACTTTCAACCTCTGAAACTGAATCTGCAATTCTGATTGACTGCCTTACTTGATAATTTGTTTCCCTGGTAATAAAGTTATGATTGACATCTGTGAAAGGATTATAAATGTTCATAAGATTTATTAAGTCATAATAGGATTAGTGCCATTTCATTCTTTTCCATAACCACGTAATTAAGAACATGTATAGGAATCTGCTAGATTTTTCATTTAACCAAAGCTTGCAAGTCCATGTTTCATCTGCACTCACTAAAGTCATATATTACCTAGCCCTCCCATCACTCTAAGTCCCTCTCCTGTCATGCTCCCCTGAACCTCCTGTCTTCCAGCTGCAAGTGCATGTGCCTTCTTTAACCCCAGGGCCTTTGCACAGTTTCTTTCCTCCTCCTGAAATGTTTTCCTTCTACCTCTCATGAGTAACTCTTATTACTCCAAATTTTGATGCAAGATCCATGACACAGGAAAAGCGTTCCCAAAATCTACAGACTAGATTTAAGGCCCCTCTTTTACTCTCATAGCAGTTATCAGGATTATAATTTCTGTGTGATCTGTAGATTGATATCCTGTCTTCCCCACTGGGCCCTTCACTCCATGAATGGCAGGCACTGTATCTGGTTCTGCTCACCCTTCTTTGCCTCATTCTCCTCACACAGCCTGGCATCTGGTGGACTCTAACTATTTGTTGAAAAAAAAAAAAAAAACACGCAAGGGAGACATCCAGCTATGTGTTATCGCCCTGAGAAAGCACATCAGTGTCCTTGACTCAGGCACATGAAACCCAAACACAAAGAAGTTATTGTGTCCACGGATCCTATACTTTTCTTCCTCCACCCCAAAGCTGAAAATGAGAGAACAGTGCACAAGAAAATATCCTACTCTCAACAGAGCCAAAAGTAAAATAGACCCTTTATTCCTCATTGAAACAACCAGCTAAGCTCCTGGGAATAAAGCTATAAGTTTCAGCCTAAACTCTGAAGCATCAACCAAGGTTTCTCAACTGTTCCGGGAGTGCAGATTTTTATTAATGCAGTCAAGCACAGTGTTCTGTGTAAAATGAGATCACTAATACTTGCTCTGCCCTTGTCAAAATCCAGGTAAGGGGTTGGAAGCTATTTTGAAAAAGACTGAAATGTAAGGCAGTGAGACTCCTTCTGTTTCTAAATCACCAGCAAACCTATCTCAAGGGGTCTCTTGATTATTTGGATCTGAGTTGGCTCTGGATGTAATCAAAAGCCAGTTCATGGAGGTGTGTTCTGGGATCTGCTCCCTTCCCATACAATTACCAGATTAATCCTCACGTCCTTCCCTTCCTGTAATATATTCAGAACACCTTAATGTGCAATCTGAACACCTGGCCTTGGTTGCTCCAACTGCCCCAGGGACACGTTTCCATTACTTTCTCAGTATCCTTCTCCATTAAACATGAAAGCTTCCAGACCACAACTGTATCCACAGACACCTCATTTTCTAACCCTCCTCTTCTTAACTCTAACCTCTAAAAATACATTTTTTTTGTGGGATACCTCTATGCTGCTTAGAAACATCATCACCTGTCACCTGTTGTTCCCTCTGCCTGGAGGGCTCCTCCACACTTTTGCATGGGTCACTCACTCACCACTTTGAGTCTTAACGCAAATATCACTCCTTCAGTGAGATCTTTTCTAGATAATTTCAAATGTCACCTTTTCCCCAATACTCTTGATTCTGCTTTATTTTCACCTTTCTAACATACTAAGGTGATTTCTGAGGTTGTTTGTTTTATTTTTTAGGATTCTAAACACAGTAGTAATTACTTATTAATTAAGAAATATTATTGCATAATGTTATTAATTAATTAATGATTACTGATGCAATTCATTATTAAACTCGAAAGGCTTTTTTCTGTTGTTTATTTTTTAAGCAAATCATACTCTGTGTTTTACTTTTCATTTTTATTTTGTTGTTTATCTCCTCTGTGTGCATCACTCTGTTTTGTTCACTGTTGGTTCCCCAACAGTTAGAAAAGTGCTTAGCAGCCAGGTGTGGTGGTGCATAACCATAATCCCAGCAGCTCAGGAGGCTGAGGCAGGAGGATCATGGGTTCAAAGCTAGCCTCAGCAACTTAGTGAAGCCCTAAGCAACTTAGTGAGATCCTGCCTCTAAATAAAATATACAAAGGGCTGGGGATGTGGCTCAGTGGCCCCTGGGTTCAATACCCAGTACTGAAAAAAAAAAATTGACTGGCATGTGATAGCAGCTCAGTCAACACTGGATGAATACAAAGTATGGTTCTGATACTGATACCATACTATCTTACTAGGGTTAATGTGGTACAGGGGTAAGAAGGCAGTCCTAGGAGTTAGGTCTGGATTTATCATTTATTAGCTGTATGATCCAGGGCAACTCACAGAACCTCTCTGAGCAACTCTTCCTGGCAATGGAGACAATAAAATCTACTCTGTAAAGTGGATGGGAATTATGCATGTGAGGTATTTGGAATCTGGTCATGAATGTTAAGTGGCAGCTAATAATCTGGTGAATCATTGTGCCAATATCTCATATTTGGCATATGAAGTTCCAGCTATATCCAAAGGAAGATCAGAATACATTCCTTATTCTCTGTTACTCTCTCAAAATTGAAGCACCCAACCCCACCTACCAGTTCACCTTGATAGCACAGCCAGTCACTCATCTTACCTTGGTGGCGATGGCAGATACTGCAGCTGTTCTCTTTGCAGTGATGACATTTCCATCTATGACCTTGGAGGAAGTAGAGACCGTGAATAAGGGGCACCCCTTTCCACTACTCAAACTGAGAGAAGCAACTTTGAAAGAGTAGCCCTAAGAAGTACGAAAGTATCCTACAGAGGGTGGGGACTTATGTCAGAGTGGGACTGAATTCTTCCACTATGAGACACGCAACTTTGAACAAACATTTTAATCCCTAAGCATTGGTTTTGTCACCTGTAAAAATAAAGATAATACCAATCTTTCAGAAGGTGCCTGAGAGGATTAAAAGCATTAGTGTATAGGAAAACTTTTAGCACATGGTGAGTTCTTAACAACTGACCGTCTTGTTTTCTTGCCCAGGGATTTTCAAAACACCAAACTGAGGAGGAACTTGGGGGGTAAGATTGTTATTTCATATCTGGCAGGGGCCAAGAACGCCACATCAGTGGGTCTCCATTCCATATGCTTATGTGGGGAGCTTTGTAAAGATACTATTCCCAGATACCACCTTTAGATGAACTGAATCTGAATCTTGGGGTGGGAACATAGCTCAGAGGTAGAGTATATGCCTAGCCTCTAGGTCCTGTGTTTACTTCCCAGCACTGTAAAAAATAGAACAAAACAACGCCCTCCTCCCCAAACCTAAAAATCCTGAATTTCTAGGGGTGGGACCCAGACATCCTCATTTTCAAAAGCTCCCTGGGTGATTCTCATGCACAGTTAGGACTGAGCATCATGCCTGGCTAATAACTATCTTTTGCATTGACCTCCATTTATGAGTTATCTATCTTAGCTGACCCACAAAAGGCAGGCATCATTATTCTCATTTTACAGATGAAGACAGAATTGCATAGTACTGCACAGATGCAGCGAGGATCTAGGCCCTGCCATCCAGTTTCAAAGGCCTAGGTCTCCCGTTCCATGGGAACCACTGTTGCAGGTAGATAGTATAGATGTCATCGCCACTGATTCTCCACCTAGGGAAGTGAATAGTCAAGAGTCCCTGGGGAGCCAGAAAATTCAGGGAGAAGGAAAGACAGTTTAAGAGCCAGTTAGACGACACTCAGTATAAGCTCCACAGTCAGTCAGAGAGACTTAGGAGTGATTTCTGGGTCTTTCACTAACCAGTTGTGTGACCTCATGCAAATTGCTCTATTAACCCGAGCCTCAGAGACATCAAGAGAAATTGGCAGGGGTGGGGGGGGTGAGGAATTAAAAACTCCCAAGGAGGAATTGTCAGAATTGAATGTAACCAGTATCTTCTGCCTGGCAGATGATAAGAGCTCAATTAAGTGGCAGTTAAAAAGGCAGTAGAGTATAGAGTTAAGACAGGACAGGTCATGGGCTTAGACTGAAGTCTTGCCATGCTACTTACTAGCTACTTAAATCTGGGTAAGTTGGGCACAGTTGCTCTATGACTCCAGTTTTTTCACCCACAAAGTGGGGGTAATATTACCTACTTCATAGACCGTTTTGAATACTAAGAGGGTTAATACAGGTGAAGGGTTTAGAACAGGACCTGACACTGCAATAAATGTGAGCTACTGCTACTTTTTGATACTATGGTTACACATTAAAACAGGTTACTGTATACCCCTCAGAGGAGACTTCCAAGGGATTAGAGAACACCCCTTTTTTCCCATGTTGATAGGGATTCAGTAAAAAAATATTTCCTCAGCTACTGGGTTAGCTCAAGCTGTGTATTTGAGGTATCTGAGCAGATAAGAAGATGTACAAGAATGAGGACATTATTATTTCTGTACTGTCACACCCTGGAAGCAGCAGTGAGCTGGGTTATGAACCCTCAGGCAGTTGGACAAACAGTCACACAGTTACAGGTAACCCTCTCTGTGGCGAGTATCCATCCATTCACTGGTAGAGGGGACTTGAAGTCATAACCAGAATGTCTCACACTCATGCAGAACTAACTTTTGAGGCTAGCTCTGGACTCAGGGGCCCCAGTTCCACCCCAGGAAAAAGAGTTGCTCACCGCCAGCAGGGTGCCATTGGTTGGCTCAAAGAGTAACACAATTGCCTGGTGCGAGGGGACGCTGGATTTGGTGCTGTGGCCCTCGTAGAAGGTGACCAACTTGGTGGTTAGGGCATCCTCTGCTGCACTGTAGACGGGCATGACACCCAGGAAACTACAAGGAGAGAGAGGGCAGCTTCAAATTCTTCCCATCAACACTGGGGTCTCCTATAAAGTCCCCATCTGCTTTCTTTCTGCTATCTACACCACAGCCCCACCGCCCGACCCCGACCCTCATTACTTCTACCCTTCGCTCCTTCCCTTATGCACAAAGACACAAAGCTCAGTGTGTTCAGGACCCTGACTCTGGATCAGAAAACAACTCCAGCTCTGCCATTTATTAGCTCCGTGTATGCTTGGGTAAATTAGTTAACCTCTCAGTTTGTTTTCCCCATCAATACCTACCGATGTGGAGACTGTGGAACGAAACACCTGTAAAGCGCCCACTTAACACGGAGGTTAGCGCGCTAGTGGAGGCTGTCATTAGCTTTGATTAAGCACGTCCTCCTTTTCCTTCTCCCACAGCATCCCTTCCCTTCCTCCTGGTCCTCCTCTTCAGTTTCTCCGGACCCTTGCCCCGGTCTTCCTCACTCACCCCCTGTGCTTGGCCACCGGTACCACGGTGCGCACAGGCTGCACGACTCCTCCGTCCGGGCCGCTGGAGAAGTTGGCCAAAGCCGCCTCCAGAGGCGGAATGAGGAGGCTGGAGCTGCGGAGGTGCTCCTGCACCTCGGCGGCGCTCAGGAACGCGGGCGCCCGGCTCATCTCGCCGCCTGCCTTCTAACCTTAGTCCAGCACGGATGCCCAGGTTCCTAACGCGGCGCGCTATAAGAGCGTGCCCGCTGGACTGCGGTGCCGCCTACTGAGCACCCGCCTGCCTCCGGGGGCCGGGCAATGTCGCCCCGCCCAAGCTTGTCTCCGCCCCGCCACCCCAAGGGCGGGAGAGGGGCGTGCGCCCCACGGTCGGAAGTCGCGTCAGGTCAGGAGTTCGAATTCCTGGGTCTGCTTTCTTAATTCCTGTGATTAGCTCTAGCTACAGTCCTGGCAAGAGGTGTTAGTGAGGACTTTGGCACCCCACCTGCCCTCCTCCCCACCAACTCCGCAAAGGAGATACGGAGATGGGGCACGCGGTGGCGGGCGGGGATCCCTTGTGTCTTAAATTATCACCTGCTGCTAGATCTGGGATGAAAGGAGACAGGATTATTAAGTATTTTCCTATCAATTCTGTCCCCATCCGGAGTCTCCAATCCCAATCTCCCTCCCACCCACACTCCTGGATTCCTGGCTATTGATTGCTTTAAGTGCATAACCCTCTTGTCTCTCAGGTTAACTTATCAAATTCACCTTTACATTCAAAGGGGAAAGTTCCCAAGCAAGGTGTAGTGACCTCCCTTCACACAGAGGCAAAATGCAGAGTTTTTTGTTTTATTTCCCCCAAGGAGTTCACATTGTACTTAAGAGGACAGTAAGTACTCTGGAGGGAAACCAATGATTCACAGCAGTAAACCCTAGCTATTAAACTAGTGATAGGGAAAGTATTTTGGGTAATTCAAAGAAAAGAGATTATTTTGACTTGAAATGGTTAGATAAGGGTGTCATGAAAAAGCAGGAGAAACCAAGGCTTGGAATGATAATAATGACAACAATTCTGATCACTTATAGGTTATTGATAAGTGCTAGTACAGCACTGTGCACTTTATTGCATTATTTCACTTAATTATGCAATAATCTCCGGGTATGTAGATGGTGTCATGAGCCTTACTGTTCATTTTAGGCTCTGAGAAGGGAAGGGATCTGTCCAAGTTCACCCAGCAAGTTAGCAGAAGAGATGGGCTTTGTCTTTGGAATTAGATTCCAGATTGATACTCCTGACCATTAACCTGCTCTGGCAGAGAAGGAGGAAGAGGGAATTTCAGGCCAGGTGAAGCCCAGGTGTGGAGGGAATGTTTTCCAGTCCTTGGAGACAGTCAGTTGCCAGATGAGTTGGGCTGGAATTAGGGGTTAATGTCCGGAGTATCAGGAGATAAAACTGGGATGGCTTCTTGGAGTCAAGTGGCTAAGAGGGTGTGATTCTTTGCAAAGAAATTACATGCTTGGAAAGATTAAGTATTTAGAATGCAAAATGTTTAGGGTGATACAGATGAGCAAGGGTGGCAGTTCTTGGTATTTTGGTTGCGAACTACATGGGGCATTTCTTAGGAAACGTTCACATTATAATAAAAGAGAGCAAATGAGTAAAGGGTGAAAATACATACCAATGAAGTAAGGAATCATATATAATGCACTTAGCACAGTGTTTGGTACAGAGTAGCCATGTGATAATCAAGTTTCTTAAGTTGTATTACCAAAGGGAGGGGGGAGAAGTGTCCATAGAAACAGATGGGAAAAGCTGGTTTTTACATAATTTGGTTTCTTCAGTTGGCCGCCTCTAGAAACCAGAGCTGCTGGGTTTACAGAATGTTATGGCCCCTTATTTGTATTATTATGATTATTATTATGTAACATTTACTGGATTCTAAAAAACACAGGGTATAAAGAAAATATAGTTTTGTCTGTCATTCTTGAGAAGAAGGCAAAATAAAAGGAAACCAAATACTCATCAACCAAAAGAGAGGTATGAAATAGGAAAATCACCTATTTATTTGCTTCCATTGTGAATTAAGGAATTTACCCTTGCTGAAAGAGAAAGCTTAATATTTGATTCTAGTAAGTCCAGCAGGAACAGGACTACTCTGTAAATCACCTTCCTTATGAAGTTTTAGATGATCTCACTCAGGTCTTCAGTTAAGTATAAGTGAGAAAATTTGTCTTAAATTTATTCAATTAGGACTAGAGACACAGAGAACTAACTGTCCTGAGGTTTCAGAGCCTTTTCAAAATGCAAATTATGCAATATCTCTGTTGTGGGTCAGGTGTGCCTTGTGTAAAACCTAGGCAGGTAGAAGAGAATTCTTAGTTGGTTACGGAATGCCAAGAGTCCAACTGTCAGTTTTCATGAAAGCTCTTAAAACTTCACGATATCTCTTTTATTATTTACTTTCTATATTTCATTAAAAATTATACTGCCCTCTTTAACTTCAGGTGAAGCAAAGTAAACATGCCACTATAGATTAATGACCTACTTCAATCATTTCCAATTTGTATCAAAATAAATGCATAACTCCCCTCATCAAAAACAAACAACCCACCCACCAAAATGGGTCTGAGACTTACCTCAAATCATCTTCCTTATAGGGTTTTGGGTAACCTTACCCAGGTCCTCCTCATGTTTTAGCTGCCAACTTGATGCTTTGGTTTTAGCTAAAGAGCTTGTAGCCACTGTTGGAAAAAAGTCCTAATAAAATGGGAAAGCAGTCTTTACCACCAGCTTGGTGGTAGCAGCATTGGTTCTAGGGAGACTGGTTGGTTCAGAATTCCAAGTGACTTGCACCGAAGCTAACTGTGGAGCAACAATCTATATTCTAGAATAAAAGCTTGTGATGCAGTGGAAACTGACAGAGGGACTCATGAATGTACAACTACTGCCCAAGAGAGATGGCTACTGAAGTTCAGACATTTTACAACAGTTGAGGCTGTGGAGTTAGCATAATTTGGGGTGACATATAAATGATTACTCTTCTATGACTAGTTTACAAATAACTTTTATTAGGGATGGTTGTTAAGAGTTTTATAGACATTTAGGAAATAACTCATTGATGTGATGCATTATGTGAACAAAGATTCTATTATCCTAACTCGTTCTTGGGGTTTTTTATTGGAGTTCTAATGCTTTTTAGCTGAAATTCTCACCATGTAGTCTGCAGGTATTTGGTTAGGAGCTTCATACTTAGTGATTCTCAGGTAATGGCTCTGGTGTCAGCCAGTTTGGATTTGAATCCTGGCTTGTGCATACTAGATAATCTGTGGACAAGAGAGGTAACCACTCTGATCCTGATTACTCAACTGTAAAATTAGGTAATACTAGTGATGTTAGAATCAACCTCCCAGAGTTCTGGTGAGATAAAAGAGATCATTTTGTCAAGTGTTTAGCAGGCAGGTATTTAATAGGAATTATTCATTAATATATGAATAAGTATTGTTAAGTATTATTGAGGTTTTAATTTTTATTATTAAAATAATGAAGCTACTAATGTAATAATGACTCAACAGAAAGAATGACAATAAACTCACTAGTAACGTAGGGGCCACTCTCCAGGAAGCCAGGATCAATACTTTTCCCTGCACTCTCCTGGGACCTTGTCATGGGACAAGTGTGAGGGGTTTGTAGGATCCTGTGCCTAAGCCTCTGGAAATTCCCTGCTTAAACCCCAACGGACTCTGGGGAGGAGGTGGTCTCTTACACCTCCCCAGATTTTTGCCACCATCACACTGAAGATGAGGGTGGCACAGAGATGTTCCCAGGGTGAGTCAGGTATAGTGACTGCCAGTGGTACACACCTACAGTATAAAATATGGGACCTATTCGTACTCAGGATGCTCAAACATTAAATATTTTTAATGCCATGTTTAAAAAATAAACATTAATGCAAAAAGCTACGATGAAGAAAATAACATTTTAAGTAAAGAGAGGATTACTGAGTTTCTCTTTTACTTTAGGGTCATATCTCCTTATTTATTATTTTAACTTTAAAATAATTAAAATATCAAAGTATCTCGATTGCTGGTTGGTGTCCCTTTAAATGTTGCTACCAAGGCAAACGTCTCATTCTCTTTACTCCAGTCTCTGTTCTTCAGAGGCAGCGCACTGCGGGGTGGCCTGGGAGGAGCAAGGAGTGAAATTACTTGGAAAGCCTGACAACAGTGCGCTCTGGCTCCTGTGTGCACTCAAAGGGAAAATAGAGGCAGCGCCGGCTCGCTCTGCAGGCCCCGCCCCTGCACGTGTCCCCGCCCCTCCGCTCGCGTCCGCGCCTTTGATTGGTGCGCGAGGTCAAGACCACGCCCCTGACGCGGGCGGCTGCGCGGCGAGCGGTTGGGGAGGGCGTTGGAGGAGGTGCCGCGGCGGGTCGATGTGCGCCCCTCAGCGGTGGAGGCGGAGACGGTTGCGGGGTCTGAGGTGGTGAGTGTGCGGCTCCGCGGGTCCTTCCTTTGTGTTGAATTTAAACTTTTTTTTTTTTTTTTTGTCAGCCTAAGTTTGAGTGACGGACTCTAAAGACTACTGAGTAGCAGCAGCAAGGAACGTAGGCATAAGCACAGGGAAGCTTTTAAAGGCAAAAGTGAGAAGTATGCAGTTACTTGTTTTGAAATGGAGAAGGCTGGTTTTAAGGGTTTAGCACGGGAGTTAGCTTTAGTTCATTAGTGGATACTGTGACAAACAAGCTGTCCCTGTGACTTCTATAGCGAGCTGCAGCTTGGGAAGCCCATGGCAAAACATTTTTGTTACAGATTTATATGCTTAAGAGCCCTTAAGGGATCCTTGGTAATATTTCTTGTCACAGACCACGTGTGCATGATGCACCTCTCTTCTCCACCTCCTGGCACTGTTTTGTTTGGGTTTGACACAAGTGACTCCATGTCGATATGCACGACTTTTGGCAGATTGTAGTTTAGTGGTTAGATGGATTTGGACCTTGTAGTCAGCTTTGGTTCTAATCCGACTTGAGGCAAATGACTTGACCTCTGTGTCTGATCTATGATAAAAATAACATTTTCTCCATCTCATGGAGATTTTCATTTAAGAAATTGCAGTTAAATTCAAATAACAGAAATTTAACCATTTTACCCTTTTGAAGTGTACAATACAGTGACTCTTACTATATTCACATGTTGTGCAACTATCACTGCTTTCTAATTCTAGAGCATTTTCATCACTCCCAAAGTAAACCCTCTTTATTGCTCCTCCCTGCTGCCCCTGGCAACTGCTTTTCTGCTTTTTGTGTCTATAAATGTGTGAATTGTGGGCTGTTCCATAAAAAGAATCATGTGTCCTTGTCTTTTTTCATTTAGTATGTAATCAAGATTCCTGCCTGCCTGTTGTACTATGTATCATCAATACCTCATAATTTGTAAGGCCAAATAATATTCCATGGAATGGAAATATCACACTTTGTATATTTGTTCTCAGTTGATGTTCTTTGGGGTTGTTTATACCTTTTGGATATTATGAGTAATGCTGCTATGAACTTTATATAATTTTTTGTTAGTATATATGTTTTCTACTCTTGACTGTAAACTGGGAGTAGAATTGGAGAGTCAAATGGTAATTCTGTGTGGTAAGCTTATGAGGAACTGCCAAACTGTTTTCCATATGGGCTACACCATTTTACATTCCCACCATCAATGTGTGAGGGTCCCTGTTTTTCATGTTGTTGTCAATATTTGTTATTTTCTATTTTGCTTTTATTATAGTCACACCTAGCAGAGTGTGAGGTGGCATCACATTTTGGTTTTAAGTTTGATTTTTTTTTTTTTTTTTTTTAGTAACAAGGTTGAACATCCTTTCATGTGCTTATTGATCATTTGCTTAATTTCTTTGGAGAAACATCTATTTACACGCTTGCCCCTTATTTAATTGGGTTGTTTTCTTGTTGCATTGTTTTATATATTCAGAATATGAAACCCTTATCAAATATATGATTTGCCAATGCAAATATTTTATTATTTGCATTACCTTTTCCTTTTCTTAGTAATGTCTTTGATGCTCAAGTTTTTTTTTCACTAATTTTTGTAAAACCCATTTTATCTATGTTTTCGTTTAATATTATATCTAACTGTGTTGCTAAATCCTGATCATAAAGATTTACTCTTTTTTTTTTTAATTCTAAGAGTTTGTTGTTTCTGCTCTTATATTTGGGCCATTTTGAGTTAATTTTTATATATGATATGAGGTAAGAGCCCAACTTTTTTCTTTTGTATGTGATTAGTTGGTTGTTTCAAAAGATTGTTCTTTTGTCAATTAATGAGCATGTCACTGTAGGAGTTCCCAGAAAGGGGAACCTTGACTCAGGTCCTTGGTATATATGATGGAAAAGAATTTCAACACACACTAGGCTGACACAAATTTTTTAGGAAAGAAGATACATACATATTCAAGGGAGAATATGGGCCATATTCAGAGGGACAGAAAGAAGCCCCTTGGTCTGGGTTGTTAATATCTGTAGAGAGACAGTTGCTAGGGGCTGGATTAGAGGTAGTGTTAGGACAGAGTTACACAATTTTGTGCCAGTTTTCCTTGAACTTGAGAATCAGAAGAGAAGTATCTACAGGTCATTGGAATATAAGAAACATCCACAAATGTTTGAAATGCAAAACAAGTAACCCAACGTGTGTCCATGTTAACATATCCTTGCTCACAAAAAGTAACATGATACCAGGCAATAATCAAGTTCAATGGCATGTGGATACTTCTCTTCTGATTCTCAGTGTGTCTTTCTTTTTCTTTATCCTCAAATTCCTGATGTTACCACAGTCTTAAGGCCAGAGACCTGACTTTGGGGATCCAACAAATTAAGTCTGGCTGCTTACCCCCAAAACCAACAGAAAAGGTAATGCTGAAAAGTATGGAAGGAACTTTAATCATTATAGCTACACTGCAGAGACAAATCAACCCTCTTCCTTGGCTCTATCTTTGAGTTGCTGACAATGACTTTGAGGTTTCATAGAATGGGGAATGAGGACAAGGGTTGTAGGAGGGAGGGGTTACATAGCTGGGGGCTTTTCACAGCTGCCAAAACAGGTGATCTTGATCAGTTGTGGTCATAATTATCTCAGGATTGGTCAGGTAGGCCTTGTCCTAATAAAGTTGCTGCGGTGTGGGGGTTGGGTTTGATTATCAGGAGATGTTTATCACACCAAATCTTGTTCCTGGAATCCAAGGTGACTTGGAGCAAAGGAGATGGATGCACAAATGGATGCAGAGATTCCAAGTTTTTAATTCTTTTTGCTGTCCATCAGACATTTGCGGGCAAAAGTGAAAAGTCTAAGTCCTTGTCACACTATTTTAACAAGGTTTCATTTAATGTATAGATTTATTTCTAGACTCTCAATTCTATTCCATTAATAATTTGAGTCTTTTCTTAGACAGTCTAGATAAGAGATGTGTCACTTTTGTTGATCACCTTAAGGGACCATTTGGTTTCCTTGGTTCTGTTTTCTCTGCTTTAATCTGCTTATGGCCTTCTGCTAGCTTTGGTTTTAGTTTGCTCTTATTTTTTCTAGTTCCTTAACGTGGAAGGCTAGATTATTGATTTGAGTTTACAGCTAACTTGCTTCCATTGCATCTCATAGACTTTAGTATGTTGTGCTTTTGTTTTCATTCATCTCAAAGAATTTTTTAATTTCCCCTTGATTTCTTCTTCAATCCATTGATTGCTTAAGATTCCGTAGTTTAATTTACAGATATTTGTGAATTTTCCAGATGTTCTTCTAGTACTGATTCCTAAGTTTGTTCTACTGTGGTCATAGGAGATACTATGTGTTATTTCTATATTTTTTAATTTATTGAGATGTGTTTTGTGTCCTAAATAATGCTTTGTCATGGAGACTATTCCATGTGCACTTGAGAAAAAAATGTGTATATTGTTATTGTGGAGTATTTTATATATGTCTGTTAGATTGGGTAGTTTATAGTTGCTGTGGTTTGAATGTGGTGGGTCTTCTCCTGAACATGTGTTGGAATTTCATTGCCATTCTAGCAGTGTTTGGAGGTGGGCTTTTAAGAGGTGATTAGATTGTTAGGAGGGATTAATGCCTTTCTCCAGGGAATGGCTTAATTCTCACTGGAGTAGGACAGTTGACACAGAGCAGGTTATTATAAAGTCCTTTGTTCCTTTCTCGAGTGCACATGCCTGCTTGACCTTTGATTTTCTATCATGTTAGATGCAGCACGAGGCCATTGCAGGATCAAACCACCTGATCTTGGACTTCTAGAACCTGAGCTAAATAAATATATTTTCCTTATAAATTACCCTGTCTTGAGTATTCTGTTACATACAACAGAAACACTAATACAGTAGTGTTGTCTTTGTTGATCTTCTTTCTAGTGTTCTGTTCATTATTGAAAGTGGGCTATTGTTATATTCAACTATAATTTTTACACTGTTTCTCCCTTATTTTTATCAATTTTTGTTTTGTAAGTTTTGGGGGCTCTGTTGTTAGGAACATGTATGTTAATAATTATTATGTCTTCCTGATGGATTGGCCTTTTTGTCAGTATATAATGTCCTTTGTGTCTTTTAACAATTTTTATCTTAAAGTTTATTTTTTCTGATATTGGTATAGCCATGTTACATTTTGGTTACTATTTTCATGAGATGTCTATTTTCTGCCCTTCAACTTTTAGTTTGTGTCTTTGGATCTATATTGAGTCTTTTATAGATAGCATAAAATTGGATCCATTCTCTCAATCTCTACCCTTTAGTTAGAATTACTAATAGGAAAATACTTCCACCATTTGCTGTTTTTTTAAAATGTCTTATAATGTTTTGTTATTCAGTTTCTCCATCATCATTTCTTTTCTGTAAGGTAGGTATTTTCTAGTTTACCATTTTGTTTCTGATGCAGCATATTTATAGTGCTATTCTTAGTAGATTCCCTATGAACTACAACTAATATCTTAATTGATAATATTCTAGTTTGAATTAATATTGACTTAATTTCTTTTTTAAAAATATTTTTAGCTGTAGATGGACACAATATTTTTATTTTATTTGTTTTTTTATGTGGTGCTGAGGATCAAACCCAGTGCCTCACACACACTAGGCAAACACTGCCACTGAGCCACAGCCACAGCCCTCAACTTAATTTCTATAGTATTCAAAAATATTGGCTCCTATCTACCTCTGTTCCACCTCTGTTATTATTTTAACAAATTGCACATTGTTTGCCAAATCAGCATGGATTTATATGTTTTATGCAATTGTTTTTAAATAATATAGGAAAATGGATTATAGACTATTGATACTGACTTTTCTATGTACACATGTAAGCTTGCAGTGTTATTTCTTCATGTATACTTGATTTACTGCCTAGTGCTATTTCTTTGTAATTTATCCATTGTGATTTTGTATAAAATTTTAGTTGTTATACCAGGGATAATCTTAATTTGCGGCAGTCTACTTAAAATCAATATTTTATCATTTAGATTACAATATAGAAATTTTATCAACATATAAGTTTTCTTACTCATCCCTGTTTATGTTGTAGCTTATTCATATACTACTACATCTTCATTCTTTGAAGACTTCATCAGAGGGTATTAAATATATTGTTTTCAACTAACAAAATATCCTCGAAAACTCAGGAAGAAAAGAAGAAAACTCTCTGCTTTATTTATCCAGATGTTTAACACTTCTGTTGCTCTTTCTTCATCCCCAATGTTCCAAGTCTCCTTATGGTATCATTTCCCTTTCTCTGAAGAACTTCCTCAATTAATTCTTTCAGATCAGACCTCCTGGCTGGGGTGTCTTTTAATTTCCCTTCATCTGTGATTATCTTCTTTTCAAACCTTAGTTTCTGAAGGATTTCTTTGTTGAGTATCCAATTCTGGGTTAACAATATTTTTCTGGCATTTAAAAAAATGTTTATCATTTCCTTCTGACCTCTCTGGTTTCTGATGGCAATTTTCCTATTTTTAAAACTCTTTGGTTGCTTAAAGTTAATGTTTTATTCTCTTCTGACTTCTCTCTTTTCTTTCTTCCCCAAAGTTTTTGTCTTTAGTTTTTAGTTTATGATGTGTCTGGACATGCATTTCTTTGCATTTATCTTTATTTAGGGTTTGCTTAACTTCTTGTGTCTTTTGGTGTGAGATGGTTTCAGCCATTATTTATTCAAATATTTTTTAGTTTCATACTTTTTTCCCTCTTCTGGAATTCTAAGGACTTAAATATTTAGAATTTTTGTTATTAACTCACTTATTTTTCTCCTTTCTCCCATTTTGTTTATATTATATAATTCCTATTAGCTCTGTCTTCCAGTTCATGGATTATTTTCTCTGTCATCTGCATTCTATTATTGAGTCAATCCAATGAATTTTTAAAAATCAGTTTTAAATTTTTCATTTGAATTTTCTTTATATTTTGTCTTTCTTTAACAATGCTTTCTATTTAAATTTTATTTTAGTGCTGTATGTGATTATTCTCTTGAGCATTTTAATAGTAAATCCTTTAAAGCATTTTCCCAGATAATTCCAGCATCTGTACCACAACATCATTGGCATTATTAATTGTCTTTTTATTCCAGCTGAAATTTTTGTAGGTCTCTTATGTGCTGAATATTTTGGATCATATTCTAGAATATTTATTTAGAAAATAAAATACAGGATACCCAGTAAAATTTGAAATTCAGGTAAAACATGAAGAGTGTTGTAGTATAAATATGTCCAAAGCAAGAAAAGATTTATATTTTTACCTAAAATCAAATTTAACTGGCTGTCTTATATTTTACCATGTCCCTACTTTATTAGGTTTAAGCCACAAATTCCAATCTACCTTTGTGAACTGGTTTTAGTGTATAATTATGCTTGTATAATTATATCAGAAGGGATTCTACTGTCATGTAGAACTAAAAAGGACAAATAAAAAAAGGAAAACGTTTGCTATGCTTATTAGGATAAGATCCACGATGCTCAGGTCCAGGCTGAGTTCCTGTTCTTTTTTCTCTAGGACTTTCAGGTTCTCTGAAGCACTTTTCTTTTTGTTCTTCTGGCCAGAAATTGCCCACTTCCTTGCTTGTCTACCTTTATAAATTCATAAATATTTCAATTCTGATGTTCTTTCTTGCTGCATTCTCTGGTTACTCTTTCTGATTCACTCATTTAAAGGATGTAAGACTTTTAAAATCCTGGTTCAATAGTGAAAATATTTTGTTCAGTTTTGTTTTGATTGCCCCAATGAGTCTGTTAAAAGTGGTAAATAGGAGAATGTTCTCTAGTCCCATGCATTTACCAGCAAAGGCCATAATTTCATTTTTCTCTATGGCCGAGTAAAATTCCATTATGCATATATACCATGTTTTCTTTATCCTTTTGTCTGTTGGTGGGTGCCTGGGTGGGTTCATAACTTGGTGAAATGAGGAAAAAAAATGGGGACATACACGAAAATAGAGGGGAGATCAGTGGCCTAGAGGAAGGGAATTGACGGGGAGGAAGAAGGGATGGGAAAAGGAATGGAATGAAATTGGCCAAATTATGCTATATACATATATGGCTATACCACAGTGAATTCCACCGTGATGTTTATCTATAAAGCACTGTTTAAAAAAATAAATGAAAAACTAGAAAGGAGGCGGGGCAAAGGGGGAGGGAAGGTGCAAATAGTAGGGATTGAAATGGAGCAAATTATATTCCATGTATACACAAATATATCACTGAAAATGAATTCTTCCTCTACATATAGCTGTGTGTACTAATAAAAACATTTTGGAAAAGAGGTGAATAGGAAGAAAAGTCTGACAGGCTACAAAATGGATGAACTTGGAAATCATTTTATACCAAGTGAAATACGCTAGTCACCAAAGGACAAATGCTGTATAATTCCACTTGTATGGTACCTAGTCAAATTGAGAGACGGAAATTAGAAAAGGGATTTCCAGGAACTAAGGGGAAGGAGAAATGGCTACCTGTTGTTTACTGGGTACAGCATTTTTGTTTAGGAACGTGAAAAAGTTAGGAATGGTGATGGTAGTTATATAACAGTGTGAATGCAATTGAAGCCACTAAACTGTACACTTAAAAATGGTGATAAGGCAAATTCTATGTATGTATATTTTATCACGGTTACAAAAAAAAGTGGTGTATAGCCCTTCAGCTCTCCCCTACATAGGAGTAAATGATCCCAAAGGAAGAACCTTATGAGGTAAGTGCTATAATTTCCTGTTTTACAGAAGATAAACTGCGATAGTTTAATTATTTTGCTCTAAATTATATAGCTTGTTGAAGAGTTTGGATTTGAACTTAGTCATCCTAAATTTGGATCCTGGGTTCTTTTCCTTTTTGGGTGCTGGGGATTGAACTCAGGGTCACTTGACCACTGAGCCACATCCCCAGCCCTCTTTTGTATTTTATTTAGACCAAGGGTCTCGCTGAGTTGCTTAGGACCTTGCTTTGTGCTGAGGCTGGCTTTGTACTCTTGATCCTCCTGCCTCAGCTTCCCAAGTCACTGAGATTACAGCTGTGTGCCACCAAGCCTGGCACTGGGTTCTTAATTACTGTGCCACACTGTTCACACTGTGAGGAAAGATCATGACTATTTTGAATTGACTTAATGTTTAACACAGAACATTGCACAGAGTAGGCATTAAATAAATAGCAGGTATTCAGTATTGTAATTTGTGAAACTTTCAGAACCTATCCAAAAAATAATTGACGTTCTACATTTATATTTTACATCTTTATGAAAATGGAGCGGGAATTTCCTGCTCTTTGTGTCTCTATTGCTTAATATTTGTATACATATTAGAAGACTATTGTATGTGAATTTAATGAGAATATAAAGATATATAAGGAGAAAATATGTATTTAAGGTGTTTTTTGTAGTTGTTTTTCAAGATCGATAAAATAAAACTAGAACAATGAAGTAATTCTTTATCTGATGAAATTTAATATTTTGGCAGGTAACCTTAATTATTTTAGATTTTTACTTAAGAATTGAGCTTCCATTCTTCGTGGTAAAATGAATTCACTGTGGCTCAAGCAGTTTTCAGTCCTTCTCTGGAAAAATTTCCACTTAAAGGTAAGTGAAGGTCTCTGTGAAAAATGGATGTAAAGGTTAGTGAAACCAAATGGGAATTTTCTTAACAGTTCCTTCACTTCATTTTTATCTGTTTTTTTCTTATACTCCAAGGCTGGGGGTAACCCTTTTAAGTCTGAAGAATACCCATAGGGTGAATCAATAGAATGAATAGTGAAATATAGAAAAGACAATCCAGGAAACCATTCTTATTATAGAACAAAGCAGGATAATTTAGGTTTGTATACCCTAGAGTAAACACACACACACACACACACACACACACACACACAGGTCAATTAACACACTCTTTTTGTTTCTTTTACAGATGCGGGAGATGACTACTTTGATTATGGAAGTCTTGTTTATATTTCTGTTCTTTTTATGGACTTTGACTACTCGAAAATATACTCACAAGAAGCTTATAAATGCTACCACTTTTGATTCTCTTCCCCTGAAGCTTCCTGATTTCCTCATTAATACTAACTTGACATATGAATTGGTTTATGTGCCTTCTGAAAGTGATATAGCAAAACGTATTACTGAGATGGTGAAAAATGATTTAAAATTCAATTTTAAAGGTTAGAAATTGTAATGCCTACAAGGTTTTCTGCAGGATGTATTATTGTTTTATAAGAGTGAAAATTCAGTGACTTTCATGATTTACACCTAAATATAACAATGTGGTTTTTGTCAAATAATATCAAATATATTCTTAATGTAATCATTGTTGAAACATAATATTTAAACTTAGATGACTGAGTTTCTTTCTAGTTCTATAATTCTAAACATTGTTCATCAGTGATTATACTTCTTAACCCTGGGTAAATACTGGATCTTGTACCTTGGGCACACAAATTCTGTTTTTTAAAATATTTTATTTTATTTGTTCTAATTAGTTGTACATAACAGTAGAATGCATTTATACATTTTAATAGATCATACATAAATGGGGTTAATCTCTCATTTTTCTGATTGTACATATTGCAGGATCATATGGGTCATGCAGTCATACATGCACATGAGGTGATAATGTCTGTTTCACTCTGCTATCCTTCCTTCCCCCATCCCCCTTCCCCTCCCTTCACTCCCCTCTACCTAATATAAAGTAACTCTGTTCTTCCCTATCCCCCTGGCCCTTATTGTGAATTAACTTCTGGGTATTAGAGAAAATAGTTGACCTTTGGTTTTTTGGGTTTGGCTTATTTCACTTAGCATGATATTCTCTAATTTCATCTTTTTACCAGCAAAGGGCACACAAAGTCATAATCAGGTACATTTTCCTGGGTACCTGAACTTTTCTCAAGGTCATTATTTTTAAACATTTCATAAAAATATTACTTAAGCATGATATATAATACATTTGGAAAAGATTGAAACAGTGTAGAATTATCTAAAAGAGAAATGCTTATCTCTTTACCTTTCATCTTCTCTCACGTCAAATTTCTCTTCTGCAGTTAAAAATACTCTCAGTAAGGTATGTCATTGGGATTTTAATTGGAATTGCATTGAATCTGTGTAGCACTTTTGGTAGTATGGCCATTTTGACAATATTAATTCTGCCTATCCAAGAACATGGGAGATCTTTCCATCTTCTAAGGTCTTCCTTAATTTCTTTCTTCAATGTTTTGTAGTTTTCATTGTATAGATCTTTTACCTCTTTGGTTAGATTGATTCCCAAGTATTTTATTTTTTTTGAGGCTATTGCAAATGGAGTTGTTTTCCTCATTTCCCTTTCAGATGTTTCGTCGCTTGCATATAAAAATGCTTTAGATTTATGCGTGTTGATTTTATAGCCTGCTATTTTGCTGAATTCATTGATGAGGTCTAGAAGTTTTCTGGAGGAGGTTTTTGGATCCTCTAAATATAGAATCATGTCATCAGCAAATAGTGACAGCTTAAGTTCCTCTTTTCCTATTTGTATCCCTTTAATTTCTTTAGTCTGCCTAATTGCTCTAGCTAGAGTTTCGAGGACAATGTTGAATAGAAGTGGTGAAAGAGGACATCCCTGTCTTGTTCCCGTTTTTAAAGGGAATGGTTTCAGTTTTTCTCCATTAAGAAAGATGTTGGCCATGGGCTTAGCATAAATAGTTTTTACAATGTTCAGATATGTTCCTACTATCCCTATTTTTTCTAGTGTTTTGAGCATGAAGCAGTGTTGTATTTTGTCGAACACTTTTTCTGCATCAATTGAAATAACCATGATTCTTATTCTTAAGTCTATTGACATGATGGATTATGTTTATTGATTTACGAATGTTGAACCATCCTTGCATTCCAGGGATGAACCCCACTTGATCGTGGTGCACAATTTTCTTAATATGTTTTTGGATATGGTTTGCCAGTATTTTGTTAAGGATCTTTGCATCTATATTCATCAAGGATATTGGTCTAAAATTTTCTTTCCTTGATGTGTCTTTTCCTGGTTTGGGTATGAGGGTGATATTAGCTTCATAGAATGAGTTTGGTAGGGTACCCTCCTTTTCTATTTCCTGGAATACTTTGAGAAGTATTGGAATGAGTTCTTCTTTGAAGGTCTTGTAGAACTTGACTGAGAATCTGTCTGGTCCTGGACTTTTCTTGGATGGTCGGTTTTTAATGGCTTCTTCTATTTCATTGCTTGATATTGATCTGTTTAAATCATGTATGTCCTCCTGGTTCAGTTTGGGAGGAGCATATGTCTCTAGAAATTTGTCAATGTCTTCGGTAGTTTCTGTTTTGTTGGAATACAGATTTTCAAGGTAGCTTCTCATTATGTTCTATATGTCAGTGGTGTCTGTCGTGATATTTCCTTTTGCATCATGTATTTTAGTAATTTGAGTCTTCTCTCTCCTTCTCTTTGTTAGTGTGGCTAAGGGTTTGTCTATTTTGTTTACTTTCTCAAAGAACCAACTTTTTGCTTTGTCAATTTTTTGAATAGTTTCTTTTGTTTCAATTTCATTGATTTCAGCTTTGATTTTAATTATTTCCTGTCTTCTACTACTGTTATTCTGTTCTTCTTTTTCTAGGGCTTTGAGGTATAATGTTAGGTCATTTAGTTGTCGACTTTTCATTCTTTTCTGGAATGCGCTCCATGCAATGAATTTTCCTCTTAGTACCGCTTTCATAGTGTCCCAGAGATTTTGATATGTTGTATCATCATTTTCATTGACCTCTAAGAATTTTTTAATCTCCTCCCTGATGTTTTTTGTTATCCATGTTTCATTCAATAGCATATCATTTAGTCTCCAGGTGTTGGAGTAATTTCCCTTTTTTATTTTGTCATTGATTTCTACTCTCAGTCCATTATGATCTGGTAGAACACAAGGCAGTATCTCTATTTTTTTGCATTTCCTAAGAGCTGCTTTGTGGCGTAATATATGGTCTATTTTCGAGAAGGTTCCATGTGCTGCTGAGAAGAAAGTGAATCCGCTCGTTGATGGATGGAATATTCTATATATGTCTATTAAGTCTAGGTTATTGATTGTGTTATTGAGTTCTATGGTTTCTTTGGTTGGATTTTGTTTGGAAGATCTATCTAGTGGTGACAGCGGTGCGTTATAGTCACCCAGAATTATTGTGTTGTGATCTATGTGATTCCTGAAATTGAGAAGGATTTGTTTGATGTACAGGGATGCACCATTGTTTGGGGCATAAATATTTAGTATCGTTATGTCTTCCTGATTTATGGTTCCCTTAAGCAGTATGAAATGTCCTTCTTTATCCCTTCTGACGAACTTTGGCTTGAAGTCCACTTTATCTGATATAAGGATGGAAACTCCCACTTTTTTACTGAGTCCATGTGCGTGGTAGGTTTTTTCCCATCCTTTCACCTTTAATCTGTGCATGTCTTTTTCTATGAGATGAGTCTCTTGCAGGCAGCATATTTTTGGGTCTTTCTTTTTAATTCATTCTACCAGTCTATGTCTTTTGATTGATGAGTTTAGGCCATTAACGTTCAGGGTTATTATTGAGATATGAGTTGTATTCCCAGTCATTTGGCTTATTTTTGGTTTTTAAGTTGACTTCGTTTCTCCTTTGAGTGGTTTTTCTCTAAGGTAGTTCCTCCCTTTGCTGACCTACAGTGTTGTACGTCCCAATGACATACCTTACAGAAATAGAGCAAGCAATCATGAAATTCTTCTGGAAGAATGAAAAACCCAGAATAGCTAAAGCAATCCTTAGCAGGAAGAATGAAACAGGGGTATCACAATACCAGAACTTCAACTATACTACAAAGCAATAGTAACAAAAACAGCATGGTATTGGCACCAAAATAGACAGGTAGATCAGTGGTACAGAATAGAGGACACAGACACAAACCCAAATAAATACAATTTTCTAATACTAGACAAAGGTGCCAAAAATATGCAATGGAAAAAAGATAGCCTCTTCAACAAATGGTGCTGGGAAAACTGGAAATCCACATGCAACAGAATGAAACTAAACCCCTATCTCTCACCCTGCACAAAAAACAACTCACAATGGATCAAGGACCTTGAAATCAGAGACCCTGCATCTTATAGAAGAAAAAGTAGGTCCAAATCTTCAACTTGTTGGCTTAGGATCAGACTTCCTTAACAGGACTCCCATAGCACAAGAAATAAAAGCAAGAATCAACAACTGGGATAAATTCAAACTAAATAGCTTTCTCTCAGCAAAGGAAACTATCAGCAATGCGAAGAGAGAGCCTACAGAGTGGGAGAATATCTTTGCCACTCATACTTCAGATAGAGCACTAATTTCCAGAATCTATAAAGAACTCAAAAAACTCTACACCAAGAATACAAATAACCCAATCAACAAATGGGCCAGATACTTCACAGAAAAAGATCTACAAGTAATCAACAAACATATGAAAAAATGTTCTCCATCTTTAGTAATAAGAGAAATGCAAATCAAAACTACCCTAAGATTCCATCGCACCTCAATTAGAATGGCGATTATCAAGAATACAAGCAACAATAGGTGTTGGAGAGGATGTGGGGAAAAAGGTACACCCATACATTGCTGGTGGGGCTGCAGATTAGTGCAGCCACTCTGGAAAGTAGTGTGGAGATTCCTTAGAAAACTTGGAATGGAACCACCATTTGACCCAGCTATCCCACTCCTTGGCCTATACCCAAAGGACTTACAATCAGCATACTACAGAGATACAACCACATCAATGTTCATAGCTGCTCAATTCACAATAGCCAGACTGTGGAACCAACCTAGATGTCCTTCAATTGATGAATGGATAAAGAAACTGTGGTATATATATACAATGGAATATTACTCGGCTATAAAGAATGATAAAATTATGGCATTTGCAGGCAAATGGATGAAATTGGAGAATATCATGTTAAGTGAGATAAGCCAATCTCAAAAATCCAAAAGACGAATGATCTCACTGATTAGCAGATGATGACACGTAATGGGGGGTGGGAGGGGGGTAAGAATGGAGGAAGGAGGGGCTGTATAGAGGGAAAAGAGAGGTGGGAGGGGTGGGGGGGAAGAAAAAAAATAACGGAATGAATAAAAAAAAAATGCTCTCAGAATTGGGTTAACCTCCCTCCAGTCTTGTCACATGCTTTCCATGAGTGTATATTTTTACTGTTATATACATTTAAAATTATGATTATATTCAGATAATAGATAATAGAAGATAGTGGAATAGGAGCTCCTCTGCTTATATCTATGCACAGCAATAATTAAGCAGCCATCCATGGGAAAAAGTGCCTTTGTGGGGGCTTCAGGATCCAAGTAGGATATCATGAAATCCCAGTGAAACCTAAGACATAGGAGAGCCATTTTGAGTGAACAGTGCCCAGGTGGAAGACTTGACAACTGTGTCTCTGCCTTCAAATCTGGGAATGACCTTATCCCCCAGTGGACTTGATTACATCCTTATTTGGTCTTGGTCTTGCACCCACCCAGGGTCTTGAATTAGTGCTTACTTGTGCCTCCAGTGATAGACCTTTTGACCTTAGCTCTGGCTATGGACCAGAAATGACTGTGAGACTCAGCTCAGCCCCTCTCAGCAGTGATCAGAGATCAGTTTTCTGGCAGCATAGGAACTTGGGGAGAAAACATTTTTGAGTTCCTAGGGCAGGCTTACCAGTCTTGGTACCAGTTGTAGCTGCTTAAATACCTCTAAGACTGGACTATAGCCCCTCCCTACAGTGATCAGCGATCAGTCCTGCCAGTGGCACAGGGACCCCAAGGGAGACACATTTTTCTGAGTGCCTTAGGTAGACTTGCTGATAATGGTCCTATTTTTGACTCTGAAGCAGCCTTGAGACTTTGTTCCAGTTCATCACAGCTGCACACTGAGAGTGGTCTTGCTCACATATAGACCCAGGGAAAGATACAGTTGTCTTGAGTACCCAGAAGATCTGCCAACAGTGTTCTAACAGCAGACCCTGAAATGGCTCCTAGACTCAGATGTGGTCCATCTCAGCAGCAGACTGAGATCAGTCCTGCTAGTGGCAAAGGGATACACAGAGGGATACATGGCCATCTGTGTTCCCTGGAAAGACCTAACCTCAATCCTGGCTTTGGAACCTGAAGCAGCCCTGCAACTTGTTTCTGCTCCTCTCAATAGAGACCAAGTAAGTATTACTTATCCAAGGAGTCCTTCTGGGACCTGGAGGAAACTACACCCACCTGTGTACCTAGTAACAGGCCTGTTATCTGTACCCTGAAGCAGACCTAATCCTAGTATCGGAATTATTTACCAAGAAAGATAGTCCATGCCTGTTAGAGCTCTTGGTAAAAGACCTGCCAGCTGTGGACTCCAGTGCATATCCAGAAGTAACCCCATGCTCAGATCCAACCTCAATCCCCATGATCCTGGAGATAGTCCCATCAATCTGGGAGCCTAACAGAAGAAGGACATAACCTGATGAGACCAGTCTATAAAGCCTGGAAGAGGTACTGGCTTCTTCAGAAGTACAGACACTAGTGCAAGGCTGCAAGGATAATGAAGAATGAAGAAGACAGAGCACCACCAAAGGAAACTAATAAAGCAACTGACCCGAATAAATGGAAATGTATGAATTGCATTAGAAGACTCAAATTAGCCACCTTAAAGAAGCTCAGTAAGAAGCGAAACAACACAGACCACTAAATAAAATTAGGAAAGGAATGCAGGAACAAAATGAGAAGTTTAATAAAGAAATAGAAACCCACAAAGAAGAACCTAATAAAACATTTTCATTTGAAGAAAACAATGACATATCTGAAAAATTCAATAGAAAACTTCAATAGCAGACTCAAGCATGCAAAAAAGAATTAGTGAACTTCACAGGCATTTTACTTAGCCAATTAGAGGAACAGAAAGGAAAAAGGATGAAAAAGATGAAGAAAAGCATAAGGGTCCTATAAGGACGCAATTGAGTGTATGAATATAAAAATCATGTACCATGAGGAAGAGAAGTGGGGACATACTCTCTGACAACTTCCAGAATCTTGGGAGGAATGTGGACATCCAGACTCTTAAAGCTCAAAAGTCAACTCAAAGAAGAATACTTTGAGGCACGTTATAATCAGTTTGTCAAAGGCAAAGACATAATCTTAAAAGACGCAAGAGATAAGAGATTCATCAGATGCAAGGGACTCCCATAAGACTATCAACAGACTTCTTTGAAGAAACTTGGCAAGCCAGGATATTCAAAGTGCTGAAACAACAACAAAAGCTAACAATCATCTTCCAACAAAGTTTTCCTTCTGAAATAATTGGGTATGAAATCACCTAGCTCTGAGAGCTGATGGAACCTGGAATTTTTAAGTGCCCAATGACCAGAGAGAATGAAGAAACAATTTTAAATGGGTTCTTGAACAATTTCCATGACTAAGACTCTTGGCTCAGCATAGCCCAAAATTTCTGTCCACCAATTTCTCTCTGGAAGGAGCTTGTACCCTGCTGCTCATAGGTTGGACTTCTTATTAAACTTGCGTCTGGGAGCTGATGGGACAAAGAATTAGTAATCCTCTGAAAGCCTGAACAACTATGAGGGCACTTCCTATACCTTCTCTTCCTACTTCATTCCAGTGAAAAAACCAAGTCTCTATCTTCTCCACAAAGAAATTTGTCCCACTATTGAGCACCATAACTTTTATAACTCCCCCTATAGGAACTGCTTCATAAATCACCTGTCTCTGGGGAGTGAGTCCCTGAGGACCATGGAACATAAAGAGATTGTTAGTGTGTGAGTACTTCCTATTTGCTGTCTCCCTTGTTTAATGCAGAGCATGCAGGCAAAATAGTCCAGCTAGCTCTCAGTTTCTTTCTGGAAGAAGTTTAAAAGCACTGCTAACATCCTGGATTTCCCAGCTGCTGCATATGGGTTGGGTTACTAATTGCTCTGTATCTGGGAAATGATGGAGCAGGCAAGTAGTAGTACTAAAGGAGCTCCAAAAGGAATGAGGCCACTTCCCACTATCTTGGTTCAACATAAAAATCAAGGGCTAAGGTCTGAATTTTATGTCCCACAAAATCCATACATTTAGACCCTAATCCCAAGGTGGTGGTATCAATAGATGGATTTTTGGGAGGGGATTGTATCATGGGGGATCATGGGGACTTCATAAATAAGGTTAGTGTTATTATTACAGAGCTAGTTTGCCACTTCCATCATTTGACAATACAGAAAGAAGGTACTATGAATTAGGAAATAGGCCCTGAAGCACCTTGATCTTGAACTTCTTCCTCCAGAACGGTGAAAAATAAATTCCTATTCTTTAGAAGCTATTTAGTATTTCATTTTGTGGTAGCAGCCTGAATAAATGAAGACACAAGGTATTTAATTTCTCCCTGGAAGAAGCTTGACTTGACTATTTGGTGCCCTGACTTTAATAGCTGCCATAAGAGGGACTGGCTCAGTAAATCACCTTGTTCTGGGAGCTAACAGCTCTCAGCAATTATGAGTCTCTTTATATCACAAAAAACAAGAAGTGGTTTTAACAGGTGTGGGGATACTTCCAGTTGCAACCCCCCACCCCAATTATGACATAAGAGGAAGTGGGGTAAAAGAAATGAGTTCTTGTACACAAAGGAGGTTAAATTGGTATCAGCTTAAAATAGACTATTTTAACTAAAATATTTTATGTAAACTTGTTGGTAATCATAAAGAAAATACGTATAGAGTTTACTGGAAAAAAGATAAAGGAATCAAATCCTTTAAATGCAAAAAAGTCCAAAGCAGAACCCAATTTGTAAAACAAAAAGGAAATTAGAAAAAGAGAGAAAAGATTTGCAAGACAAATAGAAAACAGTTAACAGGAAGCCAATAATAAATCCTTCCCTGTCAATCATCATTTTACATGTAAATGGACTAAACTCCCCAATAAAAAAGAGAGAGTGACTGAATGGACAAGAAAGCAAGATCCAACTGTGTGTTGTCACAAACTCAATTTAGATCAGGGAAACATTAGGCTGAAAGTAAATGGATGAAAAAAGATATTGCATGTAAATAAGGTAATTGAAACAAAGGAGGAATGAGTATACTTAGACAAGTAGATTTTATGTAAAAATCTGTCTCAAAAGACAGTTATTTTTTAATGGAAAAAGGGTCAGGAAGATATACCAATTGTAAACACACCCAGCATCAGAGCACCTAGATATAGAAAACAGATGTTGACAAATATGAAAGGAGAAATTGACAATGTAATATAGTAGGAGACTTGTAGCAAGAGAGCTCACTTTCAATAATATAGTCTGTCCAGAATGAGAATTAAACAGCTGACTTGAACTATAGTTCAAATGGACCTAAGAGACTTACACCAAACTTTTTACCCAATAAAGAATACACATTTCCCCCCAAGGACACATGAAACATTTTCCAGGATATATCATATATTAGGTCACAGAACAAGTCTTGACATGATTATGATTATGGTCACAATGTGACAAAATAGAAATCAATAGCCATGGGCTGGAATTTAACTGAATGGTAGAATGCTTGCCTGGCATGTACAAGGCCCTGTGTTCAATCCCCAGCACTGCATGGGGGGAAAAGGAATCTACAGCAAGAAAATGGGAAAATTCACAAACACATGGAAATTAACAGTCTTGAACAATAACTGGATCAATGAGGAAATCAAAAGGGCATATAAATATGAATAAAAATGAAAACAAAACCTGTGGCATGCGACAAAAGCAGTAGTAGGAAGAAAACTTATAGAAATAAAATGCCTAAACTAAAAAGAGAGATCTAAATCGTAACTTTCCACTTCAAAAAGCTTGATAAAGAAGAAACATACACTGGAGAAGATAGTCTTTTAAATAAATGGTGCTGGTAAAACTGGGTATTCATATCAGAAGAATGAAACTAGATCCCTATAGCTCACCCTGCATAATAGCTCAAAGTGGATCAAAGATCTAGGAATTAAACCAGAAAAGCTGCACCTGCTAGAAAAAAACCTAGGTTCAACACTCCAACATACAGGTGCACACAGTGTCTTCTTTATTAAGACTACTAAAGTTAAGAAATAAAACCGAAAATCAATAAGTGGGAAGGCATCAAATTAAAAAGCTTCTGCAAAGCAAAGGGAATGAGCATGAAGCAAGAACCCATAGAGTGGGAGAAAGTCTTTGCCAGCTACTCTTCTGACAGAATTAATATCCAGAATATATGAATAATTAATATCCAGAACTCAAAAAACTTAACACCATCCCCCCAAATAAAACAAAACAAAACAATAACAGACAAAGCCCCAAAACAACCCATGGCAAATGAACTAAACAGACATTTCTCAAAAGAAGAAATATAGATGGCTAACAAATATATGAAAAAACATCCAACATCCTTAGCAATCCTTTGCAGCTCAAAACTACACAGATTTCATCTCTAGGTAGAATGACACTTATCAAGAATACAAATAGCAATATATTCTGTTGCAGATATGAGGTAAAAGGGAACTAACACATTGATTGTGGGACTGCAAATTAGTACAACCACTTTGGAAATCAGTATAGAGATTTCTCAAAAGACTAGGATTGGAACCACCATATTATCTAGCTATACCACTCCTGGTATTTATCCAAAAGAACTAAAATTGGCACTTGAACAATACATGTGTATCAGTATTTATAGCCGTGAAATTCACAATAGTCAAGTTATGGAACCAGACTAGGTGTCTGTTAACAGATGAATAGATAAAGAAAATGTGGTATATATGAACAAGGGAGTTTTATTCAGCAGAAAGAAAAATAAAATTATGTCATTTGCAGGAAAATGAATGGCACTTGAGAGCATTATGTTAAGCGAACTAAGCCACACTCAGAAGGTCAAGGGTTGCATGTTTTCTTTCATATGTGGAAGCTAGAGAGGAAAAAAGGAAAAGAAAGGTGTGTGTGAGCCGGTGCTGGTGGGGATCTCATGAAAAACCTAAATCAGTAGAGAAAAGGGACCAGGGCGTGGGAGGAGGGGAGAGAGAGGGGGACATGCTAGTGAGTGATACTGGTCAAATTATATTGTTATATGGTATACGTGTATAGATATATAACAATGAATCCCACCATTATGTACAACTATGATGCACGGATTTAAAAGAATGAAAAAAAATAAATTGAGCTACATCCTCAAAAAGTTTTTAAAACAATACATCTGTTTTTTACAAAACAGGTCTTACACTGCTGAAAACTTACTTGTAAAAGTTGAGAACAGAGTAGAAGCACAGTAGAAACTCCCTCTTCATTTGTGGAATTTGAATAGCTCCTGACCTTCCCTCCTTCCTGCATCTTTCTTTCCTTCCTTCCCTCCTTCCCTCCCTACCCCCCAACTTTTCTTTCCTTTTTTGTTTCTATTATTAGCTATGTATTATGGTAAACTTCATCTACTATTTTAATTTTGGGGAAGCAAAGAGAGTTTATCTTAACTTAGCCTCCCATATGCTTGATACCGGAAGTGCTTGCCTTTGCATCAGGTTATAAATATGGAGTGACCAATTCACTGGATTCTAGTACTTGGCAGATAGAGAAGACAGTATCCATCACTTATCTTTTAGATAAAGGTCATATGGTTTTGTTTATATGGAAAAGGAAAAAAAAATGAATGACTGATTTTCATTTAATCAGTACAAATTTTGACACAACTTTACAAAATTCTAGCCATTTGATGCATGTGCTGTGAAATCACTTTGGTTTTAACTTGCTTTACTCTGATTAAAATCTACATATCCTTATTGGTCAGTTTGGTCTCTTGTTTTACTATAAGGCGCGTATGCAAACATTGTTCATTTTCCTATTGAATTGACTATTTTTTCTTACCCTCTTTTGGAGTTGTTTACTTATTTATTTGTTGATTATGGGTATTGCATATCAGCTGTAGGCCTGTCTTTCTTTTTTATTTAGAGGTAGCTTTTGAAGAATAGTGGTTCTTAAGTTTAATAAAATCTAATGTACATCAATCCTTTTCTTTATATTTATTGTTCTTTGTTTTATTTTAAAAACTTTCCCTGTTCCACAGTCATGAAAATATTCTTCATTATCTTGCGGGGGGCCTTTTTTTGTTTTGGTCTTTATATGCATATTTATGGTCTCTTACAAATTTATTTATTTATTTTATATATTTATATATTTCTTATTTTGGTTTTGTATCAAATATCCATTAAGTGATCTGATACATCAATGTTTAAGTAACAGTGTTTTGAAATTAACAGTACCACCAGGATTTTGGTATTAATAGACATTTTATATTTATGTGGATAATTTAGATTTTTCTCTCTACAGTTCAAGGATTTCCTTCAGAAAAATCTTTTGAAAATTACATTAGGAGTGGAAATAATTCTAATCCTGTGCTGGCTGCTATCATATTTGATCATAACTTCGAAAGCAGTGATGAAAACTTGCCCCTTAGGGTGAGAAAGTTTGTCTAAAGATCTGATAATTATACTTTTAGGTTTTAGAGACTATGGGGGAAACTATAACCTGCCTAGGATTTTAACTACCAATATTTATAACAGCACACATTCGAGTCTAGTTCCAACTTTTTAAAAATACTTGTGCTTTTAAGCATTGCATTATACTGATGAGAAAAAACTCTCTGCTACTGTAGGGTCTTATATCAATGGAACATGGAATGATAGGAACTTTAACTAGTCAGGATATTAACTTTGAATTTCCTTTGGGTGTCTATCACTCCCACAACAGAGAAGTTCTCAGCACTGTTGGATATGTTTTCCTATGGATTTTCCTGTCTTTTCTCCTTCTTTAAGTCCAATAAATGTGAACATTTCTTCATTCATTTATGTACTACAAGTATTACAGGCTTTTTCTTCTTCCTTTCTTTTTAAAATCTGACTGGGTTATTTCAAAAGACCTGTCTTCAAGTTCAAAAATTCTTCTGTTTGATCTGTCTGGTCTGTTGTTAAAATTCTCAATGGTAATTTTTTTACTCAGAATTTTTCAGGTCCAATGTTTTTGTTTGATTCTGTTTTTAATATGTCTTTGTTGAATTTTGCATTCTGAAAATAAATTGTTTTCCTGATTTCTTTGAATCATCTGTTCTCATTCTCTTGTATTAGTTCCTTGATATCATTATTTTGATTTTTTTGGGGGGGCGTTTCATAGATTTTATTTTCTTTGCAGTCTGCTGTATAATTATTGTGTTCCTTTGGAAGTGTCATATTACCTTTTTTGTTTATCTAAGTTGATATTTGTACATGTGGTGGGACAGTCGCTTATACTGATTTTAAAGACCGACTTGCATAAGGGAAGTCTTTCCTGGAGATAGGGTGTAGGATGTTGGTTGCACAGAGCGACTGTTTTCAGGTGGGCCCAGCAGTGTCATTCCTTCCATTCAGTTGCTTCAGCTGTAATAAATGCTAGCGGGGCTTGTGAGTGCCTCAACTACGTAGGCTACAGAGGTCTGTCACATCACTAGCTGTGACTCACGGGGGGGGGTGGGTTGTCATAGTATTTTCCCCAGAAGCTCCTGAAACTGGCCTCAGGTCTTAGGATAGCCGTAGGGTTCTCCCATGGCACAAACTTCAGGTGTCTGTGGCAATAGGGACCTTCTCTTTACCTTTTCCCTGCTACAGAAATCCCTCCTGGGGAGTTGAGAGGGAAGATGCAAGGTCTCGGTGCTCCACAGTGTCTTCATCAGACCTCTCAGTTGAATACGAACTGTTTATTCTTTGCTTTAGTCATTTTTTGTGGGTAGAAGTACATCAGAAGTCTTGCTCTTGTCATTCATTTTCTTTAATGCATTTTTTTTTTTACTTGGTTCTGTGTACCATAGATGATTCTGGATTATTGTCAAATTTTTGGGTTTTCAACAAAGTGCTCTTGTGTGTATGGAGCAGTGAAGCCTGGGACCTCCCTTTCTAACATCTCTCTGATATCACCCAAACTAGACTTTTTGTTGTTCATTTGCTAGGCAGACCAATTGTGGGTCTAGAACAGTATTTACAATGATTACCAAGCCCCCTTACTGTTGTCTTTGAAACTCAGAAACAAAATGTCATGAAGGTGAAAGGACAGATAAAAGTTGAGGTCATTTAGATTTTTGACTGTAGTTACAGTATGTGTGACTTGCTGCTTGTCCCATGTCACGGTAATAGTGTTGTTCTCTTCATTTAGAATTCAAAATTGTTAATTCTGTCCTCAAAACACAATTTAAAAATTTATGTTTTATTTTCCTTCATCAATCATATTTACTTTACAGTATTCATTGTTTTAAAATGTTTTTTATGGTTCACTTTAGGTAAAATATCATCTGCGCTTTGGTAAGTTCCATAAAACTTCTTCAGGTACAACAGCTGAGGATGAAAAAAAGACTAATTGGAATACACATTTGCTCTTTCCAAGTATACCTCCTCAAAATCGCAGGAACACCCTGGAAAAAGATGGGGGAGATCCTGGTAAGCAGATCCTTAAGCATACTTATATTGTTAATTTTATTGCATGAAGGCAGGTGCAACAAATGTGACTAAATTTTTTAAATGTGAAAAAGTTGTTCATTCATTGTGGCAGTAATTTTTTTTAGTTTAATTTATATTGTAAACACAAACGTATGTAAAGCCTTATACTTATGAAAAATGTCTACGTTGCTTTAAATTGTATCCTGAACATTTTAGAACCATACATTTGTATAGTTTTAGTTGTTAAATTTTGGGTCTGTGACCTAATAGATATATTTTCACACACCAACATGTCCTATATATTTATGTTGATGATTTTTACTAATTACACGATGGTAATTTTAATTTTTCTAAATTGTACAAATTATCTTGAAGGAAAAAAAAAAGTACCAGTAAGAACTTTGAGTTAATGCTCCTAATTTTCTTTAGGAAATTATTCAACAGAAGACAAAAACTATGTAATTTACCATTACCATTTAATTTGAAAATAATGAAAATCATCTGTAACAAGCACATGATTACAGTTTGACAGATTTCAATGTAGGTATTAGAATAATTACTACCCACTCTGATGAATATAGAGCTATCAATACAGTTATGACTTTGGAAAATAAATATGAATATGTACAAAGATTTGGGTAGTTGTGAACTCAGAAAGGTGAAATTATGTAGTGCTTTGTCATTTTATCAAAAACATTGAGTATTTTTATAATCAAAAGTTAAAAAGAAATCTATCCTCTTATAATTAATGTACTGCATCCCAATGATATTCTGTGGTAACAGTAGTAGGAGATGTCATGGTCTTGGTGGAATGACAGTAGTTTAAACCCCACACCCCAAAAAAGGAAGAAAGAGAGAGCTGGTCTTATAAAGACACATATGCAACATGATTTTTGAAGAGAGATTTTACTTAAAGAAAACATAGCCCTCAAAATAAGAAAGAAGATAGACAAATTACAAATATTGAATAACCTTGTTTATGAATTTAATATTTAAATTTAGTGTGATGAGACACTCTCTTCTAAGTGGTACTATAATATGACCAGGAGTCAGTTACCCATTTCCCCTTAAATTCTGTTATTCAGGATCATTATGATCTTAAACACTTTAGGTTATTTCCTTCAGATAACCTAGAATGAAATAACCCAGAGTGTTTTGGAAGGTGACCCTTTAAGTCTCTCTCTGCACCAAGATTCTATAATGCCAGTTATTAGAACTAGAATCAATGTCTTAATCTGTTTTGTGTGGCTATCACAAAATACCTGAGCTTGGTTATGTTTATTTTCTCATTATTCTGGTCATTGGAGGTCTAAACATCATGGCACCAGCATCCTGATGAGTCACTCCTTCCCCAAATGCATTGTAACATAGCAGAGAAGTGGAAAGGAAACAGCCATATGCAGAAGGGGCATGTACATGATCAAAGATGCAACAGAGCAGGGAGGTGCCATGCTTACTCTGATCCTAATAGCACACTACAGGAACTAATCCACTGGTGCTCATTCCACGAGACCAGTATTAATCCCATCTGATGGCAATTATGACCCAATCACCTCCCACCAGGCCCCCACCTCTGAATATTTACATCACTTTAGTATCACCACACCGGGGACCAAGCTTTCAGCACATGAACCTTGGGAGACAAACTACATCCAAACCATAGCTGCCTGTTAGATCAGTTGAGAAAGGTGATAGGTGAGAAGATTATAACAGAATTAGTTTGGTGAATTTTAAGGGTGAGGACACATTTTTGTGTGTGTGGTTAAGAATATTTAACATGATCTAAGTACATTCTACAGTATTGTTATAAATACACTATTGTATAACAGATTTATAAGTTTCTCAAATTGTGTAGCTAAAACTCTATACTAATTAACAATGTCTTCCTATTTGTCCCTTTTTCCCCATCTCCTGTTAACCACCATTCCATTCTTGGTTTCTAAGAATTTCACTATTTTTGATACCTCATATAAGTAAAATCATGAAGTATTTATATATCCATAAGTTAATTTTTGTTTAGTGTGATGTCCTCCAAGTTCATACATGTTGTAGCATATGATAGGATTTCTTTCTTTTTTAAGTTCAAATAATATTAAATTGTATGCGTATATCACATATTGCCTACCCATTTATTTATTGTTGGACAGTTAGGTTGCTTCCGCTTCTTGGCTATTGTGAATAATGCTGCAACTTATACAGTTGTGAAAATAACTGAGAGATCCAATTTTCACTTCTTTTAAATATAAATCAATAAGTGAGATTGCAGAATCATTTTATTAAAGTAAATAATTCAAATAAATCAATTTTATTTTTAATTTTCTTGAGGAAAATTTGTTTTTCACATTTTCATACCATTTTCCTAGCATTAGTACTCAAAGGTTCCAGTTTTTCCATATCCTATCCTAACCAACACTTTTTCTGCTATGTTGTGACCCATCATTGGTATCTTAATAGGAGTGAGTTAATATCTCATTGTGGTTTTGATTTGCATTTCCCTGATGATTTATGATATCAAGGATCTTTTCATATGTTTGTTGGTCACTTATATATTTTCTATGGAGAAATGTGTATTCACATCTGTTGCCTACTATTAAATAACTTATTTGTTTGGAGTGTTGAGTTATAGGAGTCTTCTATAGTCTAGATATCAACCTTTTCAGATATATACTGAACAAATATTTTTTCTCATTTTATATGTTGCCTTTTTATTCTTTGATTATTTCTTTGTTGCATAGTTGTTTTTGAGTTTTAAATACTCCTATTGGTCAAGTTTTTAGTTGCTCTTGCTGTTACGACTACAAAATCATCACCAAATCCTGCATTATAAAGCTTTTCCCCTCTGTTTTCTTCTAGGAGATTTTTGGTTTTAGGTCTTAAATTTAAGTCTTTAATTCCTTTTCATCTAGTTTTGGTATATGGTATAAAGTAAGGAGCCAATTACATTCTGAATATCTAGTTTTTCCCAGTACCACTTATTATTAAGAGACCATTTTTTCCCTATTGTTTAATTTGGACCTTTGTGAAGATCGCTTGACCACAGATGAAATGGTTCGCATCTCTAGTCTGTTCCATTGGTCTGTCTTTATGCCAGTGGCATACTCTTTTGGATATAATATCTGTGTAATATGTTTTGAAATATAGAAATGTGACATCTCTAGATTGGTTATTTTTTTCTCAAGTTTGCTTTTGTTATTCATGATTCTTTGGGATTCCATTTAAATTTTAGAATGTTATTTTCTTTTTTTGGAGTGGGGAGGTACTGGGGATTGAACTCAGGAGCACTTGACCGCTGAGCCACATCTCCAGCCCTGTTTTTTATTTTATTTAGAGACAGGGTCTCACTGAGTTGCTTAGTGCCTTGCTTTTGTTGAGGCTGGCCTTGAACTTGCGATCCTCCTGCCTTGGGCTCCTGAGCTGCTGGCATTACCGGTGTGTGCCATGGCACCAGGTTTAGAATGTTACTTTCTATTTCTAGGAAACATACCACTGTGATTTTGATAGGGATTGCATTGAATCTATAGGTTTCCTTGAGTAGTATGGACACTTAAATAATAAGAATTTCAGTCCATGAACATGAGAGTCAACTGACTTGTATCTTTTAAAATTTATTTTGGCAACATTTTATATTTTTCAGTGTACTAGTTATTAATCTTCTTGGTTAAATTTATTCCTAAGTACTTTATTCTTTTTGCTGCCACTGTAAATGGATTTGTATCGTTTTTGTTCTGAGTTTCCTTTCTTTTTCATATGTTCAGTGTATAGAAGTATCTTAGTAAATTCCAGGCTGCTATAACTAAAATAATATAGACTTTATATTTTAAAATAATAAAATAATCAATATATTTTAAAATAATAAGAACTTATTTCTCACAAGTTTGGAGGTTGGGAAGTACAAGACCAAGACACCCTCAGATTAGATCTCGGGTAAGGGCTTTCTCTGTGCTTCCACAATGACAACTTACTGCATCTTCCGGAGGAGATAATAGCTGTGTCCTCACATGGTGGGAAGGGAAAAGGGTAAAAGGATTATGGTATTCCCTTCAATATATTTTATTTTATTTTATTTTTATTATTGTATACAAATGGGATACATGTTGTTTCTCTATTTGTACATGGAGTCAAGGCATACCATTTGTGTAATCATAAATTTACATAGGGCAATGATGTTTGATTCATTATTTTTTTTCCCTTCCCCCCCACCCCTCCCACCCCTCTTTTCCCTCTACACAGTCCTTCCTTCCTCCATTCTTACCACCCTCCTTATTCCTAACCCTCAACCTAACCCTAAACCTAACACTAACCCCTCCCACCCCCCACTATATGTCCTCATCCGCTTATCAGCGAGATCATTCGTCCTTTAGTTTTTTGAGATTGGCTTATCTCACTTAGCATGATATTCTCCAATTTCATCCATTTGCCTGCAAATGCCATAATTTTAGCATTCTTCATTGCGGAGTAATATTCCATTGTATATATATGCCACAACTTCTTTATCCATTCATCAACTGAAGGGCATCTAGGTTGGTTCCACAATCTGGCTATGGTGAACTGAGCAGCAATGAACATTGATGTGGCTGTATCTCTGTAGTATGCTGATTTTAAGTCCTTTGGGTATAGGCCAAGGAGTGGGATAGCTGGGTCAAATGGTGGTTCCATTCCAGGCTTTCTGAGGAATCTCCATACTGCTTTCCAGAGTGACTGCACTAATTTGCAACCCCACCAGCAATGTATGAGTTCAATATATTTTATAAGAGCACTAATTCTCTTATGAGAGTGGATTATCCATGACTTAATGACTTACTGTAAAGCCTCACCTTTTAAAGCTATCTCACTGAGTATTATTTTCCAACATACGATTTTAGAGGGACATATACAGTGAAAACTATAGCAAGAGTTCTAATATTTGCTATAATTCTCATTTAGTTTGATGGATAAAATTACATAAAACAGCTGTTCCATTTTTATGTAATATTTTAGTTCTGGGAAGATGGCAATACAGTTTCATGGTGTTTATTATATGTGGGTCCCAAATCCCAGTACGTGTTCATAAAATTGTTTTGTTCTCTGAGTTAAAAGCTTTGAAATACCTGACTTGCCTTCTTAGTTTGTTCAGCTTTTTGTTAGTATCCCAAACTTGATGATCTTTGTTTTCTCATTTAGGATACATCAGAGAAGGGTTCCTTACTTTGCAACATTCCTTAGATAAGGCCATCATGATACATCATGGTGGTGAAGCCGCAGAACGGATGTTTGAAAATACTGACATTTACGTTAAGAGATTTCCATACCCTTCTTATTATCATGATGGGTTTATGTGGCAATTCATAATGATATTTCCTTGGACAGTTTTATTCTCATTCTCTCAAGTTATACTAGTTGTTGTTGGGACCATTGTGTTGGAAAAGGAAAAGAGATTAAAGGTAACTTCATTTTCTTTGTAAAATTTTGGGCCTTTGTTGTAGATGTGTGTGGACGGTTAGATTATTTATGTGTACTGGACACTGATAAATGAATATGTTGCTGTAGCAGTATGCAAATATGGACTTTCTAGAGTGTTATTTATCAATTTTTTGATGTTTTGCTTTTATGTAGATTCTCCATGTGACTTATAGTTTTATTTACTGTATGACTATTTGAAAAGAATGCTATGAACAGAGGTCAAATATTAAGTAAGAGTTTTAGAATTAGATAAATTGATACACTTCAATTCCAACATTCTATGATCCTGTGATTCTTTAGTATTCCAAACTTGACAATCTTTGTTTTCTCATTAAGAATTAGAAAAGATTATTACTATTATTTTTACCAAGTTTTACTCCTTCAAGTCTCCTTTGAGATGGCATTCCATATTAAGTCAAATCAAAACCATATTGTGAAGAATGGTGGCTCTAACAGATATATACATATATATACATATATATATACATATATGGAGAGAGAGACTGACTCTGACTTAAACTAGGGTAATATGAATGTGATTCTTTCAACTACAATAATTCTTCATTAGAAAATTAATTTTAATTTTTTTAATTCCTTTACCTTTCCACATGTTTTAGAATCAGTCTGTCCATATCTACTAAATAACTTTCTAGGAGCCTGATAAGGAATTGTGTTAAATCTGTAATACAGTTTGAAAAGGATTGACATGATTATTGTGTCAATCTTCTAATCATGAACACAGTATGCCTTTCTGTTTATTTAGGTCTTTTCTTTCTTTCCTCAATGACTTTGGGTCATCTATATTAATATATCTTCAATATATTACTAGTTTCTATAGCATTTAATATATTAATATAATCTAGTGTATTTTTCACAATTTTTATCTCTCATGTCTCTACTTAATGTGTTTCATTTTCTTTTATTTACTGAACAGATTGAATGTAGTTGTAATAACTTCTAATGTCCTTATCTTCTGCTTCTATAAATTGCACATCTTTATGTCAATTCTTATTGATTAATTTTTCTTCTTATTGTGGGTAATATTTCTACTTCTTTGCATAACTGTTACATTATCTGTTGTCATATAATCCCACTATAGCTTAGTAGCTTATAACAACACCCATTTATCTTACATGTTCTCCCTGTTGGAACAGGTACAACTTTGTTGGTTTTGTGGAAAGCTACAGTCAAAAGTGTCATCTAGAGTGTGGTCTCATCTGAGGCTGCATAGGGGAAGAATTAATTCTAAACTTATGTGGCTGTTGGTTTAAGGTTTAAGGTTTAGCTCCTTAAAGTTGTAGGACGAACATTTTAGTTTCTTTCTAGCTGTTGGTCAGAGATTATCTTCAGTAACTTTACATGTGGGCAACAAGGTCAGCAGCATCCAAATACAGCAAAGGAGAACTTCTCAAAGTGAGACAAGTACCATACGCCTATGTAACATCATCACAGAAATGACATTTCATTACTCTTGCTAAATTCCATTGATTGAAACAAATTACAAAACCCACTCAAACTCCTGGGAAAGGGACCACACAAGAGTGTGAACACTAGATGGCAGAATTGATGGGCCCACCTCGAAGGCTGTTTATGGTACATGGTGATTTTTAATTGAATGCCAGACATTGTGGGGTTTTCTTTGTTGGATCCTGGATGATTTTGTATGCATATATTCTTCCATTTTGTTTTGATACATGGTTAGTATCCTGGAAATAGTTTATTTTGGGGATTGTTGTGGTTTAAATGTAAATTATTCCCCAAAGGCTTATGTATTTAAGGCTTAGTCCTCAATTCAATAATGTTCAGAGGTGGCATTTTTCACAAGTGATTGAATCATCTATCCGTAACCTCATTTATACACATGGATTAGCCATTTATAGCTGAACAGACTCCTGGGGGCGATAGAAACTGTAGGAGATGGGACCTGGTTGAGGGAAGCAGGTTACTGGGCATGCTGTGGGAGGGCATTCTTATCTCCAAGCCCTATCTTACACTCACTGTGTCTGCTTCATGACCCACATGAATCATCATTTCTCTTCTGCATGGATGTACTACTTTACCTCAGGACCAAAACAATGGAGCCAGCTGACCATGGACCTCTGAAACTATGAACCAAAACAAATCTTTCCTTCTCTAAGTTGTTCTTTTCAAGTATTTGGTCACAGCAACAAAAAAGGATCTTTCTAATTTTTGTCAGGTGGAACAAGAGTAGCACTTATTCTAGAGCAGTGGTTCTCAGTTTGGGGCAATTTTGCTCCCACTGTCTGGGAACGTTTGTCATGACTAGGATAGTTGTTAACTGGAACCGAGTGGGTTGAAGCCAAGGGTGTGTAAGTTAGCCTTCCACAATGAGAAATTATTTTAAAATGTCAACAGTGTTTTGACTCAGAAACTCTGATGTACATAAAGTGTCAAGAAAAATGCTTTATACCAAGAAGTGGTGTTGAATAAACCAAGAAGATTTCATGGAAACAGAAAATAATGAAAAGAAAGTCAGTCTTACTTTTTATTTTGAATCTTAAAGTGTTTCTTGCGTCAGAACTGGAAGTGGCAAGGCACTGGGAGAAGATCTCTGGGCCTGGAATTTCTGAGTCGCAGTCACAGCTCTTCCCCTCACTCTGTGGATGACTTTGGTCAGGCCATTTGGTTATTGTGCACTGTGACTTCATCCTCTGTAAAATGGGGATGATATTTAACTTACATAAGTTGTTGTGGGAATTAAATCACATAATACATGTGACTACAATTTGAAATCTGCAAACTGTTTTTCATGACACTTGTATTCTCTCTTGCAGGAGTACCAGCTCATGATCGGACTCAGTAATGCTATGCTCTGGTCTGCGTATTTTATTACTTTCTTATTCTTATACTCAATAATTGTCAGTGTACTGTGTATACTGTTATTTTACCAGGCAAGTATCTATTTGAATGGAGCAAACCACAAGCTAAACTTTGAAATGGATACAGAAATTGTGGGGTAGACTATGTTTAGTTTTCAGAGAAGTACATGTGTTTTCCACTGACTCCACTGTGGAAATTCAGAAGCTGCTTTAGTCTTTTAGTGAATCAAACAGTTGACCTAGATGAGAGGCCCTTCCGTGGGATATGAATTATTCAGTTAATTTCTACCTTAATGAGCAGTGTGACCCATTTCACTCGGGCCACTAAATGTTCAATATGTTCCTTCACCTCCCTGTTTTTCTATCACCACTTAAAATGTGACTAAACTACCTTTCTGATTGTTTCGCTAGATTGTACAGGAGACAGTCCTCCAAAAAAGTGACACGACATTTATCTTTGTCTTCTTCTTGTTTTATGCCATTGCCTCAATATTATTTGGCTTTATGATTTCCACATTCTTCAATAAATGTGAGTCTATAGCTCCTTTACTGAAAGAGTTTCAGACTAAGAATTTTGTGAGCTCCTTGTAAACTTTGTCACTTCATATGTAGCCTCTGCTTACTTTCTAACTAAAAAGATAATTATCATACATGCAAGTGAAATGACCTAAGAAGTGCAAATATCTACTAAAATAGGTTCATGTAGAAATGTTTATTCATTTATGTATTCACTTACTGAAGTCTTAGAATCACTTATGATGTGCCCAGAACAGTGTCAGGAATACAAACAACAACAGCAAAAACCAAAAGAGAATTGTTTTTCTGCTCTTTCTCACATGCAGGGAAGCAAGTGTGACTGGCTAAATTCAGACAAGACTATTTGGGAAATTTACAGAGATAGTTCTCTGGTAGTCTTTTTTGTAATCACTTATTTTTAAAAGAAATCAACAAATCTTCACCTTTTTCACTTTTATATTTTTATATCTTTTGTGATAAAGAGCATATTACCTTCTCTTAATCATTGCAAATACCATTGTTTTATGGTAAAGAAGTTTCTGGTTTTTATTGTTTTGACTAGTAACATTGTTTTCAATTGATTCTTTCAAAGTAGAGTGTCAAACCTACCAACTACCATACAAAATGACAATCCATGGAAGAGAAAATTGTGCTAAAATAAGGTTGCAGGTGATATGTAGAGTAGGTAAATACCAATGAATGACTTAACTGCTGAAACAACCATTTTATTGAATGTTTTTGTTAAACAACCATTTTACAAAATGCCCTCTGTTTGTAAATATTACTGAGGTGACACTAGTCAAAAAACTAAGGAAGAGGTAATTAAAATTCAAAGCTAGCTTTTTTCTTCAGATTTTCAGCAAAGATTTGGGGGTTTCCTCTGATAGAATTCAGAGAGCTAAAAAAAATCTTCTAGAGCCTGCTGAGGTAGATTTTCAGGGGTACTTAAAACCAAAGAGGGTCCTCAAACAACTGCCCTTATTATAAGGTGAGGAAGGATTAAATAATGGCACCACACAGAAGGAAAAGCAAGTCCTTGCCTTACTTTAAATTTTCAAAAAATGTTGAAAGTGTGGTTTCTATATGAAGAACATCAATGAATACAATCAGCAGATAGAAATTCCAAGTTTTGAAGTAGGAAACTAGTGAATTGATATAAAAATCTGTATTTTATAAGCTTCATAACGTTTCTTTATCCTTCTAGCCCTTTGCTTACAAAAATGTACTTACATATCCAAAGTATTTTGTTTCTTTGTGATTCCTGTTTTAATTAACCTTTTTTGACTACAGAATAAAAACTACATGTATTCTTTAGGGGATAACGTACACATGAACTGATGGCATTCTATTATTCCACAGATGCCTTTGCATATAGATTGTCTAGATTTTACGTCATTTTTTATTGTGTGAGATACACATGCAAGAGTAGGTATACAACATAAATATTAAAATGAACCATCACGCTCTCATATACTGCATTAGAGCATAGAGACTCTCTAGTACCTGCTCCATATGCCCTTTTCTGATAGTAATAACAACTGCTATTCTGATTCACTTTTCTTTATAGTGTGATTGCTTATGTATCTATAATTAAATAATCTGTTAATTAATTTTGGTGAAATTTTGTTATGATTTTTATGTAACTCAGGATTAAAATTAGGGCTTCCTTCATATAGTTGTGGGTAACTGGTTTCATTTTTACTGCTGCTTAGTATTGTGCAGTTAATTGGTTTTGCACTTGATGGATAGATGGGTTGTTCTGGTTAGTTACTGTTATAAATTATACTAATATATTCTTGTATAAATCAGCTGGTGCAGATGTGCAAGAAATTTTCTGGGGCACATAACTAGGAGTGGAATTTCTAGTGCATAGAGTGCGCAGACATGTTACCTATCAAACTGTTTCCAAAGTGGTTGTACAATTTTGTAGTCTTCCTGGCAGTAGATCAGTGTTCCTATTGTTTTATATTTTTTGGAAACACTTTCAAAATTGTTGCATATTTTGAGGTGTGGTAAGTATCTCATTATAGTTATAATTTGTAGACATTTGGTATATATGGAATGGCAAAATATGTACTCTTGTGTCTGACTTTTTTCATTCTATATGTTTAACTTCATTCACATTCTACATGGATAATACCATGTTTTCTTCCATTTAATTGCTGAATAATATTTCCGTGTATGGATATACCAAGCAGATAGTTGTCATCTAGATTATTTTCAGGTTATTGTTTTGTTCATATTTTTCCCTTTTTTTTTTTTTTTGTACTGGGGATTGAACCCAGGAGCACTTAACCACTGAGCCACATCCCCAGCACCCCCCTCTTTTTTTGTATTTTTATTTAGCAACAGGGTCTCAATGAGTTTCTCAGGGCCTCGCTAAGTTGCTGAGGCTGGCTTTGAACTCTCAATGCTTCTGCCTCAGCCTGTGAATATTTCTTCTGTGATTATCAACATACAGATATTTTCATTTCTCTTAGAAGTAAAAATGCTGGGTTATGAGGTAAATGCATGTTTCAACTTAAAAGATTCTCAAAATATCTTTCAGAATGAACATACCATTTTATATTTATTCTTATCAGCAGTGAATGAGAGTTCCAGTTTCTTCACATCTTTGTCAACATTTTTTTACTAACTATATGTCATAGTTATTATATTGAGTGTTGGAAATATTGTGTTTATAATTTAAATTTTCTTAAAAACTGATAATGTTGAAAATTTTTCATGTGTTTATCAGACATTTGTATCTTTTCCTTGGTGAAATATCTGTACAGATCTTTTGCCTATTTTATAAATGGATTGTTCAGTTTTTTTTTTTAAGTAAAATTAGCACAAAATAAAATTGACTATTTTGAAGTGTATGTTTTGGTGGCATTTAGCACATCCACAGTATTGTGCCGCTATCACCTCTAACTCAACATTACCCTTATTTCCAAGAGACCCTGCATCCAGTCACTTTTTATTCCCTTTTCTCCCAGCTCTTCACAACCCGTAACCTGTTTTTATCTCCACAAATTTACTTATTCTAGATATTTTAACTAAATGGAATCATATAGTGACTTTTTATGTCTAGCTTCTTTCATTAAGAATAATGTGTTTGAGGTTCATGTGTAATTAGCATATATCAATACTTTATTTTTATGGTCACATCATACTCTGTTCTATAGAGACACCACATTTTTAAATGCCTTCATGTGTTGGTAGATATTTGTTCCACCTTTTGGCTGTTCTTTTGAATGTATACTAGAAATGGAATTGAAACATAACATAATATGTTAACTTTAGAAAAGGGAAAACTGTCTGGCATTATAAACAAGAACAAACAAGTAGTTGTTTGTAGGAATTTGGGAGAGTAGAGGGATGAGTAGTGAAACAAAGGGCAATTTCACAAAAATAGTGCACTAAAACTATTCTGCAGGATATTATAAAAATAAATACTTGACATTATGCATTTGTTAAAACCTCATAAACCATACAACACAGAGTAAACCCTAATGTAAACTATAGACCAGTTAATAATAGTGGATTAATGTTTATTCATCAGTTTTAATGAATGTACCAAACCAATGAAAAATGTCAAAAGTAGGGCAATCTATACGTGGAGGTGGAGGAGGGAGAGTAAACCTCTATACTTCCCACTCACTTTTTCTGTAAACTTAAAACTGCTCTTAATCCAACAGCACATTAAAAAGACTGTAAACAGCTTCCTGCCCTGAGAGCTGCATCCCCTGGTCTAGTGGAGTTGAGTCAGGTGTTGACCCTAGAGTTTTAAGAAGACCCCCTCAAGCATTCACCACGTAGGCCCAGCCACACACCTCCCATCAAAACCCCCAGAACCCTGTTCCCTGGAAGGTTACTGGGTCAGTTAGGATTGGAAAAGCTTATACTATGTGTTCTCTGTGGCAAAAGTAACGGTGTATCCTTCAGTTACAGCATTCCAAGAGTAAGCCTGGTTTCTTACTCCAAGGCAACCAGGATGGATGTAACCTTGTCCGTGGTTAGAAACAGAGTTTACCAAGTTCTCAGGTGTCCTGCAAACCTTAATATCCTGCCGCCTTGCTGAACAGTAGAGAAATTCAGTTCCTGCAAGCCTTTGTCCACACCTAAGAAGACCCCTCCAGGGGTTGCACTAAGTAAGATCTCTACCTTTTCAGGTCTCCACTCTTTTTCCAAGAACAGCAGAAAATGATTATCAGCTTCAGCAGAGACTTGTATCATTCAAAGATATGGTTGTGAGCTTTACCCAAAAGGAGTGGCACCAGCTAAATCCTGATCAGAGTGCCCTATATCATCATGTGATGCTGGAGACCTACAAGCAACCTGGTCTCAGTGGATTATAGAGGCACCAGACCAGATATAAATCACAGTCTAGAGCAGAACGAAGGATTTGTGAGGCAGAGGTGCCAAGGCTGCCTCTGCAGGAAGACTTCTGGCAAGTTCATATGCAGAGGACAAGATGGCAACACATGCTTTCAAGGCAGCGTGCATTCATCAGCAAGAATGAATCACTGCCCAAGGGAAAGACCCATGAATGTAATAAGTTTGTGAAAGTACCACTTTTGAGCACTGATCTTTTCCCCTCAATTCAAAGCCCCAATAACTGGTATTCTTGCAGGAAGAGTTTGAACCATAATTTAGACTTGATTTGTTGTAAGAGAAACTATGCAAAAAAGCAAGATGAATGTAATGGGTGTGTGAAATTGTTACATTGTACAGACCATGATACAATATCTAATGGAAAAAAACCCTGGGTTTTTTTTTTTTCTCTACAAAGTTTTCAGCCATAATCCAGCAATGTATAAACCAGCAGCAACCAATTCTCTTGAGTACAGATTGAAAAGGATTTCACTTGCAGAGAAACCTTTCATGTTGGTAGTGTGTGTGGGAAAGCCTGCTACAATTCTGAATTCATAAGGCATCAGAGAAATCACACAGGGAAGAAGCCTTATGGATGCAATGATGTGGGGAAACCTGCTCACATAAATCAACCCTCATTAAGGACCAGAGAATTCACACTGGGGTAAAGCCCTTTGAATGCTTTTTTGTGTGTGTGGGAAAGCCTTCACACAGAAGTCACATTGCATAGGACATCAGACAACACATACTGGAGGGACTCTTTGTTTGTGTGCAATGAATGTGGGATTATTAGGTGAGAAGCCATATCTCATTGCACATCAAAAAATGCCCACCATAGAAAGACCCTATTTTTGCAGAGATTGTGGAAAATGTTTCAGCCAGAAGTCATCCTCCATAAGCCCTGGAGGACTCATACAGGAGAAAAGCCCTGTGGTTGCAGTGAATGTGGCAAAACTCTCTACCAGAAGCCAAACCTCAGTAGACACCAAAAAATTCATGCTAGAAAGAATGCCTACAGGAATGTAAGCTTAATAATTATAGGAAAGCCTTGTGCAAGATTCAAAGCTCCATTGCATATAGAGGAATTCTTCTGTAGGAGAAACCTTACCAATCCAATGAATTTGGACAAAGTGTTTTATCGTAAGAGATTCATTTTTTAATCCTTTTTCTCTGGCTACCACATAAGAGAGAAAACAGTCAACCCTTGACTTTCTGAGTCTGGCTATTTGACTTATGATTTTTTTTTTCTAGTTCCATCCATTTACCAGCAAATGACATGATTTCATTTTTCTCTATGGTTGAATAGTACGCCACTGTGTATATGTAGCACATTTTCTTGATTCATTCATCTATTGGCAGGCACCTAGGCGCTGGTTACCTAACTTGGTTATTGTAAATTGTGTTGTAATGAACATTGGTTTGCCACTGCAGAATGACTGTTTCAGTTAACTCTCTGGGAGCTGCTGTGACACTTGGGTTCCCCCATTTTTCTGGCCCCAGCAGAGTCTTACACATGAAGATATGATGTGGCTAATGGCCCCCAGAGAAGGGTGCCCCTCTAGGAGAGTTTTGATGTCAAGATGGAGCCCAGTCATAGCAGCTTAGGTCACAGGGGATGGGGAGTTTACAACATGGGCTCCTACTCAGTGGAAATACAGCTGCATAGACTCTAGGCAGTTCTCCAAAATCTGTTTGAAGTCTTTAAGGGCTGTGGTAGTCTCCTGTGCAGTTGTTTGCAGAGGCAGAGGGGTTTTCACATAAAGATTGTCTTGGTTCCAAGCTGACCCAAATGGGAGAGTATATGGGAGGGGTAGGATACCTCACTCTCCTCTCTATGGAGAGATTTTGGGGTTTTGTATTCAACAGGGTTGTCACCACTTCCCTACAACTCTCCAGTGTATTTCCTTATTCTCTCCAGTCAGAACACAATTGTTGGGGAAATTTTCTATTGAGTTACAGTTAGATAAGAGCTAGAAGTTCTGGTGTGCTATCACATGATAGAATAACAATAATGTATTGTACATTGTTGTATAGTACATTAATAATTAATAATATACTGTACTGAATTGAAGAATGAGAAGAAAAATATGCTTAACCTGATTTAAACATTGTATAATATATATGTATCAAAATATAACATGGTACACCATTAATATGTATAATTTTTATGTTTACTCTATCAGTTAAAAATGAGTTTTAAAAAAGAGGCAAAGGTACCAGGAAACATTGCTGCCTTGTGTCTTGCCCAATTTAAAGAAAAAAATACAGTTGTTTTTTCCTTGTCCCTTTTTGTAGAGGGGATTAGCGTTAGGCAGCTCTACTGAGCATCTTGCAATTGACACTTTACTTTGGTTTACTTTCAATTGTGACTCTATAAATTGTCCCTGTCTGGTAGCTCTTTGATACTTTAAATATATTTTTAAAAATAATTCATTTAGATTTTTTCTGTTGTCATTGGTCTGAAATCATAGAGTTTCTATTTACTTTAAGCCAGATGCTTCTCTATAACATTGTATTAGGTTTTTATTGCTGTAACAAAATATCAGAGACAATCAACTTAAAATGAAAAAGATTTATTTGGACTTACAGTTTGGAGGTTTCAGTTCATGATTGTTTAACCTATTGCTTTTGGGCCTGTGGTGAAGCAGCATATCATGGCAGACGAAACAGTAGAGGAAACTTCCTCCTGGCCAGAAGTGAGAAGAGAAGAAAGAGCCAGGGTCCCAATGTCCCTTCAAAGGCAGGCCCCCAATGACCTCACTTCCTGCCACAGGGCTTCATCTCATCAAGGTTCCATTTTCCTAGCACCATGCCTTTAACACTGGGCCTTTGGAGAACTTTTTAGTTCCCAACTATAGGAAACTTTAATTTTGTTTTCTATTTTAGATATTCTTCTATGTCTTCATGAATAAGTATTTGAAATATTATAGATAAGACTAAAAGTATGTATAAAAATACTATCAGGTTTTCTATTTTTTATCTACCAAAATTTTAAAATTCAAGGAAATGGTGTAGTTATATTAATAATGATGTGAATACTGGTGTATTAGAATAATCTAGTTTGTTAGATGATTAAATATTCATAATAATTGCATAAGTAGAAGGATAAATTCCAGAAATTTTCTTCCTAGACCATTCACTCATTCATTTGAGCAAAAATATTTATTGAGCACCTCCTCTGTTAAGCACTGTGGTAGATGCCAGTGAAATGGTGAGCCAGATGATTTCCCTTCTTTAGCTCGTGTCAACTAACTATATTTTCCTTCTAACTTTTCAGCTTTTTTGGCCACTACTATTGCAAGTTTCCTCCATTCTATCTTGTTCCTTCCATATATAGTGTTCATTAGAAGGTATGATAGCATGAGCCTCAGAGAGAAGCTGAGCATCTGTCTCATTACAAATACTGCAATGGGTATGGGGACTGACTTGATATGCAGGCTGGAAATGAAGGGTGAGTCTGTTATTGTAAAACTACCTCTGATGTCTTGATTCCTAGAAAGAAAAGGCAGTGATTTGGGGTCAGTGGTTGGGTAGTGGATAAGGGATAGTTTTCATGTTTTGTAACTATTTTTTTTATTATAGTATTTATCATAAAATTATATTTGTGCATTTTATGTATATATTTGTGTATTGTATATGTTCATACATGCAAATATAAATAAAATAGTATAATAAGCATAATAATATAAGTGATACATTAGTTATTTATATTTTCATGCATGCATATGTCCTTGTTTTTATATCTCCTCTGGGTGCTAATTTGGCCACCTGAAGGACAATGGCAACGTCTTAAGATATATTTAGTCTTTGTTATTATGACTGAGGAGTGCTACTAACATCAGGTAGGTAAGAGCCAGAGATGCTATTAAATGTCCTGCAACGTTCAGAAAAGCACCCATAATATAGAATTATCCAGCTCTAAATGTCAGTGCTGAGGTTGAGACACCATGGTGATATCCACCTAATCACCTCTATGGGTTCTTTGTTTCATCTAATTCCAATCCAACATAAAGGCTTCTTCCTAACTTTCTCCCACTCCATATTTTATTTTCCTTTCTAGCTGTGAGAAACTTGATTCTTACCATTCTCAATAGATTTGCTCATTTGCTCAGTTTTGCAGTACTTAGAAAGTAGTTACAGAACTGCTAATCCGTACCACTGTAAACAGGAAATATTTTATACTTTTTCTTAGTTTGTACTTGAAGTATTGTGTTCAGACATACTGTTGATTATATCTTCTTTGTACTTTCATTGTGGTTATGTTCTTTTTTTTTTAATGGAATCATAAAACACTGAAAAATTTTAATAATCCAATAGATAATTGAGCAAAACATATTAACCTGAATGAAATACAAGTGGTCAGTAAACACAGACTGATGTTCAACAATTCCATGTCCATGAAAAAGTTTTTATATAAATTACAATATTATATATTTTTGACTATATGGAATAATGAGGATTCATATCCTTGTGGTGAACTGTTAAATTGCTACATCCATTTTTGAAAGTTATTTGATAATATGAATTACAATTTAACATACTCATCCTCCATAACCCAGAATTTTTATTTCAGATACATGACCTAGATAAAATCTTATACATATACATAAGGAGTCAGGTGCAAAAAGAATCCTTTCCATGTTATTTCTTTTTTTTTTTTTATTATTGTAAACAAATGGGATACATGTTGTTTCTCTGTTTGTACATGGAGTCAAGGCATACCATTAGTGTAATCATAAATTTACATAGGGCAATGTTGTTTGATTCATTCTGTTATTTTTTCCCTTCCCCCCCACCCCTCCCACCCCTCTTTTCCCTCTATATAGTCCTTCCTTCCTCCATTCTTACCACCCTCCTTATTCCTAACCCTCAACCTAACCCTAACCCTAACGCTAACCCCTCCCACCCCCCATTATATGACCTCATCCGCTTATCAGCGAGATCATTCGTCCTTTAGTTTTTTGAGATTGGCTTATCTCACTTAGCATGATATTCTCCAATTTCATCCATTTGCCTGCAGATGCCATAATTTTATCATTCTTCATTACGGAGTAATATTCCATTGTGTATATATGCCACAGTTTCTTTATCCATTCATCAACTGAAGGGCATCTAGGTTGGTTCCACAATCTGGCTATGGTGAATTGAGCAGCTATGAACATTGATGTGGCTGTATCTCTGTAGTATGTTGATTTTAAGTCCTTTGGGTATAGGCCAAGGAGTGGGATAGCTGGGTCAAATGGTGGTTCCATTCCAAGCTTTCTGAGGAATCTCCATACTGCTTTCCAGAGTGGCTGCACTAATTTGCAACCCCACCAGCAATGTATGAGTGTACCTTTTTCCCCACATCCTTGCCAACACCTATCATTGCTTGTGTTCTTGATAATTGCCATTCTAATTGGGGTGAGATGGAATCTTAGGGTAGTTTTGATTTGCATTTCCCTTATTACTAGAGATGTTGAACATTTTTTCATATATCTGTTGACTGCTTGTACATCTTCTTCTGTGAAGTGTCTGTTCATTTCCTTAGCCCATTTGTTGATTGGATTATTTGTATTCTTGGTGTAGAGCTTTTTGAGTTCTTTATAGATTTTGGAAATTAGTGCTCTATCTGAAGTATGAGTGGCAAAGATATTCTCCCACTCTGTAGGCTCTCTCTTCACATTACTGATAGTTTCCTTTGCTAAGAGAAAGCTTTTTAGTTTGAATCTATCCCAGTTGTTGATTCTTGCTTTTATTTCTTGTGCTATGGGAGTCCTGTTAAGGAAGTCTGATCCTAAGCCAACAAGTTGAAGGTTTGGACCTAATTTTTCTTCTATAAGATGCAGGGTCTCTGGTCTGATTCCGAGGTCCTTGATCCATTTTGAGTTGAGTTTTGTGTAGGGCGAGAGATAGGGGTTTAATTTCATTCTGTTGCATATGGTTTTCCAGTTTTCCCAGCACCATTTGTTGAAGAGGCTATTTTTTCTCCATTGCATATTTTTGGCCCCTTTGTCCAGTATGAGAAAATTGTATTTATTTGGGTTTGTGTCCATGTCCTCTATTCTGTACCATTGATCTACCTGTCTATTTTGGTACCAATACCATGCCGTTTTTGTTACTATTGCTTTGTAATAGAGTTGAAGATATGGTATTGCGATACCCCCTGCTTCGCTCTTTCTACTGAGGATTGCTTTAGCTATTCTGGGTTTTTTATTCTTCCAGATGAATTTCATAATTGCTTGCTCTATTTCTGTAAGGTACATCATTGGGATTTTAATTGGAATTGCATTGAATTTGTATGCACTTTAGGTAGTATGGCCATTTTGACAATATTAATTCTGCCTATCCAAGAACATGGAAGATCTTTCCATCTTCTAAGGTTTTCTTTAATGTCTTTCTTTAGTGTTCTGTAGTTCTCATTGTAGAGGCCTTTCACCTCTTTTGTGAGATTGATTTCAAAGTATTATATTTTTTCGATGCTATTGTGAATGGGGTAGTTTTCCTAATTTCTCTTTCTGAAGATTCATCACTTATGTATAAAAATGCATTGGATTTATGAGCATTGATCTTGTAACCTGCTACTTTACTGAATTCACTTATGAGTTCTAAAAGTTTTCTGGTGGAATTTCCACGTTCCTTTAAATATATAATCATGTCATCAGCGAACAGGGATAGTTTGAGTTCTTCTTTTCCAATTCGTATCCCTTTAATTTCTTTGGTTTGTCTAATTGCTCTGACTAGAGTCTCAAGGACGATGTTGAATAGAAGTGGTGAAAGAGGGCATCCCTGCCTTGTTCCAGTTTTTAGGGGGAATGCTTTCAGTTTTTCACCATTAAGAATGATATTGGCCATGGACTTAGCATAGATGGCCTTTACAATGTTAAGGAATGTTCCCACTACCCCAGTTTTTTCTAGTGTTTTGAGCATGAAGCGATGCTGTATTTTATCAAATGCTTTTTCTGCATCTATTGAAATAATCATGTGATTCTTGACTTTAAGTCTGTTGATATGGTGAATGACATTTATTGATTTCCTGATGTTGAACCAACCTTGCATCCCTGGGATAAAACCCACTTGATCGTGGTGCACTATCTTTTTAATATGTTTTTGTATGCGATTTGCTAAAATTTTGTATGTGATTTGCTAAAATTTTGTTGAGAATTTTTGCGTCAATGTTCATTAAGGATATTGGTCTGAAATTTTCTTTCCTCGATGTGTCTCTGTCTACTTTAGGTATCAGGGTGATATTGGCTTCATAGAACGAGTTTGGGAGGGTTCCCTCCTCTTCTATTTCATGGAATACTTTGAAGAGTATTGGAATGAGGTCTTCTTTAAAGGTTTTGTAGAACTCGGCTGAGAACCCATCTGGTCCCGGACTTTTCTTTGTTGGTAGACTTTTGATGACCTCTTCTATTTCATTGCTTGAAATTGATTTATTTAAGTTGTGTATGTCCTCCTCGTTCAGTTTAGGTAATTCATATGTCTCTAGAAACTTGTTGATGTCTTCGAGGTTTTCTGTTTTGTTGGAGTATAGATTTTCAAAATAGTTTCTAATTATGTTTTGTATTTCACTCGTGTCTGTAGTGATATTTCCTTGTTCATTCCAAATTTTAGTAATTTGAGTTTTCTCCCTCTTTCTCTTTGTTAGTGTGGCTAAGGGTTTAAAAATTTTGTTTATTTTTTCAAAAAACCAACTATTTATTTTGTTAATTTTTCTGATTGTTTCTTTTGTTTCAATTTCATTGATTTCAGCTCTGATTTTAACTATTTTCTGTCTTCTACTACTTTTGGTGTTGGTCTGCTCTTCTTTTTCTAGGGCTTTGAGCTGTAGTGTTAAGTTGTTTATTTGTTGATTTCTACTTCTTTTGTTGAATGTGCCCCATGAAATAAATCTTCCTCTAAGTACTGCTTTCATAGTGTCCCAGAGATTTTGATATGATGTGTCTTTGTTCTCGTTTACTTCTAAGAATTTTTTTATTTCTTTCCTGATGTCTTCTGTTATCCATTCATCATATAATAGTGTATTATTTAATCTCCAGGTATTGGAGAAGTTTCTGTTTTTTATTGTCATTTTTTTCTAATTTCCATTATGATCTGATAGAGTACAATGTAGTATCTCTATCTTCTTGTATTTGCTAACAGTAGCTTTGTGGCATAAAATATGGTCTATTTTAGAGAAGGATCCATGTACTGCTGAGAAGAAAGTGTATTCGCTCTTGGTTGGATGGTATATTCTATATATGTCTGTTAGGTCTAAATTGTTGATTGTGTTATTGAGATCTATGGTTTCTTTATTCAATTTTTGTTTGGAAGATCTATCCAGTGGTGAGAGAGGTGTGTTAAAATTGCCTAGTATTATTGTGTTGTGGTCTATTTGATTTCTGGAATTGAGAAGGATTTGTTTGACGTACATGGATGAGCCAATGTTCGGGGCATAGATATTTATGATTGTTATGTCTTGCTGATTTATGCTTCCCTTAAGCAGTATGTAATGTCCTTCTTTATCCCTTCTGACTACTTTTGGCTTGAAGTCCACATTATCTGATATGAGAATGGATACTCTGACTTTTTTGCTGTGTCCATGTGCATGGTATGTTTTTCCCCATCCTTTCACCTTTAGTCTATGGATATCTCTTTCTATGAGATGAGTCTCTTGCAGGCAGCATATTGTTGGATTTTTCTTTTTAATCCAATCTGCCAGTCTATGTCTTTTGATTGATGAGTTCAGGCCATTAACATTCAGGGTTATTATTGTGATATGATTTGTATTCTTAGTCATTTGACTCATTTTTGTTTTTTGACATGATTTGGTTTCTCCTTTATTTGGCTATTCCTTTAGGCTAGTTCCTCCCGTTGCTGATTTGCATCGTTGTTTTCCATCTCTTCCTCATGGAAAATTTTGCTGAGAATGTTCTGTAATACTGGCTTTCCTTTTGTAAATTCCTTTAGCTTTTGTTTATCATGGAATGATTTTATTTCATCATCAAATTTGAAGGTAAGTTTTGCTGGGTATAAGATTCTTGGTTGGCATCCATTTTCTTTCAGAGCTTGAAAAATGTTGTTCCAGGCCCTTCTAGCTTTTAGGGTCTGGATTGAAAAATCTGCTAATATTCGTATTGGTTTCCCCCTGAATGTAATTTGATTCTTTTCTCTTGTGGCTTTTAAAATTCTGTCTTTATTTTGTATGTTAGGTATTTTCATAATAATGTGCCTTGGTGTGGGTCTTTTGTAATTTTGTGTATTTGGAGTCCTATAAGCCTCTTGTATTTAATTTTCCATTTCATTCTCCAGATTTGGGGAATTTTCTGATATTATTTCATTGAATAGATTGTTCATTCCTTTGGTTTGTTTCTCTAAGCCTTCCTCAATCCCAATAATTCTCAAATTTGGCCTTTTCATGATATCGCATAATTCTTGTAGATTCTGTTTCTGATTTCTTACCATCTTCTCTGTTTGGTCAACTTTGTTTTCAAGATTAAATATTTTGTCTTCAATGTCTGAGGTTCTGTCTTCCAGGTGTTCTATCCTATTGGTTATGCTTACTATGGAATTTTTAACTTGGTTTATTGTTTCCTTCATTTCAAGGATTTCTGTTTGTTTTTTTTTTTCAGTATCTCTTAACTCTTTATTGAAATGATCTCTTGCTTCCCGTATTTGCTCTTTTAACTGTTGATTGGTGCGATCATTTAATGCCTGCATTTGCTCTTTCATCTCCTCCTTCAATGCCTGCATTTGCTCTTTCATCTCCTTGTTTGCTTCTCTGATTGTTTTAATTATATACACTCTGAACTCCCTTTCTGACATTTCTTCTGCTGTGCTGTCATTGGGTTTTATTGATATAGTATCTAGGTTTATTTGGGACATTTTCTTCCCTTGTTTTCTCATATTGGTCAGATGTCAGTGGGACTCTGAGATATTGCAGATTTCCTCTATTGGCTTATAGTGTCCCTGTAGATTTCCAGTGTATCACCTCCCAGCCTTCAGTAGCCTGAAGTCTTGGAGGAACTTGATAATGCAGTTCTTCTGAAGAAAGCTGCCCCTAGCCCACTACTGGTTCCACGGCTTGGAGCTGGCTCTGTGTGGAAAAGCTCTCACTGGGGGGCCTGTTCCGAGAAGCTGGCCATGTGGGAGGAGCCCACCGCCGGAGTGTGCAGGGCTACCTGGGGAAGACTCTAGCTGCCCTGCCCTGCTCTGATAAGCTGCTCCTATCCGTGCCTGCCGCCCAGGCCGAGCTTCACCCGGTGGGGGAGACTCACCCTGTGACTCTATTTTAGTCCGAGTCTCTCAATGCCTCCCCTTCTTGAATCCTGGGTTCTGGAGCTACTAGAGATGCAGTCACCCTCTAGTCCACCATCTTGGATCGCCCTGTGGAAAGAGCCTGTGACCAGAGGGGGCAGGGCCACCTGGAGAAGTCTCTGGCTGCCCTGCCCTGATCCCAGAGGCTGCTTGCAGGTCGGAGCTCTCCGTTGGCTCAGGGGCTTGTGGCTGGCTCCGTGGATCTATTTTAGTCCAAGTCTCTCAGTGCCTCCCCTTCTTGAATCCTGTGTTCTGGAGCGACTGGAGATGCAGTCACCCTCTAGTCCACCATCTTGGATCGCCCTGGTTATGTTCTTTATTTGAACTAGGGATAGGTACCTTTCTTTTTGTTCAAATTCCATTTTCAGTCCTCCCTCATCATTAATATAATGTAAATTTATGAATATGTAATTTTGCAGTTTTTAAAAAGTAGAAGCATAATAGTATACCCAGTTTAGTGTCATTTCCTCCCCATGCTGTTACTTCCCACACATGTGTGTTAGTCTTACTTATTTGGGTTTATCCTTTGTGTTTCATTTTTTTAAAATATCAGTTATATATATATATATATATATATATGCTTATACATATGTACATATATGTATATATATTATATATATACTTATTTACTTACTTTCTTGTAAAAATGGTACTGTGCTATATATTTCTTTGTAATTTGCTTTTTTCTAATAATACATTCTAGAAATAATTCCATATAACTTCACTTATATATTTTCTTCATTGTGTTTTACACATACATTGTGTGGATATGCTATGTTCATTTAAATGATGTGTGGACATTTAGGAAATCAATAATATGAGCCTGTGTCCCTTAATGATGGGAACTCATTCAGAAGACTGCATCATTTGGTGACTTCATCCTCATGCAAATTTCATAGAGCACAGTAGACAAACCTCAATGATATTGGTCCGTCACTCAACATAGCCTCTGATATAGTTGAATAATGGGGTCTGCATGAGACATACAAGGCTGCCGTCAGTGTAACATGGCATATAGTTTTATAGAAAATTTGTTTTTTGTAAGTAGAAGTACACTCTAAAATGATAAATGGATAGTATAATAAGTATTTAAACCAGTAACAGTCAAATATTATGTACTGTATATAATTGTATATGTTGTATTTTTATATGACTGGCAGGGTGGCAGGTTTGTTTGTGCTGGCATCACCACAACACATGAGTGATGAGTTGCACTATAGGTTATGACCACTATGGTACTGCTAGGTGAGAGCAAGTTTTCAGTTACATTTTGATCTTATGGGAACAGCATTACCTATGCAGTCTACTTTTGACCAGAACATCGACCCATTGTACTGTGGCATATGATGGTATTTTTCAGTTAGAACAAACATGAAATGAGCTTATCCTTTGCACATTGTGTTTTTGTAGGTATATCATAAGGGTAAATTTCTTGAAGTGGTCCTGGAGTATTATTTGTAGGATCCTTTTTTTTTTTTTTTTTACTACAAATTGGACTCATTTAACAGGCATGGAAATATTCAGGGTGTTTATCCTCCTTGAACAAGTTTTAATAGCTTGTGTTTTTTATAGAATTTGTCCATTACAAATAAGAGGTCAGAATTATTGACATCAAGGTTTTCATCATATTCCTTTATTATCTTTTCCCCAGGTCTTTTGAAATAATATTAAAATTCATATTCAGTAAAATTGCCCTTTGGGGTGTAAAGTTCTATGAATTTAAGCACCTGTCTAGACAAGCGTAAGCATCACAGTAGTCGGGGCACAAACTTCCCTCAGTCCAGACAACTCCCTTGGGCTGCCCTTTTGTTGTCACACATCTCCTTAACCCCCCAAACCTGGCAACCACTGATCTGTTCTCCATCCCTGTAGTTTTACTTTTCCCAGAAGTCATACAAATGGAATGGTACACTCTATGAACCTTTGCTCTGGCTTATTCCATTAAGCATAAGGCATTTGTTCTTCTCTGTATCAGTAGTTCATTTTGTTATATTGCTGAGCTGTCAATTGATTAGGGATCTTATTTATATCAGTTTCCCCATTTCTGCAAAAAAGGCTGTTGGGATTTTGATAGGCATTCTATTGAGCCTGTAGACTGCATTGGGTAGTATTGCTATCCAGGAACACAGGTCATATTGCCACCTATCTAGGTCTTTAATTTATTTCAGCAATGTGCTGTAGCAGCAGGCTTGCATTTCTTGTTTAAATCTGTCTCTAACCCCATGCTGTTCTTTTGATGACTTTGTAAATGGAATTGTTCTCTTAATTTCCTTTTTCATTGTATAGTGTTCTATTCTAATTTATTTATTGTCTAATGATCTCATATCCTGCAACTTGCTGAAGTTGTTTGTTAGCTCTAACAGTTTTTTTTTAATTGCAAATTCTTTTCTTAACCACTGAATATTAATTATGCAGAATAGTTGGATTTCATGGTAGTGTATTCATACATGCATATAACATAATTTGATAATTTCACTTCTCAGTACTTCTTATTACCCTCCCCTCCCTCCACCTCCAATTCCCTTCTACTACACTAATGGTCTTCTACACTTATGATGACTTTTTATTTTATTTTTCTCCCTGTCAGCTTCCACATATGTGAGAAAACATGCAAAACTAGACTTTCAAAAAGAGTGTGGCTTATTTTACTTAACATGATTATTTCCAGTTTCATTTATTTTTCTGCAAATGGCATAATTTAATTCTTCTTTATGGCTGACTGAGTACAACTTCATTGCATGTGTGTGTGTGTGTGTATGTCACATTTTATTTATTCATTCATCTGTTGACAGACACCTAGACGGATCCCATAATTTGTCTTTTGTGACTTGTACCATGATAAATGTAGGTGTGCACATATCTCCAAAAGAATGCTGACTTTAATTCTTACAGATAAATATGAAGGAGGAAAAGCTGGAGACATACGATAGTTCTATTTTTAGTTTTTTGAGGAACCTCCATAATGTTTTCCATATTGTCTTTACTAATTTAAATTTCCCCCAACAGCATGTAAGACTTTCTGTTTCCCCACATCCTTGCCAGCATTTACTATTATGTGTGTTCTTAATGATTGCCATTATGACTGAAGTAAGATGGAATCTCAGTGTAGTTTTGATTTGCATTTCTCTGATAGCTAAGATGTTGAGTTTTTTAATATACTTGGTTATTTATACTTCTTCCTTTGAGAAGTATCTATTCAGTGCATTTGCCCATTCACTGAATAAGTTATTTGGCTTTCTGGTTCCCACGTGAAACTACATGGTCGCATCTCTGGCCTCAGAGGGCAGGTTTCCTGATCTTTCAATTTCAGAGAATGGATCCTTCTCTCCTCCCTGAGTCAGGGATTGTATCAGAGGCAAAAGGGTTAATGAGGCCATCACCTGCCCAGGCAATACAAGAGCAAAAATATGAATATGCTTGGGTTTCTGGCTTCCCATGCAGTACAGTCTTAAACAATAGGATCATTCTCAAGATAGCTCTTGACTAGGTAACTACTCCGAGTTCAGTAGGAGATGCAGTGAACTCTTCCTCTAAACCTAGCTTGCTGTTTGTTCAGACTCCAGGTCTTTTATTTATTTAGGCTGTATGTCTGCAAGTTGTAAGTTTCTGCACTAAGCTAGGACTCTCTCTGTTTCACCTTCACCTTATCAGAGGGGAGGATGTCCCTCTACTAGCTGTGGTGCCAGTTGTTCTCCATAGTTCTTCAAATTCAGATATAATCCTATAATATAGTTCTGGGATAGGTCAAAAAGTTAGTTGTTAAATTTAGTAAACTAACTATAACCTGAAATGGGGGTAAAAGAGGGGAGGAAGAAAGATTGGGCAAAAAAGAGGGAAAGAGAGACAGAAAGGAAGAAAGAAAGAAAGTGAGACAGAGAAAAGACTTACAAGAATAATTTACACCAAGGTAGAAAGGAGAAATAGATGAATGGTGTGTATTTGAGGTAGTAGCAAATAATGCAAGAGAATAAGTAGGAGTAAGAAAAGCAAGTATAAACTAGAAGTAGGATAACAAAGATAGGAAGATTGATTTCAATTAATGCTTTAAACCGTTGGATGAAATACATTCAGATGGGTTCAAAGTACAATGTTGGCTGTTGGGTTAGCATTTATGGTTCAAGTTGAAGTCATTTTTATGATCAAAGTTGACATTAGCGTTATTTATAGTAAAGCCTGTCAAGGTGAAGAAAATTCTTGTGTGAATCTTGTTTTTGATTTTGACTTTTTTGTGTGTGTGTGGTGCTGGGGATTGAACCCAGGACCTTGTGCTCAAGAGGCATGCACTCTACCAATTGAGCTATATCCACAGCCCCTTGGTTTTTATTTTATTGCAGTTTGGATATTTAGCTGATGTCTGTCAGTCTTTGGCTGTGGCTCTCTCCCAAGTCGCAGGGGCAGAGGAGCCAGTTCCATAGCTGCTGTGAACCTCCTGCCAGCAGCTTCTGGTTTGTCAGCTCAGGGACCTGCAGCTGACTGCTCAGAGGGTGCAGTGCTGTGGCATGGCTGCTTCTGTCGTGAGCAGGAGTTCAAGATGCAGGCTCTGCAGTGTCCCTGTGATTGCTGTGGGTCACTGTGTGCCTGCTCCCCTCTACTGGATCCTTTTCAAGGTAATGAATATCCTGGTGACTGTTTGTGAGTGGAGGAAATCTGGTTGTTGTGTGTTTCCCGTGTGTTCCCCTCATGCCCCTCTCTCTCGTTGGTTTCAGGGTTAAGGAACTCTGAGCTTTTTTTCTACTCTGGTAACCCATCCTCCAGTCTCCCCAGATCTCAGACTTGGTAATATTGAGCCTTCAAGCATGAATTTTGTCACCCACTCTCAATTCTGCTTTTTCTTTGCTGCCTCCTCTCTGTGCTGAGAGGAGATCTGGACTCACTGCCTAGATCACTTCTGCCATCTTCCTCTTCTCTTCCAGGCAAGCCCTGCCTGTTTATTGTTTATTTTGTTGCTTGTGCTTTTTGACCTGACAAATGCAAAATAATTATTGCCCATGTTAATCTCTTGGAGATTCTCTTTTTATTATTTTTCTTTAAGAGTTTTATGGCTCACATTTAATTCATTTTGAATTGATTTGTGTGTGTGTGTGTGTGTGTGTGTATGAACTCATGCAAAAGATGAGTTCAATTTCTTTTGCATGTGGACAGCCAATTTTTCTAGTACCACTTATCAAAGAGACTATCTTCCTCCATTGTGTAATCTTGGCACTTTTGTTAACAGTTAGTTGATCCTCATGTATATATTTATTTCTGGGCTTTCTATCCTGTTTTGTAGTTAGTATATCTGTTTTTATGCCAATACCATACTCTTTTGGGTTTTGTAGCTTTGTAAAATAGTTTGAAATCAAGAAATTTGATGCTTCCAGCTTTACTTTTCTTTCTCAAGATTGCTTTCGCTGACTGAGGTCCTTGGTAGCAAATGCTGCTATGGTCTAATTGGTCTTCCTTTCCCCTGTGTGTGATGCTGCAGATGAGACCTTCTTTAGACCATGGTGCCAGTCTGGAAGGTGCAGGTCGCATACATGCAGCGGTGCAGCACCAAGGTCAGGTCATCCGCGTGTGTATGGTAACATCAAGGTGAGAGGTGTACATGCAGCAGTCAGTATGGGTGCAGGCATGCTTTTGGCAGCATCTGTCTGCAGTTCAGGTATAAAGTAGGTGCACAATGGTGGTGCTGGGATGGTGGGGGTTGCAGCAAGTCAAGCCCTGTGGAGGTGGGTAGTGTCTTCTGCTCAAGGGGAGTACGGCAGCATAGATTGGGCAGTACTGTCAGCTGGGGCCAGCATTAGTGAAGATTGCGGGGGCTCTCAGTGGTGAGAGCTGCAGGAGTCTACTATGCAAGCATGCCCACTGGGCTCCTTGGTGATGAAAGCTACTGGGGCTCTTTTTGTCTCCTTTTTCACTATGGGAAAAGGTTGCAGCTGAGGGTTATCTTTTTTGGCACCAAGGTGTGCTTGGTTGGGGATGGGATAAAGCAGGTAAGGTATGTTTCCTATGCCTTTCTTTGTGGTAAACCTGAGTTCTAGAGTATCACTAGTTTGCTACTGCCTCTTCATTGTGCTCTGAAGGTCTGTTCAGTCTATTTTACTTGGAGATCAGTTATTAAAATGTCATCATTGTGGATGAATGCAGGCTAGGACTGCCAAGAATGCTGTCTTGCTCTACTCTTACAATGTAAAATTCTTGGTCTGATAATCCCAACATTTCTTCCACATCTGACTGCGTCTGATGGCTGCTCAGTAACTTTAAACTGTGTTATTTAGTATGCCTTAACATCTTGTTAAGTGGTTGGCATGATGCGCTGGCTAGAAGGAACCACAGTAGACATGATAATGTAGTGGTGAAGATGAGAGCAGCACCATGGATCCCATAATCAGTCTCCAGCCTTCGATGAGCTGGTGACCTTGGATTACGGACCTCATGTGTCTTTTTGCTTTCTTACCCCTTTTATGTCTGACATCATGATTAGAGTGGGCTACAGTTGATTATTTCCCTTCTTCCACATAGGTTAAAACTCCAGCAGTTTAGGCTCTGGTTAAATAGTTTCTCTTAGGGATAGACTGGCTATGAATAGATTTCTCTAGCAAATTTCAAAATGGTTTATTTTCCTTTTGAAATTCTGTGAATAACCAAGAAGAATTTCTCTCTGATACTTATGTTTAGAAGTTGGTAGTGCTCTTGGAGGTGAAACTCACAAAAGTACTGGAGTTCTTTATGAATTGGTTGCTCTAGAAATTTTAACTCTCAATACTACTTACAATGAATCTCTAAAAATTCACCAAATATTGGTTTATATTTTCTTACCCCCCTTGAGGTTTGTACTCAGAGGTTTCTACTCTAGTAAATTAGGATTTTCTGTAACTCTTTTTCTCCAATTTGGAGGTAAGCAGTTTACCCTGATGGAGTTATTGAGTTTTAGTTAGTTCAGCTTTGTATAGAGTGGTGACTTCTAATCCTTACGTGCTGGACTGGAAAACAGAAGCTGGAACTTTATTTTTGTTGCTGATGAATATATTTACAAATTTGTATCTTTTCCTGGTTATTTCAAGTAAAATTAGCATCAGGGAGAATAGAGGAATAGGGCTACCTTGCAACCTATGGCTCTGCTTACTTTTTTTTGTAATTATTATTTTTGTTTACCACTATTAACTTTTAGTTGGGGTTGGTGTAGAGAAAGCCTTCTTACATCATTTTATATTTTTCTCTTGGACAACCTGAATTTAAAGATATCAGTAAATAGCAGAGAGAGAGAACCTGTCTCTAGAGAATACCAATGCATTTTTTCCTTATTATTTAATCATGAAGCAGTTGGATGACTTTTTCTAGTGGTTAATGGACATCTGAAGTAACTATCTCCTATTATGTTTCAGGGTTTGGTGCTCGGTGGAATAACTTCTTCTTACAAGTGAGCCCAGATGATGACTTAACTCTGGCCCATGTTATGGGGATATTTTTAATTGATGCTTGCCTTTATGCCCTTGTGGCCTGGTATGTAGATGCTGTCTTTCCAGGGAAGTATGGTGTGCCCAAGCCGTGGAACTTTTTCTTGCAGGTGAGTTCTAAGGCCTGTTATTTAGAGAAACCCCAGCCCTCTTGTACCTCATTTGTAGACAAGTGAACACAATTACGTTTGACATCCTCCCCTGGTGCTTTAGCCTTGTTATGCTAATACTTATTTTCCCTCCTTGACTAAAGCCATTGCAAGCTAACTTTTAACACATATGATATAAGTGTCTTTTTTTTTTTCCCCAAAAGAAACCCCATTTGAATGAATACACAGTGGTTTGGTGGTTTTCTCATAGACCCTAGGGATAAATTATGCCATTTATATTTTATTTTTTTCTTTTTAATTGACATAATAATTGTGCACATTTATGGGTAACAGTGTAATAATTCAATACATATATATAACATGTAATGATGAAATCATAATAATTAGTATTTTTATCTCCCAAAACATTTATTTCTTTGTTTTGAGAACCTTTGAACTCCTTTTAGTTCTTTATAAAGTATGCAATAGATTACTATAAACTATGTTCATTCTGCTATGCTGTAGAACACTAGAACTTATTTCTTCTGTCTACCAGTATTGGGGTCCTATTATCTGACCTCCTCTTCTCTCCCCAAATTTTTTCTAGCTTCTAATGACCATTATGCTAATCTCTACTTCTATGAAATCAACTTCTTTTTAGCTTCCACATATTACTGAAAATACATGACATTTGTCTTTTTGTGCCTGGCTTATTTTACTTATGATAACATCCTCCATTTCTACCCATATTGCCAGAAATGATAAGATTTCATTCTTTTTACCACTGAATAGCATTACATCATGAATAAACATTTTCTTCATCTATTCATCCATCAGTGGAAAGCTTGGTTGCTTCCATATCTTGGCTAATATCCTGCATAAAAATGAAAGTAAAGGTATTTTTTGGATATACTGTTTCATTTTTATTGGATATATGCCCAGTCTGGGATTGGTTAATCATATGTAGTTCTGTTGCTTTCCATAATGCTACACTAATTTAGATTCCCAAAAATACTGTATGGGAATTTTTTTTTCTCTGCCTATGCACCAGCATTTTGTTATTTTTGAACTTACAGTAATATCCACATTAATGTAAGATGATGTCTCCTTGTTTCAGTTTGCACTTTCCATATTGAACATTTTTGTTGACCATCTTAAAGGCTTAATAGATTATTTAAAATTCTTTATCCAATATATAATTAAGTGAAACAGGGTACTTTCCTGTTAGTACCTTAGTGGTAAAGAAGAAATGACTGTTTAGTATAGTTTGTGCTAGTGTTTTGATTTGTGTTAAGGCACCAGTAGTTTTACCTACCATTGCTTTTATACAGTCAATGAAAATGTCAACACAGTAGAAAAGACAACTAATGTATTTTTAAAAATACTTTATGAAAATAATTTTGGCCTCATAGACTCATTGAAAGGCTCTTGGGATAATTCAGAAATCTACAGGTCACACATTCAAATAGAGAGACCTCACTCAGAGTGACATAATGCTTTCTCCTCTGCCATTTTGAGGTGACTTCTTTGTGTCTCTCTTCATATATGACAGCATTTTAAATAGCATGTTTGTTCTGTGGTTATGTTTTGTTTTAGGAGTTAATATTATAAACAATTCGCTTCCAAATTTAGTTTCATGTTATCTGCTATAACCTATCTCAAAACCAGAGTGCTATAAGCTGAAGAGTTTTCAAGTCTTCACTTTTCAGGGACATTGTGATGTTTTTGTTATTTTAGAAATCCTACTGGTTTGGGGAACCAGCATTACAGAGTAGAGAAATTAGCCAAATTTCTGATATATTGTCAAGTGATCATATTGAAGCTGAACCTATTGGTTTACCAGTTGGAATCAGAATTCAACACTTGCACAAGGTATTGTTTTACAAGTTTCTGTTTCTTGATAGACTTAGAAGTTAATATACTATATGTTAAATGTTTGTCATGGCTGTAACTCCATTCTATGTTAATTTAAGGTTTCAGTCAGCATGTTTGCTTTCTTTGACAAACTAAATGTGAAATGTATGCAAGTAAGGCAAAAATCCATGTTTTATTGCTCTCCTTTCTTCAGAATAGAATCCAGCTTTGTATAAATAATGTCTTTCCTAATTCTCCATTATAAAGGGTAGAGTCTGGTTGGAATTGTTATCATTAGATATGTAATTTGAATTAGTTTCTGTTCACAATTGTGATTTTATTTCCTCTACAAGTTGTGAGTTAGGTTAACTGCCCTCTCTTCTGTCCAAGTTTTTGCAAAAAGTTATTCACAGGTACTTCATTTCATCTGGATCAATTGCTGGCATGTATTATCATGTAACCCATTTGTCTGCTGGCATTCTCTTTCTCCTCAAGGGACTACTTAAACTTAACTTAAAACTTTAATTTCACAGTTTGTGGCAATTAAAATCTTTACAATTTCTGCTAAGTATGCGTTCAGGGTGTGTTTGGGGTTGTTTATGCTGTCATGGTTTCTTTGCCTCCAGCATACTGCATGCTGGCTTTGTTTTGATCACATCAGTGCAGGTGTAAAATTTAGCTTTTTCACTGATTTTCTTGGGAAATCTATTTATACCAACGGTTTTCTTACCATTTTTGACTTATATAGATTGGAACTATCAAGGAAAATATCAGCTGTCCCTTTCTCTAGTTGTACTCGCCCATCTCCTTGTCTGTCCATTTTTAAATTTTTCTTTGAGATTGCCCTGAGTCTCTCCTCTAAGATTTACCTCTTCCGATGTTGCTCCCTGGTGAGCAGCAGGTCCGATGGATCTCCTCAGGGTCCGCCTGAGGAGAACGGGGCCAAGCAGGATGATGAGTGTCCGTGGCAATGGAAACACACCAGAGACGGCAGGTCTGTCAGCCAACGAAGCACAGCAGGAACTCCTTTACTGAGGAAGTTACATAGCTTCTGTGTAGGGTGGGGGCTAGGTGGGAACCAATCAGCTTAAAGGTCAGCATGGCACAGGGAATTCACAAGGGGAGAGCCCCATAGGATGATGTGGTAAGCACCAGCTGATCACGTTCACAAAACTGTTGCTAACCAATCCCTGATAGTAGGGGGTAGAGATAAGCAGGCCAATCAGGGAGTTACACATAACTGGTTGCTGGGTAAGAACACATTTTTCAGTTTCCGGGACAGAGTGGCAGTACAAAGAAGTCCAGGTAAACTGTTGGTGGGTCAGGCAGTGCCACGTTTGAGGAAGAGGTTGCCATGAGGGTGCAGCCGCCATTACAGGGCGTGTCCCCTATATTCCGAGATCTTTCTCCCAGATTTGAATATCCAGACTCAAGAGCGCTCAGCAGGACAAAGGATCTTACATGTACCATTACATGTTCACTTAAAAATTCAACAACTAGTTTCTGAGACAGTTACTTTCTAGAAGCTGATCAGTACTATGGATATAGCACTGAACAAGGCTGATAAAATTATTTTTCTTTTAAAGGAAATGTAAGCAAGCATTATTTATGAATACTCTGGTTCCAGGTAGGTTGGAGAATGTCATGGGAATCAAATACAGAAATAAAAAATTAGAAGCTAGATGAATTATATTCATCAGGCAGTTGTAGAAGCACTAAGGACTTGATTATTTTCAATTCCCAAGCGTGAGTAACTTTCTAAACCAAACTTAGGATTCTGGCCATTTTTTCCCCTTGGAACTGTTTTGCTGATTCTAACCATGGACTCCAAACAATTTTCTGAAAAGGGAGGCACTTGAAGCTTTTGGTGATCATAGTTGACTAGCATGACAGTCACCATTTCACAATTTGTGGCAAATTTAAACTCAAACATAGCCTCATTTATTGGCAAGAGAGGCAGTTAGCTAGGGAAGAGTAAAAGAAAAATAATTAGAAAGTCTCAAATGTTTGTTAAAGAAGAGAGGATGTTAGAAATTAGAACATATTTTGAAATGAATAATATGAAACAAAATATATGAAACTAAATCCAAAGAAAGAAGGAAGGCAATGTAAGAGAAAACTAAACATCACAGATAAAGAAAGAAGACATAAAAGAAAGAAAAATCAACATAAGTCATTTATCTGGAAAGATCAATACAATGGATATATCCTAAAAAGACATTCAAGGAAAAAAACAAAAATTGTGAATATTAAGTTTGAAAAATGGAAGATGCAGCAGATCTTTCAGACATTAAAAAATAAAGTATTAGAAAAATCATGCAAATATATTTGATAACTATCTGAAAGGTAATAATAAACTTGAAAACATGACTTATCAAAAGTATAGAAAAAAAAAATATATCTTATATAATAAAAAATTTCATTTAGAAAAACAACTGAATTGCTTAGCACAGTTAGCCTGACTTGTGAATTCTTCCATATAGTTAAACAACTGGTTAAGAAACCCTTACAAGATTACTATACGTTCTTTGTATTTTTGGTGTAAAGTTTTGTAAGTTTTTTATAAATTTTGGAGATTAGTGCTCTATCTGAGGTACATGTAGATTTTCTCCCTCTCTGTAGGCAGTCTTTTCACATTATTGATTGTTTCCTTTACTGAGAAAAAACTTTTTTAGTTTGAATCCATCCCATTTATTGATTCTTGCTTTCAATTCTTGTGCTCTGGGAGTATTGTTAAGGAAGTCTGGTCCTAAGCCAACATGAAGAAGATTTGGGCCTACTTTTTCTTCTGTTTGGTGCAGGGCCTCTGGTCTAATTCCTAGGTCCTTGATCCATTTTGAGTTGAGTTTTGTGCAGGGTGAGAGATAGGGGTTTTGTTTTATTCTGTTGCATATGGATTTCCAGTTTTCCCAGCACCATTTGTTGAAGAGGCTATCTTTTCTCCATTGTATGTTTTTGTCATCTTTGTCTAGTATGAGGTAACACTATTTATGTGGTCTGTGTCTATTTAAATGGGCTAAGGAACTGGGCAGATACTTCACAGAAGAAGATATACAAGCAATCAACAAATATATGAAAAAGTGTTCAACATCTCTAGTAATTATAGAAATGCAAATCAAAACCACTTAGATTTTATCTCACTCCAATTAGAGTGACTATTATCAAGAATACAAGCAATAGTAGGTGTTGGTGAGGATGTGGGGAAAAAGGCACACTCGTACATTGCAAATTGGTGCAGCCACTCTGGAAAGCAGTATGGAGATTCCTTAGAAAACTTGGAATGGATTGTACGGGACTCCAGGTGGCGGCTCAGAGGAGGGGTCACATAGCCAGGCGATTAGGTGCAGAGCAGGGTCCCAGGAGCTAGGTGGCTTCTTGCTGGAAGAGCCGCACAGAGACACGCCTAGGGGCGGAGCGAAGTTTCCAGGACTGCGGGCAGATTCTCTGGGAGAGGCAGCCTAAGGAGACTCGCCTGCGAAGGGTGAGGCTCCCAGGCCCAGGAGGTAGGTCCGGGCCCCTGGGAATGTTGCAGAGGAAGAGAGCCCAGCCCAGGCGGTAGTTGTAGATTGAGGGGAACCTCTAGGAGGGGAACTGACCAGCGAGACGTCCCCACCGAGTGAGTCTTCCCTGCCTGGTGAAGTTTTCTCACAGGGACGCTAAAACCAGAGACACAGGCACAAACAGGTCTTGCCTCAGCCTGCAGCCTAGTTCCCCGTTGGATGACCATTGGTCAACAAGTGGAGGCACCTCTGCCCACTAGCAGGGAATATACCCCACCTGAGGGTCACCACCCCTAGAGAGGCAGCTTCTTCATGGAGCTCCGCATTATCAACTTCCTCCAAGACTGCAGGCTACTGAAGGATAAGAGGGGATATACTAGCAATCTTCAGGGACATTATAAGTCAGTAGAGGAAATCTGCAATATCTTAATGACCCACTGATTCCTGAACAATATGAGAAAACAAGGGAAGAAAATGCCCCAAACAAATCTAGATGTTACATCAATAAAATCCAACGACAGCATGGCAGAAGAAATGACAGAAAGGGAGTTCAGAATGTACATAATTAAAATGATTAGGGAAGCAAATGATGAGATGAAAGAGCAAATGCAGGCATTGAACGATCGCACCAATCGACAGTTAACAGAGCAAATTCAGGAAGCAAAAGATCATTCAATAAAGAGTTAGAGATATTGAAAAAAAACCAAACAGAAATCCTTGAAATGAAGGAAACAATAAACCAAATTAAGAACTACATAGAAAGCATAACCAATAGGATAGAACACCTGGAAGACAGAACTTCAGATATTGAAGACAAAATATTTAACCTCGAAAACAAAGTTGAACAGAGAAGATGGTAAGAAATCATGAACAGAATCTGCAAGAACTATGGGATATCATGAAAAGGCCAAATTTGAGAATTATTGGGATTGAGGAA